>NC_141899.1:26245647-26870647 GCF_030686135.1 Camelina sativa | reverse complement strand
TAATTTGTCGCTTCTCCACTTATATACTTGGTTTAGTTAACTAAACCAAACCAACCAAACCAAAATCGCGAATTAAAACAAACCCGACGAACCCAGAAATAGTGGTGTCGATCGATGCCACAAGGGCGTCGATCGACACTCCTACCAAAACCGCATAATCCTGTTCGCGGATGTTACAATTCTCCCCCACCAATAAGGGTTCATCCTCGAATCCCGCAACACCATCCATCCGTCAAGGACCTCCGTGCCATCGTCAACACGGCCCGCACGTCCTCCGACTGGATTAAATACCGTCAGCCAAGGTTTCCCGTGCAACTGTTGCGACAGCCCGCACACCTTCGACTGAACCATGAGGTCTCCCTCTAGTCAATATACTCACATCCTAGACATTATTTGCTCACAACTCAGTGCTTCCCCCGTCCATGGTCGCAACCAACGAATCATCCCGGCTCGCTATTAGGCTAACCACCTTAAGCTACGGCATCCAGGAAGTCGCTCACACTTCCCCCGCTCTCAGGTCGCAACCTGCGAGTCATACCGGCTCACTGCCAGGCCATAGCCTACAGCTACGGTATCCAGGGAGTCTCACATGCCCACTCCCCCCGCTCTCGGGTCGCAACCATCCATAGACATACCGGCTCACTGCCGAGCCGCGGCTCACTGCCGAGCCGCGGCTCACAGCTACGGTATCCAGGGAGTCTCATAATCCCGCTCTTGGGTCGTCACCCTAAAGCGCGCTCTCGGATCGTCATCCGAAGCAAACATACCACTCCCACTCTCTGGCCACAAAGTCCATCGAGCTATCGGTATCACATGAGTTGGGCCCACACAATCCTGAGCAAACAAGTCTGATGTCATCAAGTATCTCCCGACTAGATCTACCTCAATTCCATTAATAGGCAAGATTTAACTATTCATAAAACTTCCTATTTTTAGAAACTTTCCTTCTTTAATGACATTCTATTTATGGAAACTTTCCATTTATAGCAACCTTCTATTTATGGAAACTTTCCATTTATAGAATTCCCGAGCTATTTCCTTTCCACATGATACACGAGTCAAAAATCCAAATGAACTCCATTTGCAATACATCCACTTCCACAAGTCACCGCCAACGGTATTTCCCGATACCGGCGTGATCCACTACTTTCTAACAACTTCCAATAGCCAACTGCACCTTCCGCACAGAAACTAAAAACACTACACAACTAACAACATAAAAAAAAAACAACTTACCGTGGAATCTCATTGAAGGCTCGAAGAGGATGATACTAGGACTCCATACCACATGCAAATTGACTAACTACTCATAATCAATTCCATCACACAACATCATGCATCCAACAATAAGAAAATAATTCAACCAATTAAATTTCCTTAAACTACTCTAAACAATCATAGAACCATAGAGGCTCTGATACCAAAATGAAACAACCCGACCTTTTTTTTTATATTAATAATTAAATACAATATAAACAATTATGCAGCCTATACTACTAAATTAAACCAACCCAAACCACGACTCCTCATTAAACCAATAACAACCATTACACACAGCGGAAACATACCAACCATACAAAACCATTACAACATCAATACAACAACAATCCTAAGCATTCTATCCATCAACCTAGCATATCTCTATCCAAGGTTCCAACAACATATCCAACAATCCAATAACACACAAACAAGACCCTAGATCATCCTCCTCCTCATCGCCATGATTCCACAACACAAACATGCACACCACAAACAACAATTGAGATGCGTAAGTATTATCACAAATACTTAGTGAGGCAATCCTCCCATCTACTGAGCTATAGACACAAGCAACTGAGAAACCAATGCTTAACAAATGACAACCAAACACAAACAAACCAGGAAAAATCACGAAACAAGCAACTTGGTGTCGACCGACACCAGAGAGGTGTCGATCGACACTGGCCAAACATGGTGTCGACCGACACCTAACTGGTGTCGATCGACACTCCCTTCGCAGACGCGAACTGCACGAATACGAACGACGAACCTCCATTTCTATCCGCCTAAAATCTGTCCCAAACTCTCCCAAAAGCCTCACGAACCTATAATAACCATAACACAACCACCACAAGCAAGAACAACACCACAAAACACAACAAATCAAGCAAACAAAGGATTCTCAGGCTTAGATAAGCCATGGTCACGCACTCACCTTATCAACTGATTATAACAACCAATACAACCAGTTGAGAGACCCTCCTAACGTCTGAAACAGCCCAGAAACACCCTACAAAAAGCCACACAACCAAAAACGACTTATAGCAAAACTGGACAGAAACATCAGAAAAAAACAGTCTCAAAGACGAAACCCTAAAATGAAAACCAACCGTTAACTACCAAATCGCTCCGGCGAAAAGCTATCCCTAGACGTCACAAAGCTTCCCGCAAAATTTCAGCACGATCAGGAACCAGACGAGACCACGATCTCAATTACAATTCCCGATGGTTCCAACTCGCGTCTGAGAAAACATGACTCACGAAACTGCCAATAACTCATCGACTCTAAATCCAAAACTACTTCTATAAAAAGGAGAATGACGATGAAAGACTTGGGAATAAACCTACCAAATTTCATTACCTTTGAGAACGATTTGATACGCCGAAACTATTTCCTCCCAAATCCTAACGATTCTGCTCTTTCTCCTTTAATATCCTTCACACCACAATAGGCTCTCTCCTCTCTCTCTATCTCTGCAAACGGTGACCAGACACCCTAAAACCCTTAATTTGTCGCTTCTCCACTTATATACTCGGTTTAGTTAACTAAACCAAACCAACCAAAACAAAATCGCGAATTAAAACAAACCCGACGAACCCAGAAATAGTGGTGTCGATCGATACCACAAGGGTGTCGATCGACACTCCTACCAAAACCGCATAATCCGGTTCGTGGATGTTACAATTCTCCCCCACCAATAAGGATTCGTCCTCGAATCCCGCAACACTATCCATCCGTCAAGGACCTCCGTGCCACCGTCAATACGGCCCGCACGTCCTCCGACCGGATTAAATACCGTCAGCCAAGGTTTCCCGTGCAACTGTTGCGACAGCCCGCACACCTTCGACTGAACCATGAGGTCTCCCTCTAGTCAATATACTCACATCCTAGACATTATTTGCTCACAACTCAGTGCTTCCCCCATCCATGGTCGCAAAAAACGAATCATCCCGGCTCGCTATCAGGCTAACCACCTTAAGCTACGGCATCCAGGAAGTCACTCACACTTCCCCCGCTCTCAGGTCGCAACCTTCGAGTCATACCGGCTCACTGCCAGGCCATAGCCTACAGCTACGGTATCCTGGGAGTCTCACACGCCCACTACCCCCGCTCTCGGGTCGCAACCCTCGAGACATACCGGCTCACTGCCGAGCCGCGGCTCACTGCCAAGCCGCGGCTCACAGCTACGGTATCCAGGGAGTCTCATAATCCCGCTCTTGGGTCGTCACCCTAAAGCGCGCTCTCGGATCGTCATCCGAAGCAAACATACCACTCCCACTCTCTGGCCACAAAGTCCATCGAGCTATCGGTATCACATGAGTTGGGCCCACACAATCCTGAGCAAACAAGTCTGATGTCATCAAGTATCTCCCGACTAGATCTACCTCAATTCCATTAATAGGCAAGATTTCACTATTCATAAAACTTCCCATTTTTAGAAACTTTCCTTCTTTAATGACATTCTATTTATGGAAACTTTCCATTTATAGCAACCTTCTATTTATGGAAACTTTCCATTTATAGCAACCTTCTATTTATGGAAACTTTCCATTTATAGAATTCCCGAGCTATTTCCTTTCCACATGATACACGAGTCAAAAATCCAAATGAACTCCATTTGCAATACATCCACTTCCACAAGTCACCGCCAACGGTATTTCCTGATACCGGCGTGATCCACTACTTTCTAACAACTTCCAATAGCCAACTGCACCTTCCGCACAGAAACTAAAAACACTACACAACTAACAACATAAAAAAAAAAAAACAACTTACCGTGGAATCTCATTGAAGGCTCGAAGAGGATGATACTAGGACTTCATACCACATGCAAATTGACTAACTACTCATAATCAATTCCATCACACAACATCATGCATCCAACAATAAGAAAATAATTCAACCAATAAAATTTCCTTAAACCACTCTAAACAATCCTAGAACCGTAAAGGCTCTGATACCAAAATGAAACAACCCGACCTTTTTTTTTATTAATAATTAAATACAATATAAACAATTATGCAGCCTATACTACTAAATTAAACCAACCCAAACCACGACTCCTCATTAAACCAATAACAACCAGTACACACAGCGGAAACATACCAACAATACAAAACCATTACAACATCAATACAACAACAATCCTAAGCATTCTATCCATCAACCTAGCATATCTCTATCCAAGGTTCCAACAACATATCCAACAATACAATAACACACAAAGGAGACCCTAGATCATCCTCCTCCTCATCGCCATGATTCCACAACACAAACCTGCACACCACAAACAACAATTGAGATGCGTAAGTATTATCACAAATACTTAGTGAGGCAATCCTCCCATCTACTGAGCTATACACACAAGCAACTGGGAAACCAATGCTTAACAAATGACAACCAAACACAAACAAACCAGGAAAAATCACGAAACAAGCAACTTGGTGTCGATCGACACTGGCCAAACATGGTGTCAACCGACACCTAACTGGTGTCGATCGACACTCCCTTCGCAGACGCGAACTGCACGAATAGAAACGACGAACCTCTATTTCAATCCGCCTACAATCTGTCCCAAACTCTCTCAAAAGCCTCAGGAACCTATAATAACCATAACACAACCACCACAAGCAAGAACAACACCACAAAACACAACAAATCAAGCAAACAAAGGATTCTCAGGCTTAGATAAGCCATGGTCATGCACTCACCTTATCAACTGATTATAACAACCAATACAACCAGTTGAGACCCTCCTAACGTCTGAAACAGCCCAGAAACGCCCTACAACAAGCCACACAACCAAAAACGACTTATAGCAAAACTGGACAGAAACATCAGAAAAGAACAGTCTCAAAGACGAAACCCTAAAATGAAAACCAACCGTTAACTACCAAATCGCTCCAGTGAAAAGCTATCCCTAGAAGTCACGAAGCTTCCCACAAAATTTCAGCACGATCAGGAACCAGACGAGACCACGATCTTAATTACAATCCCTGATGGTTCCAACTCGCGTCTGAGAAAACATGACTCACGAAACTGCCAATAACTCATCGAGTTTAAATCCAAAACTACTTCTGTAAAAAGGAGAATGACGATGAAAGACTTGGGAATAAACCTACCAAATATCATTACCTTTGAGAACGATTTGATACGCCGAAACTATTTCCTCCCAAACCCTAACGATTCTGCTCTTTCTCCTTTAATCTCCTTCACACCATAATAGGCTCTCTCCTCTCTCTCTATCTCTGCAAACGGCGACCAGACACCCTAAAACCCTTAATTTGTCGCTTCTCCACTTATATACTCGGTTTAGTTAACTAAACCAAACCAACCAAACCAAAATCACGAATTAAAACAAACCCGACAAACCCAGAAATAGTGGTGTCGATCGATGCCACAAGGGTGTCGATTGATAATCCTACCAAAACTGCATAATCCGGTTTGCGGATGTTACAAATGTGTGCTTTGTCTTTTGTCTATTAGTTTTTTGTGCTGTTTGTTCGACGTTTTTTTAATCTTTTTGATGACAAATCATAACCCGTATATTGTGTCTAACTTTCAGGTGAGTTGACATGACACGTACAAGTAAAAAGCGTGGAAGAAAGCGTGTTGATAAGAAAGTCGATGAGGAGGTAGAATTTGTGCGAACTATTGAATCAGAACCTGTAGAATCTGGAGTCCAACTACCAGATCCTGTAGAGGATCCTGAAAAAGAAGGTGAACCTGAAGGTGAGCCATTGGTCGATGCAGAACATGAAGAAGAAGAACCTGAAGGTGAGCTATTGGTCGATGCGGAACCTGAAGAAGAAGAACCTGAAGGTGAAATTGAATTATCTGTTCCTGTTGAAACAAAGAGTAAGAGACAGCGAGGACCAACACGGATGAAAGACATCGCCAAGGATCCAAATACCAGAGTTCAAGTAGAGTACACTATGATGGGAGAGCCTTATGGTGAAGGATCAGTTAAGATGGCATTATACATAGGCGCATTGGTACGGGAACATGTTCCAATCACAATTGATCGTTGGCCCAAAGTAGGTGAAGACATCAAGATAGTTCTCTGGAAATCTATTCAGGTATGCCATTTTCATTTACTTAGTTAACTTTGCTCAAATATCGTTTTTTCACAAACTTTTTTTCACTCTAATGAATGCAGGCAAGGTTTGCAGTAGATGAAGAGTATCAAAAGGTTGCCGTGCTTAAGCAGATGGGATGTTTATGGAGGGCATATAAATCAGGCATTGTCAAGTCGATAAGAGAAGCTAATACTAACCAAGAGAGGATGAATCTGCGACCTAAGAATATATCTCCTTTCGAGTGGTTTTTAAAAAGTTTTCAAATGGTTTTTAAAAAGATTTTTAAAAGGTTTTTAAACACCTTGTAAACGCTTTTACAATGTTTTTAAAAACCTTGTAAACATTTTTATAAGGTTTTTGTAAGGTTTTTAAACACCTTGTAAACGCTTTTAAATGTTTTTTAAAAGCATTTACAAGGTTTTTAAAAGCGTTTACAAAGTTTTTAAACACATTGTAAACGCTTTTAAAAAAAATTTAAAAGCATTTACAATGTTTTTATAAGGTATAAATTTCAATATTTTTGGCGGAAAAAATTTTCGATTTTGGCGGGAAATTTTTTTTTGGCGGGAAAAAAATAATTTTTGACGGAAATTTTTTCGATTTTGGCGGGAAAAAAAAAATTTGGCGGGAAATTTTTTTATTTTTGGCGGGAAAATATTTTCAATTTTGATGACTGTACATTCTTGCTGTCACTCAAAAAGGGTAATTTGGTCATTTTTATATAAAAGGGATAGTTTTAAAAATAGTCAACATGAAGGGGTTTTTTTAAAAAGGGGTATGGAAAAAGGGGCATTTTTGAGAATGCCCATTTTTTAAACAAAAATTTTCTTATACTTTTTCCTTTTTCAGTTGGGAATAGGTAAGATTAATATGTTGACAACAAAAAAGATTAATATATGCGTCTTCTTTTCCTAATATTGTATTTTAAAATTTATTGTAGTATTTTTAGATTGTTTTATTTAATTTATATTTTCATCTTTGAATTATTTTAGGTTCATATATTACTATGCTTATTATTTTCTATTGTTTATTTAATTATGTCAAATTGATTTTCTTCTAATTTTTCAACCTTGATTGGTTGGTCATAAACTCTTCTTTATTTTGCAACCATAATTGTTACCATTATTCATTCAATCCCAAAAGGAGATAACGAGTAGAAGCTCATCAACCTAATGGATGGATAAAATAGGTTAATCAAACACAAGCTTATAACAAACATAGATATATAGATTGGAAAAACATAAATCATTGTTTATAGATCCATAGGAGCTCAAAGACTAGGACACCCTGGTTTGCAGAAACGTTTAAAATAATTGATTTTGGCTACATATATCACCAAAATACACTTATTTTTTCGGTCAAGGGTCCTGAGAGAATTTCATGATGGGTGACATTCTAGAAATTGATTGTCGAAACTGTGCGAGTAAGGAAAAAATACCGGAAAATATCATTTGTTGATTTGTAGGATCGGTAAACAATTTTTAAAAGCCTCCCAGACATAACAAACCGGCCATCAAATATTGGTGGGTCCATGAGCCGAGAATAGTTGTAGGGCCCACTTAGGAAGGTGAGCACATGGACTGAGAGTGGTCGTTGAGGCGTTACAGAGACAGAGGCTACATCATGGTGTGTCAAAGACACTTCCACGAATACATTGGAAAATTTAACATTAGTTACTATCAAAAAATTTGTGTGACATTAGAAAAAAGGTGTTTACTTTCATTAGTTGTCAGAGCAAATCATTTTGAGATAGCAAAAAGAAGTAAACATGTTTTCTCCACACAGGAGGAGGGCAGAGCCGATGTTCTCTCTATGGTGTAGAAGGTTGGACACAAGGTTATCTTTCCAAGGGAGGAAGGTGGAGGAGGTTTGACGGAATGTTATCTCCCCAAGTGAGGAAGGTGGAGGAGGTAAGACGCAAGGTTATCTCCCCAAGGAAGGAAGGCAGAAGCAAGGTTCTTTCCATGGTGGAGGAGGTTGGTGTAACAACCCGTTCCGTAGACCCCACTAGCCTCATTGCTAGCTTTGCCCCCATAGGCCCCAAGCTGGCCCTGCAGGGCATCGATCCTAACCCCTCACTATGGACATGAACTATTCATCCAAATCCACCAGTAGGTTATTGGTGCGCCAGGCGTTCCTCGAACCATGGTCTCCACCCTCGAACCAATTTTAGTAATTAAAAAACTATGCATAAGTAAAAGTAAAATGGTTGGCTTAATGTGTTTATATAGACATTTTCTAGGTGGTGATAAAGAATATATTTGTAACAGAGAATATATTTAGATATAAAAAATGCACTTTTAATAGTAACATACATAAAAGATTTGTAAATAGATATAAATCAGAATATTATAAGAAAACAAAATTTATAAATAACATACAACAAATTTTAATATATTTTATTAAACTTAGTTTAGTTTATAACTCTTTAAACCCGCACATCGGGCGGGTCCTCATCTAGTTTAAATATAAAGATATGTATTCTCTCAGATCTTTGTCGTATATATAGAGAGGAAGACGTCATTCCGATGTATCAAACTCAATTAGAGTTTTCAAATATGAGCACTACAAATTAAAACCAAAGCTGTGAAAATAACGAAAAGTCAGCCAAGGAAAGGAATAGAACCAGTATGAATAATGATCAGATTGTTATGACGGAGAAGGCGCTTACCGATGAACCTCATATACGACTGAAACTAGCTACACTTCAGGCATGGGTCGACAAACTAAATCAATGCATAAGTATAAAACTCATATTCAGCTTCACATACATATTTTCATAATTGACTAATATTATTTACAAAATATAGGAATCCCAACTTACAACTATGCAGCTAAGAAAATGGTAACAACTTTAACTTTTTAACTTTTTCTCTTTTTGTCGAGACACTTTCATCTAACAAAAACATATATTTCAGGATTTCTTACAAACAATCAAAAGAAATTAAAACTAGCAAACATTCAAATTTAACCACAGATAACTTGCAAGGGAATCTAATAGATATCTTACGCTAATTATATTATATGTGTTTTCTCAATTAGAATTTGACATGTATAAACAAAAAAAAATCATTAAGCATGTATATTATTATTAATCAAAAATTAGCAAATAACAAATCTAAAAAAAATAACATAAGTTATGTCAAAAGAATTATTATTTTTGAAATGTAATAGGAACAACTAATTAAAAAAACCATTATATCTACATAAAATTTACATGTTTATATCAAAAGCTTTAATATTTGATTCTTTTTTTCTGATATAATTTTGCCGATCTATTTTGGGTATTTTATTCGTGTGGGCCCTTCAATGGAAGCTATCAGATGCAATGAAATGGAATCAAAGTATATAAAGCCCGCTAAATTAATGGAGGATGGAGACACTGATGGAGTTTCCAAAAGTAATTCTACAGTTACTAGCGTTATAAGTTTCAAATATTAGTCGGTGGTTGATGTATTTGGTGAAAATCTAGAGTTTTATCTTATGGATAAATGTCAATGATTCTGGTACTGAAACAAAAGCTGCTTGACCGAGTAATTGAGAAGCGATTTTGTAATTTGGGAAGTTGGAACGGTAAACCATTTTAAAATTGGTTTCAAACCTGATTTTTGTGGTTTTCTGAAACAACCCTTCCCGTTTTTTTTTTTTATATACCTTAAATTACTAGTGGTCCCATACCCACTAACAACCTAACAACAAAACAATAACCGCGGATAACCAAATAAAACAATTCCATTAATCCAAGAAAATTCCAACATAAATAATCCAATATCATCATAATCCAAACAAAAGAACAACCAAAAGCTAACATCCTACAATGTTCCAATGACTTAATCTAGCAACCTAACACCAGCTAGACCACAATCAATCAAGCCCCTAGAACATCCTCCTCCTCATCGCCTTTGATTCCACGATCACACTTTGCCTTTACCTGCACACCACAAACAACAATTGAGATGCGTAAGTATTATCATAAATACTTAGTGAGGCCGTCCTCCCATCTACTGGGTTATACACACAAGCATATGAGACCCTCAAGTTTAAGCAAAACAAACAACACACAACAATACATCAAACCAGGAAATCAAGTCTCGACTGAGACCAGTGTCGACCGATGCCTCACGGTGTCGATCGATGCTACAAACAATGGTGTCGACCGATGCTAAACAGTGTCGACCGATGCCACTCCAAATGGTGTCGACCGATGCTTCCTAGTGTCGATCGATGCCTCCTCTGCAGACACGATCTGCGCGAAACCGAACATCGAACTCTCCTTCCCAATCATCTCGAATCCGTCTCAAACTCACCCAATTACCTCAGAAATCACTGGGAATCACAAAAACAACGAACCCAAGCAACAAAACAACACAAACAGCAAAGAAAACACACAAACAAGAGAGATCTCATGCTTAGATCAACCATGGTCAAGCACTCACCTCAAGAACAGGAAGATTGGATTGAGAAACGTGGAAAACAACACCTCCAGAAGCTCCCCCTTCGTTTCCAGCAACAGCTAACCCTCCTACAGCCTCAGATCTCTCCAAAAACCCCAAGAACAAACCCAGAAAGTCACAGAAACGTTTTCTCTCTTTTCTCTCTTTCTCTTTCTCTCAAAAGCGGCGACTACCAACAAAATAACACGACCTAGGGTCGTTTTCCCCTTTTACACACGATTTAGGGATTTTAATTGAACCAAACCGAACCAATCGACAATTAAATCAAACCCGACCAAACCGGAAAAACATGGTGTCGATCGATGCCACCAAGGGTGTCGATCGACACCCACACCAAATTTACAAAAAATTGGTTCGCGGATGTTACATTTTCTATCAGATTTGGTTCGTAAATCGTTTAAATCCAGGTATATAGAGAAATATATGAGAACTTTTGATTAGTGTAGAAATAAGTTGAGAACTTACGATTAGATAATATTTGAGATGAGGTCATAGTTCTAAGTAATTTTAGTACAATGCGATACTTCTGAGGAGTAAATAAGACATTGATCATTAACGCGATTATGACATATATCATGTTTTGGATTTTTTTATAAAGTTTCTATTTTGTATATCTGAATTATCTAAGGCTTTATATATACCATCATGATTATAATCTTCAAATTTTTATTTTTTATTATGTTATATTAACTTTTTTTCAATTTGTCAACTTTGATTGAGTTGGTCATAAAATCATTGTAATAGAGTAGATAATTTTCACCAGTTGTTCATCCAAAATATCTTTGGAGTAAAAAAAATTATTGGTTAAAGAAATTATGTCACAAAACAATTTTAGTAATTATAATTATGCCAAGCAGCATAAAATTTGTTTAATTTTTTTAAAAGACATTTTATAGGTGGTGATAAAGCACATACTTTAACAATAAAATAATATAGGGTTTAAGAGCATACTTATAATGGTGAAACATACAATAAAATTGTACGTGGTTAGTAAAATTGTACGTGGTTATTACATTATATGTTGCTTTGATGAATTCTTTGCATGTAAAATATTTTGTAATAAGTTGTGAAACTTTTTTGAAATTTGACAATAATAATATTTTTAATGATAAGTATTTGGTAAAAGTTTTGGTGGGATATAATTTAGCTTTAGATTATTGTAATAATTGTTATAATATATTAAAAATATAAAAACATAAATAAGTATATGAAAGTTAATACAAATATGATTTTGGTGGGATATAATTTAGCTTTAGATTATTGTAATAATTGTTATAATATACTAGGTTTTGAATCCGCGCTACGCGCGGATATATTTATATAATTTGTTTTAAATATTTTTAAGATTATTTTGTTTAATAGCTATACATTGATATCTAATAATAAAATAAATTACTATATTTGTTTAATTTAATTTAACATATTTCTAGAAAAAAATTTATTAACATTATTTATGTAATTTTAGAATAGTAGAATTGTAGAAAAACATCATAGAAATATGATGTGTCATTTTCTCTTGCTTGCTATTAGAAATATCAAATTTAAAAATGTTAGATTTTGTTATTAGCCTATTAGTAAAGCAGTTATAAAAATATTTTGACAAAACATTAGAAATAACTACTATACTTTATACAAAAAAAAAACTACTAAACTACCAATATAAGTACATGTGTATATATTGTCTTCCTTTTCTTTTTCTTCGGTGATATCTAGATAAGAAATTATAAATGGATATTAAAAATTATTAACAAACCAGATGGGTGGTGTTGCATAAGTCAAATACAGATAATCAAAAACATCGTCTCTTCACAGCTCACCTACGGCGATTCTCAAGACTGAGTTAAATCCTTACGTTTCTCTTGCCTCTGTCTTCTTCTTCTTGTTCTATATCCGATTTTTGCATCCTAATCCTGTGATTGATATTGTTTTGGTGGCAAATTCGATGGATTCGATTAAGGACACGCTAGGGAAATTGGGGAAGTTGGCTGCCGACACTACCAAGAAGGCCGAGGATTACATAAATGATCAGATGAATTGGGAATTGGGAATTATTTTGAAAGCAATGTAAGCTTCTTCTTCTTCTTCTTCTTCTTCTTCTTCTTCTTCTTCTTCTTTCCTTTCGATCAAATGAATTGGGAACTAATCTGATTACCGTCTGTCGGAGAGTTTGATAGTATTGGTTATGTCTTTTGGTTAAGTTAGTTGTTCATCCATCTATGCTTCTTTCTTATTAACGTTGGAATCTTGCTTCACGTTCAACCACAGACACAAAATCAAAGTATTTTGCCACGCTGGTCAAAAAGTGATTTTGCCACGGATAATCTTATCGTTCATACTGGTGCATTATCTTCTCTATCTCAATTAAAGTATACTTTTGAAGATCAGGCTCTTCTAGGTGTAGCCTTTGAAAGCTGAAAATCTTGGGTTGTATGTAAGGCATGTCTTCACCAAGTGATTTCCAACAGCGTTTCCATAATTTTAGCGGACTGCCCACTTCGCAATATATCAATTATCAAATAAATAGTTGTACCTTCTGGTCTATGAGCAGCAGTTCAAACCCCATAAGTAACCCCATAAGTCAAGGAGGGAAGTAATGGACCTGAAGGAGGAGAAGTTGCAGGTGCCATTGTAATTCAATGAGCTTGAAGAGGACGACGTGCTTGACGATTGAAGAAGTTTTGGTAGAGCTATTGTTTTCAATTATATTGAGGTTGATTCATTCTCTGTTTTAGATGCCTATTTATACAAATACACCTAATTTAGAATTTGTAAGCTTTCCTATTTATTTTTTTTGCTGCTAAGTAGAATTTTTCCCTTTTTGTTTTAAGCTAAAAGGAGTTTTTGTAAATTTGGAAATTTTTATTTGAATGATTTAGCATGTATGCACGATTTAACATTTATATGTTTGTTCCTAAATTTACAAGTATTTTCTTATATTTATTTTATTTCCATAGATTAAACTTTTTCAAACTTAAATTTACAAATATTATCTTATATAGATTTATTTCCATATATTTTACTTATTTTCTTTTAACTTTATTATAAATAATCTTATTTTAAATATTTTCGTTTATCAATTTAAAATTTTTAATAGATATAAATTTTTATATTTTGATTAGTATTTGGAAACAAAAACTTAAATTTAAAAAAAAATTATTATATAGATTTTATTTCCATAGAATAAACTTTTTTTTAAAAAAAGTATTAATAATATAGAAATTTTTGTATTTTTAAAAGATGTTAATTAGTGATATGTCAAATCTCTATTGGTGGTTTAAAATCCTATGTGGACTCCTTAAGGAGTTTATAACTTTTACTTTTATTTAGTATAGATTAAAATATAAATAAGTGTGTGAAGGTAAATACAAATATGTTTTCTTTTCTAAATAAAATTATTTATGTATTTATTTCAAGAAATAAAATTTCTTTTAATCTAAATTAACATCTTTGAAGTACATTTTGGTTTATGCCCTTTAAGTTTTACTTATTTAATATATTTTTTACAACATTAACCCTTAAAACAATTCCATAAATAACATTGCAGAGAAACTCAAATACTAAACTTTCTTAAATTGACCAACATTTGTTACATTTATTGCCATAAAATCTTAACAACATCTATACATTCCGATTTTTCCAAAAACAACTCTACCCATTAAAGTTTTAACCTATTAAATCTCCAAAACTATTTTTGTTGATGCTAGAATCTCTCAAATTTAAATGATATACAACAGATTTTCCATAACAAAAGTTTACAATATCCATAATTATATTAACATTAATAAATTTTCTAAACCGAAAATCTAATTATAAAATGTCACATTAAATATGTTGAAAACCCCCCATATAATTTGGTTTATTTTTTATTTTTTGAGGAATACCAAAAAAATTTAAATTCTATTAATTATCATAAACTATATATATTGACATGAAAAAATTATAAACTATAAAAAATGATAATTAGGTAAAACAATTAACATAATTAAACTTGATAAAAAAAACTGTTATTGCGACGGTTGTCCTGATACTCGACGGTCCACCTCAGATTATTGCGTTTATCTCGGTCCCAACCTCATCTCCTGGTCCGCAAAACGTCAACCAACACCGTCGCGATCCAGCACAGAGGCTGAATACAAGGGCGTCGCTAACACCGAGCTGAGCTCACATTGATACGTAATTTGTTGCTTGAGATACATCGCCCCATCAAGTCTGCATCCATCGTATATTGTGACAATGTCAGCTCAGTCTACCTCTCCACAAATCCAGTTCAACATCAACGAACTAAACACATTGAGCTGGACATTCACTTCGTACGGGATAAAGTGGCTATAGGCGAGGTCCGTGTTCTTCATGTACCAACATCGCTACAATATGCTGATATCTTCACAAAGGGACTCCCTACTTCCATTCATCAAGAGTTTAGGTCCAGTCTCACCGTCTGCAAATCCGACGATGTGACTGCGGGGGGCTGTTAGGAATGATATATTCACTTCCATATGTAGATTATCTTGTCAATATTTGATTGTATATAATCCCTCTAATTTAGGAGACTTCCCTTTCTAGTGGAACCTCCTCTGCTATATGTATCGATGTAATGCATTCTCAATAATCAAGGAATCATAAACACTTTCAAAAACTTATTTTGATTTTTTTTTAGGCAAAAACTTATTTTGATTTTGGTGAGACGGGTTGGCATTAATCTCATATAGGGAGTTAAGCGTAATTGTTTTTTTTTTAAACAGTTATAGATGTGTACCATGAGATAAATGTATTACTAGACTATACATATACCACACGAGTTAAAACCTTGAAAACATTACAAAATTCCTAGACTTTGAATACTTCTATCAAATAACTGTAAAATTTTATATTTTTAAAATTAATAAAACAATAATAAAATAACAAATAAATACAATATAAATTTTAAAGTTTTAAAATTAAAAACATTGTCCCGCGGTGTACCGCGGGTTAAATCCTAGTACTTTTTTTAAAATTGTTTAGGGTTTAGGATTTATTCTCTTCAACGATTTCTGTACCCCCACATTGTGCAAACCCTTATCTAGTTAGATATAAGAGTTTTCTTTTTTTAAGTAAAACATAATTCTACCCTGGTAAAAAAATTAACTCTACAAAATATAATGCAAATGTTTTTGTTATTAATAAATTTTTAATGTCACGAAAAAAGAAAAAAATAAATATGTAAATATTATGAAATAGAATTGTGATTAATCCATCACAAGACACATGTTAGGACACTTGTCTTTGTAATATTACACCAACTTCCACTTGTCATTACCAAGTGTCTAAGTGTGTGACTCATGTCTTTTGTAATGCACTATAAATAGGAGTTGTGTAATAAGAATGACACACATAAGTTTCTTGATCAAAAACACTCTCAAAGTCTCTCTCTCTCTCTCTCGGCTGCTCTCTCCCTCTCTCTCTCTTTGTTAGTTCTTGTTTTCTTTACAAAGTGTTACAAAACACAAAACTTATAAGTGTTTTGTAGTCATAGTTCACAACACTTCTCTTCTACTACTCTTTGTTTTCTCTTGTCTCATACACTATTATATAGTGGTTTCTCAACACGTTATCAGCACGATCAACTCTCAATCCGTCATCGGTTTGAGTAATCATGTCAAACTTGGCAAAGCTTGAATTCGCCGCCCTTGATATCTCTGGAAAAAATTATATGACATGGGCATTAGATGTAAAATTCTATCTGAAAGGGAATGGGCTTCTCAAAACCATCGATCCGTCAGAAACGGGGTTAGAAGAGGAAAAAGCAAGAACCATGATGTTCTTGCGTCATCATCTCCACGATGTTTTAAAAAATGAATACATCACGAGAGAAAATCCTGCAGATCTTTGGATCACGCTCAAGGATAGGTTTGATCACCAAAAGTATGTGATCTTACCAAAAGCCAAACATGAATGGCTAAACCTGAGGTTTCAGGATTACAAAAGTGTAAGTGAGTATAATTCTGCTTTGTTCGGAATCACTTCAAGGATGGCTCTCTGCGGAGAAGAAGTTTCCGATTATGATATGATCGAGAAAACATTCCAAACTTTCCATCCTTCAAATGTACTCCTACAGCAACAATATCGAGAAAGAGGGTATACTCGATATTCTGAATTAATGCAAGTTTTGCATGTTGCTGAACAAAATAATGAGCTCGTGATGATAAATCATCAAACCCGTCCAACTGGATCAGCTCCACTTTCAGAAGTGAATGTTTCTACATCCAGCTATAATAATTGGCAAGGACGAGGACGTGGACGCGGACGCGGTCGAGGCCGTGGTCATGGTCGTGGAGGAGGTCGTGGAGAAGGTCGTGGACGAGGAAGAGGAAGAGGTTTCTCTCCTAATGACTTCAACGCAAGAAAAACCAACAAGCATCTTCAAATTAATAATGTTGGTCGCGTTATAAAGAAACAAGATGAAAGTACTTGTTACAGATGCGGCATGAAAGGACATTGGTACCAGACCTGTCGTATTCCAAAACATTTGGCCGATCTGTATCAAGCATCTCAACAGGCAAAAGAAAGGAATGTTGAGACCAACCTCATCTCTAATGAAGCTGGACCTTCTTACCATGGCCTAAACGATGAACCCCATCTTGATATAGCAGATTTTCTCATTGATAATGAAAACGGAAAATCATGCGAATAAGGCCTATATGCCATGATATGCTTTGTCATAGTTTGATATGTACTTTATGTTTATAAAATGTTTTTTCGATAATAGTTTTATTGTAATATATGATAAGATTTTTTTGTAAGACTTTATGTTATTTTATCAATGTTTATTTTATAAATATTTTATCTCAGAAAATGTCACATTTTGAGATTGAGGATGGAGATATTTGTCTAGCAGACAGTGCTACAACGCATTCAATACTTAAAGAGAAAAAATATTTCTCCTCTCTCAAAATAAAAGACTCTGCTAGAAGCGTGAGCACTATATGTGGTAATGCAAAGATTATTATAGGCTCTGGAAAAGCCAGTTTTTCAATGCCAAGGGGAACAAAATTTGAAATTGATGCATTATATTGCCCCAAGTCTCATAGAAACTTGATTAGTTTCAGAGATATCCGAAGAAATGGATATCATATAGAGACTCTGAATAAGAATGGCATTGAATATCTTCGCATAACATCTGAGGAGAAACATATATTGGAAGAATTACCAATGTTATCCTCTGGATTGTATTGCACAAAAATAAATAATTTCGCATCTTATGTTACAGTAAACTCTAAGTTTACTAGTACATTTAAGATATGGCATGAAAGACTTGGACATCCTGGTTCAGTTATGATGCGAAAAATTGTGCAAAATTCCAATGGTCATCCATTGAAGAACAAAAAGATTTTTAGATCTGATGAGTTTTCATGTGATGCATGTTCTCAAGGAAAACTCATAATTCGGCCATCGCCAGCCAAAATTGGGAATGAATCACCATTGTTCTTAGAGAGAATACATGGTGATATATGTGGACCTATCCACCCTTCATGCGGGCCGTTTCGTTATTTTATGGTAATGATTGACGCATCTAGTAGATGGTCAAATGTGTGTCTATTGACAACAAGAAACACGGCCTTCGCAAAATTCATTGCCCAAATAATCAGGTTGAAAGTTCAATTCCCTGATTATGCCATAAAGAAAGTCAGGCTTGATAACGCCGGTGAATTCACTTCACAAGCTTTCAATGACTATTGTATGTCAATAGGAATCGATGTGGAGCATCCGGTTCCTCATGTTCATACACAAAATGGCATGGCTGAATCTTTGATTAAACGGCTACAACTCATTGCTAGACCGTTAATATTGAGAACAAAACTCCCAATTTCTATATAGGGTCATGCTATATTGCATGCTGCGGCATTGGTCCAAATACGACCAAGCGCATATAATAAATATTCCCCTTTACAATTGGCATCTGGCCAAGAGCCAAACATATCCTATCTCCGTATTTTTGGATGTGCGGTTTATGTGCCTATAGCCCCACCACAAAGAACAAAAATGGGGCCACAACGGAGATTGGGTATATACGTCGGTTATGCATCCCCGAGTATAATTCGATATCTTGAACCGCAAACTGGTGATATGTTTACGGCACGTTTTGCCGATTGCCATTTTAATGAAGATGAATTTCCAGCGTTAGGGGGAGGAATTAAACAAGTACCAAAAGATATTACATGGTATACACCATCTTTGATATACATTGATCCCCCTACAAATCAACGTGAACTGGAAGTTCAGAAAATTGTACATTTACAAGGTTTGGCAAATCAATTACCAGATGCGTTCACAGATACAAAAAGGGTGACAAAGTCATATATCCCCGCAGCAAATGCACCATCAAGAGTTGAAATTCCTAGAGAGGAACTTGATGGAAGCAAAGCTAATGAACCTAAGGTTCAATTGAAAAGGGGGAGGCCAATGGGCTCTAAAGATAAAAAATCCCCGAAAGAAAAAGAAAATGGGAGATGAAAAGGTTCAGGAAGAACCAAATAAAAAGAAAAGTCCTCAGGATGATACAGAAAAATATGAGGTTTCTATTAACTATGCCCAAAATGGGATGTTATGGTATAGAGATGAAATCGATGATGATGATGATGGAATATTCTCTTTTTCTGTATCTAAAGAGATCGATCATGAAAAAGATGATCCAGATCCAAGGTCCGTATCAGAATGCCAACATAGGCCTGATTGGGAGAAATGGAAAAAGGCTATGCAACTTGAGTTGCTCTCGCTCAATAAAAGAAATGTCTTTGGACCTCTTGTCACTGCATCTAAAGATGTAAAACCTGTTGGTTGCAAGTGGGTATTTGTGCAAAAAAGAAATGAGAAAGATGAAATCACAAGATATAAAGCCCGACTTGTTGCACAAGGTTTTTCTCAAAGACCCGGAGTTGATTATGAAGAAACATATTCTCCAGTCATGGATGCAATTACATTCAGGTACTTAATGAGTCTAACGGCTTCTAAGATTTTAGAAATGTACCTTATGGATGTAGTGACAGCATATTTATATGGATCATTGGATAATGATATATACATGAAATCCCAGAAGGATTTAAGATTCCTGAGGCATTAGACTCTAAGTCTAATGAAATTTGTGCGATCAAATTACAGCGATCACTTTACGGATTAAAACAATCCGGGCGCATGTGGTATAATCGCTTAAGCGAATACCTATTGAAGAAAGGGTATGTTAATAATGAAATATGCCCATGCGTCTTCATAAAGAAATCTCCATCAGGATTTGTGATCATTGCTGTATATGTTGATGATCTAAATATAATTGGAACTCTAAAGGAGATTGATGATGCAAGAACTCATATGAAGGAAGAGTTTGAAATGAAAGATCTTGGAAAGACTAAATTTTGTCTTGGGCTCCAAATAGAACATTTCCAAGATGGAATATTTGTGCATCAATCAAATTATACGAAAAAGATTTTAAAGCGCTTTAATATGGACAAAGCGACTCCTTTGAGTACTCCAATGGTCAATAGATCTCTGAATGTCGATAGTAATCCATTCAGACCTTGTGAAAATAACGAGAAAATACTTGGTCCCGAAGTACCTTATATGAGTGCTATCGGTGGACTCATGTATCTTGCAAATTGCACTAGACCGGATATTGCCTTTGCTACGAATCTACTTGCAAGATACAACTCATCCCCTACTCGCAGGCATTGGAATGGGATAAAACATATTCTCCGTTATCTTCAAGGTACGATTGACTTGGGATTATTCTATCCTAGAAACTCTTCGGTTGGTCTTGTTGGTTTTGCAGATGCAGGATATTTATCAGATCCACATAAATCCCGATCCCAAACTGGATATGTTTTCACTATTGGAGGAACTGCAATCTCATGGCGCTCACAGAAACAGACTTTGGTCGCCACTTCCTCAAATCATGCAGAAATAATTGCTCTTCATGAAGCATCGAGAGAATGTGTATGGCTCAGATCGATGACTAACCACATACAAGAATCAAGTGGAATAATCACCAAGAAAGAGCCAACAACATTATTCGAAGACAATGCTGCTTGTGTAGCCCAAATCAAAGAAGGTTATATCAAGAGCGATAGAATAAAGCATATACCTCCCAGATTTTTCTCCTACACTCAAGAACTCGAGCAAAAGAAGGAAGTTGATATCCAACATATCCGCTCAAGTGACAATGCAGCAGACCTATTCACAAAGGCGCTTCCGACTACCACATTCAGAAAGCATATTCACAGTATTGGAATGCGTCATCTACGAGATTTATGAAGAAAGATTATACTTATCTTTTCGAGGGGGAGATTACGTTACTATACTCTTTTTCCCTTGTCATGGTTTTTATCCCAATGGGTTTTTCCATGACAAGGTTTTTAATGAGGTAGTACGTAACTCGTCAATGGTGTGATGGATAATCAAGGGGGAGTATTATGAAATAGAATTGTGATTAATCCATCACAAGACACATGTTAGGACACTTGTCTTTGTAATATTACACCAACTTCCACTTGTCATTACCAAGTGTCTAAGTGTGTGACTCATGTCTTTTGTAATGCACTATAAATAGGAGTTGTGTAATAAGAATGACACAAATAAGTTTCTTGATCAAAAACACTCTCAAAGTCTCTCTCTCTCTCTCGGCTGCTCTCTCCCTCTCTCTCCCTCTCTCTCTCTCTTTGTTAGTTCTTGTTTTCTTTACAAAGTGTTACAAAACACAAAACTTATAAGTGTTTTGTAGTCATAGTTCACAACACTTCTCTTCTACTACTCTTTATTTTCTCTTGTCTCATACACTATTATATAGTGGTTTCTCAACAGTAAAAGTAATATATGAATTTTGTTAATAATCCACTTATAATAGATAAATAGACCGACTTAAAAGGTCTATATAAATAAAAGTCTCGAGTCCCGGACGACCCATAACCATTAGAAAACACAAATCGCTTTACTTTTTGAGAGGATTCGAAATTTGGGGGCTAGGGTTTTGTACTTGTAGAAAGAGCGAAGAAGATGATCGAGGTGGTTCTCAACGATCGTTTGGGGAAGAAAGTGAGGGTGAAGTGCAACGAAGATGACACGATCGGTGATCTGAAGAAGCTTGTGGCGGCGCAGACGGGAACACGAGCGGAGAAGATTCGAATTCAGAAGTGGTACAACATCTACAAGGATCATATCACTCTCAAGGACTATGAGATCCATGACGGCATGGGTCTTGAGCTTTACTACAACTAGGTTTTGCTCTCTCTCTTTCGTTTCCTTTGTTTGCGATTAATTCGATTTTAAAGACCTTTGTGTTGGATTTTAATTTTTGATTTGAGTTTTTCGGAGAATTTAGCGAAATTGAGATGTGAATTGCAGAATTTGGATATTTAATTTGAATTTTGGAACCGTGAAAAGCCATTGTTATTCAAATCTGAGAAGCTTCTTAGGGTTTGATTTTATAGTGATTAATTCCTTGAGAGAGGCCATAAGCGTATAATTGAGACCTATGATTTGGTTTGCGTAATTTAACAAAATTCAGAGATTGTAGTTTAGTCTGAACCGACGAGAAATCCATTGCTATGAGAACCTGAAAAAGCTACTGGAGGGTTTTGATTTTGTTCCACAGTATCCAAAGTATAGATAGATATGGTCTTTGAAAGAAAATAGTTGGAACATCGCAAGGTTGATTTATAGAAAAGGGTCAGGTCACTCTTCCCATTCTTTTGCTTTTGTATCATAGAATTTAATCAACTCTGTTTGCTGTTTGCTGCTAAATTTAGAGTAGCCTATGTGTTAGCTTCAAGTTATGAGTTTCCAGTAATTTTTGTCAAAATTCAGAGGTTGTAGTTAGTCACGGAGCAGCGTATAAAATTTTTATTGAAAGTTTTTGTTGATATTGTTTCCGAACATCCAAAGCACATATAGATATGGTCCACTAAAACTAGGAAATTTTTTGCTCGGAATGAATTAGAGTGATTGAAAAGATGCTCTATCATCATTTTTTTTCCACTGAAATGTCTTTTCTAATTGTTTGTGTAATTGGAAGGTCTTAGAGTGACAGGAACCTCTTTTCCCTCTTATTCATACATTACCCGGTCTCTCTACTGGAACATGATTGATAGCTGAAATAAGTTTCTAATAGTCTTTCCATATGCAAGCTAACTTGTATTTTCTGCTCCTTGATCATTTGAGACTTTTTATTTGTCTCGGTCCATAGTAGTTTGCTATTTGAAACATTAATGTAAAGCTGTCACACATTCCATTCAATTGTTTTTATATCCCACTCATATGGTAACTTGAGGTTACCAATAGTCGGTTTGTCCAATGAACATCAAATCTAAGACGTCTATCTTCAAGGCTCGTTACAGCATTGCTTTTAATGATTTTTATTCTGTTACTTCTTACCGGTATAGGGGGCTAAATCAGTATTTGCTTGTTTCATCTGGTTCAGGCTGATTGAAGAAGCTTAGCTGAAGGGGTTGGGGCACCGACATAAAAACTCATCTGCACCATGTGGTATCTAAAAAAAGACATAAGTATGTTGTAAAACGTGATAACTTCACATGTTTGGTAATAATGACATTGACTGCCAATGGTTTTAAAACCCTCACAACCTGTCTGATTAGTTCCTGGCAATACTTTGCAGCTTGTACAACTTTTGTCTATCTTGTCGGTGCTATAGATGTTTATTGGTCGTATTCCATATTCTCCTTCTCCAAATGTTTTTTCATCTTTCGGATATACCTAGTACTAGTATCGGTTTAGCTTATATGTGAATCACATGGTACATAACTTAGAATGTGCTTCGTACCTTCGACAAACTTTGCGTTGGCCTTTGAACCATGAAATACAAACGTAAGAAGAACATAGTTTCTTGCTTGCAATTCTAACACTAGAAATCACATTTCTCTTTTTATTTGTTTGCCGTACAGGCAAGCACCATGTTTGTTCGTTCATACTGTTGTAGACAAAAAGAAAAGAACAAAACAAAAACCTTGCTTGCTTGTTAGACATGTGACATGTCAAGTTAAAGACCATGAAAGAAACTAATTAAACATTAAACACAAAAAAAAGAAAGCACTACTTCACTGAATGTAAGACTGGCCAGTGATGTCAACGTCTCTATCGCCCGAAGAAGCTGGTTGCTTGTGTTTCGGCGTCAGCGTCTTTACCTCATCCGGGCCATCTGCACTCTGTGTCTCACTGGCCGGTGGTTTATGTTGCAGATGCTCTTTCTCTACATCTTTGCCCTCTTTTTCTAAATTTGTGGTCTCTTTCTCATCGTCCTTACCGTAGAGGCCACCTCCGTAAGCTTCGTGCGTCACCGGTTGCATCTGCGAGATATACGGTGGTTGATGCTCATGTGGCTCGTACTTATCTTTTCCTTCCTCTTTGTTGTGTTTTTCATCTTCCATTGTCACTTTGTCTTGATGTCGACACCGTGGTTGGTCTATGTCTATTTGTATGAAAGTGGGTTTCCAGACACGTTTACATACCTCAACACGTGCCATGATCAGAAGACGAACACGCAAAATAGGCAAATGTTTATAATATGTGGAAGTGGATCTTGAGATGTGACTCGTGGTTCCAAAGATCGACAACCATGTCGACTTGGCTTCACCAATCGATAATTAGCGTGTATTCTAGCGTTTATACGCGGTCGTACTCTTTAACAAAGATGACGAAGTGATGAGTATGGCAACTACGAGAAAGAAACGTCTCTGACCATGTCATTGTATATTAACATACAGTATGTATAGATTGAGGCTAATTGTATTATTACAAACCAATTTTGTTGGCTTAAGAAACATACAACTCAGCTTGACCATCAATGAAAAGGCTCATGAACTCTTCTCCATCCACAGTTTCTTTCTCCATCAGGAGCTGAGCGAGCTTGTGTAGGATATCAATTTGTGTGGTTACGATCTCAGTCGCTCTTGCGTATGCCTTCTCCACCAACTCTCTCACTTCCGCATCCACAACGTCGGCTGTTGCCATTGAGTAATCCTTTTGCGATGACATCTGCAAAGAAAACAAATAAAACATGTCTTGAGAGCTGGAAACATGAGGCTGTATGTGAGTACAGTACCGAGTTTAGATATATACACTTTGACCCAAGAAAGGGTTTCCTCCTGCTCCACCAACTGCAACTTGTCCAATCTTTTTGCTGAACCCGAATCTCTCAACCATTTGGCGAGCCACCCGTGACACTTGCATGAAATCATTTGATGCTCCGGTTGTAACATTCTCCGTTCCAAAGATCACCTCCTCTGCAACCCTACCATAGCCGAAACATAATAAAGATTGGTTAAACACTTGTGGAGTCAATTCTTCTACATTCAAAAGCCAGCGAAGTTTCAGCTGTAAACTAACCTTCCACCAAGTGCAACAGCCATTTGGTTCTCAAGGTAACTTCTGCTATATAATCCAGACTCGAGTCTCTCTTCGCTAGGTGCAAAAAAGGTGAGCCCACCAGCTTGGCCACGTGGAATAATCGATATCTTGGCCACTGGATCATACTCCGGCATAAGTGCACCAACTAAAGCATGCCCAGCCTCTGCAAATTCCAGTTTAGTTAAAAAGTGAGTATTCAACACACAAGAAAAAAAGAAGCAGGATTTGAAGAAGTAGCATCTAACCATGGTAAGCAACAAGTCGTTTCTTCTCCTCGGAGACAACAGCGTTCTTCTTCTCAGGGCCAGCAATGATCCTCTCAAGAGCATCGGATATTTCATCCTTGCTTATCTCCTTTAGTTCACGTCTAGCAGCAAGAATCGCAGCCTCATTCATCAAGTTCTGCAAATCCGCTCCAGTAAAACCCGGAGTTCTCCTTGCAACCTTGTCGTAATCAACATCCTTTCCAATAGCCTTCCCTCTAGAATGCACCTGCAATAAACCGAACAAACATTATTTATCACACTGTTTCACTCAACCAAACATGAGAAACAAGGAAGAAACCTGAAGGATCTTGACTCTTCCAGCTACATCAGGCCTATCCACTGTGACTTGCCGGTCAAATCTACCTGGTCTCAGCAATGCGGAGTCAAGAACATCAGGTCTGTTGGTCGCAGCCAACACAATGACACCGGAATTACCAGAAAATCCATCCATCTCAGTCAAAAGCTGATTAATCGTCTGTTCTCTCTCATCATTTCCACCTCCCATCCCAGCTCCTCTTTGCCTACCAACAGCATCAATCTCATCAATAAACACAATGCAGGGAGCTTTCGATTTCGCCTTCTCAAACAAATCCCTAACTCTAGACGCACCCACACCAACAAAAAGCTCAACAAACTCCGAAGCAGCACACGAAAAGAAGGGCACTCCTGCTTCTCCAGCTACAGCTCTAGCCAAAAGCGTCTTCCCCGTACCCGGTGGACCAACCAACAAACACCCTTTAGGAATCTTAGCACCTAAGGCTGTGTACTTATCAGGATTCTTCAAGAAATCAACAACTTCTTGTAACTCAAGCTTAGCTTGATCAGCTCCAGCAACATCTCCAAATGTTACCCCAGTTTCTGGCACTTCCTGAAACTTGGACTTGGATCTTCCGAAATCCATAGGGCCTCCTAAACCTCCAGGACCACCAGCACCTCCCTGACCTCCCCTGAAGAGATAAAACAATCCTCCAAAAGCCAACAAAGGAAAAAGCAAATTCCCAATGAAATCAAACAATCCATTTCCAGATTCTCCTTCTGAAACCGATATATCGACTCCATTCATGGCCAAGATATCAATCAAATCCGGATCGTTAGGAACAATGACAGAAG
Organism: Camelina sativa; assembly: GCF_030686135.1. NCBI lineage: Eukaryota > Viridiplantae > Streptophyta > Magnoliopsida > Brassicales > Brassicaceae > Camelina > Camelina sativa. Next base: position 26,844,093 of record NC_141899.1, on the reverse strand, counting down.
CACGTCTGTTATCAACAGCTGTAAGCTGAAGAACAGAACCATCTTTGCTAAATTTCACTCTCTCAACTTTACCTTTCTTAACCGCGTTTAGAAACTCACTGTATCGCCACTGTGTTCCATCAGGAAGATCCGATGATTGAGCTTGTTGTGGATTCGGTGCTGTCATCATAACGTTCTGACCAAACGAGAGATTCGGGTTTGTCGCCTGAGCTTCAACAGTAATGGTCGGTGCTGGTGCTAGTGGCTGAACCGGCTCGTTAACTGCTAAAGCTTGTGGAGACGAAGACGAGAACAACAGAGCCGCTAACGCAGCTTGTGATGGCAACGATTTCATCAGCTTTTCCGATTGAGAAATTTGGCATCTTCTACGAGAGATGACTGAGGAAGGAACAGACTTTGTGGTGGTTTTAGGGGTCGGAGCTGAGATTATGATTCGGGAACCGAGGAAATTTGAAGAAAGAAGTAACGGGTTTGAAGATGTGGTCGCCATTGAAGCTGATTTTGGAGGATAAAAATTCGATTTTTTGAAACTGAATTATGAAGAAAAAGTAAGGACCTTTGAATTGAAGGAAGAAGTTTTGTTTCTTCTCTTCAATTTGGGATTTTTATTTGGAGAGGAGAATCAAAGAGAAATCATATAAGCAGTTTCGACTGATGATTGCTTGAGGTTCGTCTACGTGTGTTATCACATATCCAGTCGTGATACTAGCGGATACGCAAGAGTCCCAAATTTCAGTGAGAACTCCTTATTGGGCTCAATGTAAAGCCTACTATATTTGTAAATGGGCTTAAACTGGATTGTAGACATAGAAACTAGACCGCTGAGGAATGGAAAAGGTGATTAATGAACATGGGAAGGGAGGACAAAAAAGAAAAGAAAAACAAAAAGAGACAATATTGGTGATGTGAAGGAATTGATAAGAATGTTTTAGTTGTCAGTGTGTGGATAATGATGAAGGCAAAACATTTGGATTGGTGCGCTACACAATCTTTAATCGCTTTGATTCATTGCTTGCTACAAAATGTTTCATTTTTTTTTTTTGCACCAAAAAATGTTTCATTATATTCATACTTCTTTTTTTCAACAAAAGAATTACCTCAAACGAACCAATTTGGTGGAAAATTGTTTACAAACGGAATATGGTGCGGACTTGTGCGCGCTTGGTGTGCCAAGGAATCTGCCCTAACATTAGCGTTGCGAGGAACATAAATCAAAGAAAAAAAAGAAAACTCCTCCCTGTCTATCACTATGTCGTCTAAATATGGTGCGAAGGCCGGCCAGTTGTGAAGAGAAAACACCATTTTCACCAAGTCGGAATAGTCCGTAATGAAAGTCACATCCCGGAAGTCATGGCCAATCATACATCGCATGGCCCACAAAAAAGCTTCATCCTCAGCATGAAGCGGGGAAAGGCTGCGCCGGTAGTTGGTAGCTCCGAGTAATGGGAACTCTCTCTCTGTACAGAAGTACAACACCATCCTGCACCTGAAAAAGAAACAGACTCTTTCCAAGAACCATCAACAAAACATCGAAATCCCGAGTAAACCAAGGGAAGTGTAAAAGTCCTTCTCCGAGGCGTAGGAGAAGAGAAGAGAGGAGTGGATGGACACTCCAGATCCCCTACGTCCTCCTGAGCCTGAAACCAGGAGGACTCCTCCCCCTCCGCCAACCGCACCACTTCATCAGGATGTTCCACCTGATTCTCAAAAATCCTAGCATTTCTTGCTTTCCAGATATACCACATGAGCCAAGGGAAAGTCCCCACATGTGAACCCGGATTGTTACGCCCTAGAAAATAGTCGACATTAGAGTAGATAGAATCCGTCAGGAAATTCTGGGGACCCACGGGTACATGGGCCAAAGCCCAGACCTGACGTGCTAGAGGACAGACAAAAATAGCATGATTAATAGTTTCCTCCTCCGCCCCACATCTCATACACCCAACATTACACGCGAAACCACGCCGTTTCAGGTTCACTGAAACCGATATACAGCCAGTCAAAACTTGCCACATAAAATGTTTTATCTTAGGTGGATACCGAACCTTCCAGACCTCGGCGAGAAGGGGGGTGATATCCGGGCCCGACCCAAAGGCTTGGAAGGTACTGGGAACACCCAACCGTGCTATATCATAACCTGATTTAACCGTATATTTGCTAGACTTTGTAAAATGCCACTCAAAGTAATCCGCTTTCGGACAACTACTCAATGGAATAGCCTTAATCAAAGAAACATCCACATGATCAAAATGCTCTAGAAGCCGATCCCGACACCAAGTATGCGTGTTCGGATCAATAAGCTGAGTTACATGAAGATTAGGATCTGTAGCAGACTCGTTAGATAATGGTGGTCTTGGGGATTGATCTGGAATCCAGGGATCAGTCCATATATATATGGTGTCACCCAAGCCAACCCTTTTAATAAGTCCTTTGTTCACTAAAGATCGAGCAGATACAATACTCCTCCATCCATGAGAATAGGACCGTATCGGTTCCATAGGAGTAGAGTTTTGGTAGAATCGGCTTTTGAAAACCCTGGCAAACAGAGAGTCCGGGAACTCAATCAGATGCCATAACTGTTTAGCCAATAAAGCCTTGTTAAAATCATCAACATTCCTAAATCCCAATCCACCCATCTGCTTGCTGCTGCAAAGTTTATCCCAAGCTAACCAATGCATACCCCCACTCTGACCAGTACTACTCCACCAAAAATTAGCAACTGCGCTCGTCAGTTTGGATGTGATTGTTTTCGTTAAACGATAACAAGATATCACAAAACTCGGTACCGCAGTCGCGACAGACTTAATCATTACCTTCTTACCCCCTTTGGACAACAGTTTTGCCGACCAACTAGTTGTGCGGCTCTGTAGCCTATCCCGAAAAAAAGAAAAAACCTTCATCTTGGAGCCCCCCAAGCTTTCAAGAATCCCTAAATACGATCCCATCCCACTCAAAGTGGTGATCCCAAGGACCCCCTGCATCTCCAACCTAGCTGATTCGTCCACCGTGTGACCAAATTGGGTGGAAGATTTCGCAAAATTGATTTGCTGTTTGGATGCAGCCTCATACTGCTTAAGGATACCCAAAACGACCCCACACTGATCCTTATCCACCTTGCAGAAGAAAAGATTATCGTCCGCAAACAGAAAATGGGTAATGGGAGGGCACTTATTGGCCACCTTAATACCCGTAATTCGCTTATCCGCTTTCGCCTTGCGAATATTTGCAATCAAAACCTCCATACATAGAATAAATAAATAAGGGGATAAAGGATCCCCCTGCCGTAATCCTCTATCCGGCACAATCTGACCATTCGGCTGACCATTAATAAGAACTCTATACTCGACCGAAGAAACACAATAACAGCTCCTACCTCGGCACACACACCAACTTTGATGGGAAGAAGCGGACCGCTAGGAGGAACTCGAGGACTGCCACCTCCAGAGCCTTACCGAGCATCATCATAAGAGCCCCAAGCAGAGGGAGATGTCACTCGACCAGAAGCATCGCGAAGAAGCCATTCAGACGCCTACCCGATGCCTAACCCGATGGGATACACGATGCCTTATCCGATGCACCCATCAAGCACCCAGTCGGGTGATTACTCGGGACTTTTCCCTTCGCCTTACCAGATGCTATTCACGATGCCGTATACGATGCACCCTGCGAGTGGCTACACGGGTGATCATTTTGGACCTCTTCCGCCGTACCCATCGTACTACCCGATGCCCTACCCGATGAGCTACGCGATCCCACCATCGATCAACCCCTTGGATGCTGGTCCGAGTAAGTTGTCTGTGCATATTTTCGAGCTCTCTGACGAGCAAACACCGACACTTGCTGAAGCCGGAGACGACCCTGGCTACACGTTGGCGGGTATGGAGGCTGTTACAACCTCCTTCTTCACCAACACTTGAGGTACCAATTTCATCTGATCCTTGTACATATCATTGCATTTAGTTTTCTTTTATTTTTTGTGTGATTCTTCGATTCTTTTTCCAACTTTTATTTACACAGAGACTGTGTAATTTAAATTTGGGGGAGGGTCCTAGAATATTTTTAACATTGTGTTTTATTTTCTTATTTTTCTTATTTCAAATTGTTGCATGCTAGTTTTATTCATTTGAGTCTGCATCTATGTGCATTAAAAAAACCCAAAAAATTTTGAAAATTTTTTTTAAAAAAAAAAAAAAAAAAAAAAAAAAAAGTGTTCATGTAGTTGCATTTACATATTAGGATTGAGTCTAGTTTGTTTCATATAGGATTGTTGCATATGCATCTTAGGGGACAATGATTAAAACTACCTTATTTAAAATCAAACCTTAGGATTGAAGCTATAGCCCTTAGTCACAGTTCATTGTTGCTAGATCAATCTTTGGAAAAAAATAAAAAATCTTTGCTTAGACCCTTGTGTCGTTTGAATGCTTCCTCCTCTTGTTTGAACATTAGAACATCTCCATATTATTGGATTTAATTTGAACTTTAATTGTCTTGCTTATGGAACTTGAATACTTGCTCATGGTAACTCTAACCTCGGGTTAGCACTCCATTTTACCAACCTTTTTCGCTTAACCTGATTCATTTGTCCTACCCATGAACCCAAACCTTTCTTTCAAACCTTTTTGTGAATTGTTGAGTGAGGCCTTTTTCATTGTGTTATAGGTTGTTAAACCTTGAGAGTATTGAGAACGACAAAGAACTGCCTCTTGATTTAGCTAAGTTAGAATTTGAACTAGCTAATAGATTCAGTTTTGAAAGATAGGTGGTTAGAATGTTTATTTGGGGTTGGGTTGTGGAATTAAAAAAAAAAAAAAAGAGAAAGTCCCTAAGGTTAGAATCAATTAGCTCTAAGTCTCTAAGTAAAAAAGGAGAGAAAAGATCTTGCTATAGTCTCCTAGAAAAAAAAAAGAAAAAAAAATATATATATATATAAAAAAAATATATATATATATATATATATATACATATTAGGAGTTTAGCAAAGAAAGAAAAAAAAAAGAAAAAAAAAGAGAGCTAGAAGTTTAAAGTTTAAACCTTAGGGAGTCAAAAAAAAAAGAGTTAAAATCAAGGATGTGGGTAGTTTAATTCTAGGGGGTTTGATAAAATTAAAAAAAAAAAAAAAAAAAAAAAAGAGAAAATGAATGAGAAAAGAGTAGATCATCAAGAGTTAAGCTTTGTATGCCCAAATTGTTCTCAATCTTAGATAGTTTTCACAACTGTCTAGCATTCCTTCTTTTGAGAGAAAACCACCCAAAGAATTTGTTTGAAACCACCTTACTAAAAAGCCTTAACCTTGAAACCGATTGAGCTTGATTCACCTTCCATTTGCAAGAATTCGCCAAACACTTAATTGAATGTGAAAGAGATGTTCTTTATCTTTAGTTGGAGGTTGAACTAGATCGATGCATGGTAATAAGCATAGAAAAATATTTGTAAGTATGTTGATTGATCTTAGCACCATTAAACTATCTTTAAGGACTATAGCTTGAATCCTTCGCTTAGCATATAAAGGTTATGAGTCCCCACTTTCAAACTGCACCCTCCTACTTCCTTGCTAGAGGACTAGCAAGATTTAAGTTTGGGGATCTGATAACTCTCTAATTTACATGTTTTTAGCATCCTTTTTGTCAATATTTTGCATTGTTCATACCTCTAACTTAGCATTTTTAGGTCATTAACTGTAGGAATTCACTTTTAGACCATTTAGGGTGTTGCATTTTTGCATTTGCATGTTTTGGATGAAAACAGGTGCTTAAGAGCCTATAATGGGGAAAAACAAGGACAAATCCGAGCATGTACCCGAAGGAGCCATCGAGCTGGAAGAACAAGTCCGAACCCCAACACGATCGAGGAGGATCCAAGAGAATGAAGAACAACCCGAAGATCCACCCGAGGAGTAACCCGACTTCATCCTTGTGTACCCCATCGAGTAGACCATCGGGCAAATCTGGGAAGATAGGTCAAAGGGGTTTCCATATATAAACCCCTCCTCTCCTAGCTCACAAACGAGCACGCCGCAGACCCTCAAACCAGAGAGTGAGAGCTTCTGTGAGAGAACTGAGAGACTCAAACACTTTTCCCTTTTGTTTTACATTTTATTTCATAATTTTTTATCATTTTCTTTAGATTTCTATCATGTATTCTTTCTGCTCTACTCTACCGTTTATTATAATGCAATTTTCATTCTTATTCGTTGTTATGTTTCTTGTTATCATGTCTGAGTAGTGTAATAAAGTTTCTAGGGATGGGATATATGATTTTGTGTTCTTGATCGGTTAGGATGCCTTAGTTTGATTGTATGTGTTTGATAGATTTCCTTCTAGGTTGGTGTTCTTAATGCTGTCAACATACCGAGAGGTTGAGATTAGATCTAAGGTGTTTTACCACCGAGAGGTGTAGATGAGATGCTTGAATCAACCAATGCTAGAGGTTTACTCACTTAGCCTAAGAGATTAGATGAGTAAGGGGTTTACTGACAATAATGAATCGGATCTTAATGTCTGCTTGGTCATGTTTCTCAAACGAGAGTTGGGTAGGGGAGTGATCAAAGTTGATTGTTGCTAGTGCGAGAGGGTGGTAACAAGTTTTAGAGGTTCATTGTCTAGGAAATATTTGCTTGAGGCATGTAAGGCATCTGTACTGGTCAAGGATACTTAGGATTCGATTACCCCATCCTTAGAAGCTTTCGTATTTTAATTGTTTGCATTTTCATTCATCACTCGATCTTATACCCGATCAGGTACACGATAACCTGCATCGAGTAATACCTCGAGTTGTTCATATCCCATTTGCTTACTCGACCACCCCACCTGATTCTGTACTCGAATGCTTGCATCGAGTGCTTAGGTCGTGTGGTCTCTTGTTTGTATTCTTTCCTTTTATTTATTTTAGGATTGTTAGATGAAAACCCTATTTGCTTGGCTTGACTTGTACTGTTCTGATCATATCCTTCCTGCTAGCAATTAACAACCATTTGGATTGATAACCCTTTGTACTACAACTGCATAGGGAATTGATACTCTGGGTGAAAACCTGTCTATCACCTAGTCAACAGTTGCTTTACTTAATGGTATCATTAGTCCGAAGACTGCTTTTAAACCTTAAGACAACATGGATGCTAGCATGGTACAAGAGTCCTTGGAAAACCCTGGTTTTAGAATCTTTTAGAGATGACATCCTAAAAGCTGACGGCGGTTTGAAACTCGGCATTATGATCCCACCTCTACGGAGCGGGAGTTACCGATGTTTCACCAGCTTGCTTTCTTCATCGCTTCCTTTTACTAAGCTCTCAATTTTGCAAATCATCTAGTTATTGAAGTCCCCTCCTATAAGCTTGAAGATTAGTGGTATTATGACCACCATTCCAAGGAGTAGTGGTTACCGCCACCTATATAAGAATCTCCCACCCAACCTTAGAACCACATTCACCTTTGTAGTGACCAGTAATCATAACACTCTCAACCCCGCTCTCACCTATGGCAAAGCGCTACCTCAAGTAGATCTTCTCATTTCGGTGAGACCTTCAACTTTGGCCTTTTCATCGCCACCCAGTCTTAGACTCAAGATAGTGGCCACCTTCCCTTCCATTGACCGGTTCATGGAAGCTGCATCGATATGCCTTGACCTCACAGGTTCCAGATTACTAGTCAGCAATTGGTTCATAGCTCTCAAGCTCCTTCTATCGTTTGCTCCTATCTTTCTTTGTACTCTTGTTGCTTTTGGGTTTGGGGAATCCCCCCTATGATGTTGTTTAAGTTAGCTTACTTGTTGTGTATGTTACTTTCTATCTAACTAAATGAAAGCATATCCTTTGTTGAAAAAAAAAAAATTTGGCTTGGTGTACAGTAAACTTAACAAGTACAATTCAATCGGGATTATATCGCAACAGTTTCATTTTTCTGAATAATTCTCCTATTTATTAGTTTTTTTTTTTTACCATTTACAATAATGATGCTGAGAACAATTGCGAATTTTAATAATATTTCTCTGGAATAATTTTTATGAGTTAATAATATAAATAACGAGATCGACGTTTCCTGCTGGATTAAAATTACTTTTAGCTTTTAATTTTAAATAAATTAATACATTATTTATATTAAGTAATAACATGCGTTATCCAAGATTTAAATTAAATTTTGAAATAGATTTTGCTGTAAGTAAAAGAGGTCCGTATACCCAATCTTTAAAACGGGTTTCGGGTACCTGATGGGTTATTATCCAATTTTAACATCCTTAGCAGTAACTAATGATTTTACTTTGAAATTGGTAATGAATTACAGATATCGTATGAAAAGCTTGTTCTTTCGTTATTATATACTTATTATATATGACAAAGGATTTATGTTTAGCGGATTTTAAAATTTTGATTAACTTTTTTAGAAATCATATATCTTATATCAAAATCACTGGATAGCTAAGCATCCTTTGACCAAAACTTTCGATCAAAACCAAATTTGCCAGTAAATATATATGAAAAAGGAACAGTTTCTTTCCAAGTATATTTGCCAATATCGGGAGTTATGGAAGTTTCTAAATGTGGAGACTTTCTCTCTCCTAAAAGGCGAAGGGGAAGGCGATTTCTAGGGTTAGCCGTCAAGCGAGAACTTGATCTACCATAACAATCCAACCATTGACAAACCATGGACCACGGAATAAAACATGTGAGAGATCTGCTTCACTTTCAAGGATAAATTGTACTTTATCTTCTCTCTGATCATCTGATCGCACTAGAAGTGCGAAGGATCGTATCCAGTGGTCAAATGCGACTGAGAAGAGGCAAAAGATGAAATCAAAGATGGAGTGGAAAGTTAAGGAGATCCCTACGGCTTAGGAAACCACTCCTATTGGTATGAAGAAGGATGGCAATCCAATTTTGGCACAAAATAAAAGAAGGAGGACTAGTGGAAGCGGTGATCGGTCCCTAAAGAAGTTGAAAGTAAGCTCCACTGGAAGCCAAAATCATTCTCCTTCGGTCTTTGAAAGGTTAGGGGATAATGGAGAAAATTTGGTGGGTCAAGGAAAAAGCTCTTCCTCTGAAAGTAACAAGAAAGGAGGTCCATCAATTTTTGACCGTTTGGGTTCTACCTCATCGATCTATAGTTCTCTACTGGCTGGGAGCCTTTCTATGTCGAGTCATTCTGCTTCAGGAGCAGCACAAGATCTAAATCATTATGTGGATCGCACAGAATTTAAACTCCTTTCCTCTTTTCAGATATCTGATGGGGGAAGGAGAACCAAATAGAAAGAAGGGTTGATGGTCAATTCCAACCCTTCAAGATCAATATGAGGATATTGAGTTGGAACTGTCAGGGGGTGGGGAATACCCTTACAGTTCGACACCTAAGGGAAGTGTACTTCCCAGAGATAATATTCCTCTGTGAGACCAAAAAGAAAAGAAGCTATTTGGAAAATGTGGTGGGGGCATCTGGGGTATTTTGACGTTCATACTATGGAACCGGAAGGTTTTGAGTGGTGGTCTTGCACTTCTATGGAGGGAGTTAGTGGATGTTAGAATTTTACACTCTGATAATCGTATGGTAGAAGTCAGTATCAGATGGCAGGATAAGGAGTTTTTTATGACTGGGGTCTACGGAGAACCAGTGAGAAGTGAAAGAGATAAGGTTTGGGAAAGGTTGCAACGGATTGGTGTTGGTAGAAGAGGTCCATGGATGCTAACAGGTGACTTTAATGAATTGGTTGACCCTTCAGAAAAAGTTGGTGGTCCAGAAAGAGTTGATGCCTCTTGTTTAGTATTTAGAAGTATGCTAAAAGCTTTCGGTCTATGGGAAATTAATCATTCAGGTTACCAATTCTCCTGGTTTGGTAATACAAATAGTGAATTGGTCCAGTGTCGATTAGACAGGACAGTGGCATATCAAGAGTGGATAGAGTTATTCCTGCAGGCTCAAGTGTTGTATCTTCAGAAGGTTAGCTCAGACCAGAGTCCTCTCATCAATAATCTCTTGGGGAATAGCTGGAGACGTAGAGCAGAGTTTAAATATGACCAGAGATGGATTACTCAAGAGGGTTTCAGTTCAGTTGTAGAAGTATTCTGGAAGGAACATGCTGGCAATCAACAACTCTCCATAAAAGAGAAACTGGATCGCTGTAGAAAAGAGATTTCTATTTGGAAGAGGGTGGCTAACCCAAACTCGGCAAAGAGGATTCAGGAGCTTCATTTCCAGATTGATCAAGAGACCCGATGTTCTCCACTCTGCCTAGTTAAACTAAAAGAGCTGAAAAGAGAGCTTAACGATAAGTATTTTAAAGAGGAAGTTTTATGGAAACAGAAGAGTAGAGCTACCTGGATGGGTAAAAGGGATCGCAACACGAAATTCTTCCATGCCGCCACTAAAAACCATAGAGCACAGAACAAAATAAAGTCGCTGATGGATGAGAAGGAGAAAGAATAGTATGCAGAAAGCGACTTAGGAAGGGTTGCAGAAAAGTATTTTAAAACTCTGTTTACTTCTGACGATATGGGACATCAACTAGAAGTTATGAAGAACTCGGAGAGCAGGGTGAGTTAGGATTGGAATAATTTCATGATGAGTCCAGTTACCAAGGAGGAGGTGAAGAAGGCTACTTTTGATATCAATCCCGGTAAGAGCCCTGGTCCGGATGGTCTTACTGGATACTTTTTCCAGCAATTCTGGGACAGTTTGGGAGATATTCTGACGCAAATGGTGGCAGATTTCTTTTCTTCTGGATCATTCCATAAGGATCTGAACAGAACAATTATCTGCCTTATTCCTAAGAAGTTGAATGCGACGAGACTTACTGATTTTAGACCAATCAGCCTTTCAAATGTGGTTTACAAAATCATCGCCAAACTCCTAGCAAAAAGACTGAAGAAGGTGCGTCCCATAGTTATTTCAGAAATTCAAGCTGCATTTGTTGAGGGCAGGCTGATTTCTGAAAATATCCTTGTCGCCCATGAACTCCTCCATGCTCTAAATTCTCCCAACTCATGTTCTCAGGAGTTCATTGCAATAAAAACAGATATTTCAAAAGCTTTTGATCGAGTCGAATGGAGATTTCTCGAGGGAGCTATGAGGTCACTGGGTTTTAGTGAAGGTTGGATCGAACGGATCATGTGGTGTGTGAAATCAGTTAGTTACCAAGTCCTAATTAATGGAAACCCACATGATGCTATTACACCAACGAGGGTATCGAGACAAGGGGATCCACTGTCCTCTTATCTGTTCGTCATTTGTACTGAAATGCTGGTGAAAATGCTACATGATGCAGAGCAGAAAGCGCAAATTACAGGGTTGAAAGTGGCAAGAACAGCTCCTCCGGTGTCTCATTTACTCTTTGCAGACGACAGTATGTTCTACTGTAAGCATGAGGATGGTGAACTTAACAAGATAGTGAGCATAATTGATGAGTATAGTCTGGCCTCGGGTCAGAGAGTACACTATCAAAAATCCAGTATCTATTTTGGCAAACAGATCCTTTCGGACCGTAGAGAAGCAGTTAAGAGATAGTTGGGTATTACTCAGGAGGGAGGAGACGGTTTCTATCTTAGTCTGCCTGAATCTTTTGGAGGTTCAAAGGTGGAGACTTTGAACTATCTAAAGGAGAGGATACAAAGCAAAATTTGTGGATGGCAAAACAACTTCCTATCCTCTGGTGAAAAGGAGATCCTCCTTAAGGCTGTAGCTATGGCGCTTCCAACATATCCCATGTCTTGCTTTCTTCTCCCGAAGGCAATTCATAAACAGATAGCTTCTGTCTTTGCTGACTTTTGGTGGAGGAACAAAAAAGATTCTCGAGGAATGCATTGGAAATCTTGGGATCAGCTTACTAAACCGAAGGCTTAAGGGGGGATTGGATTTCGAGATGTTGAGGCTTTCAATATAGCTCTACTTGGGAAACAAACCCCATCTCTCCTTGTTTTCAGAACTTGGTCTCCTCTTTAACAACAGTTCATGATCTAATAGATGGCAGCAGAAAAGAATGGATGCAGGAGTTGATTGACTTGGTCTTCCCGAAAGAAGAAAGAAGGATGATTGAGCAAATAAGACCTGGAGGGAATTGTACTAGAGATACCTATGCTTGGGATTATACAAAGTCAGGAGAATATGCTGTCAAGTCAGGGTATTGGGTATACTCTCAGATTGTTAAGAAGAAAAATGCTCCTATGGAGATTTCCCAACCAAGTCTCAACCCTATATTCGAGAAAGTTTGGAGCAGTAAAGCAAGCCCGAAAGTGCAGCATTTTTTGTGGAAATATTAAAGCAATTGTATTTCGGTGGCAAGGAATTTAGCTCATAGGCATATTGCAAGGGAAGCTAGCTGCATAAGATGTCCAGGAAGTGTAGAAACAGTAAACCATCTCTTCTCTTCCAATGCACTATTGCGAGACTGACTTGGGCTGTCTCTCCTATCCATGCTCCCCCAAGAGGAGAGTGGTCAGACTCTTTATACACCAATATCTATTGGGTTCTCAATTTTGATAAGGAATGTCCCCAGTTAGGTAATCAGGTTAATCTGGTGCCATGGCTTTTATGGAGATTATGGAAAAATTGAAATGATATGCATTTCAAGGCATATAATATAATGCTAATGATGTTATCTCCAAGGCGCTTGAGGATTTGGAGGAAGGGGTGAAAAGAGAGGTCCTTAGTGATATCTCTAGCAAGCCTCAGCCGAAGCACCAACTGGGTAACAGGGGAAGAGGAAATGTGATCGAGAGATGGAGGCCTCCTCCTATGTCATGGGTTACTTGTAACACATATGCTTCTTGGCAGATGGAGGCTCAAAGATGCGGTATTGGCTGGATCCTTCGTAATGAAAAGGGAGATATGATTTGGTCGGGTGCAAGAGACCTTCCTAGAGTTAGATCTATACTGGAAGCGGAATTAGAAGCAATGAGATGGGCGGTCTCAACATTATGTAGCTTCCGGTATGAGAAGGTAATTTTTGAATCAAACTCCCAAGTCCTGATGAATCTTTTGCATAATAAGGAGGATTGGCCAAGCATCTCACCAGGGCTTCATGATATCAGAAGAGGAATGAGCAATTTTAAAGAGATTAGGCTTGTGTTTCAAACTAGAGGAGCAAACATGGTGGCTGATAGAATATCAAAGGAATCTCTTTCTTTTCAGTATTATAGTCCTAAGCTTTATTCTATCGTTCCCAATTGGTTAAAAAACATTATGGATTTGGAGAAAGTTATGTAAACTTTGGATAATTAATATTTGATGTTGAGCCAAAAATATATATATCAGTAGTTATGAGGTATTGAGGGGGTGAGAGAAGTGGGTAAAGATGGAAATATCAAATCAAATCGGCCCTTTAGAGACCAGATAAATTACGGTTGCTTGTGTTCAGCAGAGTAGACCATCCCAAACTCTAATTCTTAATACATAGTGAAGGATCTCAGCAAATAAACAAAAGATACTCCAAATATCTGACACTTATGGAACCAATTCTACACAGCTTATGGACCTTGATCATCTTTTAGCCGGCCTTCAATATCACGTCTTAGCAACTCCGCATATTCCTGCAATGCGAAAATACAAGTATGATAAGGGAAACGTTACCATCACTAAGGAAAAAACTAATCTGTTTGATGCTTACGTGAGAAAGAACTTCATCACAACAAAGCTCGTTCACAAGGTCGTCTTGGCTCACAGCAGCATTTTCGACCATAGCACGGAAAACATCCTCTGGTGGATCAGAGTTCTCAATCATTTGCGCCAAGGATTGAACATTTACCTATGTGGACAAAATTTAGAAAAGGCATTCATTACAACGACATAGACTAAGAGACAATGTTGTTTATTGAGACCGAATCAATCAAAACCCAAATGAAAATAAAAGACCCGATCTGAAAAACTTAGATCTTGCTAAGCAAAGAAACTAAGGATGGTTTTACTTTTTCTACAACTGAAAAGACAACAAAATCAGAACCAAACGGGAACTTTACTTCTTTTGGAGCAAATCTATGGCTGATTAAAAACCAAAACTGGACATGACTTCAAACCAAACCCCATATAAAAAAAACCATACTAACTCGATCCATACTAGATTACGTTCTTCTTCAGTCACTGTTTTTGTCCTTTACTTAAAATCAAAGCTCAGAAAGTCCAAAAAAAAAAAGAAGAAAAAAAAACAAATCAAAATCACCAGACATACCTGAAAAGGTTGAAGATCATCAGGCTGCTGTGTTGCGGGTTGAGGCGATGGCCCTCCTTGGCTGAAAGCACGTGAGACTAGAGGCATCATTTGTTGGACCATTCTAGAAAAATCAAAACCACCACCCTCGCCTTGAGCTCTGCCTGACATCATATTTTCTATCTCTTGCCCATCCACCTGTTGGGCAATTTGTTGGACTGTGTTCATGATCTGTGGGTTCTGAGTAAACTGCTGAAGCATATTTCTCAGCATATTTGGCGAATCCACACCAGCTTGTCGAGATACCCCTGCTAGCAATCCATCCAATACAGGGCTCTCCAAGACCTGAGACATTGCACTTGAGACATCTAGCTGATCATCTGAACCTTGCCCACGTCTCAGACCAGTCTCAACTGAACGAGAACTACCAGAAAAGAGAGATTGCAAAAGCTGCTGACCACTACTCCCACTGCTCTGTTGCAGACCTTCAACTGTAGCTGAAGTCCCACTATCTTCATTCTTGCCTAATACCTTGGGCTGCTTGCTTCGTTTCTGTAACCATAAAAAGCATACTATGACTATGAGAATTTGGAACCACAGACTTGTGGATATGCTATGCAATGAAAATGAAATAGCAGCAACTTGCCACTTATTTTCAACTCATTTATTACCTTACGGTCTAAACCGCCAAGCCCCAATCCAAGTGGTGTAGCTGTAGCTACCTCTGGAGTAGCCTTCTTGGTTTCTTTGGTATCACCGGTAGAATCTTCCCCATTGCTTGTGGATTCTCCAGACGGAGCTGAAGATTGTCCTGTAGTAGAAGAGATATCTTTTGCAAGGGCTGGATGCCCTAAATCTTCACCATGTTCTTTTTCACTTGGATACTGGTTGAAAAGCAAAAAAATTAGTGGTAGGGAAACCATAGTGAACAAATAAATCAAACATCTGATTGTAGAGAAGACATACCACCGAGTTCCTCCTTTCAGATGGTAAGTCATGCAATGTTCCACTTGAAGACTCAGGTGTGCACGAAGCTGCAATGTTGGTAGGCTGCTCAGGTATAGCACCCGCAACCCCATGGCCCGTAGACATATCCCGCTCCAGAGCTTCTGTTCCTAATTGATAAGTGAAGCAGAGCTTGAAAGATTGAAAACATTTTACCCACAATCTAAAACTTTAGTCAGCAGGCAACCTACCCGGTGGAATCTGGTTTCTTCCTTGCATATTGTTTACTAATTCTCTAATTCTTGCATTGATTTGGGCAACTGAAACAGAACCATCCAAACCAGGTTGAACCCCAGCAGAAATATTCTCACTGGTAGAGCCTGGTGGAACAGCAGCAGCAATGATGTTTCTCACTGGGAGTCCCCGAACTGAACTTGTATCGTTGTCACCGTCTCCTTGCCCTCCTCCATTGCTTCGCTGGTTCCCAACTGATGACATCATAGGTGAATCTGATGTGCCTGGTAATTAAGAATGAAATTCTATGGGGACGAATTGTGCAGCTAAGTCTAATGGAAAAAAAAAAAGGTGAACTTCACCAACCAGCGTGTATATGAATGTTAATGTGCCGTTGGGGAGCTTCTAAACCAACTGGTCCAGTTACTGGATTTGATGCGACAGCAGCACCAGTAAAGAGAGAGCTGGTTTGGTGAGGAAAAGGCTGCAAAATACAGTACAAAATTACATAAAAGAAGAAAAGTTAGCTTAGAGAAATAGATGAGACTAGAAGCTAACCTGAGCCATAATAGGATTCGGTCCTGATGGAGATATATAAACAGCAGGCCCAGCATTCACATAGGATAATTCCTGTAGATCACAGTGTTTGTGAGCCGCATGTCAGGAAAAATAGGAACAGTTACGAAAGAAATGACCCAAAACGGACCGGAGACTGTGCCATTCTCAATGTCAAAATTGTGCGCCCAAGCTCCAGTAGGAAGGCCCCTAAATGTTGCATGGCAAGGCCTACTTGCACAGCCTCTGTCTGGATTTGTGCCCTGAGAGTAGGATCTGAAGAGGACCCATCTTGCTCTAGACGTCTGGCAATATGCTACAACAATGTTGTTGAAAATCACAAAGAGCACATGATTAGATGACAATGCATGCTAAGCATATACTTCGCAATTTCTCGATAAGGAACGAACAGAGAAAGACGGAATCGATTAATAAGCAGTGTGAAGAAAATGTTTACCGATAAAGAAGAAACACCTAAACCACTCAGTAAATGCTGAGCATTCCTTAGGACAACAGAGAGTGCTTCAGGTGTTGATGCACCGCGTCGACTTCTAGGCAACTCTTCCGTTGGTCGGCCACCAGATGTAGCAGAAGACGTATCTGGCTGATAGCCTGGAGGAACATCCAATTAAATTATTGATGTGTTCTCTATCCAATATGACAATACAAATTTAGATCACAATACCATTTCGTGATAATGCCTGCTCCATCCGATTAATGAACTCCATTAGGGTATCTAACGAATCCGGAATAGGCTGCAGAATTAGAGAGTTACATTGTAACATAACAAGATTAAAGCTCTAGTCTCAAGATCAAAATACCACGTGACTAAGAACTACCATTAGAAATGAAGGAATAGGAATTGCTGTAGCTGCTGTAACCGGAATCTGAACAACATGAGGCATCGATGCTTGAAATGATACACCAGGAAATGCTTGCCTAGGTTGTGAATGACCTGCAGCTTGGCTTTGACCACCAATGCCAGGCGCTCCATCAGATGTATTTCCAGGAGGAGGATGAGACGAAAGATTCGACTAGGAGAAAAGAAATAAAATCGCATGCAAGACTGAGTTTAGAAACAGGTAATAGTGAATGACAACTAAATCTAATAAAACAGCACACATCAAAAGGTAACAGCAACTGACTCTCAACAATCCTCAATGTAAAAAACTTCTACCAGCAACAATGAAAAATCAAGAAAAGAGAGCAAAATAGCAGACTAGGCACTAATAAGAAATAATTTCTAAGTAGAGAGTGAAGAGAGAATAACTCACGGGCATAGAGGGTGTGCCAATAGTACTGTTATTTAAAGGATACTGTCCACCAACTCCAAAAGAATTTAGAACTGCTCCAATTACCTAAGCAAAACAAAAGTAAAAGTTTGTTAGCCCAATCAAACCATCCCATCGGACAAACAATATATTCCCCAGAAGACACCAAAATCACAAATCCTGAAGGATTACCCGGCTAAGATCTGGAACAATGCCTTCAGTCTGATCTCCAACATTAAAACTCCCAAGAACTACGCTGTGGGAGACATGTCTTCCATTTCGAGATGGTCCACCATTTGTACTATTTCCTGGTGAATCAAATAATCAGTTGAAATCAAGGTTCTGGGATGGTTTTGGTAACAGCTCCTTCAAAACTCAGAAAGGGCATATGACTTAATAATTACCATCATTTGCAGTTGCCCCTTCTGAAGGTGTACCAGATGTAGGAACTGATTCTGCTGGCTGCCTCACAACCAAGTGTAAAGTATGCCCATTTTCCAAATCTAAGACGAAGTCAAGTTATTAACCATACTGAAGTAAACCAGCGATGGAAGGCAACGACAGACATAAATCTCAGCTTAGCAAAGGAGTAAATGTATATCTTTCATGGATTACAGCTTCCACTACAGAGTAAGATTCACAGAAGAAATCAGCAGAAATTACATGGCATTTCATGAACACACTATTTAGATCTTCCTTAACTATACAAAAACAACCATATGCGTTATGCGGGTGCAGAAGGTTCTTGGTAATACTTCCAATATTTTATCAAAAGATCGAGCAGTCTTTCTCATGTTTATACAAAATTGCCAATGAACTTGTTATATAAAAAGCATAGATGCACTTAATCAATCAAATGCCAGACTTACGACAGATTTTGGAAAACATGCATTTTATACACAGGGCAGAAAGCATAATGCAACAAACAGCTACACTATAACATAATGTCTACAAGTTAATAAAGTAGGTAGCACTAGGATACGATACTCCGAGAGAGGATGATCATCTTTCAAAACCCTTCCTCGGAAAATGAGCCGCTGCTGACCAACAGCCACCCCTGTCTCACTAGCTATCTTCTCCTTGAAAAGTGAAACTGTTTCCTGAAACAATTCAGACCCCAAATAGTATCAGATAATATAAGCATACTAAGCTTAAAATATGCAGATGAAGCAGAAGACGAAGATTCCTTACATTCTTGTTCACTTGAAAAGTATATGTCTGTGAGTCTAACGTCTTGATGTTAAGCTCAAGGGTTGATTCTGGAGTTTTCTCAGATGCATTGTTGCTACTAGAGCACTGGTTAATGGGTTGATCTTCCATGAACCCTAAAGTATTGAAATTGAAAACACACAAAAGTTCGTAATCAATCATCTTTCCATCAAATCTAAATCTAAACCAAGCAGCATCCTTAGCACCCCTTACGCACACATTTCCAGATATTGATCAAAAGGAACACAATCAACAATAAGACACAAACAAACGACTCAGACCTAAATGCAAAGTCATTGTAATAAAACTGGTTAAAAAAATCAAAACTTTAGCCGTCCTAAGGTATAAACAACGCCAAATCAGAGATAACAGATACGAAAAAGGATCAAGCGCCAAGAAAAAACATCAAATTCCATGAAAAGTAACGAAGAATGAACCTATTTTTGGCGTCGCTGGAGATTGAAAAAATTGAAACTTTTCTTTAGATGATGGAACCAAAGCTAGAAAAAAAAGGATCCTCGGATTGAAATCTAGAGTAGTATCTCAAAATTGATCCAGGGACGAAACCAAAGCCTGATTTGTTCGGAGTTAAAGGGGAAGAAGAACAAGGACGATTGTGTCGGAAATTTTGGTGAAATTGAAAAGAAAAAGAAGAATCTAGAGGAAGATGCAACGACGGCGTTTTTAAAACCTGAATTGACGCATCCGCGAATATAGGCCTAAATGTGGACTCTTCTATAAATAAAGTCATATTAGAGCTGGGCCTGGACTCTCTAATGCGTACCTAAGATACTTCAAACATGTGGTTTTGTTATTTTCCAACCAGATAAGATAAATGCGTCACTGATTGTAAAAAAAAAGTCACTGACTCACTGTATCGTTGGTCATATCCCAGCTAGGCATGGCCAACGTTATAGTTTATTAACCACTGGTTATAATTAGAAATACTGTTTAATTTTAACTGTATCTAATCATTACAGTTAATACGGTTTTGGTTGAGATGGTTACGGTTATTTAATAATGGTTGATGTTATTTGATGTTATACAATGGTTGATATTAGTATTTATTTTTAATTGATATATTCTTTTAGGGTACTCATATTTCTATATATCATATGATTCATATTAAATATAAAATTACTAGTATATTTTATTATTTTTTAAAAACGATTATGGTTAAAAAATTACGGTTGAACTATGCGTTTAACCAACAGTTTTGATACGGTTACGATTAATTAACGGTTATGGTTAATATAATCTAACCATATATTTACGGTTAACAGCTATGGTTTTTATATGGTTACAATCTGGTTATGATTTGGATAAGGTCCGATTATGATCCGGAATATGGTTACGTTTTAATTTTGGTCATGCCTACTCCCAACCAACTATGCCCGGATTATATTTGACTATTGAATATTTAAAATTAGTTAATATAGTTTTTTCGTTTAGTTTAAAAAAAGGAGGGAAAAAGAGTGTAGAAATGTATTTTTCATTTTATATACCAATTGAAATAATTTTCCAAACATATGATGAGTAACTCAATAACATAATACTTTTCCATACCATAATAAGATTATTAACTATTTAAATATTTGTCAGAGTTCATAATTTTCTCTGAAACAAATTACCAAATTTTGGAATTTAAAGTTGAAATCATATACATAACATTATATATAATAAAGTAATGTGAATCTCCAGAAAAAAAAACACTGATACTCTAATAATATAAAATGTTTTTCTAACCAACTGATTTTCAACACAAATGTAATAACAGAAACAGATTCTCTTACTTTTGCTCTCGTTAGGACCAAAGAATGACAAGAGGCACAAAGATCTGGATTTGGATCTGGTATTCAAAAACCGATCCGACTTAACTCCAAAGCGTTACCCCCAGTTAGTTCTGTGAATGTCTCCATTAATGCGGCATACATGGATAGAGATGGACGAGCAGGTTTGGGATAGATTTTTGCGGACCACTGAGATTGGCTCTTCTCAAAAGGATCAATCACAACCCCTCCCCTGCTGTCTGATCCTCATTGATGGCCGAAGTACTAGCAACTCTTATAGCAGTACGAATTGAGATTGCATCGGATTTCACCAACGTCTTCTTCGCTTCAGACTCGTTAGCCCTAGTCAAAGCATTCAACTTGGAGCCCTAATCCAAAGAATTCCAAGGGATTCTCCATGATATCATGGATATATCTTCATGTTTTTCTGTTTGTGCCTTTAATTTCATCCCTAGAGATCTAAATCGCCGAGCAGACGCTTTGGCCAAAGAAGCTCTTAGGCTTTGTAAGAAACTATCGTTAACTGATGAATAGAAATCATGTTTGACCAAAAGGAAAAAAAAAAACTTCTTTGTTCCATACATCGAATCAATTTTCGACATTAATTGCTTCAAGTAAGAACCATCAAGCGTACGTGAAACCCCATATAACTCCTAATATTGTAACCAAATTATTGTACTAAATTATATTTTTAGTGTAAACTAAATAAATATATAATCCACTAAAATGAAAGAGCTAAGAAATATGGCAACGGAAGAAAATATTAAAAGTGAAAACATCACACATAAACCTATTAAGATTGTTGTAAAGTCATATATGAATTGTATGCAATCGCTGAAATACGATAAATAAATCATGAATTGCAAAGTGACCACTCTAATTGGTTACTTCACGTTGTGGAACACATTCTTTCGATAAATACATCCCACCGATACGACACTATGACGAACTCTTCCGCAACTGCTCTTGTACACTTCTAAATCTAGACACAACAACAAAGCAAAGTAAGAAGAATGTACAATAATTCCAAAACTCTACCTTTGTTTGGTTTTATGATTTATGTTGTAACGTAGCATCGACGACTCTTTGTCTAGAAGCCTCTTCTTCTACACATGCGTGATCCGACCACTAATCAGTTTCCACACATCCTTAATGCCTCTTCTACACATGCGTGATCCGACCACTAATCAGTTTCCACACATCCTTAATGCCTCTATGTACTAAAGTATGACAGGGAAAGCAAACCAAATTAACAACCCAATCACATACATCTTTTTCATATTATTTTTCCTTTTATTTGGATAATTAAAATTAATTGATCCTCGTTCAAGGAGAACTTAATTGATGTTGGAATATGAAGCATTGATCTAGAGCTCAATCAATAGATTTCTTCATCTTCCAACGTAGAATATGTTTGAGGTTCCTCGTTATCGCTATATCTTTAACGGAAAAACAGCTTTTTCATACCTGGACAAAGCCCATTTTTCGATTCATACATCGGACTATGATCTTTGCGTAAAAATACATCGACTTCAGAAACAAGAAATACATACCTCAACTATTGTTTTTGTGCTAAAATATACAGAAACGTGATTAACACTACAAGAAAAACTGTTAATAGCCACATTCAAGCTTCAAAAAATTCCTAGCTAGAATAATTTAGCCACGGAATAGACACAACCTTGAGACGAAGCAATGCATAGCTAATTAGTGGCAATGTTGTGGCTAATTAGCCACAAAAATAATTTTGTGACTAACTGTGGCAATTTTCAACAACTAGCCACAATAAAATTAATGGTCCAATAGCCAGACAAAATTAATATACATTTCGTGGCCCAATATAGCCACAAATTTGGTTTGAGTAGATTTATGGCATGCGCCACAAAAGTGTTGTAGCTATTTGTGGCTATATTGCTTTCTATATCTGTCAAATCACGTCACTCAACAAAAATTATTTAAAAAAAAAAGAATTAGCCACAAAATCGAACTAGTTATTCGTGGCTATGATCACGAAAAGTTTTGTAGATATTTGTTGCTTGTATACTTTTCAGAATTGTCATATCAATTCATTTATAGTACAAAATATTTTTATGAACCCAGCAACAATTAACCACGAAAGATGAATTTAGCCACAAAATAAATGATGCTATTTGTGACTTTTTTGGTTTTGCCTCTGTGGCTCTTTACGTCAACAAGTAACGAGATTTTTGTGGGTATATGTGGCCACAACACAAAGATTAGTGTCTATGCGTGGCATTTAGTTACAAGTACTTTGTGGCTTTATAGAAATTAGCCACGAACACTTTGTGTCTATCTGTGTATATTAATTAGGGATACATAGTAACTAAATTGTGGCTAAATTATACACGACTGATGTCGATGCAATTTGTGGCTAGTATCTATGACATCATTTGTGGCTAATCGTGGCCAATAATAACGATGCCTTTTGTGGGTTAATTGTAGCTATTATAGACACAAATAAGAGCGTGACACTTTTGTAGCTAATTTGCCACAAATATAGTTGTGGTGAATTTGTGGCTATCTGTCCACGTATAGCCACGAAACACAGATAGCTACAACGCTATAGCCACAAAAAAAATTCTGATTTTCCCTTGCTATGGACTGAATAGCCACAAAATATGGACCATAGCTGCAAAATTATTTCTGGCTAAAGACAGATTTTCTGGTAGTGTAATTAATAACTCTGTTAATTTCTCTATTAAACCAATCTGACGTTGAATCCACGTGTGAAGGTAGAAGCAAACGACGTCATTTTGGTTTATTTGAGAGTGTTAATTATTGACCAAAATGACGTCGTTTCTCATTTTTCCTCAAATCTCTCTCTCTCTCTCTCTCTCTCTCTCTCTCTCTCTCTCTCTCTCTCTCTCTCTCTCTCTTGTATCGATCTCTCACGAAAGAAGAACCCTAGAATTTGGGGATTTTGGGGTTTCCGGTTAATCGGAAAAATAAGGAACGCCATAAGTTAATTGCGATGAATCTCGATGTTACCGATGAGACGAGAGTCGAAGAGCCAGTTCCTAGAAAGTAAATTTCTCCTTTTAACATTTCTGAATTTTGTTATTGTTGATCCGTTTTTGCGTTTTAATGGTAGATGTCGATAGATAGTTTGAGTATTTTTTATTCCTAGTTGCATAGCGTGATTGATTATTAATGGGTCTGTTAATGTAATTCGATTTTGTGTTGGGGATACAAAAAGTATCGGTTCTTTATTGTTCCAATACAAAAATTCATAGAATTTTCTTTCTTTTTTCAGCCCTGATGATGCTACTTTCCATATTTACCAGGGTGGAAAGTTTGTCAATGCAGAAGGTAATGTGGTTACATATGAAGGAGGTGAGACTCACACTCTTGAATGCAAGCCGGAAGCAGTTTTTACAAATATGTTGGAGTCTCTTCGGGTGTCTTTGTTTGGTCATAGGATCTGGTACAAACTTCCATATGAATCTTGGAGAGAGTTGAAGCTGCTGTATAATGGGTCTAAGAATTTTCAGAGGATGTGTCTAGCTGCTATGTGGACAAAATCAGTTGAGCTATATGTGGAAAAGGATGAGATCTCTGAAGTAGATAATGGGGATAGAGGTCGTGATGATGACAATGGGGATAGAGGTCGTGATGATGATAATGGGGATAGAGGTTGTGAAGCAGCTAACGAGGAAAGAACTTGTGATGGTGAAGATGATGTAAGACCAGATTATGTTTGAGGCGGTGATGATGATGAGGAAGATGATGTTCGAAATGGTGATGATGAAGAGGAGGGTTGCAATTCAGAGGCAACTCCAACGAATTCAAAAGATGAGGATGATGGTCAAAAAAAAGTATTAGATACAAAAAAGGAAGTGGCGAGATAAGATTGGGGCAGGTATTTGACAGCATACCGCTATTCAAGGAAGCTGTGGTTGATTATTCTCTGCAAACATGAAATAATGTGAAGTACACAAGGTGGGGATCCGAGAAATCTGAAGTGAGATGCGCTCTTGGTGGTGGTTGCAACTTCTGAATCTACATTTCTTTTCAAAAACTCAACAACATCTACCAGGTCATGACTTGTGATGATGAGCATTCATGTGTCCCTAACAAGTTTAGCAAGGTAGTGAAGGATGGAGTCATTGCTAAGTTATTATTGAATGACATTAGGAGAAATCCTAATTACAAGCCAGAGGCGTTACAAGAAACATTTGAGGACCGTTACAACTTGGTGGTGACAAATGATCAATGTAGAAAGGTGAAGGCTAAAGCAATACAAGTCATACAAGATGAACATGATCAGCAATTTGCTCGACTAAAAGACTACCGTCTAGAGCTCATAAAGTAAGTTCATGTCCTATTGTAACTTTTGGAACTTGTTGTATTTTGACTGTTTAATATTAACTTTGTTACTTGTTTTTGACAGTTCTAATCCGGGATCAACTGTGGAGGTGGGAACAGTCCGAACTGATGATGGTATTGAGAAGTTTGACACATCCTACGTCTGCTTGGCAGGACTTCGGAAGACATTTAATGCTCATTGTCGACCCATAATTGGGATTGATGGTTGTTTCTTGAAGAGCAATGTCAAAGGTCAGCTGTTGGCAGCTATTGGAATAGATGCCAATAACCAGTTCTATCCGGTTGCAATGGGTATTGTGCCTATTGAAAATACAGAGAGTTGGATTAAGTTTATTAAACTTCTTAAAGAAAATTTGAATCTGGGTGATGGAGAAGGATTTAGTCTTATTTCAGACCAACAGAATGTATGTTAATTTATCTACTTGTAATGCAATATATAATATGAGTTTAACATCTAATTGTAATGCTAGTATATAATTTTTTATAGGGTTTGCTTATTGTTGTGGAACAAGAGCTTCCCAAAGTAGAACATCGCATGTGTGCTCTCCACATATATGGGAATCTAAGGAGAGCATACCCAGGAAAAGAATTGCCTAAACACCTATTTTGGGCTGTTGCAAAAAGTTTTAATGAGGCGGACTATAATAAAGCCATGGAAGAGCTGAAGCAGTTCGATCAAGGTGTTTATGAGGCAGTGATGATGAAGAATCCTAAGAATTGTAGCCGTGATTTTTTCAAGTGCACGTCACTTTGCGAAGATGTGTCGAACAACTTCTCAGACTCGTACAACAACACTATCAACCAAGCAAGAGAGATGCCATTGGTAGAAATGTTAGAGACTATAAGAAGACAAGGCTTGATCCAGAATGATATGAGAAGAAAGAAGGCTGCAAAGAAAAAGGGAAAATACAGTTTGAAAGTGGCCAAAACAATAAAGAAGAGCAGAGACACTTGAAGTATTGTTAGGTAATCCCTTGTGGCAATGGGCATTATGAAGTGGCTGAGCATGTTCATCATGGTTTCAGGGTTGATATGAATGCAAAAACATGTGCTTGTAGTAGGTGGAGTATGACAGGGATACCTTGTCTTCATATTTTCCGAGTAATTGGGTTGAAGAAGAATCAGAAGCCTGAAGATTTTGTTATCTCTGACTGGTTATTGACATCAAGATGGGTGGCTTAATACAATGAACAACTGATGGGAGTTAATGGTATGTACTTTTGGGAGAAATCCGGTGAACAAGAGCTTCAGCCACCACCAAGAGAGAAAACTAAAGGGCATACAAAGAAGCAAAAACGAATCAAGGGGAAGAATGAGTCTCCAAAGAAAAAGAGAAAACAAGGAAAGGAAGTAGAAGAGGAGGCTCCTCCAAAGAAGGTGAAAATAACTAGAGAAGGAATCACTTTGCATTGTTCTCAATGTAGCATGACTAGACATAATACAAGAAGCTGTATAAATCCTGGGGTTCAAGGTAAGCCAGGTAAGCCAAGAAAGCGTCGATGGGAAGGAGGTCCAAGTCAATCAAGTCAACCAAGTCAAGCCTCACAAGCATCTCAGATTTCACTTGGTGATTAATTGTTTTCTAGCTTATGATGTTTCAAATTGTAGGATGATATTTTTTGGATGTTTATGATTCGGTTAGGATGTTGGTTTTAGGATGATGGTGTAAGGTTAAGGATGATTCGGTTAGGATGATGGTGTGATGGTTTTTCTATGTCACCTATTTTGGATTCGGATGAAGTATATAAACCTAAAGGTTAAGGATGTTTGACTCCAATTGCATTGCATAGCTCTTAACATTGCATTGCATAACTCTTAAGTGATACAAACTTGTCATACTTAAAAGAAGAAAGCATACACAACAAACATCACAACACTACACACAATCAAATTTTTGACCCAACGTAGATATTGAATCTCTTTCTCACAACAAGCAATCACAGCTTTCGGTTCTCCAATCTCCTTCTCACATCCTTCTGCAACAGCTTTGTTGGCTTGAATTTCATTTCTGTAGTTGTTCGATACGACCTCACATGTGCGTGTCTCCATTGCTAAACTCTCCATCTCAGCTTCCACATCATATAAACCTTTCTCTAAGCTTCCCACATCTCCTTTCAACTTCTCAACAACAATCTCAACCTCTTCCATCTCTTCCACCATGGATATATCGGTCCATTTGAACAAATGTCCATTATTTTTCTTTGAGCCGTAAGGGCAACAATGAAAAATTCTCCCTGGATTCTTCAATGTTTCTGAAGTCTTGATTATAGACGAAGCACCACATCTACATTTTTTAGGTATTCCTCTTTCTGGTCCACGATGTGTGAAGCTCAATCCTAAGCCAAATTCCCACATCAAAATTCTGCATTTATATTCTTGAAATTGAACAATTGAAATTAAACCAAACACAAAACCAAACTTACCCGAACTAGATGACGAAGATATTGGATCCTATTTTTCCGATTAACCGGAAACCCCGAAACCCCCAAAATCTAGGGTTCTTTTTTCGCGAGAGATATCGATACGAGGAAGAGAGAGAGAGATTTGGGGAATAATGAGAAACGACGTCATTTTGATCAAAAATTAACACTCTCAAATAAATCAAAACGACGGTGTTTGCTTCTACCTTCACACGTGGATTTCACGTCAGATTGGCTTAATGGAGAAATTAACAGAATTACTAATTAATCATGTTTATGTATATGTTAGCACAAAAACAATAGTCGAGGTATGTCGATCTTATTTTCTAAAGTCGAGGTATTTTTACGCACCGGCCATAGTGCGATGTATGAATCGAACACATGGGCTTTGTCCAGGTATGAAAAAGCCGTTTTTTCCTATCTTTAACCCAACAAAAACATTAGCAAATGGATGTCTCACTTTAGATCATAGATTTGTGTAATTAAAGCTCTACAACAAAGAAAAAATTATGCTAGAGAGGAGATGAAACAACCCGACCCGTTTTTATTTATTTATAAATATATAATATAATTAAATACCCCATAATATTTAATTACAACTCAAACAATAAACCAACAACAAATCAATATGCACAGTGGAAGACAAACCAAACCAACTCCAATTTAATATAAATACAATATCAATCATAACCAATATAAATTAGCAACCTAGCATACTTCTAACAAGATTCCAACAACAAAATAACATAAACACAACATAACAACCGAGACCCTAGATCATCCTCCTCTTCATCGCCATGATTTCACGCTACACATTACCTGCACCACAAACACAATAAGATGCGTGAGTATTACAAGAAATACCCAGTGAGGCAATCCTCCCATCTACGAGCTATACACACAAGCAAATCAAGGGTACAACCACAAATAAAACATAAAAAAACATTCATTGAACAGGTCACCCAATAACACATTCACCACACCTACATATCATCACAGAAAATAAGTCATACAACTCAATCGCTCAGATAAGCTCATGGTCACGAACTCACCTTATCAAACTGATTATAACAACAAATACAACCAGTTGAGACTCTCCTGACGTTTGCAACAGCCCAAAAACGCCCTACAACAAACCACACAACCAAAAACGACTTTATAGCAAAACTGGACAGAAACATCATAAAAGAACAGTCTCAAAGAAGAAACCCTAAAATAAAAACCAACCATTAACTATCAAATCCCTCAAGTGGAAACGCTAGCCCAAGACGTCACGAAGCTTCCCACAAAATCTCGTGTAGATCAGAAACCAGAAGAGACCACGATCTCAGTTACAATACCCGATGGTCCCAACTCACGTCTAAGAAAACATGTCTCATGAAACTGACAATAACTCATTAATTTAAAATCCAAATCCACTTCTGTAAAAAGAAGAATGACGATGAAAGACTTAGGAATAATTCTATCAAATTTCGTAACCTTTGACAACGATTTGATATGTCAAAACTGTTTCCTCCCAAACCCTAACGATTCTGCTCCTTCTCCTTCTCTCTAAGATAAAGCTTTGTTGATCTCTTTCTCCTTCTCCTTCACACCAAATCGACCAAGGCTCTCCCTCTCTCTCTCTGAGGCTCAAGTGTCGACAATACACAAAAAGAAAGGAGGGCTTTTGGTTTAGTTAGATTAAATTAAGTTTTCATTAAACTGAAATAAATTAAAATCTACACCTTTGGTTTAATCAACCCAACCCAAAATATAATCTCGGAAAATGGATGTTACAATTCTCCCCCACCAACAAGGATTTGTCCTCGAATCCCGCAACACTGTCCCTTCACCAAGGACCTAGGTACAACCGTGACCACAGCCCGCACATTCCCCGACCGGACTGAACACCGTCAGCCAAGGTTTCCCTTGCAACTGTCGCAGCAGCCCGCAGATTCCCTTGACCCAACGGTACACCCAACCCTGACCCCACTGGTCAGCACAACCCAAAACACAAGATCATTCCCGACCTTCAAGGTATACATCCAGTCACTATGCTCATAACCACATTCTAGACATTTTTTGCTCTCTCACTCATACATTCTCAGGTTGCAACCTTCGAACTGCACCGCCTGCACTCTCAGACCGTCGTCTTTGAGCCATACCATCTCACTCTCAAATCGTCACCCTCGAGTTCTCGGTATCAGGGGTACTACTCATCCCCTCCGGAGAACTAATTATCTCCTCTGCCACTCTCAGGGTCGCAACCCGTCAAGCCCGTGGTGCACTAGGAGAACTAATCATCTCCCCAGGAGAACTAATCATCTCCCCAGGAGAACTAATCATCTCCTCCGGAGAACTAATCATCTCCCCAGGAGAACTAATCATATCCTCATGAGCAAACAAGTCCTAACGTCTATAAGCATCTCCCAACCAGAACTACCTCCAGTGGTTCACGCAAAACATCGCAATGTCTTACCAACCACCATATTCCCTCACCGGAATATCACCACCCATGACCACTCTTCAGGCCAACACTAGAACTTTCACAACCATTCGGGTGTTTAAACCCGCCTTCCAAAAAAAAATAGACAAGTTCTAACATTCATAGAGCTTTCTATTTCTTTGCAACCGCACTTTCCATAAATAGGCAAGCTTTAACTATTCATAAAACTTCTCATTTTTAGAACCCGCATACCTCGTAGCACCGTGACATCACCAATCAAAATCCATGAGAACTGATCATCTCATCTATGACCACTCTTCAGGTCAACCTCTAAACATTCCCGCCACTCCAGGCATATCACATCCCCTTTCCAAAGATAGACAAGTCCTAACTATTAATAAAACTTTCTATTTATGGAAACTTTCCTTTTTGAAACTTCTTATTTAAGGAAACTTTCCATTTCCAGAATTGCATAATCCCTTAATCCATTCCACATTAAGATTCAATAAGAACTAATCATCTTATTAAATTCTCTCCAACAATATTTTCAGTAAATCCACAATACGGTCATCTTGGTCTGAGCAAAACCTGTTGCCACACTCACAGCACCCGCTAAACCTCCATTAACACCAGTAAGCACACCGGCCACACCCTCAGGTTCCCACATAAACCTGACCCTCCCGGTCATCACACATAAACTCCTCCCCCGAGGTTGAACCCCCATCAACCCCGAGATCCGTATCCGGTCTCAACCGAAAACCTGAGATTAAAACCCCATCAATCTCCTAAATCCACATCTGGTTACAATAGGAAATCTGAGATTGAACCCCCATCAATCTCCTTAATCCACATTCAATTACAATGCTTATCCCCACGTCCTTCACCCTTTTGCCCCCAACTCATCCGCTCTTAGGTCGTAACCTTCAAGGCTTACCGATCTCACTCTCAGCCCCCCCCCCCATCTTCGAGCAGTACCGTCTCACACTCAGGTCTAACCCTCGGGATCTCGGTACCAGGAGAACCCCCATCTCCTCAGGAGAACCCCCATCTCCTCAAGAGAACCCCCATCTCCTCTGCTACCCTCAGGACCGCAGTCCTTCGAGCTATCAGTTTCTAAGGAACCCCACGTCCCCTCAAGAGAATCCCAATCTCCTCATGAGTTGTTCAGGATCCCCAGTCCCTATATCGAACGGTCATAACGTCTAGAAGAATCTTTCCAACCAGGACCACCCCCGTGATCCGCGTAGAACATCTCAATGTCCTACCAACACCATAATCTCTCCCAGAATATCACACTGCCGTGGCCATCCCCAGACCTCACTCCAAACATCTCAAACACTTTGGATGTCCCTCGGTAACCTTTCCAAAAATGGACAAGTTCTACCTCCCGAAAAAATTTCCATTTTTAGAAACCATCCATTTATGGAAACTTTCCATTTATAAAACATTCTATTTATGGAAACTTTCCATTTATAGAATTTCCGAGCTATTTTCTTTCCACATGACACACGAGTCAAAAATTCAAAAGAATTCCATTTGAAACCATCCACTCCCACAAATCACCGCCAATGGTATTTCCTGATACCGGCGTGATCCACCACTTTACAACAACTTTTCAATAGCCAACTGCACCCTCTGCATAGAAGCTAAAAACACTACACAACTACCAACACATAAAACAACTTACCGTGGAATCTCATTGAAGGCTTGGAGAGGATGATACTGGGACTCTATACCACATGTAAATTGACTAACTACTCATAATCAATTCCATCACACAACATTATGCATCAAGAAACAGGAAAATAATTCCACCAATTAAATTCCTAACCCCCCCCCTAGAACCGTAAGGGCTCTGATACCAAACTAAAACAACCCGTCCCGTTTTTATTTATTTAAAAATAGATAATATAATTAAATACCTCATAATATTTAATTACAACCCAAACAATAAACCAACAACAAATCAACATGCACAGCGGAAGACAAACCAAACCAACTCCAATTTAATATAAATATAATATCAATCATAATCAATATAAATTAGCAACCTAGCATACTTCTAACAAGGTTCCAACAACAAAATAACATAAACACAGCACAACAACCGAGACCCTAGATCATCCTCCTCCTCATCGCCATGATTCCACGCTACACATTACCTACACCACAAACACAATGAGATGCGTGAGTATGACCAGAAATACCCAGTGAGGCGATCCTCCCATCTACGAGCTATACACACAAACAAATCAAGAGTACAACCACAAATAAAACATAAAAAAACCATTCATTGAACAGGTCACCCAATAACACATTCACCACACCTACATATCATCACACAAAACAAGTCATACAACTCAATCGCTCAGATAAGCTCATGGTCACGCACTCACCTTATCAAACTGATTATAACAACAAATACAACCAGTTGAGACTCTCCTAACGTCTGCAACTGCCCAGAAACGCCCTACAACAAACCACACAACCAAAAACGACTTATAGCAAAACTGGACAGAAACATCATAAAAGAACAATTTCAAAGACGAAACCCTAAAATAAAAACCAATTGTTAACTATCAAATTCCTCCGGTGAAAATGCTAGCCCAAGATGTCACGAAGCTTCCCACAAAATCTCGTGTAGATCAGAAATCAAAAGAGACCACGATCTCAATTACAATACCCGATGGTCCCAACTCGCGTTTGATAAAACATGTCTCATGAAACTGACAATAACTCATCAATTTTAAATCCAAATCCACTTCTGTAAAAAGCAGAATGACGATGAAAGACTTAGGAATGACTCTACCAAATTTTGTTACCTTTGACAATGATTTGATATGTCGAAACTGTTTCCTCCCAAACCCTAACGATTATGCTCCTTCTCCTTCTCTCGAGGATAAAGCTTTGTTGATCTCTTTCTCCTTCTCCTTCACACCAAATCGACCAAGGCTCTCCCTCTCTCTCTCTCTCTCTCTCTCTCTCTCAGACTCCAGTGTCGACAATACACAAAAAGAAAGGAGGGTTTTTGGTTTAATTAGATTAAACCAGGTTTTAATTAAACCGAAATTAATCAAAATCTACACCTTTGTTTAATCAACCTCACCCAAAATATAATCCCGGAACACGATGTTACAGGAGAGAAGACGAAGAAATTAACGTATAAAGTATAATTTTACCTTTGTATGACGAGTGGATGTGAAATCGCTATGGAGAATCTATATTATGAAAGATGGTCAACTCTCTCCATCTCTCTGCCACGTCAGTAGTGGAGAGAGTGCCAGGTATTGTTACAAAATATAATGAGCTTCTCGCTTCCTCTTCTATGTTTTAAAAGCTAGGAAATTTAAACATTCGATCGAGTCCCATTACCTAATCTCTGAAGATTATATAACTGCTTCAATGTTAATTGAATGGCTATGATTTTATCGCCCTCTTTTATCCAACCCAATTTTCTCAAACTTCAATGTTCCTTGGCATCAATAACATCCAAATTATCTTTATTTGTCCATTGAACCGAAGGCTCTGAATCTAGTTTCTCGATTTTTCGAAGGAGAACGCGTGATAAAGAAACAACGAAAATGGCATTAACTGTGGCATTTGAAAGGTAGATATTAAGTGCTAATTTCATTTGTTACATATTGTTTCTAGGGTAGTCTCATATCTATTTTTCGGTTGTGACTTTTGAGTCGATCACCGTCGTTCTATTTTTTTTTTTTAATTCCCACTTTTGGTGGTTTTTGTCTATCTTGGTTTCTGATTGAACATAACTTCATTTTTATTAAGAATCTTTTGTCGCTTCTAATACCAAAAGTGACGGATTAGATGTGAGCTCTATGGAACATGATGATATATCGTGGATTTCTAGGTTTTAGACAAGAATTAGGATGAAGTCAAAGGTTTATGATTCTGATTTTTTGCTATACTTTTTCCTTGCCACCATGTGAACTAAGAGATTGATGTTCAAGGTTTTGTGTCTTTTTAGTTTAAGATTGTTTTTAGTTAAGAGATTAGCTATGTGTCAGTTTCTTATTTCAGTTTTCATGGTTTGTGTTAGATAGTTGGTCATGGAAGCTGTTATTTGTCTTTCATTTATTCCTGAGGACATGCAATTAGTAAGTAGTTAAGGAACACCATTGTTAGGCTTTCGGATCTCAAAACTGAAACTCCATTCTTTAGTTGCAATGTTAAAAAGTCTCCTCACAGTCATATTCATTTTACTTCCCTTTATATATGCTTGGGAGAGTTCTCAGAGTGCTTTATCAATCACGATTTTAGTTATAATCCTTTATATTATAATTCACAAGTCACTTGGCCAACAATAATCTGACACATGGAATTTAAAAAAATATACAGAACATTCTTTTTTCCCCCTTTTAAAAAACACAAATTCCTGTTTTTATAAATAAGAAAATGAGAATTTGTTATTGAGAAGTTCCTATAGTATTTCACCCACTCTTTCACGATTTCATCATCTCTTTCAACCGTTAAGTCTTTACTCTATCAATAAAGTCACAAAATGTAACTCAGAGTTTTCTGTTTACTTGAATTACGTTGCTCACTTTTCTATTTATATATTCCCACCTGAAAAAATGTTGCACATTCTCACTTCTTATATGTACCATCGACTCCTGTTACAACACCATTCTTATTTCAGTTTTTATGGATTCGTGAAGCTATATCCCCATTACAAAAAAGCTTCAGGTAAAAATATCAGTTTTTTTTTTGTTTGTTTTAATTTGGTAAAATGTTAATTCCCTATCAATTTTACTAGCATATAAGGAAAATAACTCAAATTCATCCATTTTTTTGTGTTTCTTACATATTTTTTTCTTTAAATGACTTAGGAGATGCATATGAAAGAAACTTATACCATTTCCCAAAAACAAATTGATCTGCATGACAAACCTGGAGATAATCGATTCATTTAAAGAGAAGGCTGATTTCTAATCTTATTTTTGCGAGCGTTCATTTCTTATTTTAAAATTTTCAATTATTTTTAATATCGAAAGTAACATTTTAAAATTTTGTTTGCTTGATTTGCAGAAAATATGGTTGTTGAAAGTTTCTTCGATTTTGGAGAATTCTTCCAACTTCAAAGTTGTAACCCATAAGAGCATAAACAAAAGGTAACTAATTATGATCTCTATCATCCTTAAACAACTTTTTTTTTTTTGTTAAAAGGCATCCTAAATTTGTGTCTTGGCTACGAACAAAAAAGAATGATGAACTATGTATTCTTTGTATTTTCTCTTATACGAGAGCTTATGATCGATATATTTATGTTAATTATCAACTCATTAAGCAAATCGATATATATATGTATAATTAGTTCTTTAATGTCTCACAATCACTTCACCTTTTATATATAAATCATAAAAAGTTACAATATAATTAAGGTTTTAAGGAAACTAGGATAGTAGGGATTGTTTTTTGTATTTTTTTGTAATGTTGTTTGTAATTTTAGTTCTGTTAGCTATCTCCTCATAAAGCTAAGACATTTAAGCAATCCCTCCTAAGGAGTACAAATCACTGTTAAAATAACTCAAACTTGCTAATGCCCTTATAAGACAATACTCATAATACATTCAAGCTCATAGTTCAGTCTTGATTGAAAAATTAAATCGCTATCCATCATTATATGAATTCAAATAATACACTACATATTGTAGTTGAGCATTTCCAACTACAATACACTACATACATTACAAGTCTCAAACCGAAGTCTTAACCTAACATTACAACTGCCACAATCAACAAAAACATGAACCTAGAGACTCTTCTTGTTGTCTTCAAATGCCTTAGCCAAGTTACTAAATCTTATGCTGACGTATCACTCAATGTGCTCCACCACTTATCCTCTCACAATCTCTGCTCTTGCTGGTCTATTATAACAATATTAAGTAGCTGCACCAAAACCTTTGTAAGTTATAACCTACAGAAAGAAAACAAAAATAGATTCATGTATAGAAACACTAACCACACAAGCACACAAACAGAGAACGTGTGTCTGTCTCTCTCTTCATGCCAACAACCTCCATTGTTGTTGTGCATCTCCATGGTCTGCTTGCTGCAATGCAAACACCAAATAAGTATGAATTGTGATCCAACACAAGCACAACAACGAAATCAAAGTTTAAACAGTTTCTAAGCAACAGTCAAAATCTTACCTTTCTACCATTAGCATGTGAAGTTGTAGGAGTTTCTGCACAATTATACAAAAGGTTTAAACTCCACGCAGTCACACACTGCAAAAAGAACTGTAAAAAAACAAACATACATGTGTTAGCATGCTTGGAGCTCCTTCCCACCATACACAAACGTACATCACAACTTAGTCCAAAATGTGATTTCTTTCTCAGTTTTTTTCTTAGTACATACCTAAGTTCTTTTCAGAACTCCGTGGATGTCAATATATAAGAAGTCCCCATCAGAGTTTTTATCAACTATTACAGATGTGCTAGTGTTAACTGCCAAATAACTACTCAGCTCCAGCAAGTTAAACCATCAGCCAGAATCATGAGTTAGTCTTCACACATAACAAAATTGGAAGAAGAATGAATTAAAAAAAGGCAGAGATGATAATTACCATTCCAAAAAAACAACATAGCAAGGACAGCTAATGGATAATCCAGCACTAGAGAGAGATGCCTCAGCCAAATCGCTTGGGAATTTTCTGAAGAATAAAAAACAAAAGGGATCAGTTCTAACTCAAGAAAACAACACAAGTATACAATTCTTAAGACAAGAACCAAAAATAATGTTGCCCTATTCAATTCTTAAGGTGAAAAAACAAGAAAGACAGGACCAAATTCTCACAATGCATAATACCAACGATACTGTCCATATTTTTATTAAAAAAGGTACAAAATTGTGCATGTGCATCAATGCCAAATAACGAGAGATGTCACTAACATTATTGCACGAAAGAGATAATAAGAGGGTTCGTTGTATGTATGTACCTGTAGAAATCAACGGACTTGAACTTAGTGGTTGAAACCATGGTTGTGGCAGAGACAGATCTCGACAGTGAGCTCTCTCTCTCTCTCTCTGTGTACTACAATACCACTCTCGCCTGAATTTGAAATAGATCGCTTTGATAAATCCAAAGTCGGCCGTTTGAGTGGTCTTTCATTTATTTCTAACCCTAAATGCCAAAACAAAATCAGTTCTTCCCCGTCCACATAATAGCTACAGACGGAGAAAAAGACCAAGAGCAACAAACAAAGGACATAGAGCAAAAAGAGAGAGTGAAGAAACTTACAGAAAGCATCTAGCAGAGACTGTCCCACTAAAGAGACTGTCCCTGAAAGACTGTCCCTGAAAGCATCTAGCAGAGACTGTCCCACTCTCTGGAGATCCATAAACTAAAATCAAAGAGCAATACCAATACACACTCAGGTTAAACCAATAACAATATCACTTTGGTTACTCACTTACATTCACAATTTGGATAAGTCAGAGAGTGATAAAACTTGAGAGAACAAACAAAAGAAAATGAAACACATAAACAAACCATTGAATCAGTTTAAATTTAAGAACACTGAACAAATATAGCCCACTCAACTACAAAAGTATATGCATTTTCTTATTAAAAAAAGGTGAAACGAAGTCTATGCTCTACTATGGAAAAAAAAATAGTGTAAAACCCACAAGATTACTTCACATGACACCATAGCACAAGTGAAATGTAAAAAGTGACAATTTTGCAGACATAGACGAGTAATCCTTTTTACTTACCACCTTTTTTAATAGAAATGGATGCAGATTGTTGGTCTTCCTCAAGAGGGTTAAAATCCTTAAGCCAATCTAATCGAAATTCAACCAAGTCATCACCCAATTCTTGTGCTTTAAAAGTTTCAAACACCATCATGTCTATTGAATCCGCCATCACTGGAGCACAGATCAAGCTCGGATATTTCACAATTTCTTTACTTCCTATCTCCACTTCTGTGGAATTTGAAGCCACCTAAAGGGTCACACAGAACAGAACAAGGATATAAATTCTCAAAATCTAGATAAAGCTTCGTCTTTTCAGTTATATATATATAGTTTCAAACTCAGAGAAGAACAAAATCTGAACATCAAAAGTCTTCTCCGGAACATAATCCAAAAGATAATTGAACATCAAAAAGGAAGAAAAGGAAGAAGAATTCACTAACATAGACGTTGGAGGGTTCCATGCTTCGCCGGCGCCGTTGATCGGAAAACAAAACAGGTACCAGCACACTCCTAGTTTGCAGGGAAAAGAACTCGGCGGAGAAGGTTTTGGATTTGAAGCGGAGAGAAGAATCGGCGGCGGAGATTCTTAAATTTTGGTTTTCTTGATCGGTAGAAATAAATCAATATGTCCCTCTTTGCAAAAAAAAAAAAGATGACTTGTATTATTGTTATAATTTAATTGGTTACAGATTTTTTCTAATGTGTCAGTCTCAGCTTCTGAAGCAGAGTTGTCAACACCTTGTGAGAAACCAACAAGTTTTATTGTATTGATTGATAAGTCACTGTAATTTCAAGTTTAATTTAAAAAATTGCAACAAGTTTTTTTTTTTTTTCTCTGACTTAGTGAAGATGGTGTCTTCGCCTGCCGAGTGGCCAACATTCACACCTTATTTGGAGGACATTCTGGCTGATAAAGAGGAGTTCACGTCATTCTCCATAGTCTACATTCCTCGTTCACAGAATGGTAGAGCAGATAACCTTGCGCGGCGGGTCCGCACAGTTCCGCATTTAGCTACCTATGTAAACAATGTTCTTTCGTATTGGCTCATTTGAGCTAATCTTTCTCGCTGTTGTCAAAAAAAAAAAAATTAGAACATTTTTATTTGTCGTAATAGAACTTCAGATCAAACTTTGGTTTTAATCCACTAAAATTGTTTTAATTTTTTTTTTACATAATTCATCATTACCATATAGTAGCATTTTTATTCACTCATTCATTTAAAATCAATATAATTTTATTTTCCCGTACTACGTACGGGGTAGGATACTAGTACAAAATAAACTACCATCAACTTATTATATTATGTTAAAATATTATGACATATATACAAGAAATTGAATGGTACAAATATCAGATTTTTTTTTTAGTTTGCGTAGACATCTAAACTAAACTTAAAAAAAAAACACATCTAATTAATTAACAAGAACTGTCATTAAATATGGTGTCTACCCTAGGAGCTGAGCTAGTAACGAGCCTAATAAACATGCTAATATTGTTGACCTTGGAAATCATAAGCCCGTTTGCAACATTAAGGGTTTAAACAGAGCATTAAGCATCAACGACTAATGTATTTAAAACCTTTATATTTTGTTTCACTATGTATAATCCATAAGTTTTGAACTAACTGAACTATGGAGATCCCATATCTGACATTGGAGTTGTTGCTCTGATCATGATGCTTTGGATGAAGGCTACAGTCTACAAAACAAAATATACTAAGCAACATTATCATTCTTAGTAAACGAACAAACAAATGTAATATGATATTGATAGATTAATCATTGAAAAAAATATCTGTTTTACACCCAACGTAATTTTAACAATCATATTTGATTCAAGAAAGCAGTAATTTACTTGGGAAACAATATTTTGTTATTTATATATATAACAAATCCAACGACTTAGCTATTTTCATACATACATATATTTTTAAAGATTTTAGTTAAACAAAAATTAGCTAATTAAGGTTAATATAATCAAACTCATATATCAGTGTGTTAATATACATATTCTCCCCTAATAAACATATATACTAACATGAATGGAAATATCATTAGATTTGTATTTGACGTTTGTGTTTTATCAACACTTACAAGTTGAAATGAAGCATCATTTAGGAGTTTTGGGTTAAGAGAGGTAATGGCGATTTCAACTATGTTAACGTTTAGTATAAATCTGAATATTAAAATGAACTATTGTTTCATTTGATTACTAGATTTTAACCCGCGGTACACCGCGGACATATAATTGTTATTATAATTTATATTTTATGTTTTATCTATTTGTTAAATATTGGATGTTCTGTAAATAGAGGAATAACTAAATTTTCCGGTTGTTGTGCGGCTAAATATTTATATTATTTTTTTAACCCGCAATACACTTCATGACCATTTGTTTGTTATATTTAGTTTGTTTTGTTTAATGTTTGAGATATATTTTGGTATTTAATTATTAATAACAAAAAATAAGAGATCCAAATACATAATAAGTAATTTATACGCTGTGATTAAGACACATTTTTCCTAATAATTTAATTATTTTACACAATCTTAGTTAAATCAACTTGATTTTATGTCAAATATTCTAATATTAGTAGTGTTGATAAATAATTAATGAGGATTTAACTTGTGTTAACACAAATTTAATAATATTTTATTAATTCCAACATGTCCTCTTTATAACTCATCTACTATATAACCACATTATATAGTATTTTAAACTTTTTTAATTTTATATATTCCTAATAATTAAAATTTTTATTAAGTTTATATATGTTACTTACAATATTTAAATAATGTCAATCGAAGTTTTTCTTACGTTAAGAATCAAAGTTCACAGGTTTTGGAAAATAAAATAGGAATCAAATTGTTGTTTATCTTGTTTGCGAAGGATTCAAATATAGAATATCTTCAAAACACAACAGAATGTATGGTTATGATAGTTTCTATTTCCATATTGATTGCTGTTATTCTTTTAGTTGGAATGAAATATAAAATATTTAGAAAACAAAATCTGAAGTAATGTTAGTTTTGGAAATTTTTTAAGGGTTAATATTCTAAATAATTTTTTTAATAAACAAAACTAAAAGGGCATAATACAAAATGTACTTCAAAAATGTTAATATAGATTTATCAAAAATCTTAAAAGTTTGTATATATTTATTGAAAAATAACTAGTTGATTGGTGATTTTTCATGGGATAAGATAAATTGCCATTTTGTATAACCTGAAACAACATATACTTTGTGAAACCCTAAAATGCATTACTTTGTTGAACAAAACATGATTTTGTATATTCGCATGTATACTATCTTTACTGAATTTTTAGTAGAGAATTTGTGAAGTATATTACCATGGTGAATCCCGCACACATTATACTGAAACCTGGGAAATTAAATGGAGCTCTTTCGGACAGAAACCAGTCTAAAAAAAGGAAAAAAAATGTACATGCGTTAGTAGCAAGTGTTGCATTTTTATTTCATAAGTTTTGGTATATAGCATTAAGAAGAAAAAAAAGTTTCTGAAAGTAATGAAACCTGTTAAAGGTGAAAATGCCAGGGGGGAAATGACATTTGCAAGGGAACATATACTTGAAATAATCCCTTGGGCTTTCCCCTGAATAAGTTACCAAAAGTTAGAGTTTGAATAGACTACTGTCCAAACCAATCTCACATAAATGAAGTAATAATGTTCAGTTTCATTACAGTTCAATTGGTTTGAGTACAATATATATATCCCCTATGTAAAAAAATGAAAGTACACAACTTTTTTTTGTAGACTATATAATTTTTATAAGTTGGTTACAAAATATGTATAAATTAAATATATGTTGGTTACAAAAAAAATTATAGATTAATTGGTCAATCTATGGGCTATATGAATACACTTAAGAATATCTCAAATAATCCTCTTAAAGAGTTTATTTCAATGATTTATACAATTTCCAAAATAAAATCTTTAGTATTCCATGTATTGTACAAAATTTATATTGTTAGACATAAAAAAAATATTGGCAATTTATCACACTTAATGATGATTTTGCGAGATCTTATTGTGCAGATGAAAATAAAATATTACCTAAGCACGGGTCATATTACAAAATTTTCACCAAACATGTTTAAAATTTTTTTTTTAAAAAATAATAATAAATAAACATAACCATTTCTCATACATAAAATTACAAAATTAACAATATAAAACTTATAAAATAAGTGTTTTATCCAAAAAATACTTTTTAAAACAATCATATCAATTATATTTTATTTTTAAATTATAATATAGAGCACAAATCTTAATCTAGTATATATACTTCCATACATCAATATGTTATTCGGTTTCAAATAATTTTTTTGCTCAATTTATATGTCGAGAAATTAATAATTCTATAAAGTAATTAAATATATACCCTAGTCTCGACGTTATTTATTTATTGAGATTTTTACTATATAATCTAATGTCATACTCTCTTTTTCTATAATCTATAACATCCTACCTTTTTTTTCTTTGAAATCATTTATCCAATTTATCGAACAAGTCCTTTGGTTTTGACTTTTGACTATTCTATAACAAAAATTAAGTTACCTGTTCGTACGATGCTACTTGTTTCGAGACAATGCTCCGTATCTGTATAGTTGAATTACCGAATTACAATAACTATAATTAAATTATAAACTCGATGAAAATCATATATCTAATACATGAAACTTACACACGATTGAGGAAATACAGAGAAAAGTGCAGATATGGCTGCAATATATGGAACCTGCATGTGAGTTTTAAATTTTCTTAGCCAATAAGGATCTCACAAATCTACATATCTAAACTAAAGATGCAACTTTCATGAATCCCCAAAATGATATAGCAAAGACAATGAACTATCGAAAATAAATAAATAAATTGTAAAGTATTTTCGGATCAGCCGGTAGGGTTTATCAAAAAAAAAAAAAATAGTATAAAGTTAGAATTAGTACCCATGAAGACCATGCCACACAGAGGAGGAACATCTGCATAGTTGGAGACTAAAACATATGATAAAGAAGACTACGGAGGATCTTATTTTTTCTTATATAAATTTTTTAATTAGGCAACCAATCATATGTTTAATATTAGCTTGAACAAATCGCCGAAAAGAATAAGGACATGCTGCTTACATGGGCAGAAGCAAAAAAAAGACCAATTGAGAGCAATCTCTCCTCTTTCAAAGCTGGAACTAAAATGGGCATGAAGAGCAACTGTGAAATAACTTTTTTTGTAAGTTAAACAATGTGAATTAGATTAAGATCACACAATTATCAACAGAAAGTGAACATATTAGTTGTTATCCACCTGTGAAATAGACCCGGCTGCGCCACATATGATCATCAAGTCTGCAAACTGGTCTTTGTTAAAGTGAAACTTGGCCTTTAAATAGTACTGCGTGAAACAATCGACAAAAAAATATTTACTTTTCTAGAAATGTACAGTTTCGAGGAATGCACAAACTAATATAATTTCTTTTTACTGTTCACAATCTCCTTAGTTATGCCACGCCATAGCGCCATACAATAATAGTATTTTAAATTTATAGTCCCTAACTAGCATTTCAAATGATAAATTAAAAGTATGATTCACAGTTCCGTGCAATAGTTATTTACTCTTCGCATCACATAGTAAAAGCGTACCATAGACGAAGCATGTAGACCTGCCTCACCAAGACTACTGAAGAAGGATACCACCGCAACTTGAAAAAGTGGAACGCTGGCAAATGAAAGCAAGTGTTAAGAAGTCATTTTAAACTTTTTTAATTAAACTAATAAGATTAAGAAATTAGTTGACTTTTTCACTAATCATGAATCTTCTACCCTCTCAAATTATAAGGAAAAAAAAATGAAGTAAGGAATAAGTAAACATACCTGCTTCTCATTAGAGATGCCATTTCACGTACCGAACGAAATGATCTGAATATTCTATTTCTATGTCCAGGACAGTCTTCGAGTAAAGGAGAACTCAGATTTTCGCTTGAAACAATGGGAGCCCCTACACTGTTGTCTTGGATAGAATCTGGTAGCAAAAGCCTCATGTACACTGTTGATAAAATCGCCAGTGTTGCTGCGACCTAATTAACGAGCAGAAAAATCAAAGATTTAAATGAAAATTATTCACTAATAGATAACTATACATATAAACATATACATCTCTAACTAGATAAAAATACTTGAAATGTAGTGGCAATAGATAAAAATCGAGCGCAAAGAGTGGCGCAGACAAATGCACAAGATGCAATCCCGGTAAGTATTCCAAATGCGGAGGCTCGTTGCCCTTCTGATACGTTATCAGCCTGAAAATTTGTCCAAAAACTTATAAAGATTGTTGTAGTTTACTAAAGATTTCACTTATTCAATACAAATATTTTGATAAATATTTTTAACATTATTCACTAATGAGTTAAAAATATTTCGTCACATGTCTAGAAAATATCATATAAAAAATCTAATGAATACCAAATAATCTTTAACTTTTAACACTAATCTGAGAAATATTTTGAGAAACTTATAAAGATTGCTAGAGTTAACTAAAGATTTCACTTATTCACTAGAACGGCCATACATATATCAGGATACGTTACTTTATGATAGTTTGAAATTTGAATCATAGCTTTCCGCTAGCTTATTTCAGTACTTTTGTGGTTAGCAATTTGTTTTC
This sequence comes from Camelina sativa, assembly GCF_030686135.1. Classification (NCBI taxonomy): domain Eukaryota; kingdom Viridiplantae; phylum Streptophyta; class Magnoliopsida; order Brassicales; family Brassicaceae; genus Camelina; species Camelina sativa. The sequence goes on along the minus strand of NC_141899.1, from coordinate 26,800,367 downwards.
CTTCGTTGTAGTTTTTTTTTTTTTTTTTTTTTTGTCAACCATTAGGCCACAACTGGTCGATCTATTAGCCAAATTCTTACATTCGTAGGAACCGGTACTCGATCCCGGGTGTGATGGTGCCTTCTATATATGGACTTATCTCCTGCCACTGCACTAAGATCACTTCACTTCTTCGTTGTAGTTTTTTGCTTCTTCTTTTTTTCTTTCTCTTTAACAATTTTCTTTTATATAAATTTTAATGCTTAGTAAATCATCTAAATTTTGCACATAAAAATAAAAATCTAAGGAAACAAAACTAAAAAATAAGTAAACTGTTATCACTCTAAAAATAAGAAATACTCTATGTTGTCACTAACCATAACCACCTGACTCTATACAACTTGAACTGGCGTTGCTGGTAGACTGCAATTAAATTATATTCATTTAAGTTTTAGGTATTTGCTTGATAAAAATTTCTATGGTTTTGGTCAGTAATTAAAAAAGTAAAATTCCTGAAATATTAATCTTTGAAGCTGGCATAATAACAAAATTTTTATGGTTTACTATAGTAACACTCACTTTCTAAACTTAGGATTGTGAAGTGTGCAGAAAACCAAAGTATTGAATTTTAATTGCTGTTTGGTTTAATTAAATTTTTTGGTTATTTCTAAATAACCAAAAAATCCCTAATCTCCTCCATAAGTCTATGTCTCTTCTCTGTTTGTTATTGTTGACATTTTTCTGATCAGAGATAAGGAGAGAAACAGAAGTAAGTCTTGGTTATTTGGTATAAAGGAGAAAGAGAAGAAGATCAACCTTTTTCTTTAGAGTAAAGAGAAAAACAAAACTGTCAGGGTTTGGGAGAATGAGGATCCAACTGATCAAATCGTTTCGGAAGGTATTGAGTTTTGGTAGGATTGTAGCTAAGACATTTTCGTAAACTCTCCTTTTTACAGAAGTGATTTAATCTTCTATGAGAACTCTGCAGTGTCGTGGGGCGTTTCTTCTCAGTCACGAATTGAGACCAGCGGGTGTTTGGAGCTCGATTACGGGTTCATATGAGACCTGATCGTGACAAAGTTTTATGGGAAGATTCAGGACATTTAGACCTTTCTTTTCACCGGATAGATTCGAAAGTTAACGATTCGTTCTGATTACATGGTTTCACATATGAGATTGCTCTTTTCTGTTTTTCCTGCCAGGTTGGTTTCAATGTTTGTTTGCTGTTGTGATTGGTTGTAGGAGCAAGTTTGGTTGTTCCTAGAAATTGGAGAGCCTCTCTTCTGGTTGTAGTTATTTTCGTGAGTGCGTGACCATGAGCTTATCTAAGCGATTGGGTTGTATGACTTGTTTTGTGTGATGATGAGTAGGTGTGGGGAATGTGTTATTGAGTGCTTTGTCTAATGACTAGTTTGCTATGTTTTATTTGTGGTTGTACACTTGATTTGCTTGTGTGTGTATCTCATAGATGGGAGGATCGTCTCGATGGATATTTCTTGTAATACTCACACATCTCATTGTGTTTGTGGTGCAGGTAGAGGTAAAGTGTGACCATGAGATCATGGTATTGAAGAGGAGGATGTTTTAGGAACTTAGTTGTTATGTTTTGGTTTCTGCTAGGTTGCTAGAATTGGAATGTTGATGTTAAAATTATGAGTTAAGTTGCTAGCTCTTGGTTTATGATTCTTGTTAAATGTTTGTTTATTATTATTATTATTTTCCGCTGCTTATTTTTGTGATTTGGGTTTCTGCATATTTAAATAAATATTTGAGATATTTATTTATTATTTCTTATTTCTTATTTATCATTTAAAAAAAATGTGTCGGGCTGTTTCAACTATGCTGCAAAATCTTTTTGACTTTTGTTCCTAAAACTCAACTATGTGAAGGTAAATAAATTTACTATAAACAACCTGATCCATTTTTTCATAATAACTAAATATCCAATTTTATTTAATTAAACCATATCATACCACAACCATCACTAAAACAGACACTAACCAACTCAAAATAATATAAACCAAACATCAACATGTACAACGGAAACATATAAACCAAACTATCAACCTAACCAAGGTTCTAAAAACAAAATAAGACGTAACCAACAAGACGCATTTGAGACCATAGATCATCCTCCTCCTCATCGCCATGATTCCACGTCACAGTTTATCTTAACCTTAACAAGGTGAGTCGAACAACAAATACAACCAAAAGAGACTCTCTTCACGTCTACAACAGCCTAGCAACGCTCATTAAACCCCTTACGGTGGAAAGCTATCCCACAAAATCTTGTATCGATCAGGTAACATACGAGACCACGATCGCACTGACGATCCCCGCTGGTCCGATGAGATCATTTGTGGATCAAAAAGCCAAACAAGTTGCTGAGACTTATGAGAGGACCATAGAAGAGAGACAGTCTGAAACGAACGTTGATGGTTCAGAGAGTTCAACACATCCGACTCTTTCCCTTGATGAAAGAAATGAAATCTTCCTTCAGGTAATTCGTTTATCTCTTTTGTGTGTGATTTTTCTTTGTCAATTTTGGTTTCTTAATGTGAATGATGATTGATGTTGATTATGTGCTTAACAGTCTCTTGGTTTTCTTTAAAATTGTTTAATGAACTATGCTTAGGAACCTAGAATATTTGATGTTGATTCTGCATTTCGTTTTCTGGTTTGTGCTGATTAGTGAATGTTTATCGTTTGGTTTAGTGCACTCATAAAGATACCAAAGGCAACCCATTTGGCCTTGGATCACTTGTTGATACACTAAAGAAAGGAAAAAGGAAAGAGAGTTAGCGAGCTCTTCTACATCAACTCTTGCGGAGCTTCAAGATCAACTTCGGCGCAAGATATCTGAACACGATTCTGAGAATGCACGACGTGATCAGGAACACCGAGAGTCTCAAGCTGAGATCAAGAGGCTTGCCCTCTTCATGAAAGAAAACTGTCCTGAATACGCAGCTTTTAATGTTTCTCATCCTGCAGCCACCGAACCAGCTACTGTGCCTGCAACCACTGCACAACCCACTGATGGAAGCACCACACCAGCTGCCAATTCCCCTACCTCTAATACTTCTTCCAACTGAACTTATAATTCCCCTTTTCTTTATTTATGAACTTGCTTTTGAATACTGTTTGTTAGATGTTTAGGATGATCTTTTTGTTTAGGATGATAAGTTTTCTTGTGTGGTACTTTAAATCAGCTTTCCTTTTAACTATTAGCATTTCAAATTCTGAAATTAATCAGATTTAGGATTGCTAAAACGTTACTAATTTATGACCAAAACAATTCCAAAATGCGACTCAACTGCCACTAAACTAAAACAAACTTCGCAACCCTTTTGGGACTAATAGGTCGTCTGTAATCAGTCGCTAAACCCAGACTCTACAATTAATCCCAAAACCGTCACAAGCATAGGAATGTTATATATAGTCACAAAATTTTCCCTAAGTAGACTTTGTTGCGGTTTAGTCGGAAATGTATAACTACCAATTCTAGTCACATAGTCGTCGCTAATATACGACTATATTATGGAGTCTGCAATACATCACAAATCAGCGACATTGTTGCGACCAACATATTTTGCGACCGATTTTTTGCAACCATAAAAAATAGTCACAAAGTAGTCACAAAAACCTTATTTGCGACTAATGAGCGACTATAATAGGAGTCGCAAATGGCCTGTTTTCTTGTAGTGTACTCCAGCTCAAGCACGCTTAACTTTGGAGTTTTCCCTGGACCCTTAACCGAAAAGATAAGTGCACTTTGGTGACAATGTGGCCAAATCAATTATTTTAAATCTCTATGCAAGTCTCTGAAACTGGGGTGTCACAATTCACCCCCACTAACAGATCGTATCGTCCTCGTTGCACACCAAGACCGTCACCCCCAATGGTGTGAGCCCACTCGACTCTACACTCGTCTGGGTTCGGCTCTGATACCACTTGTAACACCCCGACTGCCACTTCTCGGTGGGCCCCATGTCTACTCCTAGTTCATGGGTCCACTTTCTTTAGTGGGCCTCACGTCCTCTCACTAGACCCGTGAGCCCATCCATATCTGACGGCCAGTTTGCTACGTTTGGGAGGGTTTAAAGACTTGTTACCGTCCCTAAAAATCACTACATGATCTTTTCCTGTATTTTGTCTTCACTCGCACAGTTCCGACAGTCACTTCCCGGAAGGTCACCCATCCTAAGACTACTCCAGCTCAAGCATGCTTAACTTTGGAGTTCTTTCAGAACCTTTGACCTAAAAGATAAGTGCACTTTGGTGATATAGGTGACCAAATTAATTCTTATAAACCTCTGCGCAAGTTTCTGATACTGGGATGTCACAAATAGAGAAGAGGGCATTGAGGCTATTATAAGCATCTCTTAGGGTTTTCTCTGATAACCAACACTAAACCCAAATATAAACTCAAATATTTCATTAATTTCTAGAACACAGGCGATAAAGTTAGCTATTTCCATATATGAATTTTGAATAATTTTTATACTTTTCTGATATTACTTTTTTCATTAGTATTTGCGTAGATGACATACACTTTTGAATGTACTTTAGTCTTTAGACCACCAAAAAGTGGATTGCTTACATATGCATATGGCATATTAGTTAATAGAAAGAATAAGCTTATTTTTTCATTGCTAAGCAAAACTATGCAACTTAGTTTTACTATCGGTTAATTACTTAATATCGGTTAGTTACAACTACATAACAACACTATTATACTGTTAGTAGCAATGCTCCCAGTTTTGTTGTTCGGGTTTGTTCTCTTCTCGTTAAAGACTGTTAGTTCTACTGCTTTGTATACTTTCTGGGATTATATCTCCAACCTTAATAAACATTCTTCACGAACGCAAAAAGAAAAAGAAAAAAAGGAAGAAGGAGCATACCACGTAAGCAAGGGCAAGACAAAGAACACTTCCTTCGCAAATTATCGAAGTGAAAGTCTTCAGTACATAGTAGACGTAGAAGATGGTTGTCCCTCTACTATATGCTAATGTCGCTGTAATTACTAATCATTAATATATTTTCAATAACATAATTTTTCCTACATTTGAAATGACTTTAATTAAAATAATTTCCTCTGTAAGAAAATGACTTTGAACCATAACTATATGAATATTATGTATACAAAGTAAAAACTATTTTCAACACTTTTAGTTCAAATTTCCCTTACAGTTTTTTTTTAAAACAGAAAAAACAATTATGTGAAACATTAGAGGATGTGTTTGCTTTCAAGCAAGGAATAATAGACGTGGATTTAAAGCTTATGTAAGGTTCAAAGTAGGGACCATGAATGAGTAAACATACCAAGAGGCAAAATGTTGAGTGTCATTGGAAGAGTAAGTAAAGATTTTCTCCCATGCTTGTCCGACAAGCTTCCCACCAATGGCATCATCATCAACGATCCCACACCCGTGATCTAATGAACCGAATAAATATTCTTTATAATATTTTGCCACAAATTCAGAAAATAAAGAAATGACTTACTTTACATGAAAAATGCACTTATTTTGTGTTTTTTAAGACATAAATAATGCAAAAATATTTGTAGTTAATAAAACGGAAGGATTAGGAATAACGATACAAAGTTTTATTTGCAGATAGTATACGTACAATTTGTTGAAAGCCGGAGAGGTAAATGACGAGAGAACACTCATCCTTTCCAGGACATAGCGCCGCCATGCTGACGTCTGTAATCACCGGAGCCACAATGAACACTGAGAAGCAGTACAAGAATATCGTCATGAAGAGGTGTCCTAGTCCCTGAAATGTAGTCGTTTCCTCCATTATTAAGAGAGGTGTTGTAACAACTTGTAAGTAAACAAGTGAAGAAATAGTGAGAGAAGATTTTTTTTTTTTTTAAATGCATGAGAAAGGATTAATATAAAAGAATGAGTAAAGAAGTGTTGCTTCTTATGGCTTTCATTCGCTTTCGACAATTACTTTTTGTACTCTTACTTCTTGTTGAAGTATAAGCAAAGGCAACGAATCACATCTTACTTAAAACAATATTAAAAAAAATCAATTATGGACCCAAGACTCAATTCAAGTGAGAACGTTGTGTCCACTCAAGTCTCAACATACTTAACAAGGACTTAATTTCATTCGAAAAATATGTTTATGTATTTTTGTATGTTTTGTTGTAAACTTGTAAGTAATATAGTTGCAAATTAAAATTTAATTAAAATATAAAACTGTGAACTATGATTGAACTATAGTACTTTTAATGAATAAATAGGTTAAACTCGCGCTACGCCGCGGGATACTTTTTATAACTATTTTTAAATATATTGGATTATTGAAAATATATTTTTTTTAAAAATTAGATTAACTGTAAAAACTATGGTTTATACAATGATAAGATAGAAGATGCATTTAATGTTTGGTTGACAAAAAAAAAGATAGAAGATACATTAATAAAATAAACAGAGAAATCTCAAATTTGAGATGACTTATAAATATTTATATTTAAATTGGTTAGACTTAAATAATTAATTGTATAAATAGACTAACTAACTCTAATGTATGTTCTGTTTTATTTTCTTTAAATTTTGTGGGACAGAAATATTATTAATATAGTTTGAATTTATGATGTACTTTTTGTAGTTTATACAAATTTAATCACATAATTGTTATATAGTGTTTTTTTATGGTTAAAATTTTTATTATCAAGCACAATTTATTACAATGGTTTAGCATTCTTAAACTGCAATCTCAAAAACAAACCTTCCAAAAACTTAATTCCAGATAAAACAAAACAAAAGCAACTATGCCATGAATATGAGCTCACATATTCAATTCGCAGTTTAGTCCATAAAATAACTCAGTAATAGATCTAAAGCAAACACCATTGAGCTAAATCCTATAGATTCACATCAATTTGGACAATGTTCACAAGCCAGAACTTGTTTACATTATAAAGCTTCCAACTTTATTCATAATCTTCAATCACCTAACAAAGAAATACTCCGAAAGTGTCAAATTTCCCTTCTACCCTCGAATCATGGCGAATACCGAATTCGTAACGAGATTCAATCGGAGAAACTCAAAATTTCTCTTCTACCCAAAACCACAAACACAAAGATAAATCAGAAAAAAAAACTCATAAAAAAGTCTTAGATTCGAAGATAACAACACATTTTATTTTCCATATGATCCACAGTCTCGGCTTTTGCTTAACTCGATGGAATTCAAAAAAAAAAAAAAAAGAGGCAGCTGCTAGAAGGAGGAATTTTTTTATTTAGATTTATTAGACCATCTACATCTCATCGTTCTCTCAAAATACTACATTTTAATTATTTTTTAATATTATTATATATTTAAATAAGAAATTTGGAAAAAGAAAATAATAAACTTATTAGAAACTGACACATGTCCTCTTTGTCCAGAGAGTCGATTTTTACGATTCTAGAAGAAGAAACGCTTCTTAATTTTTATCTTTCTTTATTGTTATTTTTATTTTTAATTAATAATACTCCTAAAAGAAACTACCATTGGCCATGCTCTTATATCTTTTTTAAAAAAAAAATTGAGAAGATATACGACTTGAAAAAAATATATGTTAATATTGATTTTTTTAATTGGGTTATGAATATTTTTTAATTTGGGTTAAAAATATTATTTAGAAGAAAAAATCCTTAACCAACACGCAAAAGAAAATAAAAAAATTTAAAGTAAGTCTACCTCATTTTATTAAACGTATATGATTCTGAGCCATTGCTTTAGAAATATTTCTCTCATAAATCGGTGAATCTGGGAAAGCGATGAAGATGTTCATATGATTTGCTTGTACGTTAGACTGCTAACTGTTAAACGACGTTGTATCACTTTATTTGATTTATTTGGGCCATAATGAATATCGAAGCCGAGTAGGAAGGACTGCCTTGATCGTTCGACATGTGTGGAATATAATTCAATTTTTATTGGCAGTATATGATGAACTGTATTAATGTTATAATTTGATAGGGTAGAGTTTTTTTACTAATGTGTCAGTCTCTGCTTCAATGTTGAAGCTGAGGTGTCAAGCTCTAGAGAGAAACACTCCATCTTTTATTGTATTGTTAAATATTTATTCGTGCTGGATTTTGGCTAAGTTAAGGTCCAATATAATTTAATTAAAATATAGTGGGCCAGAGAATTAGAATAAGGCCAAATTGTGAGAAAGAGATCCGAGGAAGAACATCCCGAGTCCAGCCGAAATCCCCTGAATCCAACTTATCTTGTTCGAAATTACTATTGCGGACTTTAGCTCCTACAATCTATATTAAATAAAAGTAGAAGCTATAAGCTCCTAAACCTGTCCACTTAGGATTTAAACAACTAACAGGGATTCAACATCTCACTAATTAACATTTTTAAAATTTTTAGAAGTTTCTATATTAAGATTTTTTAAAACGACCAATCGAAATCAGACATCTCAATATTTAACAGTTTTGACATTGTGTAAAATTTCTATATTAAAATTCTTATAAGTAACTATATGCACAACATCCCACATCGGCTAGAAATTTTGTAGACAATGACTGAGAACCATTATAAATAAGACTAATATGATTCCAATTACGAATGAGCATGAAACTTGATTTATCAGGCGTCCAAATTAAAAATTTAAAAAGTTTAAAATATTGTAATAAATGAAACTTTTAAAAGTTCAAAAATATTATAAATATTTATACTTTATAGAATGTTTAAAAATATTATAAATACCCCTATAGAAAGCTTAAAATATTATAAATATTTAAACTACATCTAAATTTTAAAATATCATAATATTTAAACTCTATAAAAAAAAAAGATTTAAGTATTATTAAATATTATATAATTGATTTTTTAATATCTTGAAAATAACTTATTTATCTCTTTTCGTGCTTTACATCTCTTATGAGTTGTAAAACATGTTTTTTGTATGACTTGATAGGTGATTTGATATTGTTTTAGTAAAATTTTTATTTTTGGGTCAGAGGAAGAAGAATCACGTTGCAAGACTTTGATTTGATGTTGTTTGAGTTAATTTTTGAGGTTTAAAGAAAAATGATTGACGACAAACACATTTTTATTAGCTATACATGTGTTCATTTTACTTTCTCTGCAAGTAATTTACAATTGTAGTATTAAAGGTTTTGGTTCGAAAAGTTTCAATAAACCGAGTTAGTATACGGGTGAAAGATTGAGTGCATGTAGTGGCTATGCTGATCGATGAAATTTTATGAGAACAGAGGCAATGATTTTGGTTTTGAAGTTTGATGGGTTAACAAATTATGTGGTAGTCTAAAAAAAAAGGTTTTAAATGATTATTCAGTGGAAGAATGTGAGGAAGCTGACGAGAAAGAGGAAGAAAAAGAGTATGACGAAGAACCGGACGGTAAAAGTAATGATAATAATTATCATGAAAATTTGACAATGAAAACGACGAGAAATAATATGTAGAGTAAGAAAACAGTGGGAAAAACACAGAGACATAGATGGTGGCGGTCAATTAAATATTAAAAAACGAGATTAATTCATGATTCTAAAAATGTTTTGTTTTTCTGGTGGTCAAAGAAATGGTTTAGTATATGCAAGGTCATGAAACATGGTTTGTATGTGGGTGATGAATGAATGATGATGAATGTATGCAATGATGAGATATGAATGGATGGATGGTAAGGTGTTTCAATTCCCCTTATGATGTTGCAGTATAAGAGGTATCAATCCTAAATGAGTGTTTGTGAACAATTAAGATATGTATATGAATCTAAGTTAAGCCAAATGTAAAGATTGTTTGTCACTAACAATCCTAAGATGAAAATGTAAGATGCAGAAAGTAAAACTAAAAGAACTAAGAGCTAAATGCAAATAGAACAGAATGATTGCAGCTAATATGAAACAAGAACAGAAATAGAAACTACTATGATGAACTAATGCAAGACAATGATGAACAGGACAATGAGTAAATGAAACAGAAATGCAAATAGAATGATACTAGAGATAAGACAGGACAACTACAAATCATAAACTAAGAGTTCTGGGGATGAACTCGAGCAAGCACTCGACCGAGTGTAGGTCGCGTACAGGGTCGAGCTGGAATAATCCGGGAAACAGAGCAACACAATAAAAACAGAGCAATGCAAATACGAATCAATCAACAAGCAAGCAACAGGATTAAGACTTAAAAATCAATAAATAAAGAAGGCCTTGAGGAGGGATTCATGGGCTGAACTAATCATTGTGGTTATCTAACTTGGTCAACAAATCTCAAGCAAACTTTGAGCTAATCTCTAGACATATAAATCTAAGACAAGTTTCTTCCACTCTCATGGCAAGAAACAATCAAACCTATGCAATTCTAGACTTGTTCTCACACAGTAAAGAATCTACACAAGCAGGCATTAAGCAATATATCTCAAACCAAACAAGACCTCTAATCTCTTAGCAAGCCTAATGGTAAGCTCTAGATCTAGCCTTATCTATGCTTCTTAAACATTGGTGTGATGCTAAGAGGCTTGAAATCAAACCCTACCCTCTCAGATATAGGATCAGCATTAAGAACATCTAGCCTAGAAGAGATCTACAACAATCAAGCTTGACAAAATCACACAAACCACAAGATCAATCCAGCCTAACCCATCCTCAAGATCCTAAAGAACTACTCACAAGAACACATGATGAACAAAGTAAAAAATCCAGAAAATGTTGAAACTTGCATTATTAGAAAGATAAAACAGAGATCTACAATATTGAAGAAAAAATAAAACTCGAAATCTTTATATCTTGAAAGTTATGAAACCAACAAAATATAAGAATCTAGTCTTTTCTCTCTAAAACAAGTACAAAATATAAGGAAAATAAAAAGTGCAAAAAGAATAATTCCCAAAAGGGTAAAAACTAGGTTTAGAGAATATCTAAAAGCTGGACTCTTTTGGTGGCTGCAGGTACAAGGCTTTATATAGGAGAGGGAGTGGAAGCCCTAAAAGTACTAAAAGACAAAATAGTCAACGGCTCGGTCAACTCGACATGTGCTCGGTCGAGTGGCAGGTCGAGCTGGCTTCTCTCGTACATTCTCCACTCGGTCGAGTCCTCCTCATCACACGGTCGAGTGTCTAGTCGAGTGTGCGGTCGAGTTGGACCCCGGACCTTATTGTTTCAGCCTTAACTCTCTTGCTTTTCCTTGATGGTTGCTTCACTTCTCCTCAGCATTGCTTCCATGCTCCTTAAGTTCCAAAATCACCTGTTTATGCATGAAAAGATGCAAATGCAATGCAACTAAACTCTAATGCATGATTGGTCCTAAAGCTACACAATAATGGTGAAAATGGATAGCAAAAGATACAAAAGATGTGAATAATCTAAGGGAAAACAAGGTAAAATATATGAACATCAACACCCCCAAACTTAGTCTTTGCTTGCCCTCAAGCGAATAATCAAGACATAAGAAGGTAAGTGAGGTTTGAAAGTGAGATCTCAGCTCCTAAAGCTTGCAAATAGACCATCTAGAATCAATGTCCAAGTTACTAATACTATGATGCAAGTTGAATGAGCTGTACTTAAAGACTTTAGACAAGCATATCACAACCTTTACTGATTTGAGCCTTAGATGTCCACATGCATTCAAATCAACCATTTCCTTTAACATTCATTAATCAAGAACATGAATCAATTATATGCAATGCTTAAACTCATTTGGCTTGGAGATAAAGGTTTTGAGACAATGATGGTCTTTTTTTAGAGTGGGGCTTGTCAATATCAAGGTTCTCTCATGAAAATGGATTGAGCTTTAGAAGAATGCTAAAGGTAAGAACACTTAGATACATACAAGAACAAAAACTTGTCTACCCAAAGGTACCTAAAGTGTTTATCCTAGCAATCTAAACCCAAATGATCCTAGTGCTACCCTTTACTTCTTCTTTTCTCTTTCACCTTTTTCTCTTTTTGGTTTTCAAGTCTTAGGAGAAGTTTCTTATTTGATCTATCTAGTGGGATGGGGGATTCTTACTTATTTGCTATGGTTCTCTTTTCTTCTTATTCTTAAGACATATAAGCTTTTTGCTAGACTTTCCTTTTCTTTCTTTTTTTCTATCTTAAACTAGAACCATTTTCAACAATACTTTACTTCCCATCCTTTCACTAGACTTTGTTTAAACATAATCTCCTCTTAAAGACTCTACCCTTTTTCTTTCTCTTTTCTTTCTTTTCTTTTTCTTTTTATAACAGCCAAGTCCCAAACCCAACAAGTGAACCACCTAGTCCTATCTAGTTTGAAAAATGCAAACTAGAACTACACAAGGTCTTACTCTTGTCAGTTCAAACCTAACACTTTCTACCAAGCTCAATCCCAAAAATAGGCCTCACACACACAAGAATAAACATGGCTTGAAAGAAGGGTTGGTTAAGGGGTAGGGAAACTGATTTCAATGGTTAATCAGCTACTTGGATCAACAAGAATGGTAAAAAGGAGAAAGATTATCCAAGTATGTATATGGTATCCATGAGTTTAAAGCAATACACACATTGATAATTATAAGTCAATATTAGGCTCTTATTAGTAGGAAATGGTTTCAAATCTCAACATGCTTCAATTTAGACCAAATGCAATGCAGGAATTCAAGGCTTGGTTCAATCTTATGCTTCTAACTACTCAACTAGCATCAAAGTACTATTAACTTGGGCATTGATCCTAGTCTAGTGAATTAAGCAAGCTAACAAGGAAATACTCATCATAGATCCCTAATGCAAATATTATACAATCCTACATGAAACATGCTAAACAAGATCCTAATATGCAATGCAAACTACATGAACACTCTTTTTTTTATAAAGACTTTTGCTAAAAAATTTCAAATTTTTAGGGTTTTTCTATGCCTTAGATGCTATGCAAATACTAATATGAAAATGCTAAAAATTTGAAATAAGAACACAAAACACAACATCAAATGCTATCTCAAACCCTCCCCCAAACTTAAATCACACAGTCCTCTGTGTGAAAGAAATTTGTAAGAGGATTCAAGATTAAAAACAAAACACAACAATGAAATGCAATGATATTTACAAGTGAAGGTGATGGTGGTACCTTAGGGATTGTGGAAGAAGTTGTCCACATCCATCTGCATGCTGTCATAGGAGTAGTTGGGGTCTTGTTGGTGACTCGGAGGTGGAGTTTGGGGCAGCTCGACGACGGAGATCGACCGGCACTCGGTCGAGTGCGTGTCCGAGTGGGGGGGTCGAGCTGGACCGCGTATCTTCCTCTCTTCTTCTGTTTAGACTCCCTTGCTTTCCTGACCTCAAAAATACCAAAACAAATCAAAATACCAAAAATCCTAAGTAATATAGACAGGGATACCTTAGGGACTTCCTCCCTAGTGAGCTTCTTTAGAGTCACTAAGCTTGACTTCTATAGCTTTTCAAGCTTGAGGGGCATCCTTGAGAAGCATTGTGCACTTCTCATGAGTTTCCTTCTCTCCCAAGTATTTCTTAACTCTCTGCCCATTAACTGTGAACTCACTACCATCCTTGTAGAGAAGTGTGACAGCTCCATATGGTAAAATCTCTTTTATTTCAAAAGGACCTCCCCATCTACTTTTCAATTTCTCAGGGAATAACTTGAGTTTTGAATTGTAAAGCAAGGCTTGGTCTCCAGGCTTAAGGTCCTTTATGAGAATCTTCTTATCATGGAAAGCCTTAGTCCTTTCCTTGTAGATTTTGGAGTTTTCATAAGCTTCCAATCTGATCTCCTCAAGTTCATGCAAATCAAGGCTTCTCTTAGCTTGTGCTGTTTCAAGATTCAAGTTCAGAAGTTTGATTGCCCATAGAGCCTTGTACTCAACTTCAGCTGGAAGGTGACAAGACTTTCCATACACAAGCTGGAATGGGGTTCTTCCCATAGGAGTTTTGAAAGCTGTTCTATAAGCCCAAAGTGTTTCATCAAGTTTACTAGACCAATCCTTCCTTGTTGCTCCTACTATTCTTGATAGAATGGCCTTGATCTGTTTGTTTGACACCTCAACTTTCCCACTTGTCTGAGGGTGATAGGCTGTAGACACCTTGTGCTTAACTCCATACTTCCTTAGCATTCCTTCAAAGATTTTATTGATGAAGTGTGATCCTCCATCAGTTATCACAACTCTTGGGATTCCATACCTTGGAAAGATTATGTTCTTGAAAAGTTTAAGAACCACCTTGTGATCATTAGTGGGGCTAGCAATGGCTTCCACCATTTGGAGACATAGTCCACTACTACCAAGATGTAGGCATTCCCGTTTGAAGGAGGATTAAAGGGTCCCATGAAATCAATTCCCCACACATCAAATATCTCAACTTCAAGAATTAGATTTTGAGGCATCTCATTCCTTCTTGTGATGTTTCCCATCCTTTGGCAAGCATCACACTTTGTGATGAACTTGTGAGTGTCTTTGAACAATGTAGGCCACCATAGACCAGCTTGTAAGACTTTTTGGGCTGTCTTGAAAGTTGCAAAATGGCCTCCATAAGCAGAACCATGGCAATGTCCTAACACTCCTTCAACTTCATTCTCTGCTATGCACCTCCTAAACAATCCATCTGATCCCTTCTTGTATAAGTAAGGTTCATCCCAATAGTATCCATTGATGTCTTTGAGGAGTTTCTTCTTCCTATAGGAGTCCATGTCTGCTGGGACTTCTTCACACACATTGTAATTGACTATATCAGCATACCAAGGCAGATCCTCACTCTCAAGTGCCATCCACTCCTCCATTTCGTCCTGCTCGATCGGGCACCCAAAAATACTCGGCCGAGTGCGTGTTCGAGTGGGAGGTCGAGTTGGGAGCCGTGTTGACCCAATCAGCATCAATTTCTCCTCAGGCATTGAATCATCAATTGGAATCTCCTCTTCTATCCTCATCCTAGACAAGTGATCAGCTACTCCATTCTCTATCCCCTTTTTATCAACTATTTCCATGTCAAACTCTTAGAGAAGCAAAATCCACCTTAACAACCTTGGTTTTGTATCCTTCTTTGAGTAGATGTGCCTTAAAGCAGCATGATCAGTGTACACAATCACCTTGGACCCTACTAAGTAGTTTCTGAACTTTTCAAAGGCAAATACCACTGCTAAGAGCTCTTTCTCTGTTGTTGAATATCTTCCTTGAGTTTCATCCAAGGTTCTACTTGCATAGTGAATCACATGCAGCTTCTTATCTTTTTTCTGACCTAGGACTGCTCCTACTGCAAAGTCTGAAGCATCACACATAATCTCAAATGGAAGATCCCAGTTTGGAGCTTGGACTATTGGAGCTGAAATCAAAGCAGCTTTGATCTCCTTGAAAGCCTTCAAGCAATCTTCATCAAAGTTGAACTCAGTCTCCTTACAAAGCAACCTTGTCAATGGCCTAGCTATCTTTGAGAAGTCCTTGATGAACCTCCTATAAAACCCAGCATGCCCAAGAAAGCTTCTTATGTCCTTGACTGTTTTTGGTGGTTGAAGTTGAACCATGACTTCAATCTTTGCCTTATTAACCTCAATCCCCTTCTCTGAAATCTTATGACCAAGAACTATCCCTTCTTCAACCATGAAGTGACACTTTTCCCAGTTCAAAACCAGATTTGTCTCCTCACATCTCTTTAAAACCCTGCATAAATTGGCAAGACAAGAAGGAACGGAGTCTCCATAGACAGAGAAATCATCCATAAAAACTTCCACAACATCCTCAATGAGATCAGAGAAGATAGACATCATGCATCTTTGAAAAGTTGCTGGAGCATTACATAATCCAAATGGCATCCTTCTATAAGCAAAAGTACCATATGGACATGTGAATGTTGTCTTCTCTTGATCATTAGGATGAATAGGAATTTGGAAAAATCCAGAGTATCCATCCAAGAAACAGTAGTGAGTATGATTAGCTAATCTTTCCAACATTTGATCAATGAAAGGAAGAGGAAAATGATCTTTCCTAGTAGCTGAATTAAGCTTTCTATAGTCTATACACATTCTATGCCCTGTAATGGTTCTAGTGGGGATTAACTCTTCCTGATCATTCTTTACTACAGTTATTCCTCCCTTTTTTGGGACACAATGAACTGGTGAAACCCAAGTACTATCAGAGATAGGATAGATTACACCAGCTTCAAGCAACTTAAGGATCTCTTTTTTAACTACTTCTTTTAGGTTGGGGTTTAATCTTCTTTGAGGTTCAATGCTGGAGTAAGATTCATTTTCAAGATGGATTCTATGCATGCAAAGACTAGGTGAAAGGCCTTGAATGTCATCCAAAGTATAACCGATTGCTTTCCTATACTTCCTTAGTTCTACAACTAGCAAATCAAGCTCATTTTCACTCAACTTAGCATTTACTATCACAGGATAAGTAGAGTTCTTACCTAGAAAAACGTACCTTAGCCCAGATGGGAGAGGTTTGAGCTCTACTTTTGGTGCCTTTAGTTCGGACCAATCATCTGTGTATGACTCGGCATTGCACACGGTCGAGTGGCTTTGGTGCTCGGTCGAGTGTGTGCTCGAGTTGATGGTCGAGCTGTCCAAAGTTGCTAATTGAACTGACCAGACTTCCTCTCTTTGTGCTGGTAATCTCTCAAAAACCTCTGGATGGTCTGATTCTCTACAGGAGTCCAATATCTCCTCATAAGCCTTGGTTTCTTGATGGATGAATCCTTCCTCCCCACTTTTGGTTAAAACAGTTCTAAGGTGATCTTGTTCTGCTAGTTCTTCCATCAATTCCTCTGATAGTTTGTCCATCTCTTCAGTCCAAAAGACTTGCCCTCCAATGGTTGGTTTCTTCATAGCCTCCACAATGTCAAATGTCATTTTGAAGTCCTCTCCCAAGTTAAGATCAATCTTCCCTTGTCTCACATCAATTATTGCTCCTGCTGTAGCTAGAAAAGGTCTCCCTAGTATCAAAGGGTCCTTTGGTTCTTCATCCATTTCCAAGACTACAAAGTCTGTTGGGACTTCTACTTCTCCAACTCTAACTGGTAAATCCTCCAAAACACCATGTGGTAATCTTATTGATCTATCAGCCAAGATCAAGGATATATTGCATAGCTTATACCTTGTAAACCCTAGGCGCTTAGCAACTGATAGACGCATTAGGCTTACTGAGGCTCCCAAATCACATAGGCATCTGTTGAAGGTTATAGGGCCTATAGAGCAAGGTAGAGTAAAGGAACCAGGATCCCTTAGCTTTTGAGGGTTCACTTGCTTTGTGATGATGGCACTGCACTCTTGGCTAAGAATCACCATCCCTTGAACTTCTTTGATCCTTTCCATCACAGCATCTTTCAAGAATTTCTGGTAAGGAGGAATCATCACAAAGGCATCTATTAGAGGCATTCTAAGCTCAATCTCTCTAACTTGTTTGTCAAACAATGCCTTGTATTTTTCAACCATCTGCTTCTTAAATCTTCCTGGGAAAGGTAGTGGAGGCTTGTAAGGAGGAGGAATGAACCGGACTTCTTTTTCTTTGGAAGCAACTAGCTTAGTTTTTTCTTGAGAGGGTGCTCGATCGGGTGCTCGATCACACACTTGGTCGAGTGAGTGGTCGAGTGGTGGGTCGAGTTCGATGGCATTTTCATTCTGAGTTTCTTCTTGTTGAAAACCCTCCCCTTCTTGATCACCACTGTCCTCAGCGTCTGGTAAAGCTCCCTCTCTTGTTGGTAGAACCCTTCCACTGCGTAGATTGATAGCATGAGCAGATTTTATAAAGTGCATAATGGCCTTGCCTTTGTTATTTGGGGCATTAGCTAGTTGATTCGCCATAGTCACAATCCTGGAAGTAAGTGTGTCAAACTTGGCATGGAGTTCACTGTATACATCTGATATCCTCCTGTTCAACTCAGTAAATCTGTTTGCTGCCTCAATCTTTCCTTGTGTTTGCCCAATCAACAATTGCTGTATCATGGCTCTTAAGTCTTGTTCTTGGCCTTGGTTAGTCTGAAACCCTGGTGGGGGACACAACTGAGGCTGGAACACTTGATGTTGTTGCTTGGGGACATAGTGTTGTTGCTGTTGAGGCTGTTGAGGTGGATAGACTTGGTCTTGAGGGTTGGCCACATTGGTACTCCTATAAGAGAGATTGTTGTTCTTGAAACCTCCTTGGTTGTAGCCTTTGAATCCTCCCTAGTTTTGCATGTAGCACAACTCAGCAAACTCAGTCTCCCCCTCTTGAACTGGAACCTCTTCTTCACCAATGAAGTGAATAGACTTTTGTTGGCTAAGAAGGATCTTGTCAAGCTTCTCATTGACCATCTTCAAGTCCTTCTTGTACTTGTCTCTTGATCAGTTGAGGAACTCCTTATGGTTCTGTCATAGTCCTCATTATAGTTGCCATCTGACTGAGCAAGATTCTCAACTAACTCCCAGCCTTCTTCCACATTCTTGTTGAGGAAGTTTCCATTAGAGGCTTTGTCAAGAAGCATCCTTATCTTGGGAAGCACTCCTCTATACAAGGTACTCAAGAGTGACTCATTGCTAAAGCCATGATGAGGACATTGAGTCTGAAATCCTTGAACCTCTCCCAAGCTTCACAAAAGCTTTCATTGTTTCTTTGAGCAAACCCAGAAATTTCATTTCTCAACCTAGCTGTCTTTGCATTTGAGAAGAATTTTTCCAAGAAAGCCTTCTTGCAAGAATCCCATGTGGTTATTGCTCCAGTAGGAAGAGTCTTCTCCCAAAGGTGAGCCTTGTCTCCAAGTGAGAATGGGAAGAGCCTCAACTTGAATCCATCTTCACTCACTCCATTGATCTTTGTAAGACCACATATTCTATCAAACTCATCAAGATGATCTAGTGGATCCTCCATTGGCAACCCATGAAACTTGTTGGCTTGAATCATGGAGATCAATCCACTCTTGATCTCAAAGTTGTTGTTTGGCACTGTTGGAGGCACAATACCAGCCCTTTGGTTGTGGGTGTTGGGTGCATCTCCAGCACCAATGTTCCTTGGTCTTGGAACTTGATCTTGTTGCTCCATGATCATTGTATCCACTTGCTGAACTTGAACTACTCTCCTTCTCTGATTTCCCAAACCCTTTTGCTTCCTATGGATGTTGTCAATAGGCCTTTGAAGATTGTCTTTCCCCTTAGACCTTGTGTGCATCAACAAACGCGAGTACAGACTCGAACAGGTTCACAATCGAGCTCAGGCTCGTGTGGGTGGTTGAGTCGACTGGGAAGTGGTGTCCAAATGTACACGGCTTCTGACTCGATCAAGTGCTCGATCACTGCTCGGTCGAGTGGTGGTCGAGTGACTGGTCGAGTGGTACCTGAAATTCAACTTCAACCCAGCAACAGAAGATTCGAGTACAGCAACTTCACAAGAGTATAAACGAACTTAATCTTAGACTAATATGGATCCTAAATGTCACAAAAACACACTCAAATGGGCAACGGCGCCAAATTGAAACATGGTTTGTATGTGGGTGATGAATGAATGATGATGAATGTATGCAATGATGAGATATGAATGGATGGATGGTAAGGTGTTTCAGTTCCCCTTATGCTGTTGCAGTATAAGAGGTATCAATCCTAAATGAGTGTTTGTGAACAATTAAGATATGTATATGAATCTAAGTTAAGCCAAATGTAAAGATTGTTTGTCACTAACAATCCTAAGATGAAAATGTAAGATGCAGAAAGTAAAACTACAAGAACTAAGAGCTAAATGCAAATAGAACAGAATGATTGCAGCTAATATGAAATAAGAACAGAAATAGAAACTACTATGATGAACTAATGCAAGACAATGATGAACAGGACAATGAGTAAATGAAACAGAAATACAAATAGAATGATACTAGAGATAAGACAGGACAACTACAAATCATAAACTAAGAGTTCTGGGGATGAACTCGAGCAAGCACTCGACCGAGTGTAGGTCGCGTACAGGGTCGAGCTAGCAAACCCTAAACCCTAAACCCTAAACCCTAAACCCTAAACCCGGGAAACAGAGCAACACAATAAAAACAGAGCAATGCAAATACGAATCAATCAACAAGCAAGCAACAGGATTAAGACTTAAAAATCAATAAACAAAGAAGGCCTTGAGGAGGGATTCATGGGCTGAACTAATCATTGTGGTTATCTAACTTGGTCAACAAATCTCAAGCAAACTTTGAGCTAATCTCTAGACATATAAATCTAAGAAAAGTTTCTTCCACTCTCATGGCAAGAAACAATCAAACCTATGCAATTCTAGACTTGTTCTCACACAGTAAAGAATCTACACAAGCAGGCATTAAGCAATATATCTCAAACCAAACAAGACCTCTAATCTCTTAGCAAGCCTAATGGTAAGCTCTAGATCTAGCCTTATCTATGCTTCTTAAACATTGGTGTGATGCTAAGAGGCTTGAAATCAAACCCTACCCTCTCAGATATAGGATCAGCATTAAGAACATCTAGCCTAGAAGAGATCTACAACAATCAAGCTTGACCAAATCACACAAACCACAAGATCAATCCTGCCTAACCCATCCTCAAGATCCTAAAGAACTACTCACAAGAACAAATGATGAACAAAGTCAAAAATCCAGAAAATGTTGAAACTTGCATTATTAGAAAGATAAAACAGAGATCTACAATATTGAAGAAGAAATAAAACTCGAAATCTTTATATCTTGAAAGTTATGAAACCAACAAAATACAAGAATCTAGTCTTTTCTCTCTAAAACAAGTACAAAATCTAAGGAAAATAAAAAGTGCAAAAAGAATAATTCCCAAAAGGGTAAAAACTAGGTTTAGAGAATATCTAAAAGCTGGACTCTTTTGGTGGCTGCAGGTATAAGGCTTTATATAGGAGGGGGAGTGGAAGCCCTAAAAATACTAAAAGACAAAATAGTCAACGGCTCGGTCAACTTGACCTGTGCTCGGTCGAGTGGCAGGTCGAGCTGGCTTCTCTCGTGCATTCTCCACTTGGTCGAGTCCTCCTCAGCACACGGTCGAGTGTCTGGTCGAGTGTGCGGTCGAGTTGGTCGAGTATGCGGTCGAGTTGGACCCCGGACCTTGTTGTTTCAGCCTTAACTCTCTTGCTTTCCCTTCATGGTTGCTTCACTTCTCCTCAGCATTGCTTCCATGCTCCTAAAGCTCCAAAATCACCTGTTTATGCATGAAAAGATGCAAATGCAATGCAACTAACTCTAATGCATGATTGGTCCTAAACCTACACAATAATTGTGAAAATTGATAGCAAAAGATACAAAAGATGTGAATAATCTAAGGGAAAACAAGGTAAAATATATGAACATCAGGTCTTCAGTTCGAATGTCCAATCCGTCACGCCTGGACGTCCAGTTAAATTCATGATTCTTTTGATCAGATTTAATTTTTTAGCACAAGTGATTTTTATATTTCTTTAAAATTGTGTATCTGAAATAAAAGTTTTGCCTTAATAGTAACTTAAAGTTTTCTATAAGATAATATTTCATAACTCTCATCAATCATATATAATTTTCTCCGAAATATATAAAATAGAACCACGCGTAGCTTGGATTCAAAACCTAGTATTTATAATAACATTTGTCAATTCCAGTATCATAATACAAAAAATGATGATATAAAATGTTTACATATTTCATCAGCTCTCTTATTTTTATGATGCACAATTTTTAAATATTTTTGGAGTGCTTCATTATCATTATTTTTAATTCTTTCAAATTTTCATTTTGGTAATTATTGAATATATATATATATATATATATATTGTGTTCTAAATATATATAGAACTTGATATCTACATTTTGATGGTTAGACAAAGAGTCTTAACAAAATCATAAATTTGGTATATTTAAAAATAATTTTTTGAATATATATTCTATTCGACAAATATCTATACTATTAATTGGGGAGTACACTTAAGGATTCAAAAAAAAAAAAAAACATAACATATATCCATGTTGCCAAACAGACCCATTTCCTTACAAAAAAATAATAATAAATAAACTTCCCTAAAACAATGGTAACAACTATTAAAAAAAAAAAATAATTAAATTTTTAATAATTGGTTATAGACTTTGTATCTATTTTTTTGTTATGGGTATAAAACATAAATAATTAATTTCGAATATATTAAGTTTTCCAAATATTTTTCTAAATTAAATATTAAAAATGTATAGTTTTCTAAATGAAATCAAAGCCAACAAGATTACAAAATGAAATTTAAAATATTATAATAAAAACAAAATTATTTCTAGCCTACATAATAATAATAAAAAAATAAACTTCCCTAAAACAATGGTAACAACTATTAAAGAAATAAATAATTAACTTTTTTATAATTGGTTATAGATTTCATATCTATTTTTTGATATGGGTATAAAACATAAATAAATAATTTCGAATATATTAAGTTTTGCAAAAATAATATTTACAAAAACACAGAATTCTCATAAGAAAAACAATCTACCTTTTTTTTTTTGTGCAATGTTGATGGTGGTTACTTTGTTTGTAAATTGGTTTATTAATTATCTTTTAATAAACCGATCAAATAATTACATCCACTCCGACATATTTGTGATCAAGAATTCCCAAAACTGAAAATAACCACAAAGCAACCAAAAGAAACTTTTTGATCCTTACTATTTATAATTAAAAACAACATAAACTCTCACCTATATATATAATGATATACCTTTAGAACGTATTATAAATAAATATTATATCAAACAATAATATTTTATTTTGAGCTAATTTATCTATTTATTTTCCTCGAAAATATTATTTTATTTTTGAATTATATCGACGCTTACAATCTTATATGTAACATGTTTTTTTAAAAAGCATTAAAGTGTGTTTTACAATATTAAAATTTTAAAAACTAAGAAATGTAATGCAATATAGATGAGCCAGACATAAAATAATAAGAATAAAAAAGTCAACTAATTTTGAAATATTGTTTTATTATATGATATAGAAATATACTGTGAATTATATTTATGTTTGTCCCAAGTGGTATTTTAGTAATTTTTATATTCGTTCCATCCCGTTTCCAATCGGGAATAATTTTTTTTTGTCAAATATCAATATCGAGAATCTTCACTATTGGAAATGCATTCTCTATACAACTAGAATTCAAGTACAAGACGAAACATGAATTACATCCACTCCAAAATATTTGTATCCAACATGTTTTTATTATTTTTATATTTTTTTTTTTATACACTCTTATGTCTTTTTTTTTTTTTTTTAAAGTTATAATATAAATGCTATATCAAGTCATTAATTTTGGGTACGCTGTGTACTAATGGGTCTCTGTGACAACCCGTCCTGCGGACCCCACTAGCCCACCACTAGCTGCCTCAACGGACCGTCCGTGGACCCCACTAGCCCACCGCTAGCCGGCCCAACAGACTCCAAGCTGGCCCTGCAGGGCATCGATCCTAACCCATCACTGTGGATATCCCAATCCACCAGTAAGTTATTGGTGCGCCAGGCGTTCCTCGAACCCTGGTCCCTCACCCTTTAACAACCTTCCCACAGGACAAGCTGTCACCAATTGATCTGCAGGTCAATTGGTGACAGCTTGTCCAGTGGGAAGGTTGTTAAAGGGTGAGGGACCAGGGTTCGACGAACGCCTGGCGCACCAATAACCTACTGGTGGATTGGGATACCCACAGTGATGGGTTAGGATCGATGCCCTGCAGGGCCAGCTTGGAGTCTGTTGGGCCGGCTAGCAGTGGGCTAGCAGGGTCCACAGATGATCCGTTGGGGCAGCTAGCGGTGGGCTAGTGGGGTCCGCAGGACGGGTTGTCACATAAAATCGATTGGTGACAGCTTGTCATGTGGGAAGATTGTTAAAGGGTGAGGACCAGGGTTCGAGGAACGTCTGGCGCACCAATAACCTACTGGTGGATTGGGATATCCACAGTGATGGGTTAGGATCGATGCCCTGCAGGGCCAGCTTGGAATCTGTTCTGCCGGCTAGCAGTGGGCTAGCATGATCCACAGATGATCCGTTGGAGCAGCTAGCGGTGGGCTAGTGGGGTCCGCAGGACGGGTTGTCACATAAAATCAATTGGTGACAGCTTGTCCTGTGGGAAGGTTGTTAAAGGGTGAGGGACCAGGGTTCGAGGAACGCCTGGCGCACCAATAACCTACTGGTGGATTGGGATATCCACAGTGATGGGTTAGGATCGATGCCCTGCAGGGCCAGCTTGGATTCTGTTGGGCTGGCTAGCGGTGGGCTAGTGGGGTCCACGAACGGTCCGTTGGGGCAGCTAGCGGTGGGTTAGTGGGGTCCGCGGGACGGGTTGTCACAGTCTCAAATTTGTAACCCGCACCGACTCAAAGCCAATAATATCCAAACTAAACCGAACCTATATATTGAAAAATACCTAATATGTTCTATTTTTCTAAACCGTTTAACCAAACGTGATCGGGTAATATCCCAACCTGAACAGGTTACCCGAAGGTCCAACCCTACTAAAAATAAGTTTGCAAAAATAATCTGTATATATATTCTATATTGCAAATCTGATTACAAATTTAGTTTTTAAAATTCACCCCGTACGTACGTGCGGGTCCGAACCTAGTACAGTTTAATCAAAAAACTCAATTACACCGAACTAACTTATTTTAGTTTATTTTACAATGCTTTTGAATATTACCAAAAAGCATTATCCATGTAGAACTTTTATTTCACATTTTTCACTGATTGAGTTAATTATGTCAGTTTCAAACCAACTGAACACACAATATATGTGGAAAAAATTATATACTTTTTATTATTATATGAAATATGTGGTGATTTAATTTATTTTTTAAAAATATGATCAAACAAATATCAAATAAATATTTTTAACAAAATCTTCAAAATATTCCTTAATTAATATTTCATTTTTTAACAAATGATATGATAAATTTTTAACAAATTTAGTTTATTTTTAACAACTATAGTTTTTTTTTAACAAATGATATGATTTCAATTATTCAATTCCAAAATATTTTTTTCTCATTGCAGCTAAAAACTATCTACACATAATTTTAGTTGCAATTGTAATAGATAAATTAATGATTAATTGTAGATTATTTAAATTATTTTAAGATTAAGATTACAATTGGAGAACCAAGTATATAAATTATTTCAGGATTTATAAATTCATAAATATAGTTCATGAACATGGATTCTTTATGTGTGTTAGAGTTAAATATTATGCAGTTATGGAAATGGAAATTTTTCTGAGTAGTTACAACTTGTCTATTTTCGGAAAAGGCATGAGGATGTTAAGTGGAAGGGAGGTTTGGCATGGGCCTTAAGAGTGTTCATGGTTGTGTTAATATTCCGGTGAAGCAATATGGTGGTTGATAGGACATTTTGATATTTTATGCGAACCACGTGAGGTAGTTCTGGTCGGGATATGCTTATAGATGTTAAGACTTGTTTGTTCATGAGGATGTGAATAGTTCTTCTATGGAGATGATTAGTTCTTCTGAGGGGATGATTAGTTCCCCTGGTGTACCCCTGGCTTCAGGGTTTTGGACCCTAAGAGTGGCAGAGAAGATGGATAGTTCTCCTACGAAGAAGATTAGTTATCCAGAGGAGATGAATAGTTTCCTTAGTACCATGATCTCGAGAGTGACGATCATAGAATGAGACGGTATAAGTCAAAGATGACGATATGAGAATCAGAGTGGTACAACTCAAAGGTCGCAACCTGAGAGAGGATGAATAGGAAGCAAATAATGTCTAAAACGTGGATATAACCATAGCGAGTGGATGTAGGTCTCTAAAGTCGTGAGTCATTTCGGGTTTTGGTTGTGTTGGCCAGTGTGGTCAGGTCGGGGGGTGTGAACTATTGCGACGGTGGAAACATTTTGCATATGGGCTACGGTGTTGTCAGATTCGAGGATGAATATATTGTTAGTAAGGGAAAGTTGTAACGCCCACGAACCAAAAATGATGGTTTTGGGGTGGGTGTGTCGATCAACACCATAGGGGTGTCGGTCGACACCAACAATTCTGGTTTGGTAGGTTTATTTTAAGTCATCGGTTTAAAGCGGTTTGAGATTTGGAAAGCCCTAGTTCGTGGTATCTAAGGGGAAGGTCGACTTTAGGTTTGTGTAGCGTGGAATCATGGCGATGAGGAGGAGGATGATCTAGGGTCTTGATTGTGTGTTGATGGTTATGTTATTAATGATTGGAACTTTGTATAGAAGCATTCTTGGTTGTTGGATAGAATGGTTAGGAATTATTTATATATATTTGAGATGATTATTGTTATATGTATTCCGCTGTGCATGTTATTGGTATTACGGTTTGTTAGTGATATTTATGTTGTTGATATAATTAAATAGCATGTGATGCTTATTTACATATTATTTATTTAAAAAATGGGTCCGGTTGTTTCAGTTTGGTATCAGAGCCCTTACGGTTCTAGAACGGGTTAATAGATGGTTTAGAGAGGTTTAGGAATTTAATTGGTTGTTCCTGTTGCTTGATGCATGATTTTGTGTGATGGAATTGAGTATGATTAGTTAGTAAATTTGCATGTGGTATGGAGTCCTTGTATCATCCTCTTCGAGCCTTCAATGAGATTCCACGGTAAGTTTTCATTACGTTATGTAGTTGTTTAGAGTTTTTAGTCTATGTTCAAGGAAGTGCATATGACTAATGGAAAGTGGTGGATCACGCTGGTATCGGGAAATACCGTTAGCGGTGATTTTTTTAAAGTAGATGTGTTGGAAATAGATTTTCGACAATATAAGTTGGAGACTTACTTCGTCAATGGTGGCTGGAGTGCCACTGTTTAACAAGTTAGTAATTTTCATTCTGGTCAAGTGGGGGTCTGAGGGTGTGGTCAATGTGCTTACTGGTGTTGCTGGAGGTCCAGCAGGTTCTATGAGTGTGGTAACAGGTTTTTGCTCAGACCGAGATGAATGTATATCGAATTTACTAACAATGTTGTTGGAGAAAAGATTTAATAAGATGATTAGTTCTTATGGAATCTTGATTGTGTGATGTTTATGCGGTTCTAGAAATAGAAAGTTTTATGCATAGTTATAACTTGTCTATTTTGGTAAAAGCATGTGTAAATACCCGAGTGCCTGGGATGTTTTAGAGTTGGCCTGAATAGTGGTCATGGTGGTAGTGATATTCCGGTGAGGGAATATGGAGGTTGGTTGAACATTGTGATGTTTTACGTAAACCACGGGAGGTAGTTCTGGTCGGGAGATGCTTATAGATGTTATGACTTGTTTGCTCATGAGAAGATGATTAGTTCTCCTGGGGAGATGAGTAGCTCTCCAGAGGAGATGATTAGTTCTCCTTGGGAGATGATTAATTTTCCTGGGGAGATGATTAGTTCTCCTGAGGGAATGATTAGTTTTCCTGGGGCACCGCGAGTTTGACGGGGTGAGACCCTAAGAGTGGCAGAGAAGATGATTAGTTCTCCTAGGGGATGATTAGTTCCCCAGGGGGGATGAGTAGTTACCCTGGTACCGAGATCTCAAGGGTGACGATCCAAGAGTGAGATGATATGGCTGGATGACGACGGTCTGAGAGTGCAGGCGGTGCAGTTTGAAGGTTGCGACCTAAGAATGGATGAGTGAGGGAGAAAACAATGTCTAGGACGTGGATATGATCATAGTGACTGGATGTAAACCTCGGAGGTCCGGAGTGATCTCGGGTTTTGGGTTTTGCTGACTAATGAGGTCAGGGTTATGTAGACCATTAGGTCACGTGGGTGTGTGGACTTTTTGAAACGACCGACCCTTTTTTTTTTAATAATAAATAATAATAATAATAATAATAATAATAGAATAAATAAACTACAACTAGTGGTCCCATACCCACTAGCCACCTAACCACATTCACAATCAACAGCGGAATAACAAACCAATAAATATCCAATAAACCAATAACTAATAAAATCATAACCAGTATTAATTCCAATCACAAACTAATGATCCAAACAGCATAAATCATATAACCAGCAATCCTAAACAATGTTCTAGGACTCAACTCTAGCAACCTAACAGAAGCCAGACAACCAAGCGAACCACTAGAACATCCTCCTCTTCTTCGCCTTGATTCCATGATCACACTTTGCCTTTACCTGCACCACAAACACAAATTGAGATGCATGAGTATTTGATAAACACTCAGTGAGGCAATCCTCCCATCTACTGGGCTATACACACAAGCGACAATGATTCCAAAGTTCCACAACAAGCAACAAACAAACACACAAACCAGGAAATCAAACATCGTCTCGCTGGAAGGGAGGTGTCGACCGACACCATCCTAGTGTCGACCAACACTGGCTCAATGGAGTCGACCGACACTACCCCACAGTGTCGATCGATGCCCAATTTGCTGGTGTCGACCGACACCAAGTGGTATCGATCGACACTCCCTCTGCAACTGCGATCCGCGCGAAGTCGAGAGTCGAATCTCGCTCCCAAATCTCCTCCAAATCGTCCAATACTCAAAACCCAAGCCTTATACCTCCATAGGAACCTGTAACAACCAATCCCCAGCAAGAAAAACACACAAACAAGCAACAACAAGCAAGAACAAGGGAATCAAAGGCTTAGATTAGCCATGGTCATGCACTCACCTTCTAAAATGAAAATGAACCGTTAACTATCAAATCCCTCCGGTTAAAAGCTATTCCTAGGCGTCAAAAAGCTTCCCACAAAATTTCAGCACGATCAGATCTCAGATGAAACTGCAATCGATCCCGAAACTCCCGCTGGTCTCAAACCGCGACAGAGAAGAAACGCCCCACGAAACTGCCGATATCTCCTACAATATTAACCCAAATTCACTTCTATAAAAAGGAGAGTGTACGAAAATCTCTTAGCTACAACCCTACCAAAACTCAATACCTTTCAAAACGATTTGAGTATACAGATTCTCCTTCTCCCAAACCCTGACGATTCTGTTCCTTTTTGCTTTGAACACCAAAATCAAGTTTACTCTTCCTTCTCCTCTTTCTCTTTGTTTTCAGCGGCTAGGCAACAACTAAACACGACCTAGGTCATTCTCCCACTTAAATATCACGGTTTAATGGTTTTTCCTAAACCAAACCGGTCCAAATCGATTAAAAACTCAATCTGGTCGAACCAGAAAATCAGTGGTGTCGATCGACACCCTCACCCAAAACACTCAAAATGGTTTGCGGGTGTTACAATTCTCCCCCACCAAACTGGATTCGTCCTCGAATCTCGAACAACCATCAGCCAAGGACTCCCGTGCAACCGTCTCCACGGCCCGCACTCCTCCGACTGATCTACAGAAGGTCACCTCTAGGCAATAGACTCACGCTCCAGGCGTCATTTGCTCTTGACTTTTTGGAATTTCCTTTACTCATAGGCCTAAACCTTGAGTTTTATTGGCTCCTCATCAGACCTAAGTCTGCATGCCAAATGTTGGCTCCTCATCAGGCCAAAGCCCGCATGCCATAATATATAAGAAAAAGTCCAAACTCGTCTCTCGGTTGCCACCCTACAGCACGCCCCCGGATCGTCATCCGAAGTCGATATACCAACCATACCCCCGAGCCACAAAGTCTCTGAATATGGCAGTACTAGGAGAACCTAAGTCCCCCAAGAATTGCGAGCAAACGATTCTGAACACGTCTGAGTCCTATCCCTATCCAGGTTTCCTTCCCGTGGCTCGCGTAAAAACATCTCAATGTCCTACCAACCACATATTCCCTCACTGGAATACCTCATGACCACACAAGGATCATATACACGCCACAAGGGCCGCCACAAAGGCCAAACAAATGTCCTAAAGAGGACAGCCACCAAGGCCAAACAAATGTCCTAAAGAGGACTGCCACCAAGGCCAAACAAATGTCCTAAAGAGGACCGCCACCAAGGCACTCTAGCTAAACAGCCCGCCACAAAGGCCATCTGTCCCGAAGGACCGTCACAAAGACCATCTGTCCCGAAGGACCGTCACAAAGACACTCTGGCTAAACAGCCCGCCACAAAGGCCAACTGTCCCGAAGGATCGTCACAAAGACTATCTGTCCCGAAGGACCGTCACAAAGACACTCTGGCTAAACAGCCCGCCACAAAGGCCATCTGTCCCGAAGGACCGTCACAAAGACACTCTGGCTAAACAGCCCGCCACAAAGGCCAAACAAATGTCCTAGAAAGGACCGCCACCAAGGCCACACAAATGTCCTAAAGAGGACCGTCATAAAGACACTCTGGCTAAAAAGCCCGTCACAAAGACCACACATTGTCTAAAAAGACCGCCACCCATGGGCACACTGACTCAAAAGTCCGCCACTAAGACCACACACAAGCCCCCTTTACGGCTCTCTACCGCTAAAATGGACAAATTCTAACTCCCATAAAACTTTCCATATTTAGCACTTTCCATTTTTGGAAACTTTCCACTTTTGGAAACTTCTCCTTCAGGAAGCTTTCCTTCACAACCCCGCCTCACGGAAACTTTGTACCCCAACACCACCTCATCTTGTTACTGAGTCGCACAACCAACCACCCCAAGCGACCGAGTAACAAGAGAGATGGGCTGGAATACTCCATTCCCGCTCCAGCCACGGATTACAGATGGGACCAGGCTAAACAAGCTCAAGTCGCGGCTTGCTTCTCATACCACCTCTTGAACCTTGCCTTCATCTTTGCCTCAGGCTCCCAAGTCTGCTCCTCAACACCATCACAATCCCACAGGACTCTCATCTAAGGAATCTTCTTCTTCCGAAGTTCCTTGATCCTCCTCTCGAGAACCCTCACTGGTCTCGCCTCCACTGTCATGTTAGGCTGAAGATCCTCAGGAATCTTAGCCAACACCTCCTCACCCTCACGGAAACACTTCCGCAACATAGACACATGGAAAACCTTATGGAATGCACGCATCACCTCAGGTAACTCCAGTCTATATGCCACTGGTCCAACCCGCTCAATCACTCTGAATGGACCCATATACCTCGGACTCAACTTAGTCTCTGACAATGACCTGTTCGGACCCCGCAACATGGCCATCTTGAGGTACACTCTGTCTCCTACCTGAAACTCAAGATCTCTCCTCCTCCTGTCAGCATAACTCCTCTGCCTATCCTGAGCCTCCTTCATGTTCAGCTTGAGAACCCGAATCTTCTCTGAGGTCTTCTGAACAATACTAGCACCAAACATGCTCCTCTCCCCCACCTGAGTCCAGCATATTGGTGTACGACATGGTCTCCCATACAAAGCTTCATAAGGAGCCATCTTAATACTCGCCTGATAACTGTTGTTGTAAGCAAACTCTACCAGGTTCAGGTGATCTGCCCAATGGCCACCCCAATCCAACACACACATTCTCAGCAAATCCTCCAGCGTCTGGATCATCCTCTCAGACTGTCCATCTGTCTGGGGATGATAAGCTGTACTCATATGCACCTTAGTGCCCATCTCCGCCTGAAATGCCTTCCAGAACACCAAAGTGAACTTAGAATCTCTATCAGACACAATGCTCGCTGGCACCCCATGCAATCTGACTATCTCTCTCACATACTTCTTAGCCAAGACCGCTGCTCCATCAGTCTTCTTAATGGCCAGAAAATGTGCAGACTTAATCAACCGGTCCACAATGACCCAAATAGCATCAAAGATCCGTGACACGGGCAATCCTACCACGAAATCCATGGTGATCATATCCCACTTCCACTCAGGAATGGGTAAACTCTTTAGTAACCCGCCAAGAACATGATGCTCAGCCTTCACTAGCTGACACACATCACACCTCGAAACCCAACTAGCCACATCCTTCTTCATCCCGACCCAATGATAGTACCTCTTGAGGTCACGGTACATCTTAGTCGCTCCTGGATGAATGGATAACTTGCTCGCATGAGCCTCTCTCAGAATCTCCTGTCTCAACTCCTCATCCTTGGGCACACAAACCCGACCGTGCACCAAGATAGTACCATTATCTGAGACCTGATACTCTGAATCCACATCCTTAGAGGCATTTACCAGCCCCAAATCCTTCTCCTGAGCCAACCGCACCCTACTCAGAAGATCTGCTCTATCTACTGCTTCCAAACCCAACGGTTCCTGTGAAACAGCACATAAGCTCAAAGCACTGATCTCTCCTACCAGAGACTTCATCTCATGGTCCTGTAGTAACCTATCAAACCAAGGAAACTCCTGATCTTAGTGACATTCTGTTGTCTAGGCCAATCCCTGATAATCTGAATCTTCTCCGGATCTACAGAAACTCACTCTGCATACACAATGTGACCCAGAGAACCCATCTCACGCTTTCCAAAACTACACTTGCTCAACTTAGCAAACAACTTCTGCTCCCGCAGCTTCTCCAGAACTGCCCTCAAATTCACTGCATGCTCCTCAAGACTCTTAGAAAATACCAGGATATCATCGACGAAAAAGATGACAGACACGTTCTGAAACTCCTGAAACACACTGTTCATCAATCTAAACGCTGTTGGCGCGTTAGTCAACCCAAAAAGGCATCTTCATGAACTCACAATGCCCATACTTCGTCCTGAAAGCCGCCTTTCTCACATCTGTCTCATCTATCGGTATCTGATGATAACTCGACGCCAGACCTACGTTGGAGAACCAAGTAGCACCTCCCAGCTGATCCAACAACTCATCAATCCTGGGAAGAGGGTACTTGTTCTTGACAGTGACCCGGTTCAAACCCCATTAGTCAATGCACAAGCGGAAACTCCCATCCTTCTTCTTAATAAATAACACCAGTGCTCTCCACGGTGATACACTAGAACGTATAAATCCCTTGCTCCATAAATCCTCTAGTTGCTTCCTCAGCTCAACTAAACAAATACTCAAGTATGCCGACATCAACTCGCCGCCACCTAAATATCAACCCTCTTGTTCGTCCAAGAACCTCTAATAACTTGCCACTTAGAGAAACTTCCCCAAGGTAACTTATTCCAGAAATAGTTTTTCCACTTGGCAATTCTCCACAGTAAATCATCAATACGAGCATAATAAAATAAACAAGTACCATACGTTCGCATATTCTGATTCACCGCGTCAAATGCTTTGCAGGCAGCTAGCTCAAACCACTTGACTTATTCCCTCCAACAAGATTACCAAAACCTTGAATCTAGCAACCCTATCCATCTCCAATGAACTTCATCCAGTATCGTCGCAACAATTAGTTTATCCTGCCATGACGGCTTCTCGTGAACTTATGTATCTGGCAAACATGCCTTTCCCGGATCAAACCTGCTGTAACTCCCCTTCTCGGGACTCCAGCACCACCGGCCTCACAATCCTGGCGCACAGCCAAACATTCAGAACCGCTCTGGTCATAAAACCCTGTCCCAAAGGTCAACACATCCAAAACCCGAGATTAAACCACCGTCAATCTCTCGAGGTCTACATTCAATCGTTATGTTTATACTCACGTCCTAGGAATTGCTTGCTCCCAACTCTTCCACTCTTAGGTCGCAACCTTCGAGTCATACCGATCTCACTCTCAGACCAGCGTCTTCGAGTTATACCGTCTCACTCTTGGACCACAATCCTCAAGATCTCGGTATTAGGGGAACTACTCATCCCCTCAGGTGAACAACATCCCCTTTGCCACTCTCGGAGCCCTCAGCTCCTCGAGCTATCGGTATTCAGGGGAATCACCATCCCCTCAGGAGCAACAATCCTTAGCGACTATAAACATCTCTCGACACAACTACCTCCTGTGGTCCGAGTATAACATTGCAATGTTACACCTGCCTACTCAACTTATAATATCCAACTAGATTAACTATCAAGCAGAGAAATATCTGCTCCAACTGCATATGTCCACCTATCCGCCTCTCTAGGCCCGATACCTCTTGAGAAATAATCTCATACCGGTCATCTACAACCGCTCCATCCTCTTAACATAAGGTGGAAAGTCCTCAACATCCGCAGCCCTCGACTGCACCCCGCCACATGCGGCACAACTGGAGCCTACATTGGTACCCCTCTCAGTAACCGCTCCAACAGCACGCCAACAGATCCGCCAAGCGATCATCTTGACCCTGGGCTCCACCTGCTGCAACCCCACACCTGGGTTCCCAGCACCCCCGGCACGCTCACCGGCTAATCCTCTCTGGTCCCTCCTGATACGCTTGCGACCCTCTGACGTACCTCCTCGTGGAACTCTGGACCACACACTCGCTGGCCTTGGGACCCGCCCGACAATGACCACGACCACGTCCCCGTCCACGACCAACAACTCAAACACCTTAACCACTGATCTTCCAAGAACAGAGGCTAACAAGCAGAAAACAAATCAATATCACACAAAGAAACATAACAATAACTCACCATGAAATCTCATTGAAGGCTCGAAGAGGATGTTCTATGACTCCATGCCACACACAATTGACTAACTCACATAATCAATCAAAGCATGCAATCCAAAACATCACAACAGAATAAATAAACTACAACTAGTGGTCCCATACCCACTAGCCACCTAACCACATTCACAATCAACAGCGGAATAACAAACCAATAAATATCCAATAAACCAATAACCAATAAAATCATAACCAGTGTTAATTCCAATCACAAACTAATGATCCAAACAGCATAAATCAAATAACCAGCAATCATAAACAATGTTCTAGGACTCAACTCTAGCAACCTAACAGAAGCCAGACAACCAAGCGAACCACTAGAACATCCTCCTCTTCATCGCCTTGATTCCACGATCACACTTTGCCTTTACCTGCACCACAAACACAAATTGAGATGCATGAGTATTTGATAAACACTCAGTGAGGCAATCCTCCCATCTACTGGGCTATACACACAAGCAACAATGATTCCAAAGTTCCACAACAAGCAACAAACAAACACACAAACCAGGAAATCAAACATCGTCTCGCTGGAAGGGAGGTGTCGACCGACACCATCCTAGTGTTGACCGACACTGGCTCAATGGTGTCGACCGACACTACCCCACAGTGTCGATCGATGCCCAATTTGCTGGTGTCGACCGACAGCAAGTGGTATCGATCGACACTCCCTCTGCAACTGCGATCCGCGCGAAGTTGAGAGTCGAATCTCGCTCCCAAATCTCCTCCAAATCGTCCAATACTCAAAACCAAAGCTTTATACCTCCATAGGAACCTGTAACAACCAATCCCCAGCAAGAAAAACACACAAACAAGCAACAACAAGCAAGAACAAGGGAATCAAAGGCTTAGATTAGCCATGGTCATGCACTCACCTTCTAAAATGAAAATGAACCGTTAAGTATCAAATCCCTCCGGTTAAAAGCTATTCCTAGGCGTCACGAAGCTTCCCACAAAATTTCAGCACGATCAGATCTCAGATGAAACCGCAATCGATCCCGAAACTCCCGCTGGTCTCAAACCGCGACAGAGAAGAAACGCCCCACGAACTGCCGATATC
This sequence comes from Camelina sativa, assembly GCF_030686135.1. Classification (NCBI taxonomy): domain Eukaryota; kingdom Viridiplantae; phylum Streptophyta; class Magnoliopsida; order Brassicales; family Brassicaceae; genus Camelina; species Camelina sativa. Next base: position 26,765,056 of record NC_141899.1, on the reverse strand, counting down.
TCCTAGAATATTAACCCAAATTCACTTCTGTAAAAAGGAGAGTGTACGAAACTCTCTTAGCTCCAAACCTACCAAAACTCAATACCTTTCAAAACGATTTGAGTATACAGATCCTTCTTCTCCCAAACCCTGACGATTCTGTTCCTTTTTGCTTTGAACACCAAAATCAAGTTTACTCTTCCTTCTCCTCTTTTTCTTTGTTTTCAGCGGCTAGGCAACAACAAAACACGACCTAGGTCGTTCTCCCACTTAAATATCACGGTTTAATGGTTTTTCCTAAACCAAACCGGTCCAAATTGATTAAAAACTCAATCTGGTCGAACCAGAAAATCAGTGGTGTCGATCGACACCCTCACCCAAAACACTCAAATTGGTTTGCGGGTGTTACACTTTTGCAATAGTTGCACACAAAAACCTTGGCTGACAGTGTTCGGTCCGGTTGGAGGATGTGCGGGCCTTGGTGACGGTTGTATGGAGGTCCTTGGCGGATGGATGGTATTGCGGGATTCGAGGACAAATCCTTGTTTGTGGGCGAGAATTGTAACGCCCGTGAACCAAAAATCCCAGTTTTGGAATGTGCATCGCTTGATGCAAGGCTGCATCGGTCGATGCAATGTATTCTTCTACGGGATAAGTTAAGTTAAAACGCATGTTTGGGTTGCGTTTAAGGATTGAAAGCCCTAAAGGTCGATATAAAAGGCTTATTGTCGATTCCATTGACTTGTTTTGGCTGTGTTTCACTTCTGCAAAAGAGAGAAAAGTTTCCAGAGAGTTTCTTGTTAGTTATGTGCCTGTTCTTGAGAGATCTTTCCCTGTTTGTGGAGATCTGAGGCTGAGGATGTGGGTAGAGCTTGCTAGGAGGCGGTCTTTGTGGGTTTTGGGATCAGATTTGTCGTTCTTAGAGGTGAGTGCGGGACCATGGATTATCTAAGCAACTAGATGTGTGTTTTTTTGTGTTTTTGGGTGTTGATTGCTTATGTGGTTGTTTGTGAGTGTTTACCTTGAGTTTGATGGTCTTTGGAGGATGTTTTTGGCATCACGAAGCCAAGAGAAGTCGGTGTAAATCGTGTTTGGTGATGCTTCGCATTACTGCATCGATCGATGCAAGGTGTGCGTCGGTCAATGTAGTTAGTGATTTTGGAGGAGACACAAGGTTGCATTGATGGATGCAAGGAGTGCATTGGTCGATGCAGCTAGGGATTTGGAGTTTGCATTGATCGATGCAAGGAGTCGGTCGATGCAAAGATGTTGCATCTTTCGATACAAGTGTTGCGTCGGTTGATGCAAGGTCGTAGGATCATAGATGTGTTCAGAATTGCCTAGTTTGCTTGTTATATGTATTGATTGTGTTTGTCTTTTCGCTTGTGTGTATAGCCCAGTAGATGGGAGGATTGCCTCACTGAGTATTTGTGTTATTACTCACACATCTCAATTGTTGTTTTTGGTGTGCAGGTATGTGACGAGGAATCATGGCGATGAGGAGGAGAATATCTAGGGTCTTGATTGTGTGTTGATGGTTATGTTATTAGTGATTGGAACTTTATATAGAAGCATGATAGGTTGTTGGGTAGAATGGTTAGGAATGATTTATATATATTGGAGATGATTATTGTTATATTATTCTGTTGTGCATGTTATTGGTATGATGGTTGGTTAGTAATGTTTATGTTTGTGGTTTAATTAAGTAGTATGAGATGTTTAATTACATATTAATAAAAGAACAAACAGGTCAAGTTGTTTTAGTTTGGTATTAGAACCCTTACGGTTCTAGAGCGGGTTAATTGGTTGAATTGTTTTCCTGTTGCTTGATGCATGATACTGCGTGATGGAATTGGTTATGAGTAGTTAGTCAATTTGCATGCGGTATGGAGTTCTATTATTATCTTCTCTGAACTTTCATTGAGATTCCATGCTAAGTTTTCATTGCGTTGTGTGGTTGTTTAAAGTTTTTATTCTATGTTTAAGGAAGTGCATATGACTAATGGAAAGTGGTGGATCACGCCGGAATCAGGAAATACCGTTAGCGATGATTTTTTGAAAGTGGATTTGTTGGAAATTGTGACAACCCGTCCCGTGGACCCCATTAGCCCTCCCGCTAGCTTGTCCCATGGGCCCTAAGCTGGTCCTGCAGGGCATCGATCTTAACCCTTCACCGTGGAAAGGAACTCACATCCAAATCCACCAGTAGGTTATTGGTGCGCCAGCCGTTCCTCGAACCCTGGTCCGCACCCTTTAACAATCTTCCACATGACAAGCTGTCACCAATTGATCTGCAGGAGTGCCACTATTTAACAAGTTAGTAATTTTCATGCTGGTAAGGTGGGGGTCTGAGGGTGTGGTCGGTGTGCTTACTGGTGTTGTTGGAGGTCCAGCAGTGCTGTGAGCGTGGCAACAAGTTTTGCTCCGACCGAGATGACTGTATTGCGGATTTACTAACAATGTTGTTAGAGAGAAGATTTAATAAGATGATTAGTTCTTATGGATTTTTGATGGTGTGATGGGCTAAATGTTTATGCGGTTCTAGAAATAGAAAGTTTTATGAATAGTTATAACTTGTCTATTTCGGTAAGAGCATGTGTAAATACCTAAGTGGATGTGATGTTTTAGAGTTGGCCTGAAAAGTGGTCATGGTGGTGGCGATATTCCGGTGAGGGAATATGGAGGTTGGTAGAATATTGCGATGTTTTACGCAAACCACGAGAGGTAGTTCCGGTCGGGAGATGCTTATAGATGTTACAAATTTTTTGCTCATGAGGAGATGATTAGTTCTCCTTGAGAGTTGAGTAGTTCTCCAAAGGAGATGATTAGTTCTCCTAGAGAGATGATTAGTTCTCGTGAGGGGGATGATTAGTTTCCCTGATGCACCGCGGGCTTGAAGGGTTGTGATCCTGAGAGCGGCAAAGGAGATTATTAGTTCTCCAAGGAGATGATTAGTTTCCCGGAGGGGATGATTAATTTCCCTGGTACTGAGATCTCGAGGGTGACGATACAAGAGTGAGACGGTATGGCTCTAGGACGACGGTCTACGAGTGCAGGCGGTGCAGTTTTAAGGTTGCATCCTGAGAATGGATGAGTGAGGGACAAAACAATGTCTAGGACGTGGATATAAACATAGTGACTGGATGTAGATCTCGGAGGACGAGAGTGATCTCGGGTTTTGTGTTGTGCTGACCAGTGGGGTCAGGGTTATGTGGACTGTTGGGTCACGTGCGTGTGTGGGCTGTTGCGATAGTTGCACGGGAAAACCTTGGGTGACGGTGTTCGGTCCAGTCGGAGGATGTGCGAGCCTTGGTGACGGTTGCATGGATGTCCATGGCGGATGGATGGTGTTGCGGGATACGAGGACAAATCCTTGTTGGTGGGGAAGAAATGTAACACCCGTGAACCAAAAATCCCAGTTTTGGGATTTGCATCAATTGATGCAAGGCTGCATCGGTCGATGCAAGGTATTCTTCTGCGGGATAAGTTAAGTTAAAACGCATGTTTGGGTTGCGTTTAGGGAATGGAAGCCCTAGGGGTCGATATAAAAGGCTTATTGTCGACGCCCTTGACTTTTTTTGGCCGTGTTTCACTTCTGCAAGAGAGAGAAAAGTTTCTAGAGAGTTTCATGTTAGTTGTGTGCATGTTCTTGAGAGATTTGTCCCTGTGTATGAATATCCGAGGCTAAGGACGTGAGAGGAGCTTGCTAGGAGGCTGTCTTTGTGGGTTTTGGGATCAGATTTGTCATTCTCAAAGGTAAGTGCGGGACAATGGTTTATCTAAGCGATTAGATGTGTGTTTTTTATTTTATTTTTGTGTGTTGAGTGCTTATGTGGTTGTTTAGGAGTGTTTGCCTTGAGATTGGTGGTCTTTGGAAAATGCTTTCGGCATTGAGAAGCCAATAAAAGTCGGTGGAGATCGTGTTCGGCAATGCTTCGCGCGACTGCATCGATCGATGCAAGGTGTGCGTCGGTCGATGCAGTTAGTGATTTTGGAGGAGACGCGAGGTTGCATCGATGGATGCAAGGAGTGCATCGGTCAATGCGAGGTTGTGTCGATGGATGCAAAAAGTGCATCGGTCAATGCAAGGTTGCGTCGATGGATGCAAGAAGTGCATCGGTCGACGCAACTAGAGATTTGGAGGTTGCATCAATCGACGCTAGGAGTGCGATGGTCGATGCAAAGATGTTGCATTTGTCGATGCAAGTGTTGCGTCGGTCGACGTAAGGTCGCAGGATCACTGATGTGTTCAGAATTACCTGGTTTGCTTGTTTTGTGTATTGATTGTGTTTGTCTTTTCGTCTGTGTGTATAGCCCAGTAGATGGGAGGATCGTCTCACTGAGTATTTATGATAATTCTCACTCATCTCAATTGTTGTTTGTGGTACAGTGTGGTCTCATTAAATTTGAGGGCCTTTGAAAAAACCAATAAAAACTAAAATCTCTTACTATGTTTTTTTTAATATAAAAATGGACCCTTTTTCCCTTAAGAAAACTTTTGAAATTTTTTTGGACCTTGGGAAAATGCCTATGTTGCATATGCCCTGAGACGGGCCTGTTATGGTGTGTAGATATGTGACGTGCAATCATGGCGATGAACAGGAGGATGATTTAGGTCTCGATTGTGTATTGATGGTTATGTTACTAATGATTGGAACTTTGTATAGAAACATGATAGGTTGTTGGATAGAATGGTTAGGAATTATTTATATATATTAGAGATGATTATTGTTATATGTATTTCGTTGAGTATGTTATTGGTATTATGTTGGTTAGTGATGTTTATATTTTTGGTTTAATTAAGTAGTATAGGATGCTTAATTTCATATCTATCTTATCATTTTTGGAGTACAATTTTGTGTCCTACTTTTTGTCATCCGGGTTGGGTTTTTTTTAAGGATTTAAACCGATTATGGCAGTCGGATCTTTCCTAATTTTGTCACACGGGTCGGTTTTAAATTTTGATTTAAAATCTGATTACACTATCGGATCCTTCTTTAAATCCTTAATTACTAACATTCTAATTAATCCTTCAAAATTCCGAGATAAACGTGTAAGGAAATATATATACAGAAAATCAGTTACTAATATGCATTTAATCAGTAGGAATCTCAACAAGTAAAATCCGGGTAGTTTAAATCTCAAAAATACAGCAACACGATAAAATTTATAGAAATTAGAGATTAGAGGGGGGTATTGAATTAGAATTTTAAAAGATTTTGTAGGATTTATTAAATTTTGGATTTTGAGAGATTTTAATGAGATTGTATGATACTTAAGTGGATTTGTTATTATTTTTATTTTATAAAAAACAAAGTAGTTTATGATTTTGTGAGATTTATTGAAAGATTTTAAGAGATTCACACACAAAGGCAAATAGGTTCATCGACTTCTCAAACACAAAAGTCATGTATGTGTCTAATAATTATGGTTTTAATGGACAACACAATGGAAGATGTTTAGAATATGATTTTTCAGACATGTTCAACATTGCAAAGGAAAACTGCAGAACTAATCAATTGTGGCAAGCAGACTAGAGAGAGGAGAAATGAACAAAATAGTGTCGCCTAACGCTACTGAGCCGAAGGATAACACAACAACTGGGAGAGAGGAGGAGACAAGAAAGAGTTGTTAAAGGATCAGGAATGGATCACTCCTCAAAAGTCTGGTCATAAGAAGGGTCCTAGTCCGAAGACGTTTCAGAAGAGTTGTCTTCTGCAGAAGACGTTTTTTCAATGAAAAGACACAATTGATTCAAAACTGGAATCTAGGGATCAATTCGTTTCTCAAAAACCAATCTCGATTCCGATATTATGTTTTGTTTTGTTTTGAAACCTTTTTTATCTCCACAATTACCGTAGTAATTGAAAAAATTCACGCAAATGTATTTAACCCAAAAAAAAACAAACAAACAAAATAATCCTACGAGAGTTTGTGTAGTAGCAACCGAAAGGCCAGAAACGCCGGTCGCCAAGTAATCAGAACGAAGAGTGTTTGAACTGGTCAGATTTGTCTTCGATGACTTCAGCACTTCAACCGCTTCATGGACTTTTCCAGCTAAGTCTTCTGGTGACTTCAGCAAAATAAGCAACTCCGGCTTGTCCATTTCCAAAAGCATCCCTGTAATTTTCTTAGCAAGTTGGGGCTTGAGTTTCTCCACATGAGGGTAAAGCAGCTCTCCGATCATTTGCTTTTCCCTCCCAATTGTATCAGCCTGTCTTTGTTGGTTTAATTTCTTCATATCTTTCCCACGACCATAGGATTTGTTATGCTGCATCTGCTGGTTCGAAGAATCTCTTGACAAAGAAGCATTTGAGTAGACTGATACATATGGGGCACATACGAAACAACATTGCTATCCAACTGTTCGTTTCTGTTCTGCTTATTGTTTCTGAGAGAAAGAAAGAAAGAAGATGACAAGAATAAAACGAAACCTTCTTTTTCCGAGAGTGAAAGAACAAAGGAAGATGATGCCTTTTTTTTTTCTTGAGAACTTCGATTTTTTTTTTTTTTCAAATCCTTCAGAATAACACATATGGAGGTGAGATTGTTTCGTTCTTATTTTTCACTAGTTTTCAACTAAAGAACTATCCAAAATCTTTTAAAATCAATGTTAAAACACTTTTACAAAATAAATTGTCAAATTTGAATAACAGTGGATTTTATAAGATTTTTATAAATCTATGATTGAATAACAAAATATTCTAAGTTACTTTGACTGATTTTAAGAAAATTCTAAATTCAATAACACTGGATTTGGATAGTGATTTAAAAATCACAAATTGAATAACAGAAGATTTTAATAAAAAACAAGAATCTTTTAAAATTCTAATTCAATACCCCTTCTAAATGTTGCACAAATCTCGCAATCGTTTTCTACTCATATCGTTTTAAAATTCTAATTCAATGATCCTATCTCCAATATACAATCTTCCTATAATATGGCATTCGAGCATTAAACATATGAATTTCATAACTACAGCCGAGCATTTTTAAGTATATATATACCTTATTAATCTTACCTAAATCAAAACACTTCGGATCTTATAATATCTTCTAAACTTGCGAATCAAGAATTGGACCAACTCACAATACCAAAACCCTATCATCATCTCAAACACTATATATGTGTCATTCACGACGACCACCTACCAAACTAAATACCACACCTATTCTAAACGAAATGGCCGCTTCATTTGTCTATCTAAGAAACATACGTCATTACAAAACAGCTTAGCAAGTTCAGGTTAAAGTTTTCTACTCATATCGACAATACACACAATGATCCTATCTCTTATTCAAACTACTTATCCTTGGTTAAGTTTCAGAAAATATTGAGTGCTGATCTAAATATTGAGTGTTTAAATTTTGTTGAATTCTCATTCAACACTAATGTCTAAATCTCATTTAAAATTGTAGATGTCAAAATTGAAATTACCACACAATCTCAAATCACGAATTTTGAAACTGCTTGATCAACGTTATTTAAAGGAAAAAGGAACATGCTTTTGCTTTCTGCGATGTAAACAAATAGTAGAGACTGATGATTGTTGCGGTCGAATGAGGAAGAAGTTGTCATCGTCAGAGTGGAAAGAAGATACCTGGGCATTAGGAACTCGCAAACGGTGCTTATCTTTCGATTCATCAACAACTGTTCAGAATTTAAAGATTAACATTATTAAATCCACAACGTTTTATGATTTATACTATTAAATTATAAAACTATGCAAACTTCACAATTATATACCAAAATTCAAACAAAAACTTTTAAGTTGAACTAAAGAATTGAAAGTAAACACTACATTATATTAATTTACCCCGTGTTTCGTAATATAGCGGATATAATCCAACATTTTAGATATTTTATTCTATAACTTTTCCCAAGTTCAAATAAACAATTATATAAATATATATAACATTGTAACATTTATATTCAAAATCAAAGAAACTCTATTTACCTATAATACTTTTATCATCTAATTTGTGTATTAAAAATTTTTAAAAATGATTGACCCGTGATATACCACAGTTGTTTTGCAAGGATGACGGAAACCAATATGAGAAAATTTTAATAAGAAGAAAACAAAGGGAAAGTATAGTCCAAAAGCACGAACATCTGGCACATATGGCAGGACCTATGCTAGAACTGGAACTTGGTCGTGTGGGTTGATTTCTAAGCCATAATCATCCGGGAACTAAGTCATATCATCAAATTAATGCTAATTTTAACTTACCAAGCCATTTTATCCGGGAACTCCTATAGTTTCTTTAATCAAGATAATTTTTTGTCACATTTATAGAATTTTTTCTATTATATTTTTAATTAATTTGTAAAATATATTTTACACCTAATTTGTGTAATTAATTTTTTTAATGATAAATCTTGTTTGATTTTAGATAAATAAAAAGTTTTTATCGTTGTAAAATATTGTTAAGATACATCAATTGACATGTCAATTATTCGAATATTGATAGTATTGACAAGACAATAAAATGAGAATTTAAACTCAAGTTGTAGAACTATGATATTTTAAATCTTTAATATGAATGTCAATCAAAACTTGTCTCGTCATATAACCCATTTTGTGGTATTTTAATTTTATTAAGGTTTGAATATATTGAGAAGTGTTATTGGTTTGTGATTTAAATAAAGTTTTAAAACTTTTAACTCTTTTAAAGTTTGATGTTATTAGTCATTTAAAATCTTAAGTAATATGTGGTTAATGGATTATGAATTTTATAAAGTGAATAAAAGTTTTGTGTTATTCAAGTAATACAAAAGAATCTATGACTGTTAATGAATTCAATTATTATGTTATTGATTTATGATTTTGTAAACTTTTTTCTTCACAAAATACAGACATGAAAAGTATCAATAAAATAGAAAGATATTTGGGAGACTTTACAAAATTATAGAAAAACTAATCAACAAGATTATAGAAACTCTCTAGCAATACTTTCGTTTTTTCACTTATTCATTTTTAATGATTTTATAAATTAGAATTCAATAAAACCCTGTGATAGTAATATTTATAAGTAAAGTTAAAAATTTATTATATTTGATATAGTTAAATAATTCAATCAAATTGAATTCAACGTAATATAAACTTTTAAAAATGGATGCTTGTTAAGTTAATGTTTCTGGTCATTCAAAATTGGATTGATTTTTGTCTTATTAATGACTATGCAAAAAAACGTGTAATATAAGAAATGTTACTTTCATTTATTAAAGGAAAAAAAATGGCTAGCTACATCAAGTATTAGAGAATGCATGGTCACACATGCCAAGTATAATATTGTATCATCAAATACACGAAGTATATGTATTGCATGGCCATATGCATGAACTATATGACGTTATGTGGTCAACACCATAGACATACAATCCGGTACACCGGTCGAATAATTCCAGCGAATACCAACATTGACTCCGGCATTGACCAACATTGACCAAAAAATTGTATTTTTGAAGTTAATATATTCGTTCTTATAATTAGTTACTTTTATTTTTGAAGCTAAACTAATAGTTAAATAAAATTATTAATAATTATTTTCAAGAAATATATATATATATATATATATATATAACATATGTAATTATTAATGATTTTATATATATAAATCTCTGATCATCATATTATTTAAAATTTTAAATACTACAAGAATCAATAAAATCAAATTCAACTATTTTCATTAGAAAATAATATGCAAAAGATTTGAGTATATGACTCTTTACTTTAAAACTTGCATGGTAAAGAGTATACAAAATTTTAGATACCCTTTGGTTATTAAAAATTTACATACTCCTAATAACATGTAAACAATAACAAAAAATTAACACTATTTACTTTTAATAGATAAAATATAATGATATATAATTATTTTCAATATATAATATAAGGGCATTTGCAAAAATCCTCTTATTCTATATCCTTTTGCAAACATATCCTAAAATCAAGATAAAATCTATAAATATCTTGAAAATAATTATTAATTATTTTTATTTAACTATTATTTTAGTTTTAAAAATAAAGATTAATTAATTATAAGAATAAATACATTAGAGATACCTAAGATATTTAGATATTGAATAGAATGTTTTCTAATCATGAAAATTCATAAATAATTTAATATAGTAATTTATTATTTTGTTTTTTCATAGAAAAAAAATAAAATACAATTTGTTTTGGTCAATGTTGGTCAACGCCGGAGTCAACGTCGGTCTTAGCCGGAATCATTCGACCGGTGTACCGGATTGTATGTCTATGGTGTTGACTACATAACGTCATATAGTTCATGCATGTGGTCATGCAATACATATACTTCGTGTAGTTGAGGATACAATATTATACTTGGCATGTGTGACCATGCATTCTCCAATACTTCATGTAGTTAGCCATCTTTTTTCCTTTATTAAATTAGTATCTTGTGTAATATCTTACTAAACTAACTTAATAAGTTAATTTTACTTTATGAAATGTATTTCAAAAATCTTAATATAGATATCTCTATATATTTAAGCAATGTTGTTAGAAGTTTAACCCTACTATCATGTGGCATATTATATGTTCATATTGCATTTTAACTAATTTATAACTAACAAAGAAAAGTTTATATTGGTTTATAAAATAAGAAAACAATATTTTTAAAATTATAACAGATCTCATTTATTGTTTCAGAATTTTAGAAAACAATAGCAAATAATTTAGAATAATTAAAAATCATAATTTTATTTATAAAACTAATATCAAATATTTGCATCCCTCAATTGTTTAATAATGAAAGATATATTTTAAAACTAATATACAACATTACTTATATTTTAAAAATAAACGATATTATATCTAATTTATTAAATATTTTTTTGCACTGCACATCAACACAAACGACATTTTATTAAAATCTAAGAAATCACAAAAATTATATTTTATTTAATATAGTACTAGGGAGGTACCCGCGCTTTAAGCGCGGTAATAAGATTTTAACAACAATAGTTTTGTTACTTCATGATATTTACTTTTCTGATTTAATATGTAATAATTGACATATTTAAACATAGTATTTTATCTTTTGAAAAAGTTTAAAATGTTTTATTGGATTGTTAAGTACTTTTTGTGTTTGCATATATACATAAAGGTTTATCTTACTAAAGATAAATAATACTCTCAATGTGAAATATTAATTGAGTCTTTTAAATAAACAACTAAGTTGTAGTAAACAGATATTGAAATTCAATAAGTAAATTCTAAATTTTTAAAAGCGTAAGCAATTTCCAATAGTTCAATATTATAATGTATTATCTCAATTACAAAATAAAGATGAGAGTAATGCAAAGTTGGATTTCAAGTAGCGGTTAATACAAAGATACTAAATTTTATAGACATTCAAAATGAGGAAAAAATAAACGGCCAACACCCCATTCTTTACATGTGAGTGCTTGAGCTTTCACCTTGTTGGTTCATCACATGGTTTATATAATAACGTCCAACAAATTTAGACCTGTAAATTATAAAGTGTTGTAAGAAATTTTACTTTAACATCATACAAAACTTGTTTCAATATACATAATTACATCTTACATACCCTCGTGATGCTCCAGTCCTTCAAACTCTGGTTTTATGAAGATCTTCGAAGAGGCCAAGGTGTTTTCAAGACACGGTGCACCTACAGACATTTATAATTTTAAGTGAATATATTGGTTACCTTATGATGATTATATCAGAACTAATTTATGTTACATACCTTCATATTCTCCCACCCTCATAAACCGCATTACACATAACACAGGTTCGGATTTGTATATGAGATGGCACCCGCTTGATTGCCATATGGTCATGAATTGAGAAGCGTAGTTGTCTTTGAGACGACACTTCACAGTCTCACACGTACATGTTTATCAAATAAATAAAAATCTTAACAGAGACAACTCTAAAACGTAACTGTCTTAAAGGTAGAGTAAATATCTTTTTACTTGCCATTCAACAACATGAGAACAACTTTATTAATATCAATGACACTCACAGGCTTTCTTCTATCTTCAACATCCATTATACACGCACAAACATCTAGTTTGGGAAAAAGACAGAATTTAGGTTTCCAAAATGTAGCTAATCTATTTTTGGTAAAGTTTAAGTCGTACTTTTCTATGAGAATGACCAATACACAAAGTTTCATAAATCCTAAAAAGAATCTAGTTTTTAGAATACAAAGATACCAATTAACTATATTGACGGATTGTACCAAAATAATATAAAATCAATTAAAGAAATACTTACCGAAAGAGATGGGATGATCTATTCTTCCACGATATATGTCATCCAAATCCTTGAACCGAAAGTAATTCTTAGGACTCAATGATTCGAGCAGCGTCATATTGGTATCATCCGTAAATTTAATCTGATAAGGATGATGAGTATTCCTCTCCTCCATGGTTGGATTGATCACTTTGAAATTTCTAATACTGTACCACTCACCATCGTCGATATATTTTGGGAGTTTAGCGAGTGTATCAGGTAAATAAGGAGCTTCAATTGTGTCACCTTCACAGTTTAACAACAATTGTGTAAGAAGTCTTATATACAATAACTGTTAGAACTTGAAATTTAAGTAAAAATCATTCAACTAACAACCCTAACCTTTACATCCACAAGAAGCAGAACTCGTTTGGTAAAGAACTCTCTGACTCTTCAAGAATGTAAGACTTTGGCGTTGATACACCAATTAGTTCTTCTGTGTAGCAGATCAACAATATAATCGAACCTCATGATTTTCTCAAATTAGGTTTTTTCTTGAATCTTCTCTGTTATCGAAAACAAAAAGTAGATTTTTGATTTGTAAGAATACAAAGAGTCACAACTAAACGTTGCGTCTTAATCTTTTTAGTTTCTCACCTTTAGTCTGATTATTAAAAATTCTAATATTATATAAATAAATACAGTTTTAATATAAGGTTTGTCACACTTGCATGTACAAAATACAATTTATGTTAACATATTGAAGATGTTTTCACGTTTTCATTTTTAAAAACTTACACTTAGATATTAATATGAAAAGGTAATATTATTAAGGGGAAAAAATTGAAAATCTGATGAAACTTGTATGAGCTTTGCAAACTTGATCACACTTCATAATATCTCGCAAACTCCTATCCAACGTTTCAAAACAAAATATGTTCATCATTGGAGACTCATCCCATATAATGAGCTTTGCTTCTCTAATCAACTCGGCAATATAGGATTGACCATCTATCGAACACGTTGTATATTCGTCCACATTGATGGATATACCAAATCTAGAATGAGCTGTCCTACCACCCGTCATAAGTAAAGCAGGGATACCACTTGATGCAACATTAAGAACAATATCATCCCTAGATCGTATATCAGCGCCAAGAATACTCCACAAGAATATTTTTCTAGTACCACCAAATCCATGAACAAAAAATATACCTCTATTGTTTCAATTCACATCATCAATAATTTCTAGGATGACACTTTTTTGCTCATCGGTTGACATACGTAACAACCTGTCGCAATCCTCTCTTTGGTCAGCACGTTTATAGTTCTTCTCATCTATGAGAAGCCTATTCTCATTATTATCCATCATAGATTGGTCTGGTTTAGGATTCACAATAGTTGAAAGAGAGCTTCCATTAGACCGCATAATCATTTCAATCTCAGCTAAACATAGGTTTGTTATCTGATCCTGACTTAACATTAGACATGCATTATAGAGTATTTTGATTTTAGTTGACATATTTATGATCAGAATAATAATCGTAAACGTCTGTGTACACCAACATATCTTAAAATTTTATTATATATATTTATAAAAATAACTATATATGTACTTTGGTTGTTCGTACGGTTCCTTTGGAAATACAAAATATCTTTGAACAATATATCTTTTGTAGTGATCCAGAGATCGAGAGACACTGAATCACCTTTCGAAAGCAATAGTATGACAAACAACTTCCTTAGAAACGGCCCAAAACACCATGTACTTACCTCCTTTATAGCTAAAATATATTCTTTGTCGTCATCCAATAATCCCAATGCAAAGCATGCATCTTTAAATTCCTTGTACACATCTTTACCAACTGACAAATATGATCAGTTTGTGACAAATATAGAGTATTTTAATTTTAGTTGACATATTTATGATCAGAATAATAATCGTAAACGTCTGTGTACACCAACATATCTTAAAATTTTATTATATATATTTATAAAAATAACTATATATGTACTTTGGTTGTTCGTACAGTTCCTTTGGAAATACAAAATATCTTTGAACAATATATCTTTTGTAGTGACCCAGAGATCGAGAGACACTGAATCACCTTTCGAAAGCAATAGTATGACAAACAACTTCCTTAGAAACGGCCCAAAACAGCATGTACTTATCTCTTTTATAGCTAAAATATTTTCTTTGTCGTCATCAAATAATCCCAATGCAAAGCATGCATCTTTAAATTCCTTGTACACATCTTTACCAACTGACAAATATGATCAGTTTGTGATCTAAGCTCATATTTATTTCCGTTATTCAGAACCATGGAGTCTTTTATATGATCCCAAGTATTGAATTACCCAACATTGATTACTTTTCCAATGACATCTTAAAATTTAAGACGTAAACTCATACCAAAATAGTGCATAGTACATTAGAAGTTAATTACGGGAGATTTTAAATTATGGAGCAAAGGTAACTTACCGACCAAGTAATCATCACAATAAGATTTGTCCATTCTTATTTTGAAGGATTCAAACGTGAAACACGATCAGTCAGAGAATACAGACCATTATATAACCTGCACTAAGCGAAACCCGTAATTATAAGCAAATTTAGATTTTCAAACGCATTGAATGAAAAATTTTTTTAAGAACCTTGGGAAATATTTGAGATTTGATATCAATCATAAAATCTGACCAACGTCTATATATATAACCTAAGAGATTGCTATATATTCCTAAATATATAAAATTATTTAATAATATAAAATTTGTGTATTTAGAATAATAGATATGTGTAAATATATAACATATATATCTCTTCTATATGTTAATTTACTGATTTAAACAATACTTACTTACATCCTAATCTATCGATAATATAAAATCTAAATAAAAGACTAACCAAAATATATTTATTTCCATCTTTATCACTTTAAGTTTATAATAAATACAAATAAACATCCATTTAAAGGAATTATATATAACATATATATATATATATATATATATATATATATATATATTTTCTGAGATATGTTAATTTTCTTTTTCAACAATAGTTATTTCCATCTTTATCATTTCAAATTTGTAAATTTTATTTGAATCGTAAATTTTATCCTTTGCCAGTATGATTTTTACAAATAAAGGTATATAACAGTTATTTGAGTTGTCTAATATATATATTTTCTATTAAATATGTGTAACTGACCAAACTATATTAATTCTGATCTTTTGATTTAATTGGACGTCTGGTGCTTGTTGAAAGCTCCGGATACCTTTCGGCTAACAACGTGCATACAGAACTTTTTTTCGAAATTTTCAAACGAAGAGTAAGTTTTCCTATTATAAAACTTTCTTACATATTTATCGTCTTAAATTCACCAAATTTCAAAAATTTGAAGATATACACGATTATTTTGACATTCATTTATGTATAATTTATTAATCTATTATAGAATAAATTAGAACTTTTGCAGAAACCTTTATAAATAAATATTTTCATAAATCCAAGCTTTCTTAAAAATTTAAGATTCTATTATACAAAAGTCATAAAATAAATAATTCTATTGTTAATAAATTAAATAACCTTTAATGGTACAATTAAAAAAATTAGATTAAATTAAAGAAACAAATATTATAGGAATATTGCAGGGTGAAAAAATTGTCTTCTTTTTTATCTTGGCTTCCACATCATGTCTTTATGATACCAAACGGATGGGTTTGAAATTTCAGCATAAGCAATTTCTTTGGCTTGAGTAGCTTGTGTATTGAATATAATCCAATCTGAAAATTTAGTTGTTGTAGTCGTTGAAGGAATCATAACATCATCCTCATGACCATCCTCATTGTAGTATTCTTTAGGTTTAACCTGTTCAATATTTTTTTTTATAATGAAAAGTAATAATTAAAACATAGAATTATTATCAATTCTCATATAACATCATTGTTTAAATAATATACATGAATGTAAGCTAAAGATAAAAATTAAACAATTTTGTTTCTATATTCCCAAAAATATACATGGCTATTAACGATCATAGTTATCCTGCAAATATGGCAATCCAAGTGTAATCAACTTATGAAAAGAAATTATATATAATAGAAATATTTTAACACGTTAATCATTCTGATTATATAAAATAATACCTGATATTAATTAGAAACAAATTTATTGATCGATATTATCTTTTACATTAACAGAAAATAAAAGAATAATAAGATCCATATGCAATATATTTCTTTAAAAAGATGGAAGATAAATATAAGAATATATTATAAATATTTGATTGAAGAAATTTTTTGTTTTTAGTGTTATTATAATTTTGAGAACATAATAAAAGAATTAAATTTATAACCTCATCAAAAAAGCATAATATTATACCTTTTTCGAAAGGTGAACCAACAACAACTAAAGCTTTATGATTTATGGACTTGCTTTCCAAGAAACCACTATACGAACAAAAAAATAAAAAGAATGAGTCGATTAATCATAAAAACAGAAAATCGGAATACAAATAAAAAATGTTGAGAAGATGATTAAATAATTAAACGTAAAACCTCTACCAAAAAAGCACAATATTATACCTTTTTGTAAGGTGAACCAACAACAACCAAAGCGTTATGATTATTAGATATTGCTTTCCAAGAAACCACTATATGAACAGGAAAATAAACAGTATCAGTTGATGAATCATAAAAAACATCAAGATCGGAATACAAATATAAATTTGAGAACATGATTAAAGAATTATTGAAATTGATAAAACTATAAATTCAAAAGAAGAGAGTTTTTTTCTTTGTTGAGTTATGGTGAAAGCAAACGATAGCATTGTATTTATAGTTGTAAATGATATATTTTTTTAGGGTTTCCAGTAAGGAGGTGTATTGTCGTCGAGTTTTTTTTTTCCTGCAGAAGTCCGTTAATCTATAAACAATCTAAGCCCATTAATTATCTCAAATCTGTAGAATTTATAGTATAAAACAGAACTATAGTTGTAAAAGGGGTGTTTTCCAAGAAATTTAGGGACTAAATTAGCAAATTCTAGTTTTGCAAATAACTTTTTATGCAATTAGATTATTTTTAAATCGATTTTTGATTTATTTTTAATGCGAAAATAGGTAAATTTACGTTTAGGGGCAAAATATTTCAACGTAAGGGCAATTTCATTAATGGTATAATGGTAAAATTTTGCTGAAATTGAATGTGGGACGTTTTCACTTCTCGTTTAATATAATTGATATACAATTAAAAATAAATCAAAAAGCTAAATCTAGATTTCTACACACGACCGCTAAAAAAAGTTAAATCAAGATTTCTAATTTTCTGGATTTTACCAAATTTATATAATCCATGAAGTTAAACATTGTATCATATACCAAAAACAAAATGAAATCAGCGTATGAAACTAAGTAAATTAACTGTAAAAAAGTATAAAATATACAAAATAAATAAAAGAAAACTTTTACTATTATTTATAGAGAAATTATCTAGAATATTACTAAAAATACTGTAGTCTTATTACAATAATAATACGTTTGAAAACCGGCTTATTAAAACAACTTAACCAATGGCTTAGAGGGCGAAGGACAAGAAAGTCAGCAGAAAAGATTCGCTACAGATCGATACGGAAAAGTTTAATTATTACTTATAAACCAGGATTGTTTGTTTTATTACCGTAGTGTCATTTACATGAGATTGATTCTTTTTACTTTGATTCATCTTCTTCGACTAAATCATGACATCCAAACAAAAGAAACACCATATTCTTGTTGGAAATTAGTGTCCCGAGGGAGAAGAAAATTATCAGAGCTAGACAATCGTTAAGTGGGCTCACTATTCACTTTCTCTCTCGAGAACAAAGTTTCAGATTTAGTTTTTTTTTTTCTGCTTTTCGGTGCCCAGTTCTTCATGGAGGGCCTGAGTTATCGGCTGAGCAGCAGCAATCAGAGTGAGCAATCTTTCACTCCCGTCAGCGCAGTAGTGGGTTTCTGACAAGCAACGCGGCAGTGACGCATCCACGGTGACTGGGAATCTTCGCCATTTGTATCATCGGCGCCTTGATCGGTTGGAGATTCCCTTGCCTCATCTGTCGTGGTTGCTTGTTGTGGTTGCGGCGGAAGTTGCTTGTCGGAAAGGAGGGTAAGCTGCCTCCTTAACCACCACGATTAGCTTTTAACCAAACCGGATCTGTGTTTGATTGTCTCGGGAGAAGATTGTTAGTAGCCCTAGGAAGGTGGCTGAGGGTTAGGCTTGTATCGGTGAGTTGCTAGGTACAGGACTCTCCGTTCACGGGGTGCCAGATAGTCGGATGATGGGTGTTCCCGGGAGGTGTGTTGTAGAGCGGCAGTTCTCTTGAGTCGAGGCGGACCCGTATTGTCATAGTCACAAGTTGCAAGAACTCAACAATGTCGTAGCTGTCTCAACTTTGGGAAGTTAACCAACGAGCAGCTTTCTGATTTCCAGGTATCCAAACCCTTCCTTTATTTGGTTTCTCTTTGTTTTCTAGTTCCAGTTGTCAGTAATACTTTCGTGAATCATGGAAATAATTATATATACAAAAGATAGGCGAGTTAACGTTGATGAAGATGTTTCTACAACAAGTACAATATGTTTTAGCTTATTCATAATTTTCCCAATAAATAGTGGCTGACCTCTTTTTCGATATGTGATGCAAGCTGAGGTTTTTCTGGATATCTCTATTGAGAAATCTACAGAGTTTGATGATTATTGTCATAGTCACCAGCCCCCTATCGCATTCATCAAGGCTGACGTTAGGGGCCTATTTGGGTCTTTGTTTTGTAATTTTGGACCTCATTTTACTGTTCTTGATGTTGATGGGGAGGAACCACACTCTGGTATTATTGCGTCGGTTAGCAATGAAAATCTTGGGTTTGTATCGTGTGTAGATGATAAGAGGCTCGAGTTTGAGGATGGAAATCTTGTTGTTTTCTCTCATGTTGAGGGGATGACCGAGTTAAATGATGGAAAACCAAGGAAGATTAAAAATGTGAAGCCGTATTCATTTACCCTTGAAGAAGACACCACTAACTATGGGAGATATATAAAGGGCGGCATTGTGACTCAGATTAAACAACCAAAGGTTTGAAGGACGAAGGTGGTTCAGGGCAAAGCAATCAAATGACGTTCTTCTCGGAGCTGTTGGATGGTGTGGTATAACTGGAACTTTCGTTCTTAATTCTTTTTTTTGACCATCCCATATTTTTATTTTGGATTCATCTGAAATTAGGATTTTTGTTGCAGGTTCGTGTGGCTCTTGAAGTATTTGTCAATTTAAGACCGATAACAGTGTTACCACAAGTACAGTATCTCTCATACGCAGATTACTGCTTATGATCATCTGGGAGCTTACTGGAGGTCAGTATTAAGTGTTCTTGATCATGTTCTTAATTTTTCCATTTGTTGTGATTATCAAATTGTCGAAGTTTGTGTCTTTCTTTATTGAATATAGGTAATTACAATGCGCATCCTCGGGGTTTTACCACAAATGAACAAAGGTAAGCTTATGGGTTTGAAGAATGAAGAAGATTCAGAACCAAAAAAGTAACAACATCAAACTGTATAGGTGTCTTTGACTCAATACGTCTTCTTTTCTCCTTCACTTTAATTTGCCAATCTTTAAGTCAGCAACTTGCTTTAAATCGCAGATTCTGGCCTGTGAAGAGAGCAGCTAAATGGAGTTAATTAAGAAGCAGGTACATTAAGTTTTATTTATTTCTTGTTCTTCTTTTTTATTAACAGTGTAACAATAATCTTAGGTTTATGTTTCGTTTTGCAGGTTTGCTTTGAGAGCTAAATGAGTCAAGAAGCAGGTACATTGTGTTTTTATTTTTTTTTTCTGTTTTCTTTTATCAGCAGTGTAACAAGAATCTCAGGTTTATGTTTCGTTTTGCAGGTTTGCTTTGAGAGCTAATTGAGTCAAGAAGCAGGTACATTGTGTTTTTATTTTTTTTCTGTTTTCTTTTATCAGCAGTGTAACAAGAATCTCAGGTTTATGTTTCCTTTTGCAGGTTTGCAGAACTTGTATGTGTTTGAAAGGGTTGAAGCTAAGTATAAGGTATATATAGGTCTTTGTCTTCCCTTATGTGCTTCCTCAAATTTCCTCAAATGTTCTCTCTTGTTTCTTGCCGATAGTTGAAGATGTTTATTAAGCTCCTTCCTCAAATCAAGCTCTTCGAAGATTGGATCAAACATGACCCGGTTTGATCCATCTAAGCAAAGTGATCCACCCGATCAACTTGCTTACCTGTTGTTTCACCACGACCTTACGAAGACTCTGATGTTTAGAAGATCCCAAAACGACAAGATTTCTGTTTACACGTAAAGACTCAAAGAAAGGGAAACTATCTTTTCTTCGGTGATCCTCTTGCCTTTCTTCTCAAGTCCACGTCCATCTCTTTTGATCCAGGCCCTCCTCCATTACTTCGCATATCTAGTTTCCTTTTCTGCGTATTTTATGACCGTTTGGTCTTTATCAATTTCTATATTTAAGTTGTTTGCTTCAGCATTTTGTATGGATGCATTTTCTAAGTAATAAAAAAAAAAAATTAGTTTGTCGTTTGCTTCAAAAACATCTTCTTGTTTTTGTGGTTCTTATAAGTGTGTGGTTTCCCCTCACTTAGCTGATTCGTTGAGTCTTTTATCTTTGTGCGGATTCTCCTTACATAAAGCCTCAAAACCGGTTACTCTATTCACTTTCATCACACACACCTAGACACTTTCGCAAGCCGTTTTGTACTAGTGTGCTCACAAGTGTGTGTGACTCCATTCTTGAACACCCCTTCGCATTTTCAAGGAACAATCAAAAAGTTTAGAGTGAAGTCGTTGTCTAGCACCAAACTGCAATCTTCAAACATAATATTTGTCCTCTAAATTTCCTGCTAGTTCTAGTATCGTAAACTTTCTCACTGAATCAAACTCTTGCTAGCATCTAATTTATAGGATATTCTACAAACTCTTGCTAGCAACTAAGATAAACAATATATTACTAAAACATTTTTGGCCAAAATTCTAAACATTATTAATAGCGCTAAAGAATATTTTATTATTGTACTATTTTATATAATGAATTCATTGTACCCCATTGTGATTTAACATCGTTATAGTTTTTATGAAGATAATATGGTTGTACCCCTTATCATATTTAGTAATTTCTATCCTTACCAAAATATTTAGTTTCAACATTTTCTGTACCCCTTAAACATTTTTCTTAAATATTTATTTATATTTTTTATTTATTAAAAATTAAGAATAAATATATTACCAAAACATTCATGGCCAAAATTTCTAAACATTTTTATAGTGTCCAAGAATATTTTGTTGTTGTACCCTTTTATATAATGAATATCATCGTACCCCATGTGATTTATTTTTATATTTTTTATGATGATAATATGGATCATGTGAAAACGAATAAAAAACAGATTTTTGGCAGTGGGATATTAATTTTAAATCATCACACATGTAGTAAAATTAACCAAAGACAAAGACAACATGATGTTAGTAAAAAATTATTTGGTATATACATAGTTTTACATAGTTGTCCAGTTGTACTCTCATATTCATAGTTGAACTTTTGCATTTTTTCCGTATTTCCACTTGGACTATAATATAAATTATTAATTAGCAGTTGGCCACAAGATTTATCACTATTAATTAGCATATACAAGGTTTTCATAACACAATGTTTATAAAAACTTGGGTTTCATCTATTTTGTTTAATTTGAGGTGATCACTTACTAAGTCTTCTTTATACTATAAAGAGTGTTTTATGTGAAAACGATAGTATATATTAGAAAGTGATAAATTCTTGTATTGTTGATTAAACATGGTTCTTTAATAGTTCAATATGTAAAGAAATTCTTATAAACCTTAATTATCATTTTCATATTTTAAATAAAAATACAAATCTAAATATATATTTAGTTGTACCTAGTTGAACTGAGTAATACAATTCGACAAATACTATTTATGTTATCTAAACATTACCCTCTATAGTTCTAATGTAATTTTGTGTGGTTATTATTCATTACCTCTCAGAAATATAATAAATAAAGAAACAGTTACGAATTACATAGGTTGTTCTAGTAACATCTCTTACTTGTTCTAGTAACATCTCTTACTTGCTCCATTTCTGGTGAACAACAACGACAATATTAGCTAGGGTTGCAGAAAAAGATATGTTGAAGATGACTACAAAATTACAATAATATATTTCATTAAAATGGATTTATGGACGTACACTAAGCAAAAGAATGTTATGTACGTACTAATCTCAAGTACATTATGTACGTACACCAAACTGCAACATACATTAAACAAAAGAACGTTATGTACGTACACCCAACAATATCTCTACCATATTTTATAAGTCTACCGCTACATTTTTATAAATCTGTCAGAGAAATCTATTAACTATATAAGTATACCAAAACAATTTATTAGCATCTTAAGTCTGTCAATTATATCTATTGCAATGCTTAATAAGTCTATAAAAAATATCTGCACTACCAATAAAATCTATCTAAAAACTCGCCCAATTAATAAGTCTATCATCAAACACAATTAATCTACCAAGTTAATCTACCGAGAACATAAATCTACCTAATTAATCTACTTTACACAAAGTGTACCATCACTACAACTAAATCTTCCATTTTAATCTACCGTACACCTACTGTTTACCAACTTACTATACCAACTTTCTCTACTATTTTTATGTACCCGATTTGTATACCATCAAACTAAGGATAGACTTTCTTCCACTTCCCAATGTTTTTTTCTTTTCTTAATGGCATTTTCTGTAATTGCATTTTTTCCTAACACTAGTTTTAGGATACAAATGATACATAAATTATTATAGTAATTATCAACTTTTTTGTACTACTCTAGTAATAAGGAAACAATTTAGTAATATTATAGCAACTCTCCCTTATTTATAACTAATAAATTATAATAAAGTTTACGCGAACATTTCTCTGTGTTGTATATTACCGGTAACTATCTAGTTTTATGTATTATACTAGATTTTAACCTGCGGTATACCACAGGACAATTTTTTAACTAAAACTTTTTTATTTTTATTTATTTTATATTTATTATTATTTTTCTTTTTTTATATTGTATAATTGTATTTTGAAAGTTACTTCTCGGATTTCAGCCGTATACCACAGAAAATGATTTATTTTTTACAGTCGTAATTAAATCAACTTTATTTACTATTTTTATATTCAACCCGGTAATACATATACAGTAAAATATTAGATTAGTTACAGGAAAAAAAATCCTAAATTATCATATAAATTACATGATTATCATGCTCACATATTACTCTATTAAATCATTATAAAGTGCATAGAGCATTTAATAGTTACTTTGGAATCAATTAAACAATTATCATTCAACAAAAACTATGAACAACTTCGCCAAACTCATCTCTTTATTCTCTCCTCCTCCAACATATTTTCCTCATCTGTGGCCTCAACATAGGCCCCTTTAATTTACTCCCAATTGTTTGAAAAGATATACAAATGGATCAAAGCAAAATTCTAGGGTGTACCAAAAACCGAAAAGCTTGGTAAGTGCAAAAGGATAGTATATATACAATAATAAATATAAAAGAGAAAGGTACTCTAGCTTGGTAAGTGCAAAAGGATAGTATATATTAGGATTCTCATGTATGTCATATGGTAGTATGAATCTGAACTCACCAGAAATAAATATAGAATATAAAAAAAATAAAATTAAACATTTAACAAATTTTGGAAATAAAACTATAAAATCGAATCACCTATATGTTATTATTAAAAACAGATACAAATATATTTGACAACCCCATGATTATTCCTAACAATGCTATCGAACTAAACATGCATTAAAAATTGTAAAGTCTTAGAAATGTAATATACGAAATAATGCATCAATTAAACAAACATCAAATCCAGAAAAATAAGAACAGGAATATCATAATAACTCCTGCTATAACAGCTAAACTTTGAAGAACATGAACCTATCTCTTGTGTGTACTGGATGCTTGTAGTGTAGGGTGAATGTCATATATATATAGTGTTTGAGCTGATGGTAGGGTTTCGTCATTGTGAATGTTCTAAAGTCTTGATTAGCAAGTCTGGAATATACTTTTCTCGATTTGGTTTGTTTTGATTTATGGAAGGTTGTTAAGGTATATTAATCTAATATGCTCGATTAATGGTAATTGTGTTTACACCATTATTGCCACAATCATTTAGGGGTTTAATTTCGTAAGGTGAATGAGTATTTTAGAAATCTGGTATAAATCTTAATAATGCATATTAATCAGCAATCTAATAAGATATTAGCAAATATGTAATCGTTTATTAAATTCAAATTAAATCTTTCCTAAAATACAATCGACTATAATTGGTTGCTATATTATAGGGATGTAAATAAGTAGAGTTTAACTAAAATAGAAGATTCGTGTGACTAAGAGGCTCTGAATACACAATTTATGCCATAAATTTTTTTTGGTGAAACCCGGCCGAAAATATTTGGCAGTATTAGGGAGGATCCGATTAATTGAATCGGTTATAATTTTAAGTAAAAACCCAACCCGAAATAGACAAAAAGTGATAGCACAATTTGTACTTCGAAAATGTTAAGATAGATGTATATATAGATTTAAGAGTTTATATAGTCTCTAAAGATCTATTAAAATATGTTTGGAGATTTTTATGGGATTAACAATTTAATGCGTAGAGTTGTTTTTAGAAAAATCGAAATGTATAGATGTTGTAAAGATTTTTATGGAAATAAACATAACAAAATTAGGTCGATTTAAATAGTTCCATTAATTGAATTTTTATAAAATGTTATTTTAGGAAAATCTGTAGTGGTTAATGTTGCAAAAAAACAAATTAAATAAGATAAACTTCAAGGGCATAAACCAAAATATACTTCAAAAATGTTAATATAGATTCATTTCATTGAGATTCGATCCCAAATATATTACTTTCATTTATGCACTTGTGGTACTTAAACATTTTTAAACTCTTTAATCATACTTCAACACTATGTCCCCCCACGTATGATGATTGATGAAGTGATTGTGCTGAAGTGTAAGCTCGATGTTAAGCAACGGTTGCGGCTAATCGGTTTTTGTAAATAAGTTGTCTTCTATGACCAGCAAAACTAACAGAACAAGACTGATTTCTCTCGGTTAATCCCATGCACTTAGTTCAAACAAAACAAATCTCTTTCTTCGTGAAAGCATAAAACCCCTGCAGCCATTGAAGACTGTGTAGATTCTAGCTCCAGCGGCGATATCCTCTACAATACACCATGCGGCTAACTCCAATAGTCATCAGTTCTGGATGACAGAAGATCTCATTCCCGCATATCACCAGACGACCCACATGACTTCTTGTTTGGAGAAAAAGCCTCAACAACTATTAAGTGAGGAATTTCTTAATTTCTAGCATATTTAATTAAAATCATATCATCTTTGTGCTAATGGATTCTTACCCTCTCCACTCTCAAATTCTGTCAAGTATAGAACATGTAAACCTCAAACCTATATTGGTTTTCAAAGACTCATCTCTTTCATTTATACGTTTGAAAGTCTCAAAACTAACAAGGATAAGAGTGGTTTGCATTTATGTCGTTGTCAACTTTTTTTGGTGTGTTTTCTTGTACTTTGTAAATTTATGTTTATATAGATAGTGTTTCAAGATTAGAACAAAAGAGATAAGGGGTGGTAAAGGATATTGGAGATAATTTTTCGAGCACTACATAAAGCCTTTATGATAAAGAAATGTATGAAGGAGAGCCTAACCAATTCACTGAAATTAAGTTTTCTTTTCCCTTTCTTTGATAAAGGCACTCAAATGAAGTCTAATTTAAGAGACAGATGTATCCCACTTGCTAGCTGGCGATTGCTCTTCCGACCCCCCAATCACACATTCTCCTTTAGTTTACATTATCAGTGTAACATTTTTGTATTCATATGGGTTTAAATTAAAGTTTATTTGATTTTATTTCAGGATAAAACAACATCTTTCGCACCTGATTTGTCAAGCCATATAAAAGTGGCTTTTCCATACTTCATTACGAATTGAGATATTTTCCACTTCCTTCACGCCAACAAACTCCCAAACCCACAGATATTGCCCAAAGACTTACATTATAGAACCTACCTACATTAAATACGGTATCAACTGCTGCAGATATTTTCATCTATTTCTATTTGAACAGTTTCACCCAAGGGAAATAATCAAATAACTAATACCACATTTTTAGTTGGTGCAATGCCCATTTAACACTTATAGAGAAGAAAAAAAAGGATTGGAACTCTATGTTTGTTGAAAGGTAGACTACATGTACTTGTTTCTCCAAATGTTACATAGGTTCCCTTTATATATTATACTAGATTAGGACCCATGCTAGAGTACGGGTTGAAATTCTTTTTTATGTATTTCAAACTGAGAAATGATTGTCATTTTATTTTCTGTTTTTTTTTTGTATGAATATGAGATCTGAATGAGTTATATTAAAAGCTTGAAAGGGTGTTAGGTAAGATTTTTTTTTTGAACTGCATAATAAAATCTCGAAAATCACGATTAAGTGTGATTAATTGCCAAGATTTTATTTCTTTTTACTCCTAACAGTATATTTTTATGCCTAAGACCATCTCCAATGGTTTTCCCTATTTTTTCCTCTATAAGGGCATCTCCAATGATCTTCTATTTTTGCCTCTATAATAGAGAAACTCTATAATAGAGGTGAGTTTTACTCCAATGGTCCTCTATTCTCACCTCTAAAATAGAGATTGCTATTTTTCCTCTATTTATAGAGGAACCCTATTTTTTTTTACAAAGGTTCCTCTATAAATAGAGGAAAAAATAGCAATCTCTATTTTAGAGAGGACCATTGGAGTAAAACTCACATCTATTATAGAGTTCCTCTATTATAGAGAAAAAAATAGAGAAAACCATTGGAGATGGTTTAATAGATGACCTCTATAATAGAGGACCTCTATAATAGAGGTGAGTTTTACTCTAATGGTCCTCTATTCTCACCTCTAAAATAGAGATTGCTATTTTTTTCTCTATTTATAGAGGAACCTTTGTAAAAAAAAAAAAGGTTTATCAATAAATAGAGGAAAAAATAACAATCTCTATTTTAGAGGTGAGAATAGAGGACCATTGAAGTAAAACTCACCTCTATTATAGAGTTTCTCTATTATAGAGTCAAAAATAGAGAACCATTGGAGATGCCCTAACGGTATATAAGATGATGTAGCAATATATGGAATAATCAAGATTTTTTTTGGAAATTGTGTAAATCGTTGGACAATTTTTTTAATCAATTAATCTATTTATTCATATAGCCCATAGATTAACCAATTAATCTATAACTTTTTTTTATAACCAACCTATATTTAATCTATAACCTATTTTGTAACCAACTTATTAAAATTATATAGTCTAAAAAAAAAATTGTGTACTTCCGTTTTATTATATAGGGTATATAAATTGTATGTTTTAATTTACGTTTAGAGAAAATATTTGAAGTTTTATTATATATTTTTTAAATACTAAGTAATATATTTCCTAGGAAACGTCGTATTAGTACATTAAATTAACAAGGAACACAACTGAAAAAAAAAAAAATCAAAACTCATCAAACTATGCAACCTAGAGTTTTTATATTAAACTATTTTCTTATAAAAAAATAGGGTTTATAAAAAAATAGGGTTTTGAAATGCTAGATTATACTTTCAGAAATAAAGTATGATTTACATGTTCTCACAAAATAAATTAGTAGTAAAAGTTATGTACATGTAAAAATCATAAAAACTAGACTTTCTCATAAATAAAATATCTTTGTTGAATCCAATAAATGCGTTTTCTATCATTGGTATTGTAAAAAGATGGTGTTGACATTAAAAAGGTTAAATGGATCCGATTGCTTCTATTAGTATCATCTACAACCGCGTGAATAAAACCAGCTGGACAGCTGATTTTCTTACCATATCAATCGACCTTCTAAATTGAGACAGAATATATTTTGTTTTTGCTTTTGTTCAATGGATTTTTTTTAGTTCAAAATTTCAATTACATTTTTAAAAGTAGCATTTCAATACTTAATTTGAAACCCTCAGGGCGTAAAAAAAAAGTAGTAATTTACATAAAGAAGCAATTTAATACCTCATATAAAACCCTCAGAGCCTTGAACAAGAAAAAAGAAAAAAAAAGAGAGAGAAGCTACTTGTGAGTTTCCACTTTCCACATCGTATGTATTGATTTACTTTTTGAGTCTTTTGTGATCAAATTTACGTTTTGTGATTAAGAAAACGTTTACATCTTAAATTCGAATTATTCTCCATATATTCTAACAAATCTTATACTCTCTGTTGCCAGGTCAAAATATTTTGATCTCCATTATTAAATAAAACTAGATTAGGAACCGTGTTCTAGCACGGATTGAAATTTCTTTTATTTATATTATAATTTTAGAATAAAATATAATTTATATGATTGTTTTTAAAAGTTTTTTTGGATAAAACATTATGCAATAAAAAAGTACCTATTTTGTAAGTCTTATATTGTTAATTTTGTAATTTTATGTATGATAGTTATGTTTGTTGTTTGTTTTATTTTAATTTTTGAACATGTTTGTGAAAGTGTTTTAATATGATCTATGCTTAAGTAAGATTTTATTTTTAATTGCATAAATCTCGGAAATCAAGATTACGTGTGATAAATTGTCAAAATTTTATTCCTTTTTATGTCTAACAGTATAATTTTATGTCTAATAGTATCTATTTTGTAATAATATATGGAATACTAAAGATTTTTTTTGGAAATTGTATAAATCATTGGAATATTCTCTTTAAGATGAATTTTTGGGATATTTTTAAGTATATTTCTATAGGCCACAAATTGACCAATTAATCTATAAACTTTTCTGTAACCAACTTATATTTAATCGATAATCTATTTTGTAACCAACTTATAAAAATTATATAGTCTACAAAAAGAGTTGTGTACTTCCGTTTTATTATATATGGAATATACAAAGTATGTCTTTATGTACTTATAATACTCCCTCCGTTTCATAATATATGATGTTTTAGAGAAGTTTTTGTGTTTCCTAATATATGATGTTTTCAGTTTTCTATGCAACTTTTAGAGTAATTTAATATTTTCTATTATGCAGACTTGATTATAATTGGCTGAACTTTTTAAAAGTAGTCGTGTTTTACTTAAAACATCCTATATTTTGAAACGGAGGGAGTATTATTGATATCATAGAACTCATCGTGCCGAAGGAAAAAGGAAAAGTAATCATTACATCAATATTAAAATTGAACTAATATTTTTTTTCTGTTTTGTTGCGCAGAGTTTAAGTCTATCATTGCAAGTATTAGTGAAAGTGTAGATAAAACAAATGAATAGGTTTAGCAAAGATGATCAAATTTGACAAAATTTTGTTGTAATTTACTCTAAATTATTTCATGTACACATGAAAAAAAAAAACAACTATAATACCTGGAAACTTCTCTATGTAACGCTTACACAAAAGGCAATAAAAAGAACAAAGAAGGGAAATAAACGAAATGTGTAATAAAGAAGGAAAGAATATTTATGAAGATTCTGTTTTTCAACATGGACTTTGATCTTCACTGATTGGAGGAAGGTTCGGAGCCAGCTCGGCGCGGCAAACAGGACAAACCGTGTGGTTGGATAGCCATGTATCAGCACATAACTGGTGAAAGCCATGGTTGCAACCAGGAACCAAACGAGCCGATTGACCACTCTCGATATCTTCAAGGCAAACGGCACATTCTGTCGACCTAGCCATTACGGCAATCTCTTTCCCGGTGACTTTTGGGATTTTTTCGAGCTCTAACACGGTAAGGCCTTTACCGGTGACCGGCTTAACGGGTTCCGCGAATCGAAGACGACGTTCAATACGACGACGTGTGGAACACCACAAGAGGAGTAGATAGATTATGAAGATGATGCACATACCGACGCAGGGGAGGAGGAGGACCATGAAAACTGTAGATACCATCGATCCGCCACCGCCGGAATCTGCGGCGGCGGGGGTTGGTGGCGGAGAAGGTACTAAAACTTGTGTCATGAGTTTGTAGCGCATCTCACACAGTCGCTTGCTTTTGCTTTTTTTTTTTGGTTGCGAAAAAAAGCAAAAGAAGAAAAGGGAGAAAGAAAACAAAGTTATATATTCCACTGCTCGTTTTAGGTGTTGTTGCTTAGAAGTGAAAATATTGTGAAAAAGAGTAACGGCTATTTGTACGGAGAGGAGAGGACACGGTAGAGCCAAAATATCAGAGTCTAGGTTAAGCTAACATTATTATTATGATTTATTTATTTTCTACAATCACCTTTTTATTATTATTATTATTATTATTATTATTATTATTATTATTATTATTATTATTATTATTATTATTATTATTATTATTATTATTATTATTATTATTATATTTTTGTTTGTTTTATATACACCAGGTTCTTTTGCCCCATTGAATTATTACAAAACGTCAGCTTTAAATGGCAGTGAAAACGATCTGATATATGGCTTCCACTTACATATATATATATATATATATATATATATATATATATATATATATATATATATATATATCCAAATTAAATCGGTCAGATTTTTATTATTCAATTTAAATTACTATGAAAAAGAATTTATAATTATCATTTCATTTCCAAATACGAATTGCTAATTAGTAAAATACTTAGCATTGAAATTGAATGAGACTTAAAAAAAAAATTTGAGCAAACCTTAGTAAAGAAAACAAAAAAAAAACATATCAAATTTTTAAGAGGTTCAACATGAGATAAAGTAAACCGGTTAGTACTCTTTTGTTTTGTCAATCAAAATATCAATTCTGTGATCGAGCACGAGATAGCATATAGGATAAGGTTTTGTACTCTTATGTACGTGATGACATACTTCAGTTCAGAAACATTGTATATGCTATGAAATGTTTGGTTTTGTACTCTTATCAGTAGTAATGCAGTTTGTTTGGTTTTAAAGTTAAAGTGATTGTAACTTCGTCTTGTTATGAGACTGAGTTGGTTATGCAAAAACAAATTTCATTAAAATCAAAGAGTTTTACAAAGACATTTAGAATTATCGTAACACAGTTATTACATACATAAATGTATATGCCATACACTAAGAAAAATTCAGCAGAATGGATTTTGACGATGTTTTTCGTAGAGTAGCCTTACTCACTAACCGATCAGAAGATCCGTTATTATCCAACTTCATATTTGATTTCTCTTTACTACGAATTGTATGCAGCAACTTTTGGCTGACACTTCTTTTCACAAAACGTAACACTAAACCCGATGTGCCCAAAACTAATTCTGTAATGTAGACAGAGTGGCTCCAAAACTTCCGTACCACAGTCTCTCTGGAATATTTTGACGTCTCTGTAATTCTCTTCAACAAAACCACATATAGTTTTATCGTATCAAGCCAAGTACCCGAGCCTCTTGTGTTATTAGATTCCCATCTAATCGTCACCAGTATATTTCTCATCCACCAAATCTGCTCATTGCCAATCATATTTTGTCGCCAATAATTGACCCAAAACACATAAAAACTCGACATCACAACCCAACAGGGGATGTCGTTTTTTCTCTCGTGAGAGGAAATTCCTCCAAAGCAACTTTTCTGGTAAAACCTATCTTGTTCAGATCACGGCCGGCGCTGGCTTCTCTGGTGTCTGCCCCTCTTTCCTGTTTTTCTTAGTTTTCAATTTTCTGTTTTATGATATAAACCAATAACATCGGCAAAGAGACTCTCATGGATAGTGATACTTGTTATTGATTCATCATATCATCGTCCTTCTCTCATATGGAGAGTATTTTCTTCCGATCAACAACCGACATTGGTGTCGGAACAAGATCGGTGTCTTTCCGCCAAGGATAAATCTATGCGGCTTTCTTTGTTACAATTCCGATCTCTTTGGTCTTCAACACCATCGAGACCATGATCATATCTTCAATTTATCTAATTTGATAAAGGATTTTCAAACCCAGATCTGGGATCCAGGAGATTCAATTTACAAAATTGAAGATGATGAAATACGATTATGGATTGGTCATATAAAAGGAAGGCGTCTTATGGTTGTGTTGGAGATTGATTTTTTGGTTCTTCCGTGCATAACGAGATTAATTGTTCTCTACATTATCGGTGCTATTATTCTCTCGTTTTTTTATATTTATCTCCTTTAGTGTTAGGGGAACGTTGTTAAAATTCAAAACTAGAGATATTAATCATGATGATGTGATAGCACTTTTCCAATCCCACCAAATTGTTGCTCCCGTTCATGTTTATATTGTTTGTGTGATGGATTTATGGTTACCCCAGTTTGACCCCTGGTATCTAGTGCATATATATATATAATGTCATCTAAAGAATAGTAGGATGTTATAAAACGCATATTTCTTACCAAGATTTCTGAATGTTTACGGTGTTCGATTCTAAGTCTTGTGATTTTTTTGTTATTTACTTGAACATCATAGTGTCTTCGTATTTCTAGTTGTCATGTGTGTGTTCATTTCTTATACAAAATCTTTCATATAGTTGTTGGATCCACATGAAAAGTTTTCTATGTTGGAACTGCAATTTTCTGAAAATTGCAGGTTTTGAAATTGCAGGTTTTGAGACAGTGACTTTCCGGCGACTTTCCGGCCAAATGGCTGATCGGAATTTTTGGGTCGATAGTGCAATGGAAAGCTGGTAACGAGTACTACAAGATGGTATACTCATACGTACAAAACAGAGTTGATTTGAATACAAAATAAGAGTGTGAAGTGAGCTACTTGGGATGTTTGGGAAAAAGTCTCACATCAAAAACGGGTCGTGGCCTCTTGGACTCTTGGGCTTTTGGGCTCTTGGGCTCTTGAGACTGATGTAGGCTCATTTAATTTTTTGGAAAGACTTGGTGTGAACTCCAAGCAAACATGGGTAGTACTCCGAGAATATTTTCTTGAGACTTCTCTCCTTCCACTATATATAGAGGCACAACCTCTCATTATTTCTCACACACAAAAACACAAACACTCCTTCCTCTGAAGATCTCTCTCTCTCTCTCTCTTGCTTAGTCCAAGTAAGTTCTTAGTTTAGTAGTCTCGAGAGTATAACGTAGACCTGTTCGCTTGAGTTCTATTACTGGTGTGCTACTGTAATAGTTCGTGATCGGTTGTATCATGGGATTCATAAATCGTGATTTTCTGAAAGCACTTACGGCCGATTTATTGAATTAAGGAAAGAGATATCATATCTTGCCTCCGTGATTTATTTTATGCTTTATATTATGTTGTTGTAATTCGTTTCTGATTTCGTTATTTTAAATATAATTCACATATTTTCTCAATTCGATTTTTGCACTCCTAACAGTCTTAATTCAATGAATCCGCTTTCTGCTTATCGCTTTAAACGAATTGAGAATTTTTCGAATTTTTTATTTTAAAAACGATTTCAAAATCTTCTGAATAACTGTTTCTGCTTTCATCTTTCGGTGCTTACACGGAAAGTTTTTGAAGAACGCTTTTACTTTAATTATTTCTTCTCTACTCTCTCTGGTTTCCACGAACGCTCTTAATTGAGTGAGTCTGTGAAACAAGTTTCTGCGAACGCTTGTTAAGCGAGTTTGCAAAACTAATTCAGTGTAATTTAATTACTTGAATTGTTTGATTAATATATTAATCAGATATGTTTATTGTGAAACAGAAAAATGTCTGGAGACAACACCAACAACGTTGACGGTTCTAGAGTTCCTGCAACCCCTGTTGAAACTCCTGCGGAATTGGCTTTACGCCTTGCTAAAAAACTTGAAAACACGAAGCTTACCGATTCGGGTATGGAAAACGTGCGCCGAAATCTGTTCTGTAATGGATTAACCCACATGGGGATACCACCTTCGGCTTCCCAAGGGATGATGCTAGATAAGTTCGATGGCAAAGCTGTGTTCAAAACGTGGCAAAACAAGATGCGCTACTACTTCGCCAGCATGAACATGGAAAGGTACCGCACAGAGGATCCACCAATGCTTCCACAAGGTGACACTGATGTGTATGTGGTTGGAAGTATGGATAGCTGGGCTCAAGGAGACTATTGTTGCAAAGGTCAGATTCTGAACCGTTTGGTCAATGATCTGTATGACCTCTACAGTATGTACAAGACTTCAAAAGCATTGTGGCTAGCTTTGGAGACCAAGTACAAGACTGATGAGTCTGGGATGCAGAAATTCTCAACTACGAAGTTCCTTAACTTCAAGATGGTGGATTCTAAACCAATTATGGAACAAGTGTAGGCTCTTCAACGCATCTTTCAGGAGATCGATTTGGAAGGGATGTCGATCTGCAATATCTTCAAAACGAATTGCTTGATCGAGAAGCTACTACCAGGCTGGTCAAATTTCAAGCATTACCTTAACTTAAAGCGTAAGGCAATGTCTCTTGATGATCTCATCCGTTGGTTGAGAGTTCAGGATAACAAACATGGAGCTCATTCAGATGCTCAAAGCCAGGAGCATGATGTTCATGTAGCTGAGCATAAGGCCAAGTATAAAGCCAAGGGTAAAGGGATCAATATTCCTCATAAACCGTTGAAGGTGTCATCTAGACCAAACTTCAAGAAGAGCAACCTTGAGAGGAAGTTCAAAGGAAAGTGTCATCATTGTGGTAAGATTGGACACAAGGTTGATGTATGCAAAAGCAAAGCCAAAGATCTAAAGTTGCAGGCAAACCTAACTGAAGAAGATACGGTTGCAGTGGTTACTGAATGTAACATGGTGGAAGACAACCCAGTGGAGTGGTACTATGACACTGGTGCTACCACACACATATGCTCTGATAGGACCATGTTCACCACCTATATGCAGAACAAGTCAAATGAGCAGCTTTTCATGGGAAACAAGGCGATGTCAAGGATTGAAGGTAAGGGCAAAGTGGTTCTGAAGCTAACTTCTGATCGGGAGCTCACCCTGCAGATCGGGAGCTCACCCTGCAGAACGTGAAGCATGTACCTGATATGCGGAAGAATCTCATCTCTGGAACAGTGCTAAGCAAGCATGGTTTTTCCATCAATTTTGAGGCTGATAAGTTAGTTCTTAAGAAAAATGGGATGTATTTGGGAAAGGGTTTTGTTAAGGGTGGACTGATCAAGATGTATGTAACGACAGTCCATCCGAAAATTGTAGCTTCTGCTTCTGTTGCTGAAATGAAAGAAAACCATATTGCTTACTTGGTTGAGTCGTTTACTACTTGGCATGAACGTTTAGGACATGTCAATTACAAAACAATGCGAAAAATGCAAAACTTGAATTTAATTCCAAAATTCAAAACTAACCAAGAAAATGTGAAGTGTGCGTACAGGCCAAACTCACTAAAACTCCCTCACCACGCGTTGAAAGAACAATCAAACTTCTAGGCTTAATTCACACAGACTTATGTGATTTAAAGTATGTGCAAACTAGAGGTGGGAAGAAATACTTTGTTACCTTCATTGATGATTGCACAAGATATTGCTATGTATATCTCTTGCATAGCAAAGATGAAGCACTGGAAAAATTCAAAGAGTTTACCCTCGAAGTAGAAAATCAGCTTCAGAAAACTATAAAAGTAGTTCGAAGTGATAGAGGAGGAGAATATAATGAGCCGTTCAATGCATTTTGCAGAGAAAAAGGCATCATACATCAGACAACTGCTCCCTACTCGCCAGAATCTAACGGAGTAGCGGAACGAAAGAATCAAACTCTGAAAGAGATGATGAATGCGTTGTTGCAGGAATCTGGGTTAGCCCAGAACATGTGGGGGGGGGGGGAAGCTTTGCTTGCCACTAATTACATCCTCAACAGGATACCGCATAAGGTTACTGGCAAATCACCATATGAGCTTTGGAAAGGTACAATACCTTCGTACAAATACCTTAAAGTGTGGGGGTGTCTAGCAAAAGTGGCTGTACCACCTCCTAAAAAGGTCACAATTGGGACCGTAGACTGTATCTTCATCGGATATGCACATAACAGTAGTGCATATCGATTTATGGTTCATAAATCAGATATTCTAGATATCCATGTGAATACAGTTATGGAATCAAGAAATGCTTCATTTTTTGAAGACATTTTCCCCTGTAGGAAAACTCAAAAACGGACTCGTGAAAAACGAGATGCAGCGACTTTGGAAGCTGGCAATACTTTGAGTATTACTTCTGTAGAAATAGAACTGGAACCTAGAAGGAGCAAAAGAGCTCGCAAAAGTAAATCGTTTGGTGATGATTTTTTGATGATGGAATTTCTAGCTGAAAATCTACCAAGAACATACGCAAAAGCTATGTCTACACCTGATGCACCTTATTGGAATGAAGCAGTCAAAACTGAAATAGAATCTATCATGCAACATCATACTAACAAGATGGCAGATCTACCACAAGGATTTAAGCCTTTGGATGTAAATGGATTTTTACGATAAAACGAAAACCAAATGGCGATATTGAGCGGTACAAGGCTAGGCTTGTAGTGCAAGGATTTCGGCAAAAAGAAGGCTTAGATTTCTTTGATACCTATTCACCGGTAACAAGACTATCTTCGATCAGGATGCTCATAGGTATTGCAGCCTTGAGAAATCTTGAAATCCATCAAATGGATGTAAAAACTGCTTTTCTCCATGGAGATTTAGAGGAGGAAATCTACATGAAACAACCTGATGGATTTGTTATTCCAGGACAAGAACACAAAGTGTGTAAACTTGTGAAGTCATTATATGGACTCAAACAGGCTCCTAAGCAGTGGCATGAGAAGTTTGACAGTATGATGATGTCTAATGGTTTTTGCATTAATGAATGTGACAAATGCATATACTAGAAAACTACTCCATCATGGTACATTTTCTTATGCCTATATGTATATGATATGCTCATCATTGGAAGCAACAAAGACATCATAACTCAAACGAAAAACATGCTCAAAAGACATTTTGACATGAAGGACTTGGGTTTAGCAGATGTAATTTGGGGATAAAAATCATCAGAACTGATGAGGGCCTTATATTGTCTCAAACCCACTATGCTGAAAAGGTACTTGATCGATTCAAGCATTACTCAAATGGGACTGCAAAAACTCCAGAGGATCCTCAAATTCACTTGACCAAAATATTCTGGTGAACCTATGCAGCAGGTGGAATATGCAAGAGTAATTAGCAGTCTAATGTACTTGACAAACTGTACAAGACCAGATTTAGCGCACTTTGTAAATATACTTAGTCGCTACACAAGTAATCCAGGACATAAGCATTGGATGGCTATAACTAGAGTTTTAGACTATCTACGTTATACCAAAAATCATGGCTTGCACTATGGTAGAGAACCCGGAGTTTTGGAAGGTTACAGTGATGCCAACTGGATCGCAGACTCGAGAAACTCAAAATCCACAAGTGGATATGTTTTTACACTTGGAGGTGCAACAGTGTCCTACAAGTCTTCCAAACAAACTTTGGCAGCTAAATCAACTATGGAATCTGAATTCATAGCTTTGGAGATAGCTATGTCGGAAGCTGAATCACTTCATAATTTCTTGGAAGACATCCCAATGTGGGGGAATCCTGTGCCTGAAATACGTGTACACTGTGATAACGAATCGGTTTTGGGCAGAGCAAGGAATACCCATTACAATGGCAAATCTCGTCACATTAGACGGAGACATAAAACTATTAGACAACTTATCTCAACTGGTGTAGTTACAATTGATTACATCCATACAAAAGAAAACCTAGCGGATCCATTTACAAAAGGTTTGGCGAGAGATCAAGCTATAAAATCATCTAGAGGAATGGGTTTGAAGCCTACGACTTAAGAGGAGGTTTGATGGTAACCCCACTTACTCAGATTGGAGACCCCATGACCTAGGTTCAAAGGGACAACTAAATCAAGCTGAATCTACTACAAGCACTAAGAGACTTTTGTCTTTTCCCAGTTCCTAAAATGATGTAAAGTGCTTCCTGTATGTTAGAGGTTAAGCATATGCTTTTAATGATTTGGAATGTAGCTTTGTAAAATATTTGAAATAATTACAGGATATTTCTTTAAATACAATCAGCTATTAAAATCACCTTGTGAGTGTGAAATGGGGCCGTTTCTAGGAGAATATATGAGGCTATACTCTCTAAGTTCACTCATGATTAACCAGGCATGTTCAAGGCCACAATGAACACAATAGAGAACCTCGTTCTACGAGAAAACGAAGATGTGTTATGCCTGCTGTCTAAGTTTACATACAAATCCGGATGGTTCAAGACATCATGTTCACCAACTGGCCGAGTAAACTCGACAGGTATAACAATGAGTCGGTTCAAGGTTGAAAAACGCCACCAACTCAGATACAGTTAGTTTTCGCATATACTCTCGAAAGTCTGTCTAGTCTAGCTAGTAGTGTCAGTCTATAGGGTTAGTCTTTTTGTCATATGTTTAGACTTATTTCTATCCATATGTTTAGTCATATGTTTAGGTTTTGAGACAGTGACTTTCCGGCGACTTTCCGGCCAAATTCCGGCCAAATGGCTAATCGGAATTGTCGGGTCGATAGTGCAATGGAAAGCTGGTAACGAGTACTACAAGATGGTATACTCATACATCCAAAATGGAGTTGATTTGAATGCGAAATAAGAGTGTGAAGTGAGCTACTTGGGATGTTTGGGAAAAAGTCTCACATCAAAAACGGGCCATGGCCTCTTGGACTCTTGGGCTTTTGGGCTCTTGGACTCTTGAGACTGCTGTAGGCTCATTTATTTTTTTGAAAAGACTTGGTGTGAACTCCAAGCAAATATGGGCAGTACTCCGAGAATATTTTCTTGAGACCTCCCTCCTTCCACTATATATAGAGGCACAACCTCTCATTATTTCTCACACACAAAAACACAAACATTCCTTCCTCTAAAGATCTCTCTCTCTCCCTTGCTTAGTCCAAGTAAGTTCTTAGTTTAGTAGTCTCGAGAGTATAACGTAGATCTGTTTGCTTGAGTTCTATTACTGGTGTGCTACTGTAATAGTTCGTGATCGTTTGTATCATGGGATTCATAAATCGTGATTGTCCGAAAGGACTTACGGCCGATTTATTGAATTACGGAAAAAGATGTCATATTTTGTCTCCGTGATTTATTTTATTCTTTATATTATGCTGTTGTAATTCGTTTCTGATTTCGTTATTTTACATATAATTCGCATATTTTTTCAATTCGATTTTTGCGCTCCTAACATTCTACACCAGTTTGGTACAATTTCTCATGTGAAAAATGTTTTTACTCAAATTTCTTTTAAAAAACATTTTAGGAAATAAGTTAATATGTTTTAAAAAATTGAAGAATATTTGAATATAAGATGTTTACACTAGAAACATAAAAATACGTTTACGTTACCAAATGGGTGGTGGTTTAGTGGTTTTAAAAGTGACAAATTAAGATCACAAGTTCAATTTCACTTGAAAAAAGTAATTTACACCTTAAATGTTGTATAATTATCAACGGTTGGTCTCGAGCACCGCATGAACTATGTGTCAAAGGTTCGATCGAAATTTTCCTGATTTATGAAGAAAAAAGATTGAGGTAAAAAAAATAGTAAAATATGTGAAATTTTTAAGATTTGAAGCGAAACAAAAAAGTTTATAAAAACATGCAATGAAGACTTTTTTAAATTTATGAACTTCTTAAAAATTGTTACAAGTGTCTTTTAGTGGGATCTTTATAAACATATAAAAATTAGTAAAATATGTGAAATTTTTAAGATTTGAAGCGAAACAAAAAAGTTTATAAAAACATGCAATGAAGACTTTTTTAAATTTATGAACTCCTTAAAAATTGTTATAAGTGTCATTTAGTGGATCTTTATAAACATATAACTTTTCCACTAGTGTTTTTATTTTCTTAAAAGAATTTTTTACTGGTATAAAAAAAGTGAATTGAATCTTTTTTTTGGTTTTAATAATGAAAGAGAAAATGGAATCTCAGTCCACACAGAAAAATACAAGAAAAATAAAGAGTAAAGAGCCACAAAAAAATAGAGCAACATTGAAACTTCTAGCATACGATAAAAGCTTTTCATTTTGGAACTTACGATATAAGCTCTTTCATTTACGGTTTGTCATTTGAGAGATATTCAATTTCTTGAAAGAAACTTCGTTTCCCTTCTTTTAATTATCCATGAAAAGATATATGCTATCAGTCGTATAGCCATTTGTGTTTAACTAATGAACACAAACTGATTATTTTATGTTTGCGGTTGTATGGCCATTTGGATTTTGGGCCGGTAAAATAGAATTTCAAAGCTAAGGACGTTGATTTGCTTTTGCTTTTCTGTGACTGGTGAAATGGAATTTCAAAATTTCTCTTTACTTTATTTTTCTCTTTTTCTGCTTACCAAAAGTACTTAGACGACCAAAAAAAAAAAAAAACTTTATATCTCGAGAGCTAGTATAAAATAGTTGTAATAAACTAATCATGTTCTAGGGAGTAGAGATGAGGGAGAAGTCCAATCCATTACAAAAAAGTTAAAGAAGATAGCACACTTGACGATGATGCTTAAAAGCGGTTACTTTTTCTAACAAAGAAATTTCGGTTAAATAAAGGGAGATTGCTTAAATTGATGCAAAGACGATATAAGTTAATTACTAGAATGATTTACAGGTTTTACAAAAATATCAACACTGTTTTTTATGCCAATGTGAAAAGAATAACTACAAAAATTTCAATACAAAACAGTTTAGTAAATTTTTACTTAGACTATGTATAATGGTTCTAAAATTACAACAACCACTTTTTAAAAAAATAATTATTCAAATGTTATTCAAAAGTTGGTTTATTGCCCATACGGTCATACCTATAAATTTTCTAAATATTACTCAAATGTTTAGTCCTAGATGTAATTACAATTTACTCCTTAGGTTTAGTTTATCAATTTTTAGTAAAAAAAAAAACACACATCAGCAAATTAAAATATACATCATAACCCTAGTTCTACCGGCGATACTCTGTCTTTGTCCACTCTCTCGCCGTCATCTCTCGCCGTCTTTGCTCGCTCTCTCTCTCTCTCTTCCTCGTCACACTTTCTTTCTTCGTCGTCGCTCTCTCTCTCTTCTTCGTCGCTCTCTCTCTCTCTTCGTCGTGTTCGTTACAGAGTTCCGGTATGTTCCAAACCTGTATTTTCGAGTTTTCCGGCTGAATGTGGGTTTTTATCGATGGTTTATGGCTGATTGTCTTCGTTTACATATGACGGCGGATTTGTTAGATCTATTCGATTTGATGGCTGATTTGTTAGATCTATTCGACTCGATGGCTGAGTTACTGTATGCTTTACGACTGATTTAGTGAGTTTGTTTGTTGATGTGTCTGAGTTATGGTTAACAATGAATTTGGGACTGAGTTATCTTATGCTTTACGGCTGAGTTATGTATTTGTGGTGGAATTATTATATGCATTGCGTCTGAGTTTGTCATATGTTATGACTGCTTTATTTTATGCTTTACTGCTGAATTATATTTATGAGATGACTAAATATATTTGTGAAGAATAAGCAAGGGATTACCCCCAAGACTTTACCCAGAAAAGAAGTCTATTCTAGATGGTAAACAAATTAATAACAATTTCAAGATGTTAGATTTCCCTTCGATTAGGGAATCAATAGGATATGATGCGTGGAATGAAACGAAAAAGTACGTATTGGAATAATTCCTACGCTAGTTGATAGTGTATTCATGTGGTCTGGTAAGGTTGTACATTTCCTACTATGTAACCAGTTAAGAATACATAAGAAGGACCTTTGGTTTATCGTTGGTGGTCAACCTATCAGGTTTGGCCTGAATGAATTTGCTCATGTCACGGGGTTAAACATAGACCCAATGCCTACAGAAAGGTTTGAACTCAAAGAGGAACACAAAGAGTTCTTCAGACTTTTGCAAGTGCCTGGTGGGGAAGGTCCAACGCTACTTGAACTCAGGGAAGGATTAAAAGTGTGCCGGAGATGGGACCCTGAGCCCCATAAATGGTTGGGGCTGTTGTGTTTTCAAGCTATTGGACTTTATGCCATCCATCAGAACTCTAGAATACCATTTGAAAGTGCGAAAATAGTTTTTGATGATGAAGCCATGAAGACTTATCCGTGGGGTCGGTCAGCATTTGAAGCTATTGTTGATTCTGTAAAGATGTTGAAGCCTACGAGAGGATCGTACACCCTTAGTGGTTTTACACCCGTGTTACAGGCTTGGGCGTATGAGTCTGTCCAATGCTTTGGAGAACGATTTGGGAATGCAAAAAACGAAAATGTTGGCATACCATTGCTTCAATGGGGTGGAAACCGTACACGTTCAAAGCTGGATTCTGTAATTGCTGAAGAGATCAGAGCGCGTGGTGAGGTAAGGTTTATATGTGGTTGAGTGATTGTTTAGTGATGGCTGAGTTATGATTTATTGATGACTGAGTTATGATTTAGTGATGGCTGAGTTATGATTTAGTGATGGGTGAGTTATGATTTAGTGATGGCTGAGTTATGATTTAGTGCTGAGTTATGATTTACTGATGGGTTTCATAATCTCTTATGTTACAGCTGCGTGTGACTAAAATGGTTATGAAGGATGATGTACGCGAGCAATTTCATACGTGGCCAGATCAAGAAGAAGACCCAACACTTGATAGCCTTATCCAAGACATACATGAGGATAAGTTTGTTAAAGGTTTTTGGGATGTTGATTCTGAATCTCCTCCCGCAAAGAAGCAGAAAGTCCAGAAGGTGGAAGTTTCCAACAGTCAGGGTGGTGAATCTGGTGAAGGAGCTGCACAAAAGAGAAAGAAGAAGAAGAAAGGAATAAAGGTAAGAGATATGGTGTATAGTGAGTTTATCTTATATGTAATCTTTTGTTAGCTTGTTTACGACGGTTTGTGTATTTGTTTCAGTGTGCTAGTGAGGAGGAAGATGCTGGAGAAGATGTGTCGGTTGGGTCGGTTGGAACTCTCATTGAGTTGGTGTCTAATTTAACCTCAAGGTTTGACACCTTGGAAAAAAACATTGCTGTGAATCTGGAGAAGAAGATTGGAGATAAAATAGATAAGAGGATGAATGAATGGTTTGAAACCAGGTTTGGATCTGTTGAGAGTGATCTCAAACAGATGAAAGAGCACATGCTTTCCATGGGTGTTGGGCAAAACGACCAAAACACTTTTGATGCGTGTTCAAATTATAAAAATTTCAAAATAAAGAACCTGTTATCAGAAGACTTTTGGGGAAAACTGTTGACACCAAAAGGTCCACCAGCAGTTCCAGGAAAAATGCAACAAAACTACTCTATCAACAGTCCTCCGGTAATGTCTGAATTATGTTAATTTTATGGCTGATTTTCTAGAATGTTTAGGTTGAGTTATCATTATCTTTAATTGTCTTCGCTATGTTATACAGGTAGATGGAAGTGGTTTGGCTGGGGTCAGTAAGAATCTGAATAAAGAGTTTGATAATGATGATCATCATCTTGATTTCGTTGAGAGGTCTCCAGCTGCTATGAAACCAACTCAACGGCCTAACGCGAGGAAAAATGCCAAAGATGCAAAGAAGGACAAAGACTTAGATGCAACGAAGGCCAAAGAAATAGAGGCAAAGAATTCCAAAGAGGTGGCGGCAAAGAATGCCAAGGAAAAGAAGGCCAAAGCGAACGCGGAAATGAAGGCAAAAACCGAGGAGGTTGGAGAAAATCCGCAAAAGAAAAGAAGTAGAAAGACTATTAAGCCTACTACCGTGAAGGCGACTACTAAGCCTGCTTTCGTGAAGCCGTTGAGTTTTAAAGCACCTGTTTTGAATGAGGGAGAAGCTGAAGCTGGTGCAAACGCTGGTGCCGACGCTGCTGACAGCAGTGTATGTGATATGACATCTGTGTTTATGGCTGAAAACAATTTCCTTGAACCTGAATCTGATGATGATGAGGAGGAAATGATTAAGCTTGATAGAATTAAAGCTTTAAGGCTGGAGAGTGTTAAGCTGTCCCCGGATGGAAGTGCGATGAATACAGAACAAACTCCACAAGCAAAGAATTTTCCTTATATTGGAGACAACGGACTGGCGTGCATGAGGAAGAGATGTGTACCTGGAGCTGGAATATATGATCCTCTGGCGCCAGTTGATCCGGTGCAGTTGAAAAAACTTATGGAGTACCTAAAGACAGCCGAGTATGACCCTTTAGACCCTTGTTAATCACAGCTTGTTAACATTATATTAACCTGTGTTTATTTGTATGTTAGGCATCTACCATTAGGCGAGGCAACAGTCGAAATTGAATTCTATAGGACTCTCATCACCGAAAGAAAGAACTGGCCA
Source organism: Camelina sativa (assembly GCF_030686135.1). Classification (NCBI taxonomy): domain Eukaryota; kingdom Viridiplantae; phylum Streptophyta; class Magnoliopsida; order Brassicales; family Brassicaceae; genus Camelina; species Camelina sativa. The sequence continues at coordinate 26,720,446 of NC_141899.1, read as the reverse complement.
GTGAAGGATGATAAATTTGGGTGGCTGACTGATGAAGTAAGTTTAACTTGATGTCTGAGTTATTATTGTTTACGGCTGAGTTATAATACATAATGGCTGAGTTGTTATTGTTTACGGCTGAGTTATAATACATAATGGCTGAGTTAGAGTATGTTTACAGCTGAGTTATAATACATTATGGCTGAGTTGTTATTGTTTACGGCTGACTTATCTTACATTATGGCTGAGTTGTTGTTTACTACTCAGTTTTCCGTTTTACAGCATGGGCATGTATATGAGACTCCTCAGGGTTAGGTACAAACGAGATCCCATCCCATTCCACAACAAACACATTGTGTTTATAGACCCGTGGTTCACCTGTACGATGATTTGTGACTATTGATCAAGATCGAGTAAGCTAGGAGGTGTCCGTACGGTCGTCCATACAAGTAGGTTAAGGGGTGTCTTACATAAGAGGCCGAGTCTTGCCATGTCCCATGAAGTGAAGAAAGAGGCCACAATGATCTAAGGCCAAAGAGAAGGTTCAAGAACCTCCTTGTAGCCGTTAGGCGAGAAGGAAGAAGAGAGTCACGGGTTTGGTATCTTTTTGGGAGACCAAGTCAGGTCGCTTTCACTCTAGGGATTAATGTTTCTCTCTCTTTGTGTCTCAATCTATCTTGTGTCGGTTGTAAGGGAGTAGCCCTAATGTTAAGACCTATTTAAAAGCTTATAGCCACCTTGTAACAAATATACTAATGGAATCTTATGTTTCTCTTATTCTCTTTGCCGACTTCATACTCTCCATCTCAAATTCTTCTCTTTACTTTTGCTTAAACTAACATGGTATCAGAGCAAGTTTCTTGATTCCTGATTCTCTAAACTCACTCTTTGATTCTCTATACTCTCCTTTACTCTCTACTCTCTCTATACTCTCATTACTACACTCGCTACTCTTGTTACTATATTCTTGTTGTTACACTCACTACCCAATTTAAACCATTTTAACCTCATCTTTATCGCAAACCGTGCTCTTGGACAACTCCAAACCGATTGTTACACCGGTGGTCCTAAAAGGGACCAACTACTTGTTGTGGAAGAGAACCACAAAGACCGCGCTTAGTGGCCGGGGACTATGGATCCACATCGAAATGGACCAACTCCCCAAGAAAGCCATAAAAGACGACTGTAAAGAAGAAAAGGAAGAAGACAAGGAGGCTGAACTCGAAAAGGAAATCAAGTGGTTCCAAGAAGATCATACCGTGCTTGCATTCTCCAGAACTCGCTTGACGCACTAATCTTTGAGGCATACTCGTATTGCGAGACGGCCAAGAAGCTATGGGAGACGCTTGCGAATGTGTATGGTAATGTGACCAACTTGACCCGAGTATTTGAAGTCAAGAAGGCCATCAACTGCCTCCACCAAGAAGACTTGGAGTTCACAAAATTTTTTGGGAAGTTTAGGTCACTTTGGGCAGAACTTGAGATGCTTCGACCAAGCACCATCGACCCGACCATTCTGCACGAGAGAAAGGAGCAAGACAAGGTCTTCGGCCTCCTACTCACTCTCAACCCGGCTTTCAACGATCTCATCAAACATATCCTTCGTGGAGATAAGCTGCCTACCCTTGACGATGTGTGCTCTCAAGTACAAAAGGAACAAGGTTCCCTTGGTCTCTTTTGTGGAAAGGAAGACTTGGCCACGGCTAACAAGGGTGTTTACAGGAATGAGGACCGGAAAGTTGTGGTATGCGATCATTGCAAGAAGAGAGGTCATGTGAAGGACAAGTGCTGGATTCTTCACCCTCATCTCAAGCCGGCTAAGTTCAAGGCCAATCTCTCGCAAGAAGGGACAAGCGACCAAGGCACCGGCACGGCAAACCAAGGAGGGGCGGTGACCACGGCCATGGCAGCGTCCTATGGAGACCTTGTGAGGAAATCAGACTTGGAGGCTCTCATCATGTCCATTACCGCATTAAAGGACTCCGGTACCATCTTCTTTGCTTCAAAACCTAGTAAATCTCTTGTTGTAGACTCGGGAGCTTCTCATCACATGATAAGTAACCCGAGTCTCATAAAAAACATAAAACCAGCTGCGGGTAGTGTTATCATTGCTAATGGTGACGTATACCTGTTAAAGGAGTAGGAGACTTGAAATTATTTGATAAGAACTCAAAAGCTTTCTTTATGCCTACTTTTACATCTAATCTTTTGTCAGTTAAGAGAGCAACTACTGATTTAAATTGTTATAATATTTTTTGGCCTAATAGTGTATATTTTCAGGATATTGAGAATGGAAAGATTCTTGGAGCAGGAGATGCTAGAGGAGACCTCTATGTCTTAGAGAAAACTTCACCACAGTCTTCTAATTTGTTTTCACTTATGTCGAATCTTAGTAATATTTCTAGTGATGTATGGCATGCTAGGCTAGGTCACCCTCACTCTCGTGCTCTTGAATTAATGTTGCCCAATGTTTCCTTTGATAACTCTAGTTGTGAAGCTTGTATTCTTGGAAAACATTGCAAGTTTATTTTCCCTAAATCTAATACCATTTATGAGCATTGTTTTAATTTAGTGCATTCTGATGTGTGGACATCTCCATGTATTTCTAGAGATAATAACAAGTATTTTATGACCTTTATTGATGAAAAATCTAAGTATACTTGGCTTACTTTGTTACCCTCTAAAGATAGAGTTTATGATGCTTTTGTAAAATTTCAAAATTATGTTACTAATCATTTCAATGTTAACATTAAGGTACTTAGATAAGATAATGGGGGAGAATATACAAGTCACAAATTAAAAGAGCACTTAGAGAAGCATGACATTCTTCAACAAACTAGCTGTCCATACACTCCTCAACGAAATGAGATAGCTGAGAGAAAGAATCGCCACCTCATGGAGGTTGCAAGATCAATGATGTTTCACTTGAATGTACCAAAGCGGTTTTGGGGCGATGCCGTGATGACTGCCTGATATTTAATCAACCAAACTCCAACTAAGATCCTTCATGACTCCTCTCCATTTGAAATTCTTAATCAGACTAAACCCTCTCTTGATCACTTTCGAGTTTTCGGGTGTGTGTGTTTCGTTTTGATTCCAGGAGAACAAAGGAGTAAGCTTGATGCAAAGAGTAAAAAATGCATGTTCATTGGCTACTCTACGACGTAAAAGGGTTACAAGTATTATGATCCGGTCCATGGTCGTATGTACGTCTCCTGGGATGTGAAATTTCTTGAAACCCAAGGATACTATGCGAACAAAGACTGGGCAAGTTTAAAGGACTTGACTCAATCTACAAGTGATAGGGCGACCAACTTGAAGTTCCTTCTTGATCACCTTGGTGTCACGTCTACACCACCGAACCATTCCGAGACAAGAAGTCAGACTGACCCAGGAAGTCCGATTCAATCACAACCAGAGGAGGAAGCAGCCCAAACACAATCCTCAGATCGTGCCACTTCAACTCCATCAGATGACAACACGCCCAATGACACCGGCCCGGCTCATGACACCATAAGCTCCGAATCGGACCATGAAAACAGTACCAATGATGTGGATCCAGAGCCCACACAGGACTCGACCACACATGCAGGCCCTCAATAATTTCGGCGTAGTGAACGATTGAAGAATCAACGGGTTTATTATAACAACCAGGCGGTGGCTCATCCTATCCAGGCTGTATGTTCGCTTGACCTTGTCCCTCCAGATCATGCTGCGTTCCTGGGCAAGCTTGATGCTCAGTTTGTTCCTAGCACGAATGAGGAAGCCAAACATTATTGGGTTTGGATCGATGCTATTGATGATGAACACGATGCCATGACTCGTAATCATACATGGGACGAGGCTAATCTACCACCAGGCAAGAAAGCAATGAGCTCCAAGTGGGTGTTCACCATCAAATACTTGAGTACTGGTGATGTGGAACGCTACAAAGCTCGGTTGGTGGCTCGTGGCTTCACACAAACGTACGGTATGGACTATACCGAGATGTTTACTCTCGTCGCCAAGTTACACACGGTTCAAGTCGTTCTCTCACTTGCTACCAACCTATCATGAGACTTATGGCAAATGGATGTCAAGAATGCGTTCTTTCAGGGGGAGCTTGCAGAGGAGGTCTATATGCACCCTCCTCCGGGCTTAGAAGATACTATTGCTCCGGGCAAGGTTCTCCGACTTTGGAAAGTAATATATGGCTTATAACAATCTCCTCGGGCATGGTACCACAAACTGTGCTCCACACTCCGCAACCATGGCTTCAAGAGGTCTGAGGCAGATCACACGTTGTTTACTCTTCACACCAATGTTGGTCGTGTGGTGGTTCTTGTCTATGTCGATGACATAATCATCTCTGGCGATGATAAGGACAGTATTTCTACAACTAAAACTCTTCTTAATTCCACTTTTGATATTAAGGATCTTGGTGAGCTCAAATACTTTCTTGGGATTGAAATCTCTCGCTTTCCGGAGGGATTGTTTCTATCTCAAAGAAAGTATACACTTGATCTTTTACAAGAAACAGGTAAGCTTGGCGCCAAACCGGTTTCTACACCGCTTGAAGAGGGCTACCATGTCAAGCGAAAGGGGGAGATGACGCCAAATGCTCCGGTTACAAGTTAGCTGAGCCATATGAAGATGTGGGGAGATACCGACGGGTTGTGGGAAAACTGATCTATCTTACGTTCACAAGACCGCACTTATGCTATGCGGTGAACCAAGTTAGTCAACATATGAAAGCACCGACGAATTTCGACTGGAACACGGTGGAGAGGATTCTTTGCTACCTTAAGGGAAGCCCTGGCCAAGGTATCTGGATGGGAAAGAATAACAACACGGAGCTTGTAGGGTATTGCGATGCAGACTATGCCGGTGATACGATGGATAGGAGATCAACAACCGGATACTGTACATTTATAGGAGGCAATCTAGTGACTTGGAAGTCAAAGAAGCAGAAGTTTGTCTCCTGTTCGAGTGCTGAGTCCGAATATAGAGCCATGAATAAGCTTACAAATGAACTAACCTGGCTCAAAGCTCTTCTCAAGGACCTTGGAGTTGAATCCGATCAACCGATCACCATGCATTGTGACAACAACGCTGCAATACACATCGCCACCAACTCGGTATTCCATGAGAGAACGATACACATTGAGGTAGACTGCCACAAGGTTCGAGAAAAGATTGAAGAAGGAGTAATCTTACCATGCCACACACCAAGCAAAGATCAATTAGCTGACATCTTCACCAAGGCTGCGAGTCTTCAAGTTTGTGATTATATTCATAGCAAGCTTGGACTTGTAGATCCTACACGACCATGAGGCACTCTCCTAACTTGTGGATATCACACTCTTTTCCTTAACATAGTTTTGTCCCACGTGGTTTTCTATGTTAAAGTTTTTTAGCGAGGTGATCCTTCACGAGTTCCAAGCTTAGTCATTTCATTTGGCTAAGCTTGACACTACAAATATTGGTTTGTATAGCTACAAAAAAGATTGTAGCTATTTACATATTTTCGTCACAAATTTTCGTTTGCTACAAATTTGTTTCAAAAAAAAAATTGCGCCTATAGGGTAGTTGCTAATTAAGCTTTGTAGAAAATTGTAACAAATTTGCTACAATTTATTTTGTGTCAATTTGCTTCAATTTTGTTTCAAATATAATTGTAACAGATTGTTACAAATTACCACAAAATAAATCATCACTAAAATTAGTTACAAATACTACATTTAGTGTGTAACAAATTTGCTACAAATTACTATCAATAACACTGTGTCAATTTGTTTCAATTTTGTTTCAGTATAATTGTTATAAAAGCCCACAAAATAAACTGTCACTAAGAGACACAAAAATGCCACTAGATCATTTGATATGGTTTCAAACCAAAACCATTTGTATGGTAGCAATCATTTGTGTTCATATGGTTTTAAACCTTGTAAAAGAACCCAAAATTAATAGAAATTTGCACAAATTATATTACATCATTTCAAACATCCTATACCAACAGGCAAGCATTTATAAAAAAAAAGTTTCAAACATAAAACACAAACAGGGAGAACTAGCATATGAAAAGCTTCACTTGATTCCATGCTACTTCTATCACTTCGTATTCATCAAATACTCTGTAACTACAAAATCAAAAGACAGAAAGAAGAAGAAATAAGTTAAAAGTTGTGTAATGATCAAAGAAGCTATTTTTTTTTTGGCAGAATCTCAATTGAGTTTAAGTCAAAGCAATAAAGAGATTAGTATAACAAAGTATAAGTGATTCAAGTAGACAGAAAAAAGTAGAAACAACGAGCCGCTGCACTAGAGGAAGAAACAAAAAGTCTCAAACTTTATGAAGTAAGAACAACGAGCCGCTGCACTAGAGGAAGAAGAAGATGTGTCAGGTGTACACTAGCACAAGAACGTTTTCTTACGTCTCCTAAGTAACAAGATCGAGTAAGCTAGGAGGTGTCCGTACGGTCGTCCATACAAGTAGGTTAAGGGGCCGTGTCTTAAATAAGAGGCCGAGTCTTACCATGTCCCATGAAGTGAAGAAAGAGGCCATAATGATCTAAGGCCCAAGAGAAGGATCGAGAACCTCCTTGTAGCCGTTAGGCGAGATGGAAGAAGAGAGTCACGGGTTTGGTATCTTCTTGGGAGACCAAGTCAGGTCGCTTTCACTCTAGGGATTAGTGTTTCTCTCTCTTTGTGTCTCTATCTATCTTGTGTCGGTTGTAAGAGAGTAGCCCTAATGTTAAGACCTATTTAAAGGCTTATAGCCACCTTGTAACAAATATACTAATGGAATCTAATGTTTCTCTTATTCTTTTTGCCGACTTCATACTCTCCATCTCAAATTCTTCTCTTTACTTCCGCTTAAACTAACAGTGACTATGCTCAGTTCGTGATGAAACCGAAAATGTTTTAATTCAAAGTCAACAGTTATGAAGGGTTAGTTAATGGTTTGCTTCCAGAAGATCAACCGAGTAATTTGAAGTGGATAGAAGATGTGGACCACCTGTATATTACTCCATAAACTGGAGGGAATCATTGGGTGGCGATGCACGTGGATTTCATCAGGAGGCATATTGATTGCTATGATAGCATCTTGGGACAAAAAACCAAAGAAAGTGATATCAAAATTCTTAATGCTTGTAGGGCGTTTACACGGATGATTCCAGCAATGATGAACGATTTAGTTCCTCACAAAATACGTACACCTACTCTCAGTCAGTTCAGTTTCAGGAGGAGGAGTGCCTCCAAGGTCCCTCAAAACGTACAGGTTGGTGACTATGGCGTGTACTCTCTTGTAGAATGTCTAGCGCTTGGTTTGTCTTACGATGGCATCTGTGATCAAAATATCCAGGCTATACGCCTTAAAATGGCAGCAGAAATCTTCGACGAGGCACCTGATTTTATGAGTCAGTTTAAATAATGCATTATGTCCTTTGTTTTGTTTATTTTGGTAGGAATTGTATTACTATGATATGTAAAACATTTGGATTTCTTTTGGTAGGAGTTGTACTTGGATATGTAAAACATTTGGATTTATCTATTTTCAAAGTTATGGCTGATTTACGGTTAAGTTACGATTGAGTTATATACTTCACACGGCTGACTTATGGATTACAGTTGAGTTATATACTTCGTACGGCTGAGTTATGAGATATGAAAACATATTTTTCTTTATTTCCTGGGTCTTTCGTACTGTCAGATTCCTAATAAATAATCTAATTAAAACGTCTCTCGATATCCCAAAAAGTGTTGTTGGGGAATCGCGAACAATCACTAATTATGTGCCTGCTCAGATCCACACATAATAAATACATAAAGTCAGCTTTTCTCACTTTATATTATTTAAATTAAATAAAAAATTTGAATTCGAGTTTTGAATAAAAGAATTAAAAACAATTCCAAACAATTAAATGATATGGCTTAGTTATCGACATAAACGACTGACTTATGAAATATTTGTAAATTAGAATTATTATAACTCAAAATGAAAATATAGAATGGAAAATTGAATATTACAATCATTATAAGCAATAAAAAGTAATAATTATAGACAAAGATTGATTTTTACCCATTCTGGTCAAAAAGTGTAAAGACAGCCGAGTCATGACATTTAGGGGTTAGGGTTAGGGTTAGGGTTAAGGTTAGGGTTTGAGGTGTAGGGTTCTCCTCTCGTGCTAGGATCATTAGAACTGGCCACGAAAACCACCGCACCACAGTTACACTATATTGGAACACCCTTGTCTCGCCTCCGTATTTCACCGTACTGCATTTTCATATTTCTTTCTTTACGATTCAAATCCTACACTACCAAAAACACAATATTACGATAATGCTTTGACATTTCAGATGGTCAAGAGATTTACCTCAATTAATGCTTCAGAAGCAGTTTTCTCATCAGCCCTGGAGTTTCCGTCGCAGAGATCTCTCTGTGCCATCATCTTGACTCGATTACTAAAGCACTTAATCACTACAATCCCATCATTTATACTAAAAAACAAATTGTACGACGTCGTTTAACAATAATATACGTGACAGCTGAGTTATGGACTTAATAGCACTGAGTTATGGTGTTATAGCTGATTTATACAACAATCATATTAATGGTGTTATGGCTGAATTATACAATGGTCATATTAATTTATTATATACCTTCTCGAGAATACAAAAAGTGTTGTTGTGGAGACGCAAACAATAATTATGTTTCTTGTTAAGAACCACATGCATAATAAATGCGATTTTCGCGATTTTTAATTTAAAAAAAATTCAAAAATTTGAATTTGAATTTAAAAATAAAAATAAAAATATTTCTCAAACAATTGAATGATATGCTGAGTTATCGACATAAACGGCTGACTTATGAAATATTTGTAAATTAAAATTATTATAACTCAAAATTAAAATATAGAATGGAAAAATGAATATTATAATCATTATAAGCAATAAAAAGTAATAATTATAGACAAAGATTGATTTTTACACATTCTGATCAAAATGTGTAAAACATTCAAATCATGACATTTAGGGGTTAGGGTTAGGGTTTGAGGTGTAGGGTTCATATTTTCAACATTAATATAACAGTTTGGTTTTGGTTATATTGTGTTTGGTTTAAGGTGGTAATTTGGATATACTAATATGATAACCATTTGAAATTTAAAATTTTTTGAAATTACTTTTCGGTTATTTCCGGTTATGTGTCGGTTAGATGAATATATAACCATAAATAACCCAAATGTTATCCAAATTAGGTCGATTAACTTAATATAACCGATAGTAAGCCGAATATAACCGTAATTAACCAAAAATAATGGAAAAATAGTTTCCGGTTCGGTTCGGTTTGGTCGGTTATTTAGTCATGCTAATTTGAGGGTTGGCTGAGTTATCAAGTGTTATGGCTGAGTTATAGTAAAGTTATGGCTGAGTTATTAAAAGAGATTGATAAAACACCATTAACAACAACATTAGTTTGCTTGGAATCCATAACCATTAACAACAACATTATGGGAACATAATCCCATCATACAACCAAACACAAAATCCTGCTACACTAGCTCATCCTGCTATCTTAAATAGACCAAACATGATCTTATAACCAAAAACTATCACAACTATCGTCATCTTCATCCTTGCTTTCAATTCTGATTTTGCATCTTCAACCCTCTCAAATAGCTCTTTCTCAAGCTCTATTTGCATCTTCTTCTCAATCTCCATTTCCATTTGTAGTTTTACAGTTTGAACAGAGAAAGACTCTACCTCATCCAACAGTGCCTCATCGACACACTTGAAGACGTGGTCATCATTCATAAGCTATCAAGGTGATGGAGACAACAATTGGAACAAGAACAGATTCAACATAAACAAAATCAACAAGAACAAATTCAACATAAACAAGAATAGACTCTACCTTCTTCACAGCTGCATAGCCACAACGGAAGTATCGTCGATAAGGATTTGATTCCGATTTCGAATTTTTGGCCACGATTGCTTCTCCACACCAACATCTTTTAGGCACGCCAACAACTCTACCTCGTCCTCTCTCTCGAACATTTGATGCACAACTCGAATCTCCAGATACATTGCTCATGATTCCTAGAACTTGATTTACGAGAATTTGATTTTTTAGGGTTTAAGCATTCGACATTTGGGGATTTTCGTTTTTAAGCAGAAGAACATCCCTCGGGCCGGGTTCTGATTTTTTCTCGGGTTTTAAATTTGTTTCAAACCGGGTTTAGGTGGGTTCCTATCTGGTTCATTTCTTAAACCGTCAAAACCCAGGTTATGGAGGGGGAAATAGTACGTATTTCCCCATAAATAACCCAAATGTTATCCAAATTAGGTCGATTAACTTAATATAACCGATAGCAAGCCGAATATAACCATAATTAACCAAAAATAGCAATACAAAAATACGAAAAGGGGTAAAATTAGTTTGTCGGCGGTTCGGTTTGGTCGGTTATTTAGTCTTATAATTGTAGTTATGGCTGAGTTATAGTTTATGGCGGCTGAGTTATTGTTTAGGGTCTTCTCTATAAAATGAAAACGTATTATTCTTTCTTTCCTGGGTCTTTCGTTCTGTCAGATTCCTAATAAATTATCTAATTAAAACATCTCTCGATATCACAAGAAGTGTTGTTAGGGAAACGCGAAAAATCACTAATTTTGTGCCTGCTCAAATCCACACGCATAATAAATTCATAAAGTAAGCTTTTTCACGTATTTTTATTTTTGTAAAATTATTTTTCCAACAATTGAATATTATAACTCAAAATTTACATTTTAAAATGGAAATATGAATATTACTGTCATTAAAACCAATAAAAGGGGATATTTATAGACTTAGGGTGATTTTTACACATTCTAATTTGAGTGTTGGCTGAGTTATCATTATTCATGACTGAGTTATGTAAATAATTATGATAAAGTGAAGGCTGAGTTATCAAATATTGTGGTTGACTTATCGAACTTTATGGTTGAGTTATCATTCCGTAATGGCTGAGATATCAAAATAACGACTGATTTATATTAATATGAAGGTACAACATAAACGAAATAAAAAAAAACAAAAAACACAAAATCATAGTTCGTAGTTCAATGTTCATATAGAAGACGACATGAAAGTACAATGAGAATAACTTTTTGAAATTGACGTCATCTAGCCCAAATTCTTGAAACATATCGACCAAATCATTCCAAACTATGCTAGTCAACATCTCGGGTTTATTGCCACCACTCGCCCATATCCTCTTGAGAGAACGCATCTGGGATCTGAATAACGTTCTAGCCACCAAATTTAACTACGTCCAGACCGTTAAAGTATGCTTTGGATCCCACGTGTATTTACGCTACAATAAAAGGAAATAAACGATAAGAGTATAGAATAATATCAATATGGTGGTTTGTTTTAGTGATCTTACCGCGAGGAGGAGAAACCACCGTCTCTTAAAGTGGAAGGGAATCAAGCGGGTTGTCAGCCACTATGGTGCCAGTTGTGTTGAAGTATACCTCCAATCGCGATAGAGAGAACGTGAAGGAACTTGAACCACGTAACAGTGGTTTTGTCAACCGAGGAACCCACACCAGGATTTAGAACCGGAATATTCTCCCGACCAGTGGCGCAAATGATCGCTTCGACATCTCTAAAAAACTGTCCATCGATGTGAGGAACAACTGCCATGTCGATAGGAAGATATAACAGATAGACAGATCTGTGATTTAGGAGAAGATAAAGAGAAACAATAGAAACGAAGAATGAGATGAAAGAGAGTCAGACATATGAATGAGGAGAATAAAAAGGAAAAACAATAGGAAAACGAAAGGTCGCGTCTATTATTAGGTTAACTTATGGTCTCCCGCCAAAATATCGCTTTACGACTGAGTTATAATATTTACGGGAAAACGAAAGGTCATGTGACGGCTGACTTATAGTGCGTTATGGCTGAGTTATCACAAGAAACAATCTGAAAGTAAATGGATGATATATATGACTTTATGGCTGAGTTATAATATTTACGGGAAAACAAAGGTCATGTGACAGCTGAGTTATAGTGAGTTATGGCTGAGTTATCACAAGAAACAATCTGAGAGCAAATGGATGATATATATGACTTTACGGATGAGTTATAATATTTACGTGAAAACGAAAGGTCATGTGACGGCTGAGTTATAGTAATTTATTAGGGATGTGTGGCAAGAAACATTGAATGTTTGCACAAACTTTTAGAGTGATTCTCGGGGAAGGGTTGCGTTCCAAGTTTTAGTATAAATAGGGGAAGGTTTTGAAACAAGGTTTATATGGTGGTGAATGATGATGAATGTATGCAATGGTGGTATGAATGGAATGATGGATGGGTGTTTCAATTCCCCTTATGCTGTTGCAGTATAAGAGGTATCAATCCTAAATGAGTGTTTGTGAACAATTAGGATATGCATATGAATCTAAGTTAAGACAAATGTAAAGATTGTTTGTCACTAACAATCCTAAGATAGAAATGTAAAGATGCAGAAAGTAAACTACAAGAACTAAGAACTAAATGCAAATGAAACTGAATGATTGCAACAGTAATGAAGCAAGAACAGAAATAGAAACTACTACTAATGAACTAATGCAAGACAATTAATGAACTGAAAACTAAATGAATGCAACTAGAATGAGACAGGAATGAAACAGGACAATCACAAATCATAAGCCAGAGTTCTGTGGATGAACTCGAGCAAGCACCCGACCGAGTGTAGGTCGAGTGGGAGGTCGAGTTGGTTAAATCCGGAAAACAGAGCAACACAATAAAAACAGAGCAATGCAAATACGAATCAAACAACAAGCAAGCGATAGGATTAAGACTTTATAATCAATAAACAAAGAAGGTCCTGAGGATGGATTCATGGGATGAACTAATCATTGTGGTTATCTAACTTGGTCAACAAATCTCAAGCAAACTTTGAGCTAATCTCTAGACATATAAATCTAAGACAAGTTTCTCCCACTCTCATGGTCAAGAAACAATCAAACCTATGCAATTCTAGACTTGTTCTCACACAGTAAAGAATCTACACAAGCAGGCATTAAGCAATACATCTCAAACCAAATAAGACCTCTAATCTCTTAGCAAGCCTAATGGTAAGCTCTAGATCTAGCCTTATCTATGCTTCTTAAACATTGGTGTGATGCTAAGAAGCTTGAGATCAGATCCTACCCTCTCAGATATAGGATCAGCATTAAGAACATCTAGCCTAGAAGAGATCTACAATAATCAAGCTTGACCAAATCACACAAGCCACAAGATCAATCCATCCTAACCCATCCTCAAGATCCTAAGCAAGCTACTCACAACAATACATGATGAACAAAGTCAAAAACCCAGAAAATATTGAAACTTGCATTATTAGAAAGATGAAACAAAGATCTTCAATATTGATGAAAGGATCAAACTCAAATTCTCAATATTAAGAAAGTTATGAAACCAACAATATTGAGGAATTTAGTCTTTTTCAAGTACAAGATCTAAGAAAAATAAAAATGCAAAAAGAATAATTCCCAAAAGGGTAAAAACTAGGTTTAGAGAATATCTAAAAAGCTGGACTCTTTTGGTGGCTGCAGGTACAAGGCTTTATATAGGAGAGGAGGTGGAAGCCCTAAAAATACAAAAAGTCAAAGTAGTCAACGGCTCGGTCACCTCGACCAGTGCTCGGTCGAGTGGCTTGGTCGAGCTGGCTTCTCTCGTGCAATCTCCACTCGGTCGAGTCCTCCTCAGCACACGGTCGAGTGTCTGGTCGAGTGTGCGGTCGAGTTGGACTCTGGACCTTGGTTCTTCAGCCTTAACTCCCTTGTTTCCTCCTCATGATTGCTTCACATCTCTTCTCCATTGCTTCCATGCTCCTTAAGCTCCAAAATCACCTGTTTATGCATGAAAATATGCAAATGCAATGCAACTAAACTCTAATGCATGATTAGTGCTAAAGCTACACAATAATGGCCTAAATGGATAGCAAAAGATGCAAAAGATGTGAATAAACTAAGGGAAAACAAGGTAAAATATATGAACATCAACACCCCCAAACTTAGTCTTTGCTTGCCCTCAAGCAAATAAGCAAGACATAAGAAGGTAAGTGAGGTTTGAAAATGGGATCTCAGCTCCTAAAGCTTGCAAATAGACCATCTAGAATCAATGTCCAAGTTACTAGTACTATGATGCAAGTTGAATGAGATGGAATCAAAGACTTTAGACAAGCATTCAAATCAACCATTTCCTTTAACATTCTTTAAACAAGAACATGAATCAATTCTATGCAATGCTTAAACTCATTTGGCTTGGTAATAAAGGGTTTTGAGACAATGATGGTCTCTTTTTAGAGTAGGGCTTATCAATATCAAGGTTCTCTCATGAAAATGGATTGAGCTTTAGAAGAATGCTAAAGGTAAGAACACCTAGACACATACAAGAATAAAACCTTGTCTACCCAAAGGCACCCAAAGTGTTTATCCTAGCAATCTAAACCCAAATGATCCTAGTGTTACCCTTTACTTCTTCTTTTCTCTTTAACCCTTTTCTCTTTTGGTTTTCAAGTCTTAGGAGATGTTTTCTTATTTGATCTTTCTAGTGGGATGGGGGATTCTTACTTATTTGCTATGGTTCTCTTTTCTTCTTATTCTTAAGACATATAAGCATTTTGCTAAACTTTTCTTTTTTTTCTTTTCTTTTCCGTAACTAGAACCATCTTAAACAACATTTTACTTCCCATCCTTTCACTAGACTTTGCTTAAACACAATCTCCTCTTAAAGACTCTACCTTTTTTTTTCTTTCTCTTTTCTTTCTTTTCTTTTTATAACAGCCAAGTCCCAGACCCAACAAGTGAACCACCTAGTCCTATCTAGTTTGAAAAATGCAAACTAGAACTACACAAGGTCTTACTCTTGTCAGTTCAAACCTAACACTTTCTACCAAGCTCAATCCCAAAAATAGGCCTCACACACTCAAGAATCAACAAGGCTTGAAAGAAGGTTTGGTTTAGGGGTAGGGGAACTGATCTTAATGATTTAATCAGCTACTTGGATCAAGAAGAGTGGTAAAAAGGAGAAAGATGATCCAAGTATGTATATGGTATCAATGAGTTTAAAGCAATGTACACATTGATAATTATAAGTCAATATTAGGTTCTTATAAATAGGAAATGGTTTCAAATCTCAACATGCTTCAATTTAGACCAATGCAATGCAAGAATTCAAGGCTTGGTTCAATCTTATGCTTCTAGCTACTACACTAGCATCAAAGTACTATTAACTTGGGCATTGATCCTAGTCTAGTGAATAAGCTAGCTAACAAGGAAATACTCATCATAGATCCCTAATGAAAATATTATACAATTCTATATGAAACATGCTAAACAAGATCCTAATATGCAATGCAAACTACATGAACACTCTTTTTTATGACGATTTTTTTCAAAAATTTTCAAATTTTTATGGTTTTTCTATGCCTTTGATGCTTATGCAAGTGCTAACATGATGATGATAAAAATTTGAAATAAGAACACAAAACACAATGTCAAATGCTATCTCAAACCCTCCCCAAAACTTAAATTACACAGTCCTCTGTGTGAAAGAAATTTGATTGAGGATTCAAGATTAAAAACAAAACAAAACACAACATCAAATGCAATGGTATTTACAAGTGAAGGTGATAGTGGTACCTTAGGGGTTGTGGAAAAAGTTGTCCACATCCATCTGCATGCTGTCATAGGAGTAGTTGGGGTCTTGTTGGTGACTTAGAGATGGACTTTGGGGCAGCTCGACGATGGCGATCGACCGCGACTCGGTCGAGTACGTGTCCGAGTGGGGGGGTCGAGCTGGACCGCGAATGTCAAAATGTTGACCTTGCTGCTGGCAAAACTGTTGGTAGAAAGCTGGATCCATGTAGTACTGAGGTGGGATGGGAGGGTAACTTGGATAACCTGGATAAGCATCTGGAGGTGGGAAACCATAGGGTGATCTGGGCTGGTACTCGGCCGAGTGCATTGGAGGTGCTCGGTCGAGTGGGTGCTCGAGTGACCCGGTCGAGTGCCTCAAAAATTGTTGTTCTCGGGTACTTGAGCTCCTCTTCCTCTGATTTGGCTCATACATTGAAGCCCTAGCTGGTTCCACAGGATTCGCAACCCTTGAAAGTGCTCTAGTTGAGCTACTTCTCCTCAAAGGGCTTGAATGGCTAGGAGATGAGTTTCCACTCTTCAGCTCAGCAATCTCATTCTTCAAGCCCTTGATAGACTTAGCCATGTTGGTCACCTTCTTCTTCAGCTTATCAAACCTCTTTCCATGCCACTTGCCCCACTTTTGCAAAAGAGTTAACCTCTTGGCATTCTCCCTCACTCCTCTACTATCTCTTGGATTGGGTTCATAATCTTCAAAGTAGAACTGCTCCTCTCCATCAGCTACTTGTGCATTCCCAGCTTCCTCAACTCTAGGTTGAACCACTCCATCAAACCAATGCTCCTCAGCTGGCAAAAAATCAATGTTGACTCCTTCTTGAATGGTGGTGAGCTCTTGGTTAGGCAATATGAATTGCTTTTTCCCAAGTGTTGGAAGCTCAAAGTTGAAGATGTGGTTCCCTTGATGCATCTCCTTCGCTAGGATGAGAGTAGAAGTGAGGTAACTTGAGTCAATCCATCTTGGTGAGACACTTTCTCCTCTAAGTGGAACTTTAGCAGCTTGAAGGATTGGAGTGATGATGCCTCCAATGGTAAGTGCTCCTCTTGACCCTTTGTTCTCCAACTTTCCTACCCAACTTCTCAATTGAATCATGTGGTCAATGAGCACCATTCCTAGATCAGTCTCCACTGTGCTCCCAAGAATGATGGTACCATTCCTTGCTTGAAAGATTACTCTATTAAGAGCCAAGTCAATCATCTTTAGCTCTCCCTCACTGATGTTCCCAGTTTCCTTCCTTGCAAAGAAGGTGTTGGCAAGAGCCTTGTGGAAGTACCTTAGGACTGGGCTCCTTATCCTTGACCTCTTGGAGTTGGAGAATGAGTAGAGCTTGTTGTCTCCAATGGTTTCCCACACAGCATACAACTCTTCTCTTGGAACCATCAAACTCCTATTGCTCCCAACCTCAAAACCAAACACATTGGCTATCTTTTTCATTGAAAGCTCATTCTTCTTCCCTTTGATAGTAAAGGAAATCTGACCAGCTCCAACCTCAGGGTCTTTCCTTGCATATGTATGCAGCTTGACAGTGGCAAGGAACTCACAACTCTCCTCTTTGTAGCCCTCCATGCAAAACCCCATAAACTTGGTGAGATTGCTCTTCTCAAAGAGATATTCCACATCCTCATCAATAGCAAGCTTCTCCATGGTCTCCTTGTGTGGATACCTAGTTCCTAAGAACTCCATCCTCATGAAAGCATCATAAAGCTGCCTCTTTGACAGCCCACAAGACTCAGCTTCTCCATCATCCATCAACTCTTCTTCTTCACTTTCTTCCTCACTCTCATTTTCACTCTCTTCTTGCTCAACTTCAACAGCTGGCCTCTTGCCTTTTGCCTTGTGTCTCCTCATAAACTCATTGAGAGTAGGCTCCCTTTCCTCCTCACTTTCAGTCCTCTCAGGATCTTCCTCAACTAGCTCTCTCCTTGGACGCAGCACCTGGCTCGATCGGCTGCTCGAACCGCCACTCGGTCGAGTGGTCGATCGAGTGGTCCGTCGAGTGACTCTCCCAGCTTCACCTCTTGATTCAAGGTCAGCATCACGACGTTCCATGGAGCTTGCAGCGGTTTGGTGAGACTTCTTGGTTATCTTGGAAGACATTTTCAAAAGAAACTGAAGGGAATAGACTCAAAGCTCAAAGTTAATAGGTTAGTGACCCAAAAACTTGAAAGAACAAAGCTTGAGCAAGAGATGAACTTTGAAAGAGATTTTAAAGCTTGAATTTAAAAGTTTTGAGCAAGTGAGAGAGTGTGAGAGGTATAGGATCGTGCAAGGTCCTTATAAAGAAGCTAAGGGGACAAGGAGACAAGGGTGGAGCGTCCATACCATTCAAATTTGAATTGGGAATCTTTGACTTGCCTATTTGACTGCCACTCGACCCCACACTCGACCAGCATGTGGTCGAGCACCTTGACAAATTTGAAATTTCAAAATTTTTCTCCTTGTTCTTCGCTCCACTCGATCATTCTAGAAGAATGGGAATCGAATGGGCCTCAAATCTTACCCAGCTCGGCCGAGTACCTCTCGTGGCCTGGTCGAGTGGGCCTGCGAGTCTCCTTCTCCAAGTCCACATCTCTCCATACCCAAAAATATTTTTACCAAAAAGCCTGTCCAACAAAAACATAAAAGAAAACACATCAAAACTACTAAGAAATTAAAGCATATTTACAAAGGATACCTTAGGGACTTCCTCCCTAGTGAGCTTGTTTAAAGTCACTAAGCTTGACTTTGGTTTCCTTCTTAGACTTGATCTAGATACAATGAGGTGATGAAATCCTCCCTGGAACCTCTTGGTCACTGTGAAGTTGATCCTTGATCACCTCACCCTTAGCACTCAAACCATACTTCTTCTTGATTTTGAGCCTTGGTCTTGCTTTCCTCAAAGACCTCTTGTTCAGCTTAACTTGGAGATCCTCAACCATACTAGACAGCTCTTGAACTGACCTCTTAAGCTTTTCCACAGAATCCTCTTGAAGTGGGAGCTCAGCCTTTGAGGTTACCTTATCACTTAAGCCTCCTTGACCACCTTTGTCCTTGATAGTAAAAGGCTGGTCATCAATGGTAGGAAGGTTGGTTGGATTGTAGATGTTGAACTTCATAACTACATCTTCAGCAATGTTCAAGGTCACAAGACCTTCCTTGACATCAATAACTGCTCCAACAGTGGCTAAGAATGGCCTCCCTAGTAAGGTTGGATCTTCAGGCTCCTTGTCCATCTCTATGACCACAAAATCAGTGTGAACCCTTGCCTTCCCTATCTTGAGTGGGACATTCTCCAACCTTCCAACTACCTCTCTATTTGTCCCATCAGCTAGGCACACATGGAGGTTAGTGGATTTGAAATCAGTTCTCCCAAGCTTTTGAGCTATGGAATATGGCATCACACTTGTTGAAGCTCCCAAATCACAAAGGCATTGATTGTAGTGAAGGTAACTGATGGTGCAAGGCAGATAGAATGGCCCTGGATGCTTAAGCTTAAGTGGGATGATCACTCCTCCAAGGTTCTCAAGATCCTTCTCATCTTTAGCTTGAGCCTTCTTTTTTGACAAATCAAGCAAAAAATTTCTATAGAGAGGATATGGTTTATACTGTTCCAAGGCAGGTCCTCTCTCCTCTTCTTGGTAAGCTATGATGATCTCTTGAATGGCTGACACTTGTTCCTTTTTCTCAGCCAAAGCTTCTTCTTTCAAAACCCTTTCTTCCTCTTGTTGCTTAGCCAACATCTCCTTTTTCTCAATTATTTCCCTTAACTCCTTGATCTTTTATGCTTTGAAACGCCCAGGGAATGGTAGTGGAGGCTTGTAGGCAGGAGGAATGTACTTAGCAGGCTTGACAGCTTCGGAGTCTCCAGCTCGATCGACCACTCGAGCATGTACTCGGTCGAGTGGCTGCTCGAGCTCCTGGTTGAGTTCGTATGCGAGCTCCTGTTGCTTTGCACAAACGTCACTTGGGGCTTCAGTAACTAATGAATTCCCCCAAACTTGGACTTCACTATCCTCAGTGACTTCTTCCTCTTGAAATTGAATGGCTTTGGCTGTGAACTCCCTTGGATTTTGAACAGCTTTTCCAGGGAGTTGGTTGGGTTTTGGAGCTGAAGTAGAGGCTATGTTACTCTCCATATACTTCACTCTGGAACTAAGACCCTCAAACTTCATATTCAGATCATTGTACTGTGATGTTAACCTTTGGTTCAACTCAGCAAACTGCTTGGCTTCCTCAATCTTTCCTTGTGTTTGCAAAATCAACAATTATTTCATCATTTCTCTTAAGTCTTGTTCTTGGCCTTGGTTAGTCTGAAACCCTGGTGGGGGACACAACTGAGGCTGGAACACTTGATGTTGTTGTTTGGGGACATAGTTTTGTTGCTGTTGAGGCTGTTGAGGTGGATAGACTTGGTCTTGAGGATTAGCCACATTGGTACTCCTATAAGAGAGATTGTTGTTCTTGAAACCTCCTTGGTTGTAGCCTTTGAATCCTCCTTGGTTTTGCATGTAGCACAACTCAGCAAACTCAGTCTCCCCCTCTTGAACTGGAACTTCTTCTTCACCAATGAAGTGAATAGACTTTTGTTGGCTAAGAAGGATCTTGTCAAGCTTCTCATTGACCATCTTCAAGTCCTTCTTGTACTTGTCCTCTTGATCAGTTGAGGAACTCCTTATTGTTCTGTCATAGTCCTCATTATAGTTGCCATCTGACTGAGCAAGATTCTCAACTAATTCCCAGCCTTCTTCTACATTCTTGTTGAGGAAATTGCCATTAGAAGCTGTGTCAAGAAGCATCCTAATCTTGGGAAGCACTCCTCTATACAATGTACTCAAGAGTGACTCATTGCTGAAGCCATGATGAGGATATTGAGTCTGAAATCCTTTGAACCTCTCCCATTCTTCACAAAAGCTTTCATTGTTTCTTTGAGCAAACCCAGAAATCTCATTCCTCAACCTAGCAGTCCTTGCATTGGAGAAGAATTTGGCTAAGAAAGCCTTCTTGCAAGCATCCCATATGGTTATTGCTCCAGTAGGAAGAGTCTTCTCCCAAAGGTGTGCCTTATCTCCAAGTGAGAATGGGAAGAGCCTCAACTTGAATCCATCTTCACTCACTCCATTGATCTTTGTAAGACCACAGATTCTGTCAAACTCATCAAGGTGATCTAGTGGATCCTCTATTGGCAACACATGGAACTTGTTAGCTTGAATCATGGAGATCAAGCCACTCTTGATCTCAAAGTTGTTGTTTGGCACTGTTGGAGGCACAATACCAGCCCTTTGGTTGTGGGTGTTGGGTGCATCTCCAACACCAATGTGCCTAGGTCTCTGCTCATGGTTAGCTTGTTGCTCCATGATCACTGAATCCTCTTGCTAAACTTGAACTACCCTTCTTCTCTGATATCCCAAACCCTTTTGCTTTCTATGTATGTTGTCAATAGGCCTTTGAAGATTATCTTTCCCCTTAGACCTTGTGTTCATCAACAAACGCGAGTACATATTCGAACAGGTTCACAATTGAGCTCAGGCTCGTCTGGGGGGTCAAGTCGACTGGGGAATGGTGTCCAAATGTACACGGCTTCTGGCTCAATCAAGTGCTCGATCACTGCTCGGTCGAGTGGTGGTCGAGTGACTGGTCGAGTGGTACCTGAAATGGAACTTCAACCCAGCAACAGAAGAGTCAAGTGTATAAACGAACTTAATCTTAGACTAATATGGATCCTAAATGTCACAAAAACACACTCAAATGGGCAACGGCGCCAAATTGAAACAAGGTTTATATGGTGGTGAATGATGATGAATGTATGCAATGGTGGTATGAATGGAATGATGGATGGGTGTTTCAATTCCCCTTATGCTGTTGCAGTATAAGAGGTATCAATCCTAAATGAGTGTTTGTGAACAATTAGGATATGCATATGAATCTAAGTTAAGACAAATGTAAAGATTGTTTGTCACTAACAATCCTAAGATAGAAATGTAAAGATGCAGAAAGTAAACTACAAGAACGAAGAACTAAATGCAAATGAAACTGAATGATTGCAACAGTAGTGAAGTAAGAACAGAAATAGAAACTACTACTAATGAACTAATGCAAGACAATTAATGAACTGAAAACTAAATGAATGCAACTAGAATGAGACAGGAATGAAACAGGACAATCACAAATCATAAGCCAGAGTTCTGGGGATGAACTCGAGCAAGCACTCGACCGAGTGTAGGTCGAGTGGGAGGTCGAGTTGGTTAAATCCGGAAAACAAAGCAACACAATAAAAACAGAGCAATGCAAATACGAATCAAACAACAAGCAAGCGACATGATTAAGACTTTAAAATCAATAAACAAAAAAGGTCCTGAGGATGGATTCATGGGATGAACTAATCATTGTGGTTATCTAACTTGGTCAACAAATCTCAAGCAAACTTTGAGCTAACCTCTAGACATATAAATCTAAGACAAGTTTCTCCCACTCTCATGGTCAAGAAACAATCAAACCTATGCAATTCTAGACTTGTTCTCACACAGTAAAGAATCTACACAAGCAGGTATTAAGCAATACATCTCAAACCAAACAAGACCTCTAATCTCTTAGCAAGCCTAATGGTAAGCTCTAGATCTAGCCTTATCTATGCTTCTTAAACATTGGTGTGATGCTAAGAAGCTTGAGATCAGATCCTACCCTCTCAGATATAGGATCAGCGTTAAGAACATCTAGCCTAGAAGAGATCTACAACAATCAAGCTTGACCAAATCACACAAACCACAAGATCAATCCATCTTAACCCATCCTCAAGATCCTAAGCAAGCTACTCACAACAATACATGATGAACAAAGTCAAAAACCCAGAAAATATTGAAACTTGCATTATTAGAAAGATGAAACAAAGATCTTCAATATTGATGAAAGGATCAAACTCAAATTCTCAATATTAAGAAAGTTATGAAACCAAAAATATTGAGGAATTTAGTCTTTTTCAAGTACAAGATCTAAGAAAAATAAAAGTGCAAAAAGAATAATTCCCAAAAAGGTAAAAACTAGGTTTAGAGAATATCTAAAAAGCTGGACTCTTTTGGTGGCTGCAGGTACAAGGCTTTATATAGGAGAGGAGGTGCAAGCCCTAAAAATACAAAAAGTCAAAGTAGTCAACGGCTCGGTCAACTCGACCAGTGCTCGGTCGAGTGGCTTGGTCGAGCTGGCTTCTCTCGTGCAATCTCCACTCGGTCGAGTCCTCCTCAGCACACGGTCGAGTGTCTTGTCGAGTGTGCGGTCGAGTTGGACTCTGGACCTTGGTTCTTCAGCCTTAACTCCCTTGTTTCCTCCTCATGATTGCTTCACATCTCTTCTCCATTGCTTCCATGCTCCTTAAGCTCTAAAATCACCTGTTTATGCATGAAAAGATGCAAATGCAATGCAAGTAAACTCTAATTCATGATTAGCGCTAAAGCTACACAATAATGGCCTAAATGGATAGCAAAAGATGCAAAAGATGTGAATAAACTAAGGGAAAACAAGGTAAAATATATGAACATCAGGGTTGGAAATGTTCAGAGCATTCAAAACTCGAACGAAACTAGGAAAGATGCCAGTGACTAGCCGATCTGCGTGGTTGATACTAGCCCGAGAAAGGACAGCCGCTGGAGCTAGCAGTTTCCTTCCGAATGTGTTGCATAATGCTCCCTTCAAGAGGAGACGGAGACGTCTCGATCCCATGAACTCGTTCTGAGTTTCAACGTTGTCGAGCCGGAAGGGGATCCTTTGCCAAAGGAACTCTGGAGGTACCGAGCTCGCCGCAAGAGACTAGGCGCGTATATCAAAGCACTTCGTCTTAAACTCGAGCAAGTCTTTCCGCTCTGCCGATTGGAAGGAACTATCCGAGTCCTGGATGAGCTCATCGCCGAAGGTTTCTTTCTGGCGAAGTGGCGCATGACTTCTCTACTTGCTGAGCATGCCTCGTGCGAAGAACAGGTCTCCCGTACGGTGGTGCCCAACTTATCCGAAGGTGATTACGAACCTTTGGGAGAGTCTAACTTCCCGCGCATCACGAACGTCTGGGCCTACCGAGCTTGCCTGGAGAGGCTGAGGCGGTACGTCAACCACTTGGAGTCAACAAAACATTTCTTCTGTGAAAGCCATGCCATAGAAGTTCCATGTGCCATCCTGGAGGAGATGGTGTCCAAGGGCTCCGAAGTGCCGATGGAAAGGCTTGGAGCCTTAAGGCGGGAGAGTCAGATCTGGCGATCTGAACTGAGCAAGCTGGTGGTGGAAGAACCGTTGGAGTCCGATCTATCCGGTCCGGCGCCCATTCTGAGACGACATGACCGTCCAGAATGCTAGAGATGCGAATCAGTTTGTGCCGAGATCAGAAGACTCGTGATTAGCCTTCCCATGGGAACTAGTTCGCTGATAGGACGCTTGTCGCTTTTTATTATTATTATTATTTTTGGCAAATTGCCAAACTAAATGCCAAACTAAATGTAATCAATTCGAATTTAATGGAAATTTTGCTGAGTTATAATATTTATGGGAAGACGAAATGTCATGTGACGGCTGTGTTATAATGAGTTATGGCTGAGTTATCACAAGAAACAATCTAAAAGTAAATGGATGATATATATGACTTTACGGCTGAGTTATAATATTTACGGGAAAATGAAAGGTCATGTGACGGCTGAGTTATAGTGAGTTATGGCTGAGTTATCACAAGAAACAATCTGAAAGTAAATGGATGATATATATGACTTTACGGCTGAGTTATAATATTTACGGGAAAACGAAAGGTCTCGTCGATTTATGTTACGGCTGAGTTATAGTGAGTTATGGCTAAGTTATCACAAGAAACAGTATGAAAGTAAATGGCTGATATATATGACTTTACGGATGAGTTATAATATTTACGGGAAAACGAAAGGTCTCGTCGATTCATGTGACGGCTAAGTTATAGTGATTTATAAATCCTTAATGGCTGATTTATCGTAATACCGGCTGAGTTATATTAATATGAAACATTACAAAAAAAAAAAAAAAAACAAGTTCAGAGTTCAGAAAGAAGAAGACACGACAGTACAATGGAATTCACTTTTAAAAACCGATTAATAGGAGGAAGAACCATGAACTTTTAGTTTACACCAATCAAAAGGAGGAGGAACCACAAACTGGTGGACATCAGCCTCCGCAATATCTCTCATCTCCTCTAACCTCTTGTGCTCTACCGCTAAGTCGACAAGTTCTCCACCCAAGATTTGATTCAGTTGGGATAGTTGAGCGTCGATTAGTTCCACTTGATGCATGAGGACGGTCTTCTATTCCTTCTTCTTCATATGATCATCCATCATATGCAGAATTGCTGTGTAGCGATCAGTTGTCTCCGCCTCGGCTGGGACTCTTGTCTGAGTAAAAGCTTCGGACACAGCCAATAGTGATTCCTCTTCCCACTCGAAATCTGCATTTCTTTCTGGACGCTTACTGGAACTTGCTCCGGCCATGCGGATGGACGGCTGATTGTCTTTGTGTCCCCACTCTGCCTTGCGTTTTTGATGTTTACTGGAACCCTCTCCGTCCATAACTCGGCTACGAAAATAAAAACAACCGTTATGTGCAATGATCGGTAAATATGCAATAGATTGAGAGGGGGAGACTTACATGTGCAATGTATTGATATTGGATGTAGAGGAGATTTGAAGGTGAACTTATCGACGAATATGCAATATATTGTGAGGGGATTCGGAGGATATTTATAGATGCAATGAGCAGAGAAGAAGATGTGGTTAAGGAAACGATACAATGAATATAGAGATGAAGATGAAAAAACCGAAATGATACAATGAATTAGGAGAATATAAAGGAAAAACAATAGGAAAACAAAAGGTCACGTCTACTATGGTTTCCCGCCAAAATATTAGGTTAACTTATGATTTCCCGCCAAAATATTGCTTGACGGCTGAGTTATAGTTTAATGGGAAAACGAAAGGTCTCGTCAATTCATGTGACGGCTGAGTTATAGTGAATAATGGCTAAGTTATCACCAGACTTATAATTGGAGTTATGGCTGAGTTATAGTTTATGACGGCTGAGTTATCGTTTACAGTTTTCTCAATAATATGAAAACGTAATCTTCTTTCTCTGCTGAGTCTTTTGTTCTGTAGGATTCCTAATATATTTTCTAATTAAAACGTCTCTCGATATCACAAAAAGTGTTATTAGGTAAACGCGAAAAATCACTAATTCTGTGTTTACTCATATCCACACACATAATAAATTCATAAAGTGAGGTCTGTTCACAATATATTATTCAAAATAATTACATAATTACTATTCGAATTTAGAATTTTATTGTTGTAAAAGTTTTTCTCCAACAACTGACTAACATGGCTGAGTTATTGACTTAAATGGCTTACTTATATGATATTTCACAGCTGATTTATTGACTTAAACGGCTTACTTATATGATATTTCACGGCCGAGTTATAGTTTTACGGGAAAACGAAAAGTCTCGTCGATTCATGTGATGGCTGAGTTATTACACAAAATAATTAGAAAGCGGAAAACGAAAGTTCTCGTCGATTAGTATGACGCCTGAGTTATAATCCTTGACAGCTGAGTTATTACACAAAATAAAATAAATCTCCCTAACTATAGAGCACAAGTTTTCACATTGTGCCCAAATTGCTTACATCACGAACATGCGTGTTGCTTCCTAGGGCATTTATTTGCAATGGCAACTTCGAAAGATGATTTAATCCTACGCTTCTTGGGCCTTCCTAGCTGGTTCACAACAATCGGAAGCAAGCACTTCTGATTATCCACAGCTTCGGGAGTAGGGAATGATTCATCTGGAGGCATGATTGAACCACCCCATCTGTTAACCAAATCGACACTCCTAAATTTCGGATCGCACATGGATATACGAGACACATCCATATGCTCTGCAGCTACGATTTCATGGATGCATGGTATTTCCTCTTGGTCGAAACAACGGCATGTGCAACTCTTTAGTTCCAAATTTACAACATGCAAAGATGATCCATATTTCACTTGCACACGTACAGCATCAATCGTTAGTACCTCCATAAGTCTTGGTGCGGTGACACCGTCCTAGTAGGGAGTAGAAAAAAAAAACGTTTTAGGCTGAATTATGAAAAAAGTGACGGCTGAGTTTTGAAAACAATTATGGCTGATTTATGGAAACTATAATGGTTATGGTTGAGATATGGAAACAATTACGGCTGAGATATGAAAACTGTGATGGCTGAGTTATCAACTTTGACGACTGACTTATGTAAACTTACCTGTAACAGTTTCTCAACACCTCGAGTGAGCGTTGTTAGCTGCGATTTCACATCCTCTCTCCGTTCAGAAAACCATATGGTCATCATATTCCGCATCTATTCTAGCAGTCAAACTATGGGAAGACTTCTAGCATTTGACAGTGCATGGTTCATTGATTCTGCAATATTCGTTGTCAATAAATTGTACCTTTCACCCGGGAAATGAACACGTGCCCACGTTCAGCTGGTTGGAGGTATCCATGTAGTTCAGGATGACGTGCTTCAATCTCATTGAAAGCCTCATTAAAATTAGTTAGCCAAAAACACCTTGCCGCTTTTTTCACTAAAAGGAACAAATGTTTTCCTTTGAAATTCACCAAGATGTTCTTATACAAATGGTAAGTGCAAATTCCACGCGAAGCCAACAGATACACTTGACCAATCGCTTTCCCAATTGACTTATGTCTGTCGGAGATTATCGCAAGATCCTTTTCGTCAGGAATGGCAACTTTGAGTCTATCTTCATCATCAATTTGAAGACGCGTGACTGTACCCGGATTTTCCCTTTTTAACTTGTATATATAAGATGGCAACTCGCTAAAACTATCCTCAGGAGTTCCCTGATCGATCTGTCTTGCATTCAGCAGCGTCGATATGCCTTCCAATAACTCATATGTTGACACCAACAAATTAATAAATCAGCCATAATATATAGATAACTCAGCCGATACATTCAAATTAGTCAGCCGTTAATAATCAATAAATCAATCGTAACATGTACTCAGCCTATACATACCTATAAGTCAGCCGTAAAGAATCAATATGTAAATAACTACCAATAAGTCAGTCGAAACATAGTAATTACCTTTAGACTAAATTGCTTATTGAAAATGACTCTGACACTTTTAGATTTAACATCCGGACCAAGATCACCAAGATAGTCCCTCTAAAAACCTACCAATACATCAACTGTTGATTGGCGGGATCTAATAGAATGTTCCGTCATAGAACATGTGTGTTCCGAATCGTATACACGAACATGAAAATCCGGGTCATCCCCTTGTACAGATGCACAAACTCTCCAAAGACATTCTTCAATCCAGCACCTAAAAACCACTTGTCTCGGATTTGATACTGGTACATTGAAATCAAATCCATCCCTACCCGAAATAAGTTTCACGTGATTCATGATCTCCTTTTTGCTACTGTATCGTTGTCCTACAACAATTTTTAGCGTTGACACCTCCAACCTAATAGCCTTCGGATTCATCTTCGATCCGGCAAAGTTATCATCTTTATGAGCTTTCTTCTAAAGAGGCGGAGTAGGTGGGTCTTCCTCTTTACTCTGTGGCTCGCCCAAACAGAAAACTTCTCATCATCAGATGACTCACCATCGGAGTCGTCGAAAACATCAAATCGGGTTGAAAATTCATCGTCTTCTTCTTCGTCAGATGCTACTTCGACAGCTTCTTCTTCTTCTTTGTTTTCTTTGTCAACGATCTTACCATAATCAAAACAAGTGCCTTCAAATCCCCCACCGTGCACTGCTTGGCCGAAACATACTTCCTCTAGCTCCACTAGTTTCTGTAGACTCTTTCGCCAAAAACTCTACACAGAGACGTAGATGATCGGTTTTCCATTGCCCCAAAAAACATTGCAACTGTCGATCATTGGAGACAAAAACTGGTGGAGTATCATGTGCCATATGTTTCAGTGCCTTGTTCGAGAACATGTAACTCAGCTTTAGCTCATGGCTAAACGCGTCCAATCCGTAGTCTTCAAGAACAAGCTCCACAAGCTTGGCGTGTGTTGTTCCTCCATCTATCTGCACAACTATACACCATCTATCGTCGGTGTTAAATACATATCTCTGTGTCTTTATCCAGTTACCGGACACAAATAGTACCGGAACTGGATCCATGAAAGATAATGAAGAACAAGGTGAAGAAGAAGTAGAAAAACAAGGTGAAGAAGAAAAGTAAAGAAGAAGTAGAAGAACAAGTAGAATAAGAAGGTAAATAGTTCACTTATTAACCAGTTGAAGAACAAGAGTCGAACAACGTTTCATATTTCCGGAGAAAAAAAACGATGACATGGATGCTGCGTCCGACGTGGCAAGTCAGCCATCAAACAAATTATAACTCAGTCACAACATGAAAAATATTACAGTAATTAGAAAGCAAAAATATTGCTGTCAAATTCAGCCGCCTCATCAACTGAAAATATGTAACTCAGCCGTATCGTTTTATAAGTCAGCCGTAACTGAATAACATTCTAGTAATTAATCTTTTGCTACTAAGTCAGCCGTCGAATGGCTGAGTTGTACGATAAGTCAGCCTATCATGGCTGAGTTATAGTTTTTAACCATAACTCAGCCGTAACAACATCTCATAAGTCAGCCGTTTTTCATAACTCAGCCAGTTGGAAAATGGTAATTCAGTCGTTTTTGACAACTCAACCATCGGTTGAAAACTCAGCCATACGGACGGCTGATTAGAGCATAACTCAGCCAGATTTTAATAAGTCAGCCATAACGCTTGGCTGAGTTATGCTCTAACTCAACCGTCCGCTCTTACTCAAATATTTTTTCCATAACTCAGCCGCAACATACCTTTGTAACGCATTACGGGTGAGTTATGGTTACAAGTCGGCGATTTCTGACGTGGCGTCTGACGTGGTAATGACATTTTTGTAATTACATTTTTTCCGGTAACATAAAACAAGGGCACGCTAGGTATTTTGAAAATACTCGAAATATTCTAGTAATAAAATCTTTTTTTGTAGATTCTGGTAATATTACCTAAAATGTGTAACATTTGAGTAAATGACCCTTTTTTAACACTCTACATCATCTTTTCTCTCTTAAGTATCATAATTCAACACATACATCATTTTTATCATCTATAATAGTTTTCTTTAATAAAATTACAACACATTACCCCACCAATTTAATTTCATATTTTTCACCTTATTTATGTTTATTTTTTCTGATCACATATTATTAATCATAGTAGTGAAATTAAAATAAGTAAAAATTAAATAAATTTATATAATAATTGAGATTTTGTTTTTATTTAATAAATTATATAAATTGTTTGCAAATAATAAAAAAAATGAAATAATAAAAACACATATAATACAATGATGAGTAAAAACACATATAATATAAAAACAAATATAACTGAATAACATTCTAGTAATTAACATACAACACAAGTAAGGAAACACTCATAACTTAATTAGTACAATAATATCAACTGACAAACTTAAAAATCTTACTCACCACGGAACATTATGAGTTATGCCCATATGTGTTTTACTAGATCTGCTTGTAATTTGTGATGTACACTTGAATCACGCAACTCAGATCTAGCACGCACATGATTTGCAAATACATGTAGCACTTCGGTCGAGAATGGTTGTTCTGTACTAGATCCACTTGCCTCAGATTTATCATAATCAGTCCAATATAGAGCATATGTCTCTCGTTCATCCTCAACAATCATATTATGCAATATGATACATGACCTTATGATGATCGCCAAATCAGCTATGTCCCACAATCGAGCTGGTTCTTGAATGATTTTAAATCGAGCCTGCAACACTCCAAATGCAAGTTAGATGTCCTTCCGACACCCCTCCTGACATTGTGCAAATAACTTGTCTAGTTCACTCTGGGGTAGTCTTCCTCACATTTGCCTCATCTATCATAATTTGATGATAATCCGACGCCAGATCAATCTTGGAGAACCAAGTAGCGCCTCTCAACTGATCCAAAAACCCATCGATCCTCGAAAGAGGGTACTTGTTCTAAACATCGACCTGGTTCAGACCCCGATAATCAATGCAAAAGTGGAAACTCCCCTCATTCTTCTTAACAAACAACATCGGCACTCCCCATGGTGACACATTAGGACGGATGAATCCCTTGCCCAAAAGATCCTTCAGCTAACTTCTTCAGATCTGCCTTTTCTGTTGGAGCCATCCTGTAAGGCACCTTGGATAACGGCGTCGTCCCCGCTCAATCGTGAAAGGATCAGACCGAGAAGGTGGTAATCCCTGCAACGACTGGAACAAATCCTCAAACTCCTCAACAACCTAAATACCGCTAACCGTAGACTGCCCTACTGACTCCGGCACCAATATAGTAACCAGATAAGCCTCATGTTCTTTCTCGATCATCTTCCCGGCCTGCATGGCTGAGAGCACAAGACTCCCAGAAGTCGGTCTCACTCCCTCAAATAACAACTTCCCTCATGGACGTTCAAAATCCACTCTACCTCGATAACAATCAAGGTGAACCATATGAGGATGCAACCAATCCATCTCCAGGATAACATCATACAACTCCACCGGGCTGATAAGAAAATCTGTTGGCTACGACTCCCCCGCGATCTGAATATCAACTCCCCTCACCCGTCCAAGCACTCTCAGAAATTTACCTCCCGCAACTCTGACAACAACCGCTCGCTCCTCGGGATTCCCTCTAATAATAGCACTCTCTGTGCATTCTGGAGTAATGAAGCTATGGGTTGCTCTAGAATCGAACATAACATGGCACCTAACTCTGCCCACCAACAAGGTCCCTACACAAACCTCATGTGCTGAGAACCTAACACGTTATCACAGGCAAAACATAAAATCTTTACCTACTAAAATTCACAAAGTCTGGGCACTAGAAATTATACATGTGATCGTCACGGCACTAGTTCCACCAGTCTCCACAGTCGTGTACACCCGCGGCGTCTAATCAATTTGTGCCACCTGCTACACTCCCACTTGCACTCAAAGCTGCACCGCCATCTGCTGTAACTTGAGACACTTGGGCTTAATATGCCCAGGCTCCCTACAGTGATAGCAATCACAAACCACCGTCTGAGCTGTCGGTGTGGCACACCTCTGGGGACAGGTAGCTACTCTGTGCTCCATGCTATTGCACCCGTAGCACCCTACATCACTTGGCCTCTACGTAGCCTCCCAATTGGTTCCCTGCGCAGGCTTGGCGCCCTTCCGGAACCTCCAGGATGCTAAACCTTCCTAGGCTGAACCGATGGACTAACTGTCACTGTTTGTCCCTGATGTCCTCAATCACTACCGCAGTCTCAACCAGCTCTGTCCGCGTAGGATAGCTCCGCCCTCTGCAGTGGACCCTCAAATCAACATGAAGCACCCTCATAAAGCTCCTGATTTGAGCCTCCTCAGACTCCATCGCCCGACTCCATACATCAGAAGTCGACTGAACTCCACGTCCAGCTCCCGCACCGACCGAGTACCCTAAGATAATTGTAGGAACTGCACCTCCAGTAGTGCCTCACGGGGAAAGTACTAGCGGTTGCACTTCTCCACAAAGTCAACCAAAGTCATCTCCCTCTGTACCCTCCTGGCAGCCACTGATCTCCATCACAAGTGAGCATCACCAATCAGGTTGTGGACCCCTAAGTCCACCCAAAACACCTGAGGACATCTGAGAGACTGGAAGTTACATTCAACTCTCGCCCTCCACACATCTGCAGCGGAAGAGTCAGAACCACCCAAAAACGGCTATGTACCAATGTTACCCATCTCCCTCAGCATGGTCACATACAAAAATGAGTTCCCGCACCTGCAGCCACTGGCTGCTGCACCTCCGCCACCATAGGCGGCACCACTGGAGTCTGCACCGGTACCACTACCGGCAACCGCTCTAGCACCCGTGCCAACAAGTTCACAAGGTCAACACCCCCCCCCCAAGGGGCTCCACCTGCTCTTCATTGCCTTGATCACGATTACACTTTGCTTTTGCGTGCATCACAAACACAAATTGAAATGCATGAGTATTGTCATAAACACTCAGTGAGGCAATACTCCCATCTACTGGGCTATACACACAAGCAACTGAGATTCCAATGTCAAACAATCATCAAACAAACACAAGAAACCATGAAAACAAGTATCATCTGCTCGCTGAAAAGGGTGGTGTCGACCGACACCAGCTAAGTGTCGAC
Organism: Camelina sativa; assembly: GCF_030686135.1. Taxonomy (NCBI): domain Eukaryota; kingdom Viridiplantae; phylum Streptophyta; class Magnoliopsida; order Brassicales; family Brassicaceae; genus Camelina; species Camelina sativa. Next base: position 26,687,551 of record NC_141899.1, on the reverse strand, counting down.
CAACATAGGCTATTAGTGTCAACCGACACTGCCTCTCAGTGTCGATAGATACAGCTTCTTGGTGTCGAATGACACCCACCTGGTGTCGATCGACACTAACTCCGCAGACGCGATCTCCTCGAAGCCGAGAGTCAAATCTCGCTTCTCTTCACCTCTAATCCGTCCAAAACTTGACCAAAAGCCATAAAAGCCGTAGGAACACATAACAACCAAGACAAATGAAATATTAGGTTTAGATCAGCCATGGTCATGCACTCACCTCCTTTGCAGGAAGTTTCTGACCCAAACTGATAAATCTAATAACACCTTATAAAGGCTCCTCCTTCGTTCCTAGCACAAATCTCCACTCCATAAAAACAGATCTCATCAAACAAGCCTAGAATCTCCAAAATCTCCCGAGAACACTCTCTCTGCTCTCTTTTCTCTCTATTTTCTCTCTGGAACGGCTAAAAGTGGCTTTCCCGAAATCCTCAGGTCGACTTCTGAAACACATATATTTGTATGGTGGATGATGGAATGGAATGATGTGATGATATGATAAACAAATGGAGTGCAGGGTGTTTCAATTCCCCTTATGCAGTTGCAGTATAAGAGGTGTCAATCCAATCTGAGTGTTGCAAGCAATCAGGATGTGCATATATGTCTAAGTCAAGCCAAGTATGAAGGATGTTTGTCACTAACAACCTCTGAATGTAAAATGCAGAATGTAAAAACTACTAGAACTAGATGCTAAATGTAAATGGAACAGAATGATTATGACTATTATGAAGCTAGAACAGAAATGGAAACTATAGTAGTGCAAGTAATAAGCTAATTCAAGACAAGTAATGAACAGGATGCTAAGTACAGAAAGGCAACTAAAGTAAGACAGGAAATGAGACAGGACAAACGTGAATCATAAACAAAAGTTCTGGGGATGAACTCGAGCAAGCACTCGATCGAGTGTAGATCGAGTGTAGGGTCGAGCTGGACAAAAACGTAAAACAGAGCATTGCAAACAAAACAGAGCAATACGAAAGTAAATCAAACAACGGATCAAACAACAGGATTTAAACTGAGAAATCAATAAACAAGGAAGGCCTTGAGGAGGGATTCATGGACTTGACCAATGATTGTGGTTATCTAGCTTGGTCAACAAATCTCAAACAACTTGAGCTAATCTCTAGACAATAATTTCTAAGAACATGTTTAATCCACTCTCATGGCAAAAAACAATCAAACTCATATATTTCTAGACTTGTTCTCACAAAGTAAAGAATCTACACTAGCAAGAATTAAGCAATATGTCAAATACCAAACAAGACCTCTAATCTCTTAGCAAGCCTAATGATAAACTCTACATCTAGCCTTATCTATGCTCCTTAGACATTGGTGTGATGCTAAGAGGCTTGAAATCAAACCCTACCCTCTCAGTTATAGGATCAGCATTAAGAACATCTAGCCTAGAAGATATCTATTACAATCAAGCTTAACCAAATCAAACAAACCACAAACACAATCCAGCCTAACCCATCCTCAAGATCCTAAGCAACTACTCACAAGAACACATGATGAACAACAAAGTCATAAACCCAAAAAATACCGAAACTTGCATCAATAGAAAGATAAAGCAAAGATCTACAATATTGGAGAAGGAATCAAACTCGAATTCTCAATATTTTGAAAGTTATGAAACCAACAAAATTGAAGAATCTAGTGTTTTCTCCTTCAAAAGAAGGTACAAGATCTAAGAAAATAAAAGTGCAAAAGTAATAATTCCCAAAAGGGTAAAAACTAGGTTTTCTGACTATCTAAAAAGTTGGACTCCTTGGTGGCTGCAGGGTACAAGCCCTTATATAGAAAAAGTAGTGGAAGCCCTAAAAATACTAAAAGACAAAATAGATAGGTGGCTCGGCCAACTCGACTCGGTGCTCGGTCGAGTGACCGGTCGAGTTGGGTTTCTTTCTGCTCCTTCCACTCGGTCGAGTCCCTCTCCGCACACGGTCGAGTGTCTGGTCGAGTGGGCTGTCGAGTGGGACTCCGGACCTTGTTTCTTCAGCCTTAACTCTCTTGCTTTCTCCTCTTTGTTTGCTTCACTTCTCCTCAGCATTGCTTCCATGCTCCTTAAGCTCCAAAATTACCTGTTTATGCATGAAAAGATGCAAATGCAATGCAACTATACTCTAATGCATGAATAGTCCTAAAGCTATGCAATAATGGTTAAAATGGATAGCAAAAGATGCAAAAGATGTGAATATACTAAGGGAAAACAGGGTAAAATATATGAACATCAACTTCTCACATATATACCCTGGTTTGGGATTCCACTATAACCAAACCGCCCTAATTCGACGATTTAAAACAATCTGGTCGAACTAGAAATTGTTGGTGTCGATCGACACTACCCTTGGTGTCGATCGACATTCCTCCCTAAAACCAACAATTTGGTTTGCAGATGTTACAAAAACATAATGTGACAACAAATGTTTGTGGTAGGGATGATGAATGTAAGTGATGGTGAGATATGATATGAATGGATGGCAGGGTGTTTCAATTCCTCTTATGCAGTTGCAGTATAAGAGGTGTCAATCCAATCTGAGAGTTTGTGAATAATCAAGATATGCACATATGTCTAAGTCAAGCCAAATGTAAATGATGTTTGTCACTAATAGTCCTATTGATGAAATGTAAAGTGCAGAAAGTAAAGCTACTAGAACTAGATGCTAAATGTAAATGGAACAGAATGATTATGACTAATATGAAGATAGAACATAAATAGAAACTATACTAATGAACTAATGCAAGACAAGTAATGAACAAGACACTAAGTAAATGCAACAGAAATGCAACTAGAATGAAACAATAGATAAGACAGGACAACTACAAATCATAAACAAGAGTTCTGGGGATGAACTCGAGCAAGCACTCGATCGAGTGTAGATCGAGTGCAGGGTCGAGCTGGACAAATCCGTGAAACAGAGCAATGCAAGAAAAACAGAGCAACACAAGAACGAATCAAACTACAATCAAACAGCAGGATTTAGACTTAAAAATCAATAAACAAGGAAGGCCTTGAGGAGGGATTCATGGGCTGGACTAATGAATGAGGTCATCTAACTTTGGCCAACAAATCTCAAGCAAACTTTGAGCTAATCTCTAGACATATATTTCTAAGACAAGTTTAATCCACTCTCATGGCAAGAAACAATCAAACCTATGCATCGCTAGACTTGTTCTCACAAAGAAAAGAATCTACACAAGCAGGCATTAAGCAATATATCTCATACCAAGCAAGACCTCTAATCTCTTAACAAGCCTAATGGTAAGCTCTAGATCTAGCCTTATCTATGCTCCTTAAACATTGGTGTGATGCTAAGATGCTTAAAATAAAACCCTAACCTCTCAGTTCAGGATTAGCATTAAGAACATCTAGCCTAGAAGAGATTCTACCACAATGAAGCTTGACCAAAGCAGACAAACCTCAAACACAGCCCAGCCTAACCCATCCTCAAGATCCTAAGCTACTACTCACAAGAACACATGATGAACATCAAAATCATAAACCTAGAAAATACTGAAACTTGCATCACTAGAAAGATAAAACAGAGATCAATATTGAAGAAGAAATGAAACTCAAATTCTTAATATTCTGAAAGTTATGAAACCAACAATATTGAAGAATCTAGAGTTTTTCTCTCAAAGAGAAGTACAAGATCTAAAAATAAAAGTGCAAAAGGATTAATTCCCAAAAGGGTAAAAACTAGGTTTTTGACTATTCTAAAAAGTTGGACCCTTGGTGGCTGCAGGGTACAAGGCCTTTAAATAGAAAAAGTAGTGGAAGCCCTAAAAATGCTAAAAGACAAAATAACTAGGCGGCTCGGCCAACTCGACCCGGTGCTCGGTCGAGTGACCGGTTGAGTTGGCTTATCTCGTGCAGCTTCCACTCGGTCGAGTTCCTTTCTGCACACGGTCGAGTGTCTGGTCGAGTGTGCGGTCGAGCTGGACTCCGGACCTTGGTTCCTCAGCCTTAAGTCTCTTGCTTTTCCTTCATCTTTGCTTCACTTTGCCTCAACATTGCTTCCATGCTCCTTAAGCTCCAAAATCACCTGATTATGCATGAAAAGATGCAAATGCAATGCAACTAAACTCTAATGCATGATTAGTCCTAAAGCTATGCAATAATGGTCAAAATGGATAACAAAAGATGCAAAATGTGTGAATATATTAAGGGAAAACATGGTAAAATATATAAACATCAACACCCCCAAACTTAGTATTTTCTTGCCCTCAAGCAAATAAACAAGACATAAGAAGGTAGGTAAGGTTTGAAAGTGGGATCTCAGCTCCTATAGCTTGCAAATAGACCATCTAGAATCAATGTCCAAGTTACTAATACTATGATGCAAGTTGAATGAGCTGGAATTTAAAGACTTTAGACAAGCATATCACAACCTTTACTGACTTGAGCCTTAGATATCCACATGCATTCAAATCAACCATTTCCTTTAATATTCATTAATCAAGAACATGAATCAATTCTATGCAATGCTTAAACTCATTTGGCTTGGAGGTAAAGGTTTTGAGACAATGATGGTCTCTTTTTAGAGTGGGGCTTATCAATATCAAGGTTCTCTCATAAAAAATGGATTGAGCTTTAGAAGAATGCTAAAGGTAAGATCACTTAGACACATACAAGAACAAAACCTTGTCTACCCAAAGGCACTCAAAGAATCCATTTTATCAATCTAAACCCAAATGATCCTAGTGTTACCCTTTAACTTATTCTTTTCTCTTTCACCCTTTTCTCTTTTGGTTTTCAAGTCTTAGGAGAGGTTTCTTATTTGATCTTTCTAGTGGGATGGGGGATTCTTACTTATTTGCTATGGTTCTCTTTTCTTCTTATTCTTAAGACATACACGCTTTTTGCTAGACTTTTCTTTTCTTTCTTTTCTTTTCTTCAACTAGAACCATCTTTAATAAAATTTTTACTTCCCATCCTTTCACTAGACTTTGCTTAAACACATTCTCCTCTTAAAGACTCTACCCTTTTTCTTTCTCTTTTTCTTCTTTTCTTTTCTTTTTCAAACCAACCAAGTCCCAAACCCAAAAGTCAAACAACCTAGTCCTATCTAGTTTAGAAAATGCAAACTAGAACTACACAAGGTCTTACTCTTGTCAGTTCAAACCTAACACATTCTACCAAGCTCAATCCCAAAAATAGGCCTCACACACACAAGAATAAACATGGCTTGAAAGAAAGGGTTGGTTAAGGGTAGAGAAACTGATTCTTAATGTGGAAATCAGCTACTTGGATCAACAAGAGTGGTAAAAAGGAGAAAGATGATCCAAATATGTATATGGTATCCATGAGTTTAAAGCAATGCACACATTGATAATTGAAAGTCAATATTAGGTTCTTATAAGTAGGAAATGACTTCAAATCACAACATGCTTCAATTTAGACCAAATACAATGCAGGAATTCAAGGCTTGGTTCAATCTTATGCTTCTAACCACTCAACTAGCATCAAATTTTTAGGGTTTTTCGATGCCTTAGATGCTATGCATATACTAACATGATGATGCTAAAAATTCGAAATAAGATCACAAAACACAACAGTCCTCTGTGTGAAAGAAATTTGATTGAGGATTCAAGACCAAAAACACAAAACACAATATGAAATGCAATGGTATATACAAAGAAGGTGATAGTGTTACCTTATGGATTGTGGAAGAAGCTGTCCACATCTTCTTGCATGCTATCAAACGTGTAGTTGGGGTCTTGTTGATGACTTGGAGAAGGTGATTGGGGCATCTCGACGATAGCAATCGATTGGCACTCGGTCGAGTGCCCGGTCGAGTGGGTGGGTCGAGTTGTCTGCCGAGTCTCCAATTCCTCTTCTATCTAGACTCCCTTGCTTCCCTGACCATGAAAACACCAAAACAAACATCAAAATACCTAAAACTCCTAAGAAATAAAGACAAAGATACCTTAGGGACTTCCTCCCTAGTGAGCTTGTTTTAAGTCACTAAGCTTGACTTCTTCTAGCTTTTCAAGCTTGAGGAGCATCCTTGAGGAGCACTTTGCACTCCTCATGTATTTCCTTTTCTCCCAAATATTTCTTAACTCTCTGGCCATTGACTGTGAACTCACTACCATCCTTGTTGAGAAGTGTGACATCTCCATATGGTAAAATCTCTTTTATTTCAAAAGGACATCCCCATCTACTTTTCAACTTCCCAGGGAATAACTTGAGTCTTGAATTGTAAGGCAAGGCTTGGTCTCCAGCCTTTAGGTCCTTGATGAGAATCTTCTTATCATGGAAGGCTTTAGTTCTTTCATTGTAGATTTTGGAGTTTTCATAGGCTTCCAATCTGATCTCCTCAAGTTCATGCAAATCAAGGCTTCTCTTAGCTTGTGCTGTCTCCATATCCAAGTTCAAAAGTTTGATTTCCCATAAAGCTTTATACTCAACTTCAACTGGGAGATGGCAAGACTTTCCATACACAAGCTGGAATGGGGTGTGTTCCTCCATCACTTATCACAACTCTTGGGATTCCATACCTTGGAAAGATTATGGTTTTAAAAAGTTTAAGAACCACTTTGTGATCATTAGTGGGGCTGGCAATGGCTTCCACCCATTTGGAGACGTAGTCCACTGCTACTAATATGTAGACATTCCCATTTGAAGGAGGATTAAAGGGTCCCATGAAATCAATTCCCCACACAACAAATATCTCAACCTCAAGAATTGGATTTTGGGGCATCTCATTCCTTCTTGTGATATTCCCCATTCTTTGACAAGCATCACACTTTGTGATGAACTTGTGAGTGTCCTTTAATAATGTAGGGCACCATAGACTAGCTTGTAAGACTTTTTGGGCTGTCTTGAAAGTTGCAAAATGGCCTCCATAAGCAGAACCATGGCAATGTCCCAATACTCCTTCAACTTCATTCTCTGCTATGCACCTTCTAAACAGTCCATCTGATCCCTTCTTGTATAAGTAAGATTCATCCCAATAGTATTCATTGATGTCCTTGAGGAGCTTTTTCTTCTTATAAGGGTCAATGTCTGCTGGGATTTCTCCACACATTTTGTAATTGACTATGTCAGCATACCAAGGTAGATCTTCACTTTCAAGTGCCATCCACTCCTTCATCTCATCCAGCTTGATCGAGTACCCGAACATACTCGGCCGAGTGCCTGTTCGAGTAGTTGGTCGAGTTGAAGGCCGAGTTGTCCCAATTAGCATCAATTTCTCCTCAGGCATCGAATCATCGATTGGAATCTCCTCCTCTATCCTCATTCTGGACAAATGATCAGCTACTCCATTCTCTATCCCCTTTTTATCGACTATTTCCATGTCAAACTCTTGGAGAAACAAAATCCATCTCAACAGCCTTGGTTTTGTGTCCTTCTTTAAGTAGATGGGGCTCAAAGCAGCATGGTCAGTGTATACAATTACCTTGGACCCTACTAAGTAACTTCTGAATTTCTCAAAAGCAAATACCACTGCTAGAAGCTCCTTCCCTGTTGTTGAATATCTTCCTTGAGTTTCATCCAAGGTTTTACTTGCATAGTGAATCACATGCAGCCTCTTATCTTTTTTCTGTCCTAGAACTGCTCCTACAGCAAAGTCTGAAGCATCGCACATAATCTGAAAAGGAAGATCCCAGGTTGGAGCTTGGACTATTGGAGCTGATATCAAAGCAGCCTTGATCTCCTTGAAAGCTTTCAAGCAATCTTCATCAAAGTTGCACTCAATCTCCTTACAAAGCAGCCTTGTCAATGGCCTAGCTATCTTTGAGAAGTCCTTGATGAATCTTCTATAGAACCCAGCATGACCTAGAAAGCTTCTTATGTCCTTGACTGTTTTTGGTGGTTGAAGTTGAACCATGACCTCAATCTTTGCTTTGTCAACTTCAATACCCTTCTCTGAAATCTTATGACCAAGAACTATCCCTTCTTCAACCATGAAGTGGCACTTTTCCCAGTTCAAAACTAGATTTGCACTTCTTCTCCTCACATCTCTTTAAAACCCTACACATATTAGCAAGACAAGAAGAAAAGGAGTCTCCATAGACAGAGAAGTCATCCATAAAAACTTCAACAACATCCTCAATAAGATCAGAGAAGATAGACATCATGCATCTTTGAAAAGTTGATGGAGCATTACATAATCCAAATGGCATCCATCCAAGAAACAGTAATGGGTGTGATTAGCTAATCTTTCCAACATTTGATCAATGAAAGGAAGAGGAAAATGATCTTTCCTAGTAGCAAAATTAAGCTTTCTATAATCAATGCACATTCTATGTCCTGTAATGGTTCTAGTGGGGATCAACTCATCATGATCATTCTTTACTACAGTGATTCCTCCCTTTTTTGGAACACAATGAACCGGTGAAACCCAAGTACTATCAGAGATAGGATAGATTACACCAGCATCAAGAAACTTAAGAATCTCCTTTTTGACTACTTCTTTTAGGTTGGGGTTTAACATTCTTTGAATGCTAGAGTAAGGTTCATTTTCAAGGTGGATTCTATGCATGCAGAGACTAGGTGAAAGTCCTTGAATGTCATCCAAAGTATAACCAATGGCTTTCCTATACTTCCTTAGCTCAACAATTAGCAAATAAAGTTCTTTCTTACTCAATTTAGCATTTACTATCATAGGAGAAGTAGAGTTCTCACCTAGAAAAACGTACCTTAGCCCAGATGGGAGAGGTTTTAGCTCTACTTTTGGTGCCTTCAGTTCGGACCAGTCATCCGTGGAGGACTCGGCGGTGCACTCGGTCGAGTGGTTATGGGGCTCGGTCGAGTGTGTGCTCGAGTAGGTGGTCGAGCTCTCTGTATTTTTTATTTGAACCGACCATACTTCTTCTCTTAATCGTGGTAACCTCTCAAAAACCTCTGGATGGTTTGATTCTCTACAGGAGTCCAATATTTCCTCATAGGCCTTAGTTTCTATATGGATGAACCCTTCCTCTGCGCTTTTTTTCAAAGCAGTTCGAAGGTGATCTTGTTCTGCTAGTTCTTCCATCAATTCTCCTGATAATTCATCCAACTCGTCGACCCAAAAGACTTGTCCTCCAATTGTTGGTTTCTTCATAGCCTCTACAATGTCAAATGACATTTTTAGGTCCTCTCCCAAGTTGAGATCAATCTTCCCTTGTCTCACATCAATTATTGCTCCTGCTGTAGCTAGGAACGGTCTCCCCAATATCAAGGGGTCTTTTGGTTCTTCATCCACTTCCAAGACTACAAAGTCTGTTGGGACTTCCACTGCTCCAATTCTAACTGGTAGATCCTCCAAAACACCATGCGGTAGTCTTATTGATCTATCAGCTAAGATCACGGATATGTTGCATGGCTTGTACCTTGTAAACCCTAGGCGCTTGGCAACTGATAGAGGCATTAAGCTTACTGAGGCTCTCAAATCACAAAGGCATCTATTGAAGGTTAAAGGGCCTATAGAGCAAGGTAGAGTGAAGGAACCAGGATCTCTTAGCTTTTGAGGATTCACTTGCTTTTGGATTATGGCACTACACTCATAGCTAAGAATCACCATCCCTTGGACTTCTTTGATCCTTTCCATCACAACATCTTTCAAGATTTTTTGGTAAGGAGGGATCATCACAAAGGCATCTATTAGAGGCATCCTAAGCTCAATCTCTCTAACTTGTTTGTCAAACAATGCCTTGTATTTTTCAACCATCTGCTTCTTAAATCTTCCTAGGAAAGGTAGTGGAGGCTTATAAGGAGGAGGAACGAACCGGACTTCTTTTTCGTTCGAGGTAGCTGGCTTGATTTTCTCCTGAGAAACTGCTCGATCGGGTACTCGATCACTCACTCGGTCGAGTGGTACGTCGAGTTCGACAGCGTTTTTGTTCTGAGTCTCTTCTTGTTGAAAATCCTCCCCAACTTGATCGATACTGTCCTCAGTGTCTAGTAATGCTCCCTGTCTTGTTGGTAGAACCCTTCCACTGCAGAGATTGATAGCATTAGCAAACTCGATAGATAGCATAATAGCTTTGCCCTTGTTGTTGTCTTGCTGTTGGGTAGAAGCTAGCTGACTCTCCATAGTGGTAACCCTGGAAGTCAATGTGTCAAACTTGGCATGAAGTTCACGGTAAATATCTTCCATCCTCTTCTTCAGCTCGGCAAATCTGTTTGCTGCCTCAATCTTTCCATTTGTTTGCCCAATCAACAATTGTTGCATCGTTGCTCTTAAGTCTTGTTCCTGGCCTTGGTTAGTCTGAAACCCTGGTGGGGGACACAATTGTGGCTGGAACATTTGATGTTGTTGCTTGGGGACATAGTTGTTTTGTTGTTCAGGCTGAGGAGGTGGATAGACTTGGTCTTGTGGATTGGCTACATTTGTGCTTCTATAGGGGAGGGTGTAGTTCTTGAACCCTCCTCCTTGGTTGTAGCCTTTGAATCCACCTTGGTTTTGCATATAACAGAGTTCAACAAATTCCCTCTCCCCCTCTTGAACTGGAACCTCTTCTTCACCAATGAAGTGAATGGACTTTTGTTGGCTAAGGAGGATCTTGTCAAGTTTCTCATTGACCATCTTCAAATCCTTCTTGCACTTGTCCTCTTGGTCAGTGGAGGTGGACCTTATGGTTCTGTCATAGTCCTCATTGTAATTGCCATCTGACTGAGCAAGATTCTCAACTAATTCCCATCCTTCTTCCATATTCTTGTTGAGGAAGTTGCCATTAGAAGCTGTGTCAAGAAAAATTCTGATCTTGGGAAGTACTCCTCTATACAAAGTGCTTAGTAGGGACTCATTGCTGAAGCCATTGTGAGGACACTGAGTCTGGAATTCTTTAAACCTCTCCCAAGCTTCACAAAAGCTCTCATTATTCCTTTGAGCAAACCCAGAAATTTCATTCCTCAATCAAGCAGTCCTAGCATTGGAGAAGAACTTGGCCAAGAAAGCCTTCTTGCAAGCATCCCATGTGGTTATTGCTCCAGTAGGAAGAGTCTTCTCCCAAAGATGAGCTTTGTCTCCAAGGGAAAATGGGAATAGCCCAAGCTTGAAGCCATCCTCACTCACTCCATTGATCTTTGTGAGACCACATATCCTATCAAACTCATCAAGGTGATCTAAGGGGTCCTCCATTGGCAACCCATGGAACTTGTTGGCTTGAATCATGGAGATCAATCCACTCTTGATCTCATAATTGTTGTTTGCAACAGTAGAAGGCACAATACCAGCTCTTTGGTTGTGGGTGTTGGGTGCATATCCAGCACCAATGTTCCTAGGTCTTGGAAATTGATCTTGTTGCTCCATGATGACTTGATCCTCTTGCTGTTCTTGAACTACTCTTCTTTGCTTATGTCTCAAACCCTTTTGTCGCCAGTGGATGTTGTCAATAGGCCTTTGAAGATTGTCTTTGCCTTTTGACCTTGTGTGCATCAACAAACTCGAGTTCAGACTCGAACAAGTACACGGTCGAGCGCAGGCTCGAGTGGGTAGTCGAGTCGACTGTGAAGTGGTGTCTATATGTATCCGGCTTCTGACTCGATCAAGTTCTCGATCACTACTCGGTCGAGTGGGTGGTCGAGCTGGTACCTAAAACTCAAGACAGCCAAGCAAATGAAGATTAAAGTTTAGTAACTTCACAAGTGGATAAACGAACTTAATCTTAGACTAATAAAGATCATAAATGTCACAAAACAAACTCAAATGGGCAACTGCGCCAAATTGAAACACATATATTTGTATGGTGGATGATGGAATTGAATGATGTGATGATATGATAAACAAATGGAGTGCAGGGTGTTTCAATTCCCCTTATGCAGTTGCAGTATAAGAGGTGTCAATCCAATCTGAGTGTTGCAAGCAATCAGGTTGTGCATATATGTCTAAGTCAAGCCAAGTATGAAGGATGTTTGTCACTAACAACCTAAAGCTGAATGTAAAATGCAGAATGTAAAAACTACTAGAACTAGATGCTAAATGTAAATGGAACATAATGATTATGACTATTATGAAGCTAGAACAGAAATGGAAACTATAGTAGTGCAAGTAATAAGCTAATGCAAGACAAGTAATGAACAGGATGCTAAGTAAATGCTTTAGAAATGCAACTAAAGTAAGACAGGAAATGAGAAAGGACAAACGTGAATCATAAACAAAAGTTCTGGGGATGAACTCGAGCAAGCACTCGATCGAGTGTAGATCGAGTGTAGGGTCGAGCTGGACAAAAACGTAAAACAGAGCAATGCAAACAAAACAGAGCAATACGACAGTAAATCAAACAACGGATCAAACAACAGGATTTAAACTGAGAAATCAATAAACAAGGAAGGCCTTGAGGAGGGATTCATGGGCTGGACTAATGATTGTGGTTATCTAACTTGGTCAACAAATCTCAAACAATTTGAGCTAATCTCTAGACAATAATTTCTAAGAACATGTTTAATCCACTCTCATGGCAAAAAACAATCAAACTCATATATTTCTAGACTTTTTCTCACAAAGTAAAGAATCTACACAAGCAAGCATTAAGCAATATGTCAAATACCAAACAAGACCTCTAATCTCTTAGCAAGCTTAATGATAAACTCTAGATCTAGCCTTATCTATGCTCCTTAGACATTGGTGTGATGCTAAGAGGCTTGAAATCAAACCCTACCCTCTCAGTTATAGGATCAACATTAAGAACATCTAGCCTAGAAGAGATGTACTACAATCAAGCTTGACCAAATCAAACAGACCACAAACACAATCCAGCCTTACCCATCCTCAAGATTGATGTTCATATATTTTACCTTGTTTTCCCTTAGTTTATTCACATCTTTTGCATCTTTTGTTATCCATTTAGGCCATTATTCTGTAGCTTTAGCACTAATCATGCATTAGAGTTTAGTTGCATTGCATTTGCATCTTTTCATGCATAAACAGGTGATTCTGGAGCTTAAGGAGCATGGAAGCAATGGAGAAGAGATGTGAAGCAATCATGAGGAGGAAACAAGGGAGTTAAGGCTGAAGAACCAAGGTCCAGAGTCCAACTCGACCGCACACTCGACCAGACACTCGACCGTGTGCTGAGGAGGACTCGACCGAGTGGAGATTGCACGAGAGAAGCCAGCTCGACCAACCCACTCGACCGAGCACTGGTCGAGTTGACCGAGCCGTTGACTACTTTGACTTTTTGAATTTTTAGGGCTTCCACCTCCTCTCCTATATAAAGCCTTGTACCTGCAGCCACCAAAAGTGTGCAGCTTTTTAGATATTCTCTAAACCTAGTTTTTACCCTTTTTGGGAATTATTCTTTTTGCACTTTATTTTCCTTAGATCTTGTACTTGAAAAAGAGTAAATTCCTCAATATTGTTGGTTTCATAACTTTCTTAATATTGAAAATTTGAGTTTGATCCTTTCATCAATATTGAAGATCTTTGTTTCATCTTTCTAATAATGCAAGTTTCAATATTTTCTGGGTTTTTGACTTTGTTCATCATGTATTGTTGTGAGTAGTTTGCTTAGGATCTTGAGGATGGGTTAGGATGGATTGATCTTGTGGTTTGTGTGATTTGGTCAAGCTTGATTGTTGTAGATCTCTTCTAGGCTAGATGTTCTTAATGCTGATCCTGAACTGAGAGGTTAGGATCTGATTTCAAGATTCTTAGCATCACACCAATGTTTAAGAAGCATAGATAAGGCTAGATCTAGAGCTTACCATTAGGCTTGCTAAGAGATTAGAGGTCTTGTTTGGTTTGAGATGTATTGTTTAATGCCTGCTTGTGTAGATTCTTTACTGTGTGAGAACAAGTCTAGAATTGCATAGGTTTGATTGTTTCTTGACCATGAGAGTGGGAGAAACTTGTCTTAGATTTATATGTCTAGAGGTTAGCTCAAAGTTTGCTTGAGATTTGTTGACCAAGTTAGATAACCACAATGATTAGTTCATCCCATGAATCCATCCTCAGGACCTTCTTTGGTTATTGATTTTAAAGTCTTAATCTTGTTGCTTGCTTGTTGTTTGATTCATATTTGCATTGCTCTATTTTTATTGTGTTGCTCTGTTTTCCGGATTTAACCAACTCGACCACCCACTCGACCTACAATCGGTCGAGTGCTTGCTCGAGTTCATCCCCAGAACTCTTGTTTATGATTTGTGATTGTCCTGTTTCATTCCTGTCTCATTCTAGTTGCATTCATTTAGTTTTCAGTTCATTAATTGTCTTGCATTAGTTCATTAGTAGTAGTTTCTATTTCTGTTCTTGCTTCATTACTGTTGCAATCATTCAGTTTCATTTGCATTTAGTTCTTAGTTTTTGTAGTTTACTTTCTGCATCTTTACATTTCCATCTTAGGATTGTTAGTGACAAACAATCTTTACATTTGTCTTAACTTAGATTCATATGCACATCTTAATTGTTCACAAACACTCATTTAGGATTGATACCTCTTATACTGCAACAACATAAGGGGAATTGAAACACCCATCCATCATTCCATTCATACCACCATTGCATACATTCATCATCATTCACCACCATATAAAATCTTGTTTCAATTTGGCACCGTTGCCCATTTGAGTGTGTTTTTGTGACATTTAGGATCCATATTAGTCTAAGATTAAGTTCGTATAACCACTTGTTCACTACTGCTCTTGTTTCTTCTCCTGCTTGTCTGTGATTGAGTTTCAGGTGCCAACTCGACCATCAACTCGACCACCAATCGACCGAGTGGTGATCGAGCACCTGATCGAGTCAGACGCCGGATCTAAATAGACAACAATTCCCAGTCGACTCGACCATCAACTCGAGCCTGTGCTCGACCGAGTGTCTGTTCGAGTCATTAACCATGTTTCAAGGCAGTGAGTTCTATTATGCACCCATGCACCAGCAACAAGGTTTCCAGGCTCAATGGTGTCCCACTCCAATGTTTCAGACCTACCAAGCCCAAGAACCTGACTTAAGCACTATGATGCAACAATTGTTGCTTGGGCAAGCCAATAAGCAGATTGAGGAGGCAAGGCAGTTTGAAGAGCTGAACCAAAAATTGAATTCCTATTCTCATGACCTGAGTCACCAGCTTTAGAGTCTGACCTCTTCATTCCAGTACATGGAGAGCTCCATTGCTTCTACTTAAGCTCCTAAGCCACACCAACATCCTTAACAAGCTATTCAAAACCAAAGGGAGTTCACTGCTAAAGCTATCCATCTCCATGAGGAATATGTCACTGAGGGCAGAGAGGTTCAAGGTGGGGAGGATTCATCACTAATTGAAGCCCATAGTGAAGGTTTTACTGAGCAGACTGAAGCAGAGAAACAACTCGACCAGGTGCTCGACCACACACACGATCGAGTACCTGATCGAGTGACTGATCGAGTTGAAGAAACAAAAGATGTTAAGCCTGCTAGATACATTCCTCCTGCTTACAAACCACCTCTACCATTCCCATGGCGTTTCAAGGCACAAAAGATAAGAGAACTCAGGGAGATCATTGAGAAAAAGGAGAAGATAGCTTTGCAACAAGAGAAAGAGAAAGCCTTGAAAGAAGATGGTGTAATTGAGAAGAAGGAAGTGAAGGCCATACAAGAGGTCATCATTGCTTACCAAGAAGAAGAGAGAGGACCTGCTTTGGAACAGTATGCTCCATACCCTCTCTATCAGGATTTTTTACTTGAGATGTCAAAGAAGAGGGCTCATGACCAAGATATGAAGGATTTGAAAGAGATTGGGAAAGCTATTGTCCCAACAAAGCTTGAAGATCCAGGCTCATTCAACTTACCCTGTTCCATCAGCTACATGCACTTCAATAAGTGCCTTTGTGATTTAGGAGCTTCAGTGAGCTTGATGCCATACTCAGTGGCTGAGAAGTTGGGGTATGAGGACTTCAAGGACAACAACTACTATGTCAGTCTAGCAGATGGATCCAAGAGGGATGTGGTTGGAGTGACTGAAAACCTCCCTATCAAAATAGGAGAAGCAAGGATCCCAACTGATTTTGCAATCATGAGCATGGAACAAGAGCCTGAAGACCCTCTTATCTTGGGAAGGCCATTCTTAGCTACAGCTGGGGCTGTTATTGATGTGAAGATAGGGACTATCAAGCTCCACCTGACTGAAGACTTCACTATGAAGTTTGACATCAACAATCCCACTAATCTGCCTTCAAAATATGATCCACCTTACACTATCAAAAGAAAGGAGGATCATGAGGTCTCAAGTGAGGAAACTGCTTCAAGGGGTAAGCTAACCTTTCAAGAAGATTCAGTGGAGAAGCTTAAGAATTCTGTTCAAGAAATGACTGCTTTAGTCAAGGATCTCCAAGTCAAGCTGAACAAAAGGACTTTGAAGAAAGCAAGGCCAAAGCTCAAGGTTAAAAAGAAACATGGTTCAAGTGCTAAGGAAGCAGTGATCAAGAAGGAACACAAGGGTTATCAAGTAGAACCAGGGGGGACTTCATCACCTCCTTGGTCTCTAACTCAAGCCTGAAAAGGCAATCAAAAGTTAAGCTTAGTGACTTTAAACAAGCTCACTAGGGAGGAAGTCCCTAAGGTATCCCTGTATATATTGCTTTGGAATTTTGGTATTTTGATTTTTGCTTTAGTGTTTTCATGGTCAGGGAGACTAGGGAGTCTGAATAGAAGAGGAAGGGACAGCCATTTGAGACTCGCGGTCCAGCTCGACCCCCCCCCCCCACTCGGACACGTACCCGACCGAGTCGCGGTCGATCGCTATCGTCGAGCTGCCCTAAAGTCCATCTCCAAGTCACCAACAAGACTCCAACTACTCCTATGACAGCATGCAGATGGATGTGGACAACTTTTTCCACAACCCCTAAGGTACCACTATCACCTTCACTTGTAAATACAATTGCATTTGATGTTGTGTTTTGTTTTGTTTTCAATCTTGAATCCTCAATCAAATTTCTTTCACACAGAGGACTATGTGATTTAAGTTTGGGGGAGGGTTTGAGATAGCATTTGACATTGTGTTTTGTGTTCTTATTTCAAATTTTTTATCATCATCATGTTAGCACTTGCATAAGCATCTAAGGCATAGAAAAACCATAAAAATTTGAAAAATTTTGAAAAAATCTTCATAAAAAAGAGTGTTCATGTAGTTTGCATTGCATATTAGGATCTTGTTTAGCATGTTTCATATAGAATTGTATAATATTTGCATTAGGGATCTATGATGAGTTTGCCTTGTTAGCTAGCTTATTCACTAGACTAGGATCAATGCCCAAGTTAATAGTACTTTGATGCTAGTTGAGTAGTTAGAAGCATAAGATTGAACCAAGCCTTGAATTCTTGCATTGCATTTGGTCTAAATTGAAGCATGTTGTGATTTGATGCCATTTCCTATTTATAAGAACCTAATATTGACTTATAATTATCAATGTGTGCATTGCTTTAAACTCATGGATACTATATACTCCCTCTGTATCAGAATATTTGATTTTTTAAGATTTTCACTAGGATTAAGAAAATAATTAATGTCATCCAAACAATACAAATGATTAACCCAAAACAATAAATGATGTATATAACCGTGTGCTTTTTTTTTTTATGCTTAGAACAAATGGATTGATTTAATAGTTTATTTATAGTAAAAGCAAAATCATTAAATAGTTAGTTGATTTTGAAAATAAGAATGCATTAAATACTCTAGAAAATCAAGTATTCTGATACAAGAAAAAATCCTAAAACATCAAGTATTCTGATACAGAGGGAGTACATATTTGGATCATCTTTCTCCTTTTTATCACTCTTGTTGATCCAAGTAGCTGATTAAATCATTAAGATCAGTTCCCCTACCCCTAAACCAAACCTTCTTTCAAGCCTTGTTTATTCTTGAGTGTGTGAGGCCTATTTTTGGGATTGAGCTTGGTAGAAAGTGTTAGGTTTGAACTGACAAGAGTAAGACCTTGTGTAGTTCTAGTTTGCATTTTTCAGACTAGATAGGACTAGGTGGTTCACTTGTTGGGTTTGGGACTTGGCTGTTAAAGAAAAAGAAAGAAAAGAGAAAGAAAAAGGGTAGAGTCTTTAAGAGGAGATTGTGTTTAAGCAAAGTCTAGTGAAAGGATGGGAAGTAAAATGTTGTTTAAGATGGTTCTAGTTAAGGAAAAGAAAAGAAGAAAAGAAAAGTTTAGCAAAATGCTTATATGTCTTAAGAATAAGAAGAAAAGAGAACCATAGCAAATAAGTAAGAATCCCCCATTCCACTAGAAAGATCAAATAAGAAAACATCTCCTAAGACTTGAAAACCAAAAGAGAAAAGGGTTAAAGAGAAAAGAAGAAGTAAAGGGTAGCACTAGGATCATTTGGGTTTAGATTGCTAGGATAAACACGTTGGGTGCATTTGGGTAGACAAGGTTTTATTCTTGTATGTGTCTAGGTGTTCTTACCTTTAGCATTCTTCTAAAGCTCAATCCATTTTCATGAGAGCACCTTGATATTGACAAGCCCCACTCTAAACAGAGACCATCATTGTCTCAAAACCCTTTATTACCAAGCCAAATGAGTTTAAGCATTGCATAGAATTGATTCATGTTCTTGTTTAATGAATGTTAAAGGAAATGGTTGATTTGAATGCATGTGGATGTCTTAGGCTCAAATCAATAAAGGTTGTGAAATGCTTTTCTAAAGTCTTTGATTCCAGCTCATTCAACTTGCATCATAGTACTAATAACTTGGACATTGATTCTAGATGGTCTATTTGCAAGCTTTAGGAGCTGAGATCCCATTTTTAAACCTCACTTACCTTCTTATGTCTTGCTTATTTGCTTGAGGGCAAGCAAAGACTAAGTTTGGGGGTGTTGATGTTCATATATTTTACCTTGTTTTCCCTTAGTTTATTCACATCTTTTGCATCTTTTGTTATCCATTTAGGCCATTATCGTGTAGCTTTAGCACTAATCATGCATTAGAGTTTAGTTGCATTGCATTTGCATCTTTTCATGCATAAACAGGTGATTCTGGAGCTTAAGGAGCATGGAAGCAATGGAGAAGAGATGTGAAGCAATCATGAGGAGGAAACAAGGGAGTTAAGGCTGAAGAACCAAGGTCCAGAGTCCAACTCGACCGCACACTCGACCAGACACTCGACCGTGTGCTGAGGAGGACTCGACCGAGTGGAGATTGCACGAGAGAAGCCAGCTCGACCAACCCACTCGACCGAGCCGTTGACTACTTTGACTTTTTGTATTTTTAGGGCTTCCACCTTCTCTCCTATATAAAGCCTTGTACCTGCAGCCACCAAAAGTGTGCAGCTTTTTAGATATTCTCTAAACCTAGTTTTTACCCTTTTTGGGAATTATTCTTTTTGCACTTTATTTTCCTTAGATCTTGTACTTGAAAAAGACTAAATTCCTCAATATTGTTGGTTTCATAACTTTCTTAATATTGAGAATTTGAGTTTGATCCTTTCATCAATATCGAAGATCTTTGTTTCATCTTTATAATAATGCAAGTTTCAATATTTTCTGGGTTTTTGACTTTGTTTTCCTTAGATCTTGTACTTGAAAAAGACTAAATTCCTCAATATTGTTGGTTTCATAACTTTCTTAATATTGAGAATTTGAGTTTGATCCTTTCATCAATATTGAAGATCTTTGTTTCATCTTTCTAATAATGCAAGTTTCAATATTTTCTGGGTTTTTGACTTTGTTCATCATGTATTGTTGTGAGTAGTTTGCTTAGGATCCTGAGGATGGGTTAGGATTGATTGATCTTGTGGTTTGTGTGATTTGGTCAAGCTAGATTGTTGTAGATCTCTTCTAGGCTAGATGTTCTTAATGCTGATCCTGAACTGAGAGGTTAGGATCTGATTTCAAGCTTTTTAGCATCACACCAATGTTTAAGAAGCATAGATAAGGCTAGATCTAGAGCTTACCATTAGGCTTGCTAAGAGATGAGAGGTCTTGTTTGGTTTGAGATGTATTGCTTAATGCCTGCTTGTGTAGATTCTTTACTGTGTGAGAACAAGTCTAGAATTGGATAGGTTTGATTGTTTCTTGACCATGAGAGTGGGAGAAACTTGTCTTAGATTTATATGTCTAGAGGTTAGCTCAAAGTTTTCTTGAGATTTGTTGACCAAGTTAGATAACCACAATGATTAGTTCATCCCATGAATCCATCGTCAGGACCTTCTTTGTTTATTGATTTTAAAGTCTTAATCCTGTTGCTTGCTTGTTGTTTGATTCATATTTGCATTGCTCTGTTTTTATTGTGTTGCTCTGTTTTTCGGATTTAACCAACTCGACCACCCACTCGACCTACACTCGGTCGAGTGCTTGCTCGAGTTCATCCCCAGAACTCTTGTTTATGATTTGTGATTGTCCTGTTTCATTCCTGTCTCATTCTAGTTGCATTCATTTAGTTTTCAGTTCATTAATTGTCTTGCATTAGTTCATTAGTAGTAGTTTCTATTTCTGTTCTTGCTTCATTACTGTTCCAATCATTCAGTTTCATTTGCATTTAGTTCTTAGTTCTTGTAGTTTACTTTCTGCATCTTTACATTTCCATCTTAGGATTGTTAGTGACAAACAATCTTTACATTTGTCTTAACTTAGATTCATATGCACATCTTAATTGTTCACAAACACTCATTTAGGATTGATACCTCTTATACTGCAACAGCATAAGGGGAATTGAAACACCCATCCATCATTCCATTCGTACCACCATTGCATACATTCATAATCATTCACCACCATATAAAATCTTGTTTCAAGGATCCTAAGCAACTACTCACAAGAACACATGATGAACAACAAAGTCATAAACCTAGAAAATACCAAAACTTGCATCAATAGAAAGATAAAGCAAAAATCTACAATATTGGAGAAGGAATCAAACTCGAATTCTCAATATTTTGAAATTTATGAAACCAACAAAATTGAAGAATCTAGTGTTTTCTCCTTCAAAAGAAGGTACAAGATCTAAGAAAACAGAAGTGCAAAAGGAATAATTCCCAAAAGGGTAAAAACTAGGTTTTCTGACTATCTAAAAAGTTGGACTCCTTGGTGGCTGCAAGGTACAAGCCCTTATATAGAAAAAGTAGTGGAAGCCCTAAAAATACTAAAAGACAAAATAGATAGGCGGCTCGACCAACTCGACCCGGTGCTTGGTCGAGTGACCGGTCAAGTTGGGTTTCTTTCTGCTCCTTCCACTCGGCCGAGTCCCTCTCCGCACACGGTCGAGTGTCTGGTCGAGTGGGCTGTCGAGTTGGACTCCGGACCTTGTTTCTTCAGCCTTAACTCTCTTGCTTTCTCCTCTTTGTTTGCTTCACTTCTCCTAAGCATTGCTTCCATGCTTCTTAAGCTCCAAAATCACCTGTTTATGCATGAAAAGATGCAAATGCAATGCAACTATACTCTAATTCATGAATAGTCCTAAAGCTATGCAATAATGGTTAAAATGGATAGCAAAAGATGTGAATATACTAAGGGAAAACAGGGTAAAATATATGAACATCAACACCTCCAAACTTAGTCTTTGCTTGCCCTCAAGCAAATGAACAAGACATAAGAAGGTAGGTGAGGTTGGAAAGTGAGATCTCAGCTCCTAAAGATTGCAAATAGACCATCTAGAATCAATGTCCAAGTTACTACTATTATGATGCGAGTTGAATGAGATGTACTTAAAGAATTTAGACAAGCATATCACAACCTTTACTGATTTGAGCCTTAGTTGTCCACATGCATTCAAATCAACCATTTCCTTTAAAATTCATTAATCAAGAACATGAATCAATTCTATGCATTGCTTAAAACTCATTTGGCTTGGTAATAAAGGCTTTGAGACAATGTTGGTCTCTCTTTAGAGTAGGGCTTATCAATATCAAGGTTCTCTCATAGAAAATGGATTGAGCTTTAGAAGAAGGCTAAAGGTAAGAACACCTAGACACATACAAGAATAAAACCTTGTCTACCCAAAGGCACCCAAAGTATTCATCTTATCAATCTAAACCCAAATGATCCTAGTTATATCCTTTTTCTTCTTCACTTCTCTTTAACCCTTTTCTCTTTTGATTTTAAAGCCTTAGGAGAGGTTTCTTATTTGATCTTTCTAGTGGAATGGGAGATTCTTTCTTATTGCTATGGTTCTCTTTTCTTCTTATTCTTAAGACATACAAACATTTTGCTAAACTCTTCTTTTCTTTCTTTTCTTTTCTTTAACTAGAACCAACTTCAACAATCTTATACTTCCCATTCTTTCCCTAGACTTTTACTTAAACACATTTCTCTCCTAAGGACTCCAACCTTTTCTTTCTCTTTTTCCTCTTTTCTTTTCAAAACAACCAAGTCCCAAACCCAACAAGTAAACCACCTAGTCCTATCTAGTTTGAAAAATGCAAACTAGAACTACACAAGATCTTACTCTTGTCAGTTCAAACCTAACATTTTCTACCAAGCTCAATCCCAAAATAGGCCTCACACGCACAAGAATAAACATGGCTTGAAAGAAGGGTTGGTTAAGGGGTAGGGGAAACTGATTTTAATGGTTTAATCAGCTACTTGGATCAACAAGAGTGGTAAAAAAGAGAAAGATGATCCAAATATGTATATGATATCCATGAGTTTAAAGCAATGCACACATTGATAATTGAAAGTCAATATTATGTTCTTATAAGTAGGAAATGGTGTCAAATCACAACATGCTTCAATTTAGACCAAATGCAATGCAAGAATTCAAGGTTTGGTTCAATCTTATGCTTCTAACTACTCAACTAGCATGAAAGTACTATTAACTTGGGCATTGATCCTAGTCTAGTGAATTAAGCAAGCTAACAAGGCAAAACTCATCATAGATCCCTAATGCAAATATTATACAATCCTACATGAAACATGCTAAACAAGATCCTAATATGCAATGCAAACTACATGAACACTCTTTTTTTAATAAAGATTTTTTTCAAAAATTTTCAAATTTTTTGGGTTTTTCTATGCCTTAGATGCTATGCATATACTAACATGATGATGCTAAAAATTCGAAATAAGATCAAAAAACACAACATCAAATACTATCTCAAACCCTCCCCCAAACTTAAATCACACAGTCCTCTGTGTGAAAGAAATTTGATTGAGGATTCAAGACCAAAAACACAAAACACAATATGAAATGCAATGGTATATACAAGGAAGGTGATAGTGTTACCTCATGGATTGTGGAAGAAGCTGTCCACATCCTCTTGCATGCTATCAAACGTGTAGTTGGGGTCTTGTTGATGACTTGGAGAAAGTGATTGGGGCAGCTCGACGATAGCAATCGATTGGCACTCGGTCGAGTGCCCGGTCAAGTGGGTGGGTCGAGTTGGCTTCCGAGTCTCCAAATCCTCTTCTATCTAGACTCTCTTGCTTCTCTGACCATGAAAACACCTAAACAAAAATCAAAATACCTTAAACTCCTAAGAAATAAAGACAAATATACCTTAGGGACTTCCTCCCTAGTGAGCTTGTTTTAAGTCACTAAGCTTGACTTCTTCTAGCTTTTCAATCTTGAGGAGCATCCACGAGGAGCACTTTGCACTCCTCTTGTATTTCCTTTTCTCCCAAATATTTCTTAACTCTCTGGCCATTGACTGTGAACTCACTACCATCCTTGTTGAGAAGTGTGACAGCTCCATATGGTAAAATCTCTTTTATTTCAAAAGGACCTCCCCATCTACTTTTCAATTTCCCAGGGAATAATTTGAGTCTTGAATTGTAAAGCAAGGCTTGGTCTCCAGCCTTTAGGTCCTTGATGAGAATCTTCTTATCATGGAAGGCTTTAGTTCTTTCCTTGTAGATTTTGGAGTTTTCATAGGCTTCCAATCTGATCTCCTCAAGTTCATGCAAATCAAGGCTTCTCTTAGCTTGTGCTGTCTCCAGATCCAAGTTCAAAAGTTTGATTGCCCATAAAGCTTTGCACTCAACTTCAACTGGGAGATGGCAAGACTTTCCATACACAAGCTGGAATGGGGTTCTTCGTATAGGTGTTTTGAAAGCTGTTCTATAGGCCCAAAGTGTTTCATCAAGTTTACTAGACCAATCCTTTCTTGTTGCTCCTACTATTCTTTATAGGATGGCCTTGATCTGTTTGTTTGACACTTCAACTTGCCCACTTGTTTGAGGGTGATAGGCTGTAGACACCTTGTGCTTAACTCCATACTTCCTTAGCATTCCTTCAAAGATCTTGTTGATGAAGTGTGTTCCTCCATCACTTATCACAACTCTTGGAATTCCATACCTTGGAAAGATTATGGTTTTAAAAAGTTTAAGAACCACTTTGTGATCATTAGTGGGGCTGGCAATGGTTTCCACCCATTTGGAGACATAGTCCACTGCTACTAATATGTAGACATTCCCATTTGAAGGAGGATTAAAGGGTCCCATGAAATCAATTCCCCACACATCAAATATCTCAACCTCAAGAATTGGATTTTGGGGCATCTCATTCCTTCTTGTGATATTCCCCATTCTTTGACAAGCATCACACTTTGTGATGAACTTGTGAGTGTCCTTGAATAATGTAGGCCACCATAGACCAGCTTGTAAGACTTTTTGGGCTGTCTTGAAAGTTGCAAAATGGCCTCCATAAGCAGAACCATGGCAATGTCCCAATACTCCTTCAACTTCATTCTCTGCTATGCACCTTCTAAACAGTCCGTCTGATCCCTTCTTGTATAAGTAAGGTTCATCCCAATAGTATCCATTGATGTCCTTGAAGAGCTTCTTTTTCTTATAAGGGTCCATGTCTGCTGGGATTTCTCCACACACTTTGTAATTGACTATGTCAGCAGACCAAGATAGATCTTCTCTTTCAAGTGCCATCCACTCCTCCATCTCATCCTGCTCGATCGAGTACCCGAACATACTCGGCCGAGTGCCTGTTCGAGTAGTTGGTCGAGTTGAAGGCCGAGTTGTCCCAATTAGCATTAATTTCTCCTCAGGCATCGAATCATCGATTGGAATCTCCTCCTCTATCCTCATTCTGGACAAATGATCAGCTATTCCGTTCTCTATCCCCTTTTTATCCACTATTTCCATGTCAAACTCTTGGAGAAGCAAAATCCATCTCAACAGCCTTGGTTTTGTTTCCTTCTTTAAGTAGATGTGCCTCAAAGCAGCATTGTCAGTGTATACAATTACCTTGGACACTATTAAGTAACTTCTGAATTTCTCAAAGGCAAATACCACTGCTAGAAGCTCCTTCTCTGTTGTTGAATATCTTCCTTGAGTTTCATCCAAGGTTTTACTTGCATAGTGAATCACATGCAGCCTCTTATCTTTTTTCTGTCCTAGAACTACTCCTACTGCAAAGTCTGAAGCATCGCACATAATCTCAAAAGGAAGATCCCAGTTTGGAGCTTGGACTATTTGAGCTGATATCAAAGCAGCCTTGATCTCCTTGAAAGCTTTCAAGCAATCTTCATCAAAGTTGAACTCAATCTCCTTACAAAGCAGCCTTGTCAATGGCCTAGCTATCTTTGAGAAGTCCTTGATGAATCTTCTATAGAACCCAGCATGACCAAGAAAGCTTCTTATGTCCTTGACTGTTTTTGGTGGTTGAAGTTGAACCATGACCTCAATCTTTGCTTTGTCAACTTCAATACCCTTCTCTGAAATCTTATGACCAAGAACTATCCCTTCCTCAACCATGAAGTGGCACTTTTCCCAGTTCAAAACTAGATTTGCACTTCTTCTCCTCACATCTCTTTAAAACCCTACACATATTACCAAGACAAGAAGAAAAGGAGTCTCCATAGACAGAGAAGTCATCCATAAAAACTTCAACAACATCCTCAATAAGATCAGAGAAGATAGACATCTTGCATCTTTGAAAAGTTGCTAGAGCATTACATAATCCAAATGGCATCCTTCTATAGGCAAAAGTACCATATGGACATGTGAATGTTGTTTCTCTTGATCATTAGGATGAATAGGAATTTGGAAAAATCCAGAGTATCCATCCAAGAAACAGTAATGGGTGTGATTAGCTAATCTTTCCAACATTTGATCAACGAAAGGAAGAAGAAAATGATCTTTCCTAGTAGCAGAATTAAGCTTTCTATAATCAATGCACATTCTATGTCCTGTAATGGTTATAGTGGGGATCAACTCAACATGATCATTCTTTACTACAGTGATTCCTCCCTTTTTTGGAACACAATGAATTAGTGAAACCCAAGTACTATCAGAGATAGGATAGATTACACCAGCATCAAGCAACTTAAGAATCTCCTTTTTGACTACTTCTTTTAGGTTGGGAGTTTAACATTCTTTGAGGTTCAATGCTAGAGTACGGTTCATTTTCAAGGTGGATTCTATGCATGCAGAAACTAGGTGAAAGTCCTTGAATATCATCCAAAGTATAACCAATGGCTTTTCTATACTTCCTTAGCTCAACAATTAGCAAATCAAGTTCTTTCTTACTCAATTTAGCATTTACTATCACAGGATAAGTAGAGTTCTCACCTAGAAAAACGTACCTTAGCCCAGATGGGAGAGGTTTTAGCTCTACTTTTGGTGCCTTCAGTTCGGACCAGTCATCCGTGGAGGACTCAGCGGTGCACTCGGTCGAGTGTGTGCTCGAGTAAGTGGTCGAGCTCTCTGTATTTTCTATTTGAACCGACCATACTTCTTCTCTTAATCCTGGTAACCTCTCAAAAACCTCTGGATGGTTTGATTCTCTACAGGAGTCCAATATTTCCTCATAGGCCTTGGTTTCTTTATGGATGAACCCTTCCTCTGCGCTTTTGGTCAAAGCAGTTCGAAGGTGATCTTGTTCTGCTAGTTCTTCCATCAATTCTCCGTATAATTCATCCAACTCGTCGACCCAAAAGACTTGTCCTCCAATTGTTGGTTTCTTCATAGCCTCTACAATGTCAAATGACATTTTTAGGTCCTCTCCCAAGTTGAGATCAATCTTCCCTTGTCTCACATCAATTATTGCTCCTGCTGTAGCTAGGAACGGTCTCCCCAATATAAAGGGGTCTTTTGGTTCTTCATCTACTTCCAAGACTACAAAGTCTGTTGGGACTTCCACTGCTCCAACTCTAACTGGTAGATCCTCCAAAACACCATGTGGTAGTCTTATTGATCTATCAGCTAAGATCAGGGATATGTTGCATGGCTTGTACCTTGTAAACCCTAGGCGCTTGGCAACTGATAGAGGCATTAAGCTTCCTGAGTATCCCAAATCTTAAAGGCATCTGTTGAAGGGTAAAGGGCCTATAGAGCAAGGTAGAGTGAAGGAACCAGGATCTCTTAGCTTTTGAGGATTCACTTGCTTTTGGATTATGGCACTACACTCATGGCTAAGAATCACCATCCCTTGGACTTCTTTGATCCTTTCCATCACAACATCTTTCAAGAATTTTTGGTAAGGAGGGATCATCACAAAGGCATCTATTAGAGGCATCCTAAGCTCAATCTCTCTAACTTGTTTGTCAAACAATGCCTTGTATTTTTCAACCATCTGCTTCTTAAATCTTCCTGGGAAAGGTAGTGGAGGCTTGTAAGGAGGAGGAACGAACCAGACTTCTTTTTCCATCGAGGTAGCTGGCTTGATTTTCTCCTGAGAAACTGCTCAATCGGGTACTCGATCACTCACTCGGTCGAGTGTGTGGTCGAGTGGTACGTCGAGTTTGACAGCGTTTTCGTTCTGAGTCTTTTCTTGTTGAAAATCCTCCCCAACTTGATCGATACTGTCCTCAGTGTCTGGTAATGCTCCATGTCTTGTTGGTAGAACCCTTCCAGTGCCGAGATTGATAGCATTAGCAAACTCGATAGAGTGCATAATAGCTTTACCCTTGTTGTTGTCTTGCTGTTGGGTAGAAGCTAGCTGACTCTCCATAGTGGTAACCCTGGAAGTCAATGTGTCAGACTTGACATGAAGTTCACAGTAAATATCTTCCATCCTCTTATTCAGCTCGGCAAATCTGTTTGTTGCCTCAATCTTTCCATTTGTTTGCCCAATCAACAATTGTTGCATCATTGCTCTTAAGTCTTGTTCCTGGCCTTGGTTAGTCTGAAACCCTGGTGGGGGACACAATTGGGGCTAGAACACTTGATGTTGTTGCTGGGGACATAGTTGTTTTGCTGTTGAGGCTGAGGAGGTGGATAGACTTGGTCTTGTTGATTGGCTAGATTGGTGCTTCTATAGGAGAGGTTGTTGTTCTTGAACCCTCCTCCTTCGTTGTAGCATTTGAATCCACCTTGGTTTTGCATATAACAGAGTTCAGCAAATTCCCACTCCCCCTCTTGAACTTGAACCTATTCTTCACCAATGAAGTGAATGGACTTTTGTTGGCTAAGGAGGATCTTGTCAAGTTTCTCATTGACCATCTTCAAATCCTTCTTGTACTTGTCCTCTTGGTCAGTGGAGGTGGACCTTATGGTTCTGTCATAGTCCTCATTGTAATTGCCATCTGACTGAGCAAGATTCTCAACTAATTCTCATCCTTCTTCCACATTCTTGTTGAGGAAGTTGCCATTAGAAGCTGTGTCAAGAAGCATTCTGATCTTGGGAAGTACTCCTCTATTCAAAGTGCTTAGTAGGGACTCATTGTTGAAGCCATGGTGAGGACACTGAGTCTGGAATACTTTAAACCTCTCCCAAGCTTCACAAAAGCTCTCATTATTCCTTTGAGCAAACCCAGAAATTTCATTCCACAATCTAGCAGTCCTAGCATTGGAGAAGACTTGGCCAAGAAAGCCTTCTTGCAAGTATCCCATGTGGTTATTGCTCCAGTAGGAAGAGTCTTCTCCTAAAGATGAGCTTTGTCTCCAATGGAAAATGGGAATAGCCTAAGCTTGAAGCCAACCTCACTCACTCCATTGGTCTTTGTGAGACCACATATCCTATCAAACTCATCAAGGTGATCTAGGGGGTCCTCCATTGGCAACCCATGGAACTTGTTGGCTTGAATCATGGAGATCAATCCACTCTTGATCTCATAATTGTTGTTTGCAACAGTAGGAGGCACAATACCAGCTCTTTGGTTGTGGGTGTTGGGTGCATCTCCAGCACCAATGTTCCTAGGTCTTGGAACTTGATCTTGTTGCTCCATGATGACTTGCTCCTCTTGCTGTTCTTGAACTACTCTTCTTTGCTTATGTCTCAAACCCTTTTGTAGCCTGTGGATGTTGTCAATAGGCCTTTGAAGATTGTCTTTGCCTTTTGACCTTGTGTGCATCAACAAACTCGAGTTCAGACTCGAACAAGTACACGATCGAGCGCAGGCTCGAGTGGGTGGTCAAGTCGACTGGGAAGTGGTGTCTATATGTATCCGGCTTCTGACTCGATCAAGTGCTCGATCACTACTCGGTCGAGTGGTGGTCGAGTGGGTGGTCGAGCTGGTACCTGAAACTCAAGACAGCCAAGCAAATGAAGATTCGAGGTCAGTAACTTCACAAGTGGATAAACGAACTTAATCTTCGACGGTGCCAAATTGAAACACATATTTTTGTCTGGCGGATGATGAAATGGAATGATGTGATGATATGATAAACAAATGGAGTGCAGGGTGTTTCAATTCCCCTGATGCAGTTGCAGTATAAGAGGTGTCAATCCAATCTGAGTGTTGCAAGCAATCAGGATGTGCATATATGTCTAAGTCAAGCCAAGTATGAAGGATATTTGTCACTAACAACCTAATGCTGAATGTAAAATGCAGAATGTAAAAACTAGTAGAACTAGATGCTAAATGTAAATGGAACAGAATGATTATGACTATTATGAAGCTAGAACAGAAATGGAAACTATAGTAGTGCACGTAATAAGCTAATGCAAGACAAGTAATGAACAGGATGCTAAGTAAATGCTACAGAAATGCAACTAAAGTAAGACAGGAAATGAGACAGGACAAACGTGAATCATAAACAAAAGTTTTGGGGATGAACTAGAGCAAGCACTCGATCGAGTGTAGATCGAGTGTAGGGTCGAGCTGGAAAAAAACGTAAAACAGAGCAATGCAAACAAAACAGAGCCATACAAAAGTAAATCAAACAACAGATGAAACAACAGGATTTAAACTGAGAAATCAATAAACAAGGAAGGCCTTGAGGAGGGATTCATGGGCTGGACTAATGAGTGTGGTTATCTAACTTGGTCAACAAATGTCAAACAACTTGAGCTAATCTCTAGACAATAATTTCTAAGAACATGTTTAATCCACTCTCATGGCAAAAAACAATCAAACTCATATATTTCTAGACTTGTTCTCACAAAGTAAAGAATCTACACAAGCAAGCATTAAGCAATATGTCAAATACCAAACAAGACCTCTAATCTCTTAGCAAGCCTAATGATAAACTCTAGATCTAGCCTTATCTATGCTCCTTAGACATTGGTGTGATGCTAAGAGGCTTGAAATCAAACCCTACCCTCTCAGTTATAGGATCAGCATTAAGAACATCTAGCCTAGAAGAGATCTACTACAATCAAGCTTAACTAAATCAAACAAACTACAAACACAATCCAGCCTAACCCATCCTCAAGATCCTAAGCAACTACTCACAAGAACACATGATGAACAACAAAGTCATAAACCCAGAAAATACCGAAACTTGCATCAATAGAAAGATAAAGCAAAGATCTACAATATTGGAGAAGGAATCAAACTCGAATTCTCAATATTTTGAAAGTTATGAAGCCAACAAAATTGAAGAATCTAGTGTTTTCTCCTTCAAAAGAAGGTACAAGATCTAAGAAAATAAAAGTGCAAAAGGAATAATTCCCAAAAGGGTAAAAACTAGGTTTTCTGACTATCTAAAAAGTTGGACTCCTTGGTGGCTGCAGGGTACAAGCCCTTATATAGAAAAAGTAGTGGAAGCCCTAAAAATACTAAAAGACAAAATAGATAGGCGGCTCGGCCAACTCGACTCGGTGCTCGGTCGAGTGACCGGTCGAGTTGGGTTTCTTTCTGCTCCTTCCACTCGGTCGAGTCCCTCTCCGCACACGGTCGAGTGTCTGGTCGAGTGGGCTGTCGAGTGGGACTCCGGACCTTGTTTCTTCAGCCTTAACTCTCTTGCTTTCTCCTCTTTGTTTGCTTCACTTCTCCTAAGCATTGCTTCCATGCTCCTTAAGCTCCAAAATCACCTGTTTATGCATGAAAGGATGCAAATGCAATTCAACTATACTCTAATGCATGAATAGTCCTAAAGCTATGCAATAATGGTTAAAATGGATAGCAAAAGATGCAAAAGATGTGAATATACTAAGGGAAAACAGGGTAAAATATATGAACATCAACTTCTCACTTATATACCCTGGTTTGGGATTCCACTATAACCAAACCGCCCTAATTCGACGATTTAAAACAATCTGGTCGAACTAGAAATTGTTGGTGTCGATCAACACTACCCTTGGTGTCGATCGACATTCATCCCTAAAACCAACAATTTGGTTTGCGGATGTTACAAAAACATAATGTGACAATACAAATTATTAAAGAAAGAAAGTGTGAAACATAAATGTTTGTGGTATGGATGATGAATGTAAGTGATGGTGAGATATGATATGAATAGATGGCAGGGTGTTTCAATTCCCCTTATGCAGTTGCAGTATAAGAGGTGTCAATCCAATCTGAGAGTTTGTGAACAATCAAGATATGCACATATGTCTAAGTCAAGCAAAATGTAAATGATGTTTGTCACTAACAGTCCTATTGATGAAATGTAAAGTTCAGAAAGTAAAGCTACTAGAACTAGATGCTAAATGTAAATGGAACAAAATGATTATGACTAATATGAAGCTAGAACAGAAATAGAAGCTATACTAATGAACTAATGCAAAACAAGTAATGAACAGGACACTAAGTAAATGCAACAGAAATGCAACTAGAATGAAACATGAGATAAGACAGGAAAACTACAAATCATAAACAAGAGTTATGGGGATGAACTCGAGCAAGCACTCGATCGAGTGTAGATCGAGTGCAGGGTCGAGCTGGACAAATCCGTGAAACAGAGCAATGCAAGAAAAACAAAGCAACACAAGAACGAATCAAACTACAATCAAACAGCAGGATTTAGACTTAAAAATCAATAAACAAGGAAGGCCTTGAGGAGGGATTCATGGGCTGGACTAATGAATGAGGTCATCTAACTTTGGCCAACAAATCTCAAGCAAACTTTGAGCTAATCTCTAGACATATGTTTCTAAGACAAGCTTAATCCACTCTCATGGCAAGAAACAATCAAACCTATGCATCTCTAGACTTGTTTTCACAAAGAAAAGAATCTACACAAGCAGGCATTAAGCAATATATCTCATACCAAACAAGACCTCTATTCTCTTAGCAAGCCTAATGGTAAGCTCTAGATCTAGCCTTATCTATGCTCCTTAAACATTGGTGTGATGCTAAGATGCTTGAAATCAAACCCTAACCTCTCAGTTCAGGATTAGCATTAAGAACATCTAGCCTAGAAGAGATTCTACCACAATCAAGCTTGACCAAAGCAAACAAACCTCAAACACAGCCCAGCCTAACCCATCCTCAAGATCCTAAGCTACTACTCACAAGAACACATGATGAACATCAAAATCATAAACACAGAAAATACTGAAACTTGCATCAGTAGAAAGATAAAACAGAGATCTACAATATTGAAGAAGAAATGAAACTCGAATTCTTAATATTCTGAAAGTTATGAAACCAACAATATTGAAGAATCTAGAGTTTTTCTCTCAAAGAGAAGTACAAGATCTAAAAATAAAAGTGCAAAAGGAATAATTCCCAAAAGGGTAAAAACTAGGTTTTTGACTATTCTAAAAAGTTGGACCCTTGGTGGCTGCAGGGTACAAGGCCTTTAAATAGAAAAAGTAGTGGAACCCTAAAAATGCTAAAAGACAAAATAGCTAGGCGGCTCGGTGAAACAAGATCTTTTTGGTGTGGTGAATGATGAATGATGATGAATATATGCAATGGTGAGATGTGAATGGATAGATGGATGGGTGTTTCAATTCCCCTTATGCTGTTGCAGTATAAGAGGTATCAATCCAAAATGAGTGGTTGTGAACAATTAAGATATGTATATGAATCTAAGTTAAGCCAAATGCAAAGATTGTTTGTCACTACAATCCTAAGATGAAAATGTAAAGATGCAGAAAGTAAAACTACAAGAACTAAGAACTGAATGTGAATGGAACAGAATGGTTATGACTATATGAAGCTAGAACAGAAATAGAAACTACTATAATGAACTAATGCAAGACAATAATGAACAGGACAATGAGTAGATGAAACAGAAATGCAAATAGGAATGAAACAGAACAATCACAAATCATAAACAAGAGTTCTGGGGATGAACTCGAGCAAGCACTCGACCGAGTGTAGGTCGAGTGCAGGGTCGAGCTGGTTAAATCCGGGAAACAGAGCAACACAATAAAAACAGAGCAATGCAAATACGAATCAAACAACAAGCAAGCAACAGGATTAAGACTTAAAAATCAATAAACAAAGAAGGCCTTGAGGAGGGATTCATGGGCTGAACTAATCATTGTGGTTATCTAACTTGGTCAACAAATCTCAAGCAACCTTTGAGCTAATCTCTAGACATATAAATCTAAGACAAGTTTCTTCCACTCTCATGGCAAGAAACAATCAAACCTATGCAATTCTAGACTTGTTCTCACACAGTAAAGAATCTACACAAGCAGGCATTAAGCAATACATCTCAAACCAAACAAGACCTCTAATCTCTTAGCAAGCCTAATGGTAAGCTCTAGATCTAGCCTTATCTATGCTCCTTAAACATTGGTGTGATGCTAAGATGCTTGAAATCAAACCCTAACCTCTCAGTTCAGGATCAACATTAAAAACATCTAGCCTAGAAGAGATCTACAACAATCAAGCTTGACCAAATCACACAAACCACAAGATCAATCCAGCCTAACCCATCCTCAAGATCCTAAAGAACTACTCACAAGAACACATGATGAACACAAAAATCATAAACCCAGAAAATATTGAAACTTGCATCAAATGAAAGATAACACAGAGATCCACAATATTGATGAAGAATTGAAACTCGAAATCTTTATATCTTGAAAGTTATGAAACCAACAAAATACAAGAATCTAGTCTTTTCTCTCTCTCAAACAAGTACAAAATCTATGGAAAATAAAAAGTGCAAAAAGAATAATTCCCAAAAAGGGTAAAAACTAGGTTTAGAGAATATCTAAAAGCTGGACTCTTTTGGTGGCTGCAGGTACAAGGCTTTATATAGGAGAGGGGGTGGAAGCCCTAAAAATACTATAAGACAAAATAGTCAACGGCTCGGTCAACTCGACCTGTGCTCGGTCGAGTGGCAGGTCGAGCTGGCTTCTCTCGTGCATTCTCCACTCGGTCGAGTCCTCCTCAGCACACGGTCGAGTGTCTGGTCGAGTGTGCGGTCGAGTTGGACTCTGGACCTTGTTGTTTCAGCCTTAACTCTCTTGCTTTTCCGTCATGGTTGCTTCACTTCTCCTCAACATTGCTTCCAAGCTTCTTAAGCTCCAAAATCACCTGAATATGCATGAAAGGATGCAAATGCAATGCATCTAAACTATAATGCATGATTAGTGCTAAAGCTACACAATAATGGCCTAAATGGATAGCAAAAGATGCAAAAGATGTGAATAAACTAAGGAAAACAAGGTAAAATATATGAACATCAACACCCCCAAACTTATTCTTTGCTTGCCCTCAAGCAAATAATCAAGACATAAGAAGGTAAGTGAAGTTTGAAAGTGGGATCTCAGCTCCTAAAGCTTGCAAATAGACCATCTAGAATCAATGTCCAAGTTACTAATACTATGATGCAAGTTGAATGAGCTGTACTTAAAGACTTTAGACAAGCATATCACAACCTTTACTGATTTGAGCCTTAGATGTCCACATGCATTCAAATCAACCATTTCCTTTAACATTCATTAATCAAGAACATGAATCAATTCTATGCAATGCTTAAACTCATTTGGCTTGGAGATAAAGGTTTTGAGACAATGATGGTCTCTTTTTAGAGTGGGGCTTGTCAATATCAAGGTTCTCTCATGAAAATGGATTGAGCTTTAGAAGAATGCTAAAGGTAAGAACACTTAGACACATACAAGAACAAAACCTTGTCTACCCAAAGGTACCCAAAGAGTTTATCCTAGCAATCTAAACCCAAATGATCCTAGTGCTACCCTTTACTTCTTCTTTTCTTTTTCACCCTTTTCTCTTTTTGGTTTTCAAGTCTTAGGAGAGGTTTCTTATTTGATCTATCTAGTGGGATGGGGGATTCTTACTTATTTGCTATGGTTCTCTTTTCTTCTTATTTTTCAGACATATAAGCTTTTTGCTAGACTTTCCTTTTTTTTTTTTTTTTCTTTCTTAAGCTAGAACCATTTTCAACAATACTTTACTTCCCATCCTTTCACTAGACTTTGTTTAAATACAATCTCCTCTTAAAGCCAAGTCCCAAACCCAACAAGTGAACCACCTATTCCTATCTAGTTTAAAAAATGGAAACTAGAACTACACAAGGTCTTACTCTTGTCAGTTCAAACCTAACACTTTCTACCAAGCTCAATCCCAAAAATAGGCCTCACACACACAAGAATAAACATGGCTTGAAAGAAGAGTTGGTTAAGGGTAGGGGAACTGATTCTTAATGAGGAAATCAGCTACTTGGATCAACAAGAGTGGTAAAAAGGAGAAAGATGATCCAAATATGTATATGGTATCCATGAGTTTAAAGCAATGCACACATTGATAATTATAAGTCAATATTAGGTTCTTATAAGTAGGAAATGGCATCAAATCACAGCATGCTTCAGTTTAGACCAAATGCAATGCAAGAATTCAAGGCTTGGTTCAATCTTATGCTTCTAACCACTCAACTAGCATCAAAGTACTATTAACTTGGGCATTGATCCTAGTCTAGTGAATTAAGCAAGCTAACAAGGAAATACTCATCATAGATCCCTAATGCAAATATTATACAATCCTACATGAAACATGCTAAACAAGATCCTAATATTCAATGCAAACTACATGAACACTCTTTTTTTTATAATGATTTTTTCAAAATTTTTCAAATTTTTAGGGTTTTTCTATGCCTTAGATGCTATGCAGATACTAATATGAAGATGCTAAAAATTTGAAATAAGAACAAAAAAAACAACATCAAATGCTATCTCAAACCCTCCCCCAAACTTAAATCACACAGTCCTCCGTGTGAAACAAATTTGTAAGAGAATTTAAGATTAAAAACAAAACACAACTATGAAATGCAATGATATTTACAAGTGAAGGTGATGATGGTACCTTAGGGATTGTGGAAAAAGTTGTCCACATCCATCTGCATGCTGTCATAGGAGTAGTTGGGGCCTTGTTGGTGACTTGGAGATGGACTTTGGGGCAGCTCGACGATGGCCATCGACCGCGACTCGGTCGAGTGCGTGTCCGAGTGGGGGGGTCGAGCTGGACCGCGAGTGTCAAAATGTTGACCTTGCTGCTGGCAAAACTGCCGGTAGAGAGCTGGATCCATGTAGTATTGAGGTGGGATGGAAGGGTAACTTGGATAACCTGGATAAGCAGCTGGAGGTGGGAAACCATAGGGTGATCTGGGAAGGTGCTCGGTCGAGTACGTCGGGTGTGCTCGGTCGAGTGGGCGCTCGAGTGACCCGATCGAGTGCCTCGAAGACTGATGTTCTCGGGTACTTGAGCTCCTCTTCCTCTGATTTGGCTCATACATCGAAACCCTAGCTGGTTCCAAAGGGTTTGCAACTCTTGAAAGTGCTCTAGTTGAGCTACTTCTTCTCAAAGGGCTTGAATGACTTGGAGATGAGTTTCCACTCTTTAGCTCAACAATTTCCTTCTTTAAGCCCTTGATGGACTTAGCCATGTTGCCCACCTTCTTCTTAAGTTTATCAAACCTCTTCCCATTCCACTTGCCCCATCTTTGCAAAAGTGTCAACCTCTTGCTATTCTCCCTCACTCCTCTACTATCTCTTGGGTTGGGCTCATAATCTTCAAAGTAGAATTGCTCCTCCCCATCAGCCATTTGTGCATTCCTAACTTCTTCAACTCTAGGTTGAACTATCCCATCAAACCAATGCTCCTCAGCTGGCCAAAAGTCAATGTTGGCTCCTTCTTGAATGGTGGTGAGCTCTTGGTTAGGCAAGATGAGTTGCTTCTTCCCAAGTGTTGGAAGCTCAAAATTGAAAATGTGATTTCCTTGATGCATCTCCTTGGCTAAGATGAGGGTAGAGGTGAGGTAGCTTGAGTCAATCCATCTTGGTGAGACCCTTTCTCCTCTAAGTGGAACCTTAGCAGCTTGAAGGATTGGAGTAATGATGCCTCCAATGGTAAGTGCTCCTCTTGACCCTTTTTTTTCCAATTTTCCTACCCAACTTCTCAATTGAATCATGTGGTCAATGAGCACCATTCCTAGATCAGTCTCCACTGTGCTCCCAAGAATGATTGTACCATTCCTTGCTTGAAAGATTACTCCATTAAGAGCCAAGTCAATCATCTTTAGCTCTCCCTCATTGATGTTCCCAGTTTCCTTCCTTGCAAATAAAGTGTTGGCAAGAGCTTTGTGGTAGTACCTTAGGACTGGTGATGTTCATATATTTTACCTTGTTTTCCCTTAGTTTATTCACATCTTTTGCATCTTTTTCTATCCATTTAGGCCATTATTGTGTAGCTTTAGCACTAATCATGCATTAGGGTTTAGTTGCATTGCATTTGCATCTTTTCATGCATAAACAGGTGATTTTGGAGCTCAAGGAGCATGGAAGCAATGGAGAAGAGATGTGAAGCAATCTTGAGGAGGAAACAAGGGAGTTAAGGCTGAAGAACCAAGGTCCATAGTCCAACTCGACCGCACACTCGACCAGACACTCGACCGTGTGCTGAGGAGGACTCGACCGAGTGGAGATTGCACGTGAGAAGCCAGCTCGACCCCTAGCTCGACCGAGCACAGGTCGAGTTGACCGAGCCGTTGACCGCTTTGACTTTTTCTATTTTTAGGGCTTCCACTTCCCCACTATATAAGACCTTGTACCTGCAGCCACCAAAGCGTCCAGACTTTTAGATATTCCCAAAAACCTAGTTTTTACCTTTTTTAGCATTATTCCTTTTGCATTTTATTAGATTTTGTACTTCTTTAAGAAAACTCTTAGATTCTTCAATATTGTTGGTTCAATAACTTTCTTAATATTGAGAATTTGAGTTTCATCCTTTGATTAATATTAAAGATCTCAGTTTTATCTTTCTAATAATGCAAGTTTCAATATTTTCTGGGTTTTTGATTTGTTTCATCATGTCTTGTTGTGAGTAGTCTTCTTAGGATCTTGAGGATGGGTTAGGAAGGATTCATCTTGTGGTTTATGTGATTTGGTCAAGCTTGATTGTTGTAGATCTCTTCTAGGCTAGATGTTCTTAAGGCTGATCTTGAACTGAGAGGTTAGGATCTGATTTCAAGCTCCTTAGCATCACACCAATGTTTAAGGAGCATAGATAAGGCTAGATCTAGAGCTTACCATTAGGCTTGCTAAGAGATTAGAGGTCTTGTTTGGTTTGAGATGTATTGCTTAATGCCTGCTTGTGTAGATTCTTTACTGTGTGAGAACAAGTCTAGAATTGCATAGGTTTGATTGTTTCTTGACCATGAGAGTGGGAGAAACTTGTCTTAGATTTATATGTCTAGAGGTTAGCTCAAAGTTTGCTTGAGATTTGTTGACCAAGTTAGATACCACAATGATTAGTTCTTCCCATGAATCCATCCTCAGGAAACCTTCTTTGTTTATTGATTTCTAAGTCTTAATCTTGTAGCTTGCTTGTTGTTTGTTTGGTTTTAGTGTTGCTCTGTTTTTGTTGTGTTGCTCTGTTTTCCGGATTCAACTAGCTCGACCTCCCACTCGACCTACACTCGGTCGAGTGCTTGCTCGAGTTCATCCCCAGAACTCTGATTTATGATTTGTGCTTGTCTTGTTTCATTCCTGTTTCATTCCAGTTGCATACATTTAGCTTTCAGTTCATTAATTGTCTTGCATTAGTTCATTAGTAGTAGTTTCTGTTTCTGTTCTTGCTTCATTACAGTTTCAATCATTTAGTTTCATTTGCATTTAGTTCTTGGTTCTTGTAGTTTACTTTCAGCATCTTTACATTTCCATCTTAGGATTGTTAGTGACAAACAATCATTACATTTGTCTTAACTTAGATTCATATGCACATCTTATCTGTTCACAAACACTCATTTAGGATTGATACCTCTTGTACTGCAATAGCATAAGGGGAATTGAAACACCCATCCCATTCATATATCATCATTGCATACATCCACCATCATTCACCACACATAATAAATACCTGTTTCAATTTGGCGCCGTTGCCCATTTGAGTGTGTTTTTGTGACATTTAGGATCCATATTAGTCTAAGATTAAGTTCGTTTATACACTTGAATCTTCTGTTTCTGGGTTGAAGTTCCATTTCAGGTACTACTCGACCATCAACTCGACCACCACTCGACCGAGTAGTGATCGAGCACCTGCTCGAGCCAGACGCCGGATCTCTATAACCATCAGTTTCCAGTCGACTTGATCACCAACAAGAGCCTGTGCTCAGTCGCGTACCTGGGAAAAATCGTTTGTGTTAGTTGATGCACACAAGGTCTAAAGGAAAGGACCATCTTCTCAAGCACATTGACAACATCCACAAGGTGACAAAGGGTTTGGGAACTAAGCAAAGGAGAGTTGTTCAGGAACAACAAGAGGTTATAGTAGCAATGGATCATCAGGATCAGGTTCAGAGACCAAGGAACATTGGTGCTGGAGATGCACCTAACACTCACAACCAAAGGGCTGGAATTGTGCCTCCAACTGTTGCCAACAACAACTTTGAGATCAAGAGTGGCTTAATCTCCATGATTCAAGCCAACAAATTTCATGGATTGCCAATGGAGGATCCCCTAGATCACCTTGATGAGTTTGATAGAATATGCAGCCTAACAAGGATCAATGGTGTAAGTGAGGATGGTTTTAAGCTGAGGTTTTTCCCTTTCTCACTTGGGGACAAGGCTCATTTATGGGAAAAGACTCTCCCCACTGGTGCAATCACTACTTGGGATGCATGCAAGAAGGCTTTCTTAGCCAAATTCTTCTCCAATGCTAGGACAGCAAGGCTGAGGAATGACATCTCTGGATTTGCTCAAAGGAGTAATGAGACCTTTTGTGAGGCATGGGAGAGATTCAAAGGATATCAGACTCAATGTCCTCATCATGGTTTCAGCAATGAGTCACTATTGAGTACCTTGTATAGAGGAGTGCTTCCAAAGATAAGGATGTTGCTTGACACAACTTCTAATGGCAACTTCCTCAACAAGAATGTGGAAGAAGGCTGGGAATTAGTTGAGAATCTTGCTCAATCAGATGGCAACTATAATGAGGACTATGATAGGACCATAAGGAGCTCCTCCACTGATCAAGAGGACAAGTATAAGAAGGACTTGAAGATGGTCAATGAGAAGCTTGACAAGATCCTTCTTAGCCAGTCCAAGTCTATTCATTTCATTGGTGAAGAAGAAGCACAAGTTCAAGAGGGGGAGACTGAATTTGCTGAGTTGTGCTACATGCAGAATCAAGGAGGATTCAAAGGCTACAACCAAGGAGGTTTCAAGAACAACAACCTCTTTTATAGGAGTACCAATGTGGCTAATCCTCAAGACCAAGTCTATCCACCTCAACAGCCTCAACAACAACAAACCTACATCCCCAAACAACAACACCAAGTGTTTCAGCCTCAGTTGTGTCCTCCACCAGGGTTTCAGACTAACCAAGGCCAAGGACAAGACTTAAGAGCTATGATGCAACAATTGTTGATTGGGCAATCACAAGGGAAGATTGAGGAAGCCAAGCAGTTTGCTGAGTTGAACCAAAGGTTAACATCACAGTACAATGATCTGAATATGAAGTTTGAGGGTCTTAATTAAAGAGTGAAGTATATGGAGGGTAACATAGCATCTACTTCAGCTCCAAAACCCAACCAACTCCCTGGAAAAGCTGTTCAAAATCCAAGGGAGTTCTCAGCCAAAGCCATTCAATTTCACGAGGAAGAAGTCACTGAGGACAGTGAAGTCCAAGTTTGGGGGAATTCATTAGTTACTGAAGCCCCAAGTGACATCTGTGCAAAGCAACAGGAACTCGCAGGAGAACTCGACCAGGAGCTCGAGCAGCCACTCGACCGAGTGCATGCTCGAGTGGTTGATCGAGCTGGGGACTCCGAAGCTGTCAAGCCTGCTAAGTACATTCCTCCTGCTTACAAGCCCCCACTGCCATTCCCTGGGCGTTTCAAAGCACAGAGGATCAAGGAGTTAAGGGAAATCATTGAGAAAAAGGAGATGTTGGCTAAGCAACATGAGGAAGAAAGGGTTTTAAGGGAAGAAGCTTTGGTTGAGAAAAAGGAAGAAGTGATGGCTATTCAAGAGATCATCATTGCCTACCAAGAAGAGGAGAGAGGACCTGCTTTGGAACTGTATAAACCATACTCTCTCTATAGAGATTTTTTGCTTGATTTATCAGTAAAGAAGGCTCAAGCTCAAGATGAGAAGGATCTTGAGAACCTTGGATGAGTGATCATCCCACTTAAGCTTAAGGACCCATGGCCATTCTACTTGCCTTGCACAATCAGTTACCTCCACTATAATCAATGCCTTTGTGATTTGGGAGCTTCAACAAGTGTGATGCCATACTCCTTAGCTCAAAAGCTTGGGAGAACTGATTTCAAATCCACTAAACTCCATGTGTGCCTAGCTGATGGGACAAATAGAGAGGTAGTTGGAAGGTTGGAGAATGTCCCACTCAAGATAGGGAAGGCAAGGGTTCATACTGATTTTGTGGTCATAGAGATGGACAAGGAGCCTGAAGATCCAATCTTGTTAGGGAGGCCATTTTTAGCCACTGTTGGAGCAGTAATAGATGTTAGAGAAGGTCTTGTGACCTTGAACATTGCTGAGGATACAGTCATGAAGTTCAACATCTATAACCCAACCAACCTGCCTACCATTGATGATCAACCCTTCACTATCAAGGAGAAAGTTGATCATGAGGTTTTCAAAGATGAAGGAGACCCTAAGGCTGAGCTCCCACTTCAAGAGTATTCTGTTGAGGAGCTTAAGAGGTCAGTTCAAGAGCTGTCTAGTATGGTTGAGGATCTCAAGGTCAAACTGAACAAGAGGTCTTTGAGGAAAGCAAGACCTAGGCTCAAAATTTAAGAAGAAATATGGTTTGAGTGCTAAGGGTGAGGTGATCAAGGATCCACTTCACAGTGACCAAGAGGTTCCAGGGAGGATTTCATCACCTCCTTGGTAT
Organism: Camelina sativa; assembly: GCF_030686135.1. Lineage (NCBI taxonomy): Eukaryota > Viridiplantae > Streptophyta > Magnoliopsida > Brassicales > Brassicaceae > Camelina > Camelina sativa. Next base: position 26,645,269 of record NC_141899.1, on the reverse strand, counting down.
CTAAACCAAAGTTAAGAAAGAAACCAAAGTCAAGCTTAGTGACTTTAAACAAGCTCACTAGGGAGAAAGTCCCTAAGGTATCCTTTGTAAATATGGTTTAAATTCTTAGTAGTTTTGATGTGTTTTCTTTTATGTTTTTGTTGGACAGGCTTTAGGTGAGAATGTAGTTGGTTAAGGAGAGATGTGGACTTGGAGAAGAAGACTCGCAGGCCCACTCGACCAGTCCACGAGAGGTACTCGGCCGAGCTGGGTATGAATTAAAGCCCACTTCATCTTCAAACCGTTAGGACGATCGAGTGGAGGGAAGAACAAGGAGAAAAATTTTGAAAATTCAAAATTGGTCAAGGAGCTCGACCACGTGTTGGTCGAGTGTGGGGTCGAGCTACAGTCAAAAGCAAGTCAAAGATTCCCAATTCAAATTTGAATGTTTCTTTTGAAAATGTCTTCCAAGATCACCAAGAAGTCTCACCGAACCGCTGCAAGCTCCATGGAACGTCGTGATGCTGACCTTGAATCAAGAGGAGAAGCTGGGAGAGTCACTCGATGGACCACTCGATCGACCACTCGACCGAGTGCCGGGTCGAGCAGTCGGTCGAGCCAGATGCCGCATCCAAGGAGAGACTCTGTTAAGGAAGATCCTGAAAGGACTGAGAGTGAGGAGGAAAGAGAGCCTACTCTCAATGAGTTTATGAGGAAACACAAGGCCAAAGGGAAGAGGCCAGCTGTTGAAGTTGAGCAAGAAGAGATTGAAAGTGAAAGTGAGGAGGAGAGTGAAGAAGAAGAATTGATGGATGATGGAGAAGCTGAGTCTTGTGGGCTGTCAAAGAGGCAGATTTATGATGCATTCATGAGGATGGAGTTCTTGGGAACTAGGTATCCTCACAAGGAGACCATGGAGAAGCTTGCCATTGATGAGGATGTGGAATACCTCTTTGAGAAGAGCAATCTCACCAAGTTCATGGGGCTGTGCATGGAAGGCTACAAGGAGGAAAGCTGTGAGTTCCTAGCTACTGTCAAGCTGCACACCTATGCAAGGAACACTGCTGAACATGGAGCTGGTCACATCTCTTTCATTATCAAAGGGAAGAAGCATGAGCTTTCAATGAAAGAGGTAGCAAATGTGTTTGGTTTTGAGGTTGGGAGCAATAGGAGTTTGATGGTTCCAAGAGATGAGTTGTATGCTGTGTGGGAAACCATTGGAGATAACAAGTACTACTCATCCTCCAACTCCAAGAGCTCTAGGATAAGAAGCCCAGTCCTAAGGTACTTCCACAAAGCTCTTGCAAATACATTCTTTGCAAGGAAGGAAACTGGGAACATCAATGAGGGGGAGCTAAAGATGATTGACTTGGCTCTTAATGGAGTGATCTTTCAAGCAAGGAATGGTACCATCATTCTTGGGAGCACAGTGGAGACTGACCTAGGAATGGTGCTCATTGACCACATGACCCAATTGAGAAGTTGGGTAGGGAAGTTGGAGACCAAAGGGTCAAGAGGAGCACTTACCATTGGAGGCATCATCACTCCAATCCTACAAGCTGCTAGAGTTCAACTTAGAGGAGAAAGTGTCTCACCAAGATGGATTGACTCAAGCTACCTCACTTCTACTCTCATCCTAGCCAAGGAGAAGCATCAAGGGAACCACATATTCAACTTTGAGCTTCCAACACTTGGAAAAAAGCAATTCATATTGCCTAACCAAGAGCTCACCACCATTCAAGAAGGAGCCAACATTGATTTTTGGCCAGCTGAGGAGCATTGGTTTGATGGAGTGATTCAACATAGAGTTGAGGAAGCTGGGAATGCACAAGTAGCTGATGGAGAGGAGCAGTTCTACTTTGAAGATTATGAGCCCAACCCAAGAGATAGTAGAGGAGTGAGGGAGAATGCCAAGAGGTTAACTCTTTTGCAAAAATGGGGTAAGTGGCATGGAAAGAGATTTGATAAGCTGAAGAAGAAGGTGACCAACATGGCTTGTTCTATCAAAGGCTTGAAGAAGGAGATTGCTGAGCTGAAGAGTGGAAACTCATCTCCTAGCCAACATTCAAGCCCTTTGAGGAGAAGTAGCTCAACTAGAGCACTTTCAAGGGTTGCGAATCCTGTGAAGCCAGCTAGGGCTTCAATGTATGAGCCAAATCTAAGGAAGAGGAGCTCAAGTACCCGCGAACATCAGTTTTCGAGGCACTCGACCGGGTCACTCGAGCACCCACTCGACCGAGCACCTCCGATGCACTCGGCCGAGCACCTTCCCAGATCACCCTATGGCTTACCACCTCCAGCTGCTTATCCAGGTTATCCATTATACCCTCCCATCCCACCTCAATACTACATGGATCCAGCTCTCTACCAGCAGTTCTGCCAGCAGCAAGCCCATCATTTGGACACTCGCAGTCTAGCTCGACCCACCCACTCGGACACGTACTCGACCGAGTCAAGGTCGATTGGCATTGTCGAGCTGCCCCAAAGTCCTTCTCCAAGCCACCAGCCTGACCCCAACTACTCCTATGATAACATGCAGATGGATGTGGACAACTTCTTCCACAATCCCTAAGGTACCACTATCACCTTACCATTGTTTATACCATTGCATTTCATATTGTCTTTTGTGTTGTGTTTAAATCTTGAATCCTCTCACAACTTTTTCACACAAGGGACTGTGTGATTTAAGTTTGGGGGAGGGTTTGAGATAGCATTTGATGTTGTGTTTTGTGTTCTTATTTCAAATTTTTATCATCATCATGTTAGCACTTGCATTAGCATCTAAGGCATAGAAAAACCATAAAAGTTTGAAAATTTTTGAAAAAAATCTTCATAAAAAAGAGTGTTCATGTAGTTTGCATTGCATATTAGGATCTTGTTTAGCATGTTTCATGTAGAATTGTATAATATTTGCATTAGGGATCTATGATGAGTATTTCCTTGTTAGCTAGCCTATTCACTAGACTAGGATCAATGCCCAAGTTATTAGTACTTTGATGCTAGTTGAGTAGTAGGAAGCATAAGATTGAACCAAGCTTGAATTCTTGCATTGCATTTGATCTAAATTGAAGCATGTTGTGATTTGAAACCATTTCCTATTTTATAAGAACCTAATATTGACTTTTAATTATCAATATGTGCATTGCTTTAAACTCATGGATACCATATACATACTTGGATCATCTTTCTCCTTTTTACCACTCTTGTTGATCCAAGTAGCTGATTAAATGATTAAGATCAATTCTCCTACCCCTAAACCAAACCTTCTTTCAAGCCTTGTTTGTTCTTGAGTGTGTGAGGCCTATTTTTGGGATTGAGCTTGGTAGAAAGTGTTAGGTTTGAACTGACAAGAGTAAGACCTTGTGTAGTTCTAGTTTGCATTTTTCAAACTAGATAGGACTAGGTAGTTCACTTGTTGGGTTTGGGACTTGGCTGTTTTGAAAAGAAAAGAGAAAAAAAGAGAAAGAAAAAGGGTAGAGTCTTTAAGAAGAGATTGTGTTTAAGTAAAGTCTAGTGAAAAGATGGGAAGTAAAGTGTTGATTAAGATGGTTCTAGTTAAGAAAAAGAAAAGAAAGAAAAGAAAAGTTTAGCAAAATGCTTTTATGTCTTAAGAATAAGAAGAAAAGAGAACCATAGCAATAAGAAAGAATCCCCCATTCCACTAGAAAGATCAAATAAGAAACATCTCCTAAGACTTGAAAACCAAAAGAGAAAAGGGTTAAAGAGAAAAGAAGAAGCAAAGGGTAGCACTAGGATCATAAGGGTTTAGATTGCTAGGATAAACACTTTGGGTACCTTTGGGTAGACAAGGTTTTATTCTTGTATGAGTTTAGGTGTTCTTACCTTTAGCATTCTTCTAAAGCTCAATCCATTTTCATGAGAGAACCTTGATATTGATAAGCCCCACTCTAAAAAGAGACCATCATTGTCTCAAAACCTTTATCTCCAAGCCAAATGAGTTTAAGCATTGCATAGAGTTGATTCATGTTCTTGTTTAATGAATGTTAAAGGAAATGGTTGATTTGAATGCATGTGGATGTCTTAGACTCAAATCAATAAAGGTTGTGATATGCTTGTCTAAAGTCTTTAAATTCCAGCTCATTCAACTTGCATCATAGTATTAGTAACTTGGACATTGATTCTAGATGGTCTATTTGCAAGCTTAAGGAGCTGAGATCCCACTTTCAAACCTCACTCACCTTCTTATGTCTTTGATTATTTACTTGAGGGCAAGCAAAGACTAAGTTTGGGGGTGTTGATGTTCATATATTTTACCTTGTTTTCCCTTAGTTTATTCACATCTTTTGCATCTTTTTCTATCCATTTAGGCCATTATTGTGTAGCCTTAGCACTAATCATGCATTAGGGTTTAGTTGCATTGCATTTGCATCTTTTCATGCATAAACAGGTGATTTTGGAGCTCAAGGAGCATGGAAGCAATGGAGAAGAGATGTGAAGCAATCTTGAGGAGGAAACAAGGGAGTTAAGGCTGAAGAACCAAGGTCCAGAGTCCAACTCGACCGCACACTCGACCAGACACTCGACCGTGTGCTGAGGAGGACTCAACCGAGTGGAGATTGCACGTGAGAAGCCAGCTCGACCCCTAGCTCGACCGAGCACAGGTCGAGTTGACCGAGCCGTTGACCGCTTTGACTTTTTCTATTTTTAGGGCTTCCACTTCCCCACTATATAAGACCTTGTACCTGCAGCCACCAAAGCGTCCAGACTTTTAGATATTCCCAAAAACCTAGTTTTTACCTTTTTTAGCATTATTCCTTTTGCATTTTATTAGATTTTGTACTTCTTTAAGAAAACTCTTAGATTCTTCAATATTGTTGGTTCAATAACTTTCTTAATATTGAGAATTTGAGTTTCATCCTTTGATTAATATTAAAGATCTCAGTTTTATCTTTCTAATAATGCAAGTTTCAATATTTTCTGGGTTTTTGATTTGTTTCATCATGTCTTGTTGTGAGTAGTCTTCTTAGGATCTTGAGGATGGGTTAGGAAGGATTCATCTTGTGGTTTATGTGATTTGGTCAAGCTTGATTGTTGTAGATCTCTTCTAGGCTAGATGTTCTTAAGGCTGATCTTGAACTGAGAGGTTAGGATCTGATTTCAAGCTCCTTAGCATCACACCAATGTTTAAGGAGCATAGATAAGGCTAGATCTAGAGCTTACCATTAGGCTTGCTAAGAGATTAGAGGTCTTGTTTGGTTTGAGATGTATTGCTTAATGCCTGCTTGTGTAGATTCTTTACTGTGTGAGAACAAGTCTAGAATTGCATAGGTTTGATTGTTTCTTGACCATGAGAGTGGGAGAAACTTGTCTTAGATTTATATGTCTAGAGGTTAGCTCAAAGTTTGCTTGAGATTTGTTGACCAAGTTCGATGACCACAATGATTAGTTCTTCCCATGAATCCATCCTCAGGAACCTTCTTTGTTTATTGATTTCTAAGTCTTAATCTTGTAGCTTGCTTGTTGTTTGTTTGGTTTTAGTGTTGCTCTGTTTTTGTTGTGTTGCTCTGTTTTCCGGATTCAACTAGCTCGACCTCCCACTCGACCTACACTCGGTCGAGTGCTTGCTCGAGTTCATCCCCAGAACTCTGGTTTATGATTTGTGCTTGTCTTGTTTCATTCCTGTTTCATTCCAGTTGCATACATTTAGCTTTCAGTTCATTAATTGTCTTGCATTAGTTCATTAGTAGTAGTTTCGGTTTCTGTTCTTGCTTCATTACAGTTTCAATCATTTAGTTTCATTTGCATTTAGTTCTTGGTTCTTGTAGTTTACTTTCTGCATCTTTACATTTCCATCTTAGGATTGTTAGTGACAAACAATCATTACATTTATCTTAACTTAGATTCATATGCACATCTTATCTGTTCACAAACACTCATTTAGGATTGATACCTCTTGTACTGCAATAGCATAAGGGGAATTGAAACACCCATCCATCATTCCATTCATATATCATCTTTGCATACATCCACCATCATTCACCCACACACATAAGAAATACTTGTTTCAACTGGGCTCCTTATCCTTGAGCTCTTGGAGTTGGAGGATGAGTAGAGCTTGTTGTCCCCAATGGTTTCCCACACAGCATACAACTCTTCTCTTGGAACCATCAAACTCCTATTGCTCCCAACCTCAAAACCAAACACATTGGCTATCTTCTTCATTGAGAGATCATACCTCTTCCCCTTGATTGTGAAAGCAATATGACCAGCTCCCAACTCAGCATCCATCCTTGCATATGTGGTCAGCTTGACAGTGGCAAGGAACTCACAACTCTCCTCTTTGTAGCCCTCCATGCAAAGCCCCATAAACTTGGTGAGATTGCTCTTCTCAAAGAGATATTCCACATCCTCATCAATGGCAAGCTTCTCCATGGTCTCCTTGTGTGGATACCTAGTTCCCAAGAAATCCATCCTCATGAAAGCATCATAAAGCTGCTTCTTTGACAGTCCACAAGACTCAGCCTCTCCATCATCCATCAACTCTTCTTCTTCACTTTCTTCCTCACTCTCATCACTCTCCTCTTGTTCAACTTCAACAGATGGCCTCTTGCCTTTTGCCTTGTGTCTCCTTATGAACTCATTGAGAGTTGGCTCTCTTTCCTCCTCACTTTCAGTCCTCTCAGGATCTTCCTCAACTGGCTCTTGGACACGGCACCTGGCTCGACTGGCTGCTCGAACCGCCACTCGGTCGAGTGGTTGATCGAGTGGTGCGTCGAGTGGCTCTCCCAGCTTCACCTCTTGATTCAAGGCTGGCATAAGGACGTTCCATGGAGCTTGCAGCGGTTTGTTGAGACTTCCTGGTGATCTTAGAAGACATTTTCAAAAGGAACTGAAAGGAATAGACTCAAAGCTCAAAGTTTATAGGTTAGTGACCCAAAAACTTGAAAGAACAAAGCTTGAGCAAAAGATGAACTTTGAGAGAGATTTTAAAACTTGAATTTAGTTGTTTTGAGCAAATGAGAGAGTGTGAGAGGTATAGGATCGTGCAAGGTCTATATAAAGAAGCTAAGGGGACAAGGAGACAAGGGTGGAGCGTCCATACCATTCAAATTTGAATTAGGAATCTTTGACCTACTTTTGGCTGCCACTCGACCCCACACTCGACCAGCACGTGGTCGAGCTCCTTGACCCAAGTTTGAAAATTCAAAATTTTTCTTCCTTTTCTCCCTCCACTCGATCATTCTAGAAGAATGGGAATTGAATGGGCCTCACTCCTTCTCCAGCTCGGTCGAGTACCCCTTGTGGGATGGTCGAGTGGGCCTGCGAATCTCCTTGCCTAAGTCCAAATCTCTCCATTCCTAACTCCATTCTCACTAAAAAGCCTGTCTAACACAAACATAAAAGAAAACACATCAAAACTACTAAGAAATTAAACCATATTTACAAAGGATACCTTAGGGACTTCCTCCCTAGTGAGCTTGTTTAAAGTCACTAAGCTTGACTTTGGTTTCTTTCTTAGACTTGGTTTAGATACCAAGGAGGTGATGAAATCCTCCCTGGAACCTCTTGGTCACTGTGAAGTTGATCCTTGATCACCTCACCCTTAGCACACAAACCTTACTTCTTCTTGATTTTGAGCCTTGGTCTTGCTTTCCTCAAAGACCTCTTGTTCAGCTTAACTTGGAGATCCTCAACCATACTAGACAGCTCTTGAACTGACCTCTCAAGCTTTTCCACAGAATCCTCTTGAAGTGGGAGCTCAGCATTTGGAATTACCTTATCACTTAAGCCTCCTTGACCACCTTTGTCCTTGATAGTAAAAGGCTGGTCATCAATGGTAGGAAGGTTGGTTGGATTATAGATGTTGAACTTCATAACTACATCTTCAGCAATGTTCAAGGTCACAAGACCTTCCTTGACATCAATAACTGCTCCCACAGTGGCTAAGAATAGCCTTCCAAGGATGATAGGATCTTCAGGTTCTTTGTCCATCTCCAATACCACAAAATCTGTGTGAACCCTTGCCTTCCCTATCTTGAGTGCGACATTCTCCAACCTACCAACTACTTCTCTGTTTGTCCCATCAGCTAGGCAAACATGGAGGTTGGTGGATTTGAAATCAGTTCTCCCAAGCTTTTGAGCTATGGAGTATGGCATCACACTAGTTGAAGCTCCTACATCACAAAGGCATTGATTGTACTGGAGGTAACTGATTGTGCAAGGCAGATAGAATGGTCCTGGATCCTTAAGCTTAATTGGGATGATCACTCCTCCAAGGTTCTCAAGATCCTTCTCATCTTGAGCATGAGCCTTCTTCTTTGACAAATCAAGCAAAAAATCCCTATAGAGAGGATATGGTTCATATTGTTCCAAGGCGGGTCCTCTCTCCTCTTCTTGGTAAGCTATGATGACCTCTTGTATGGCTGACACTTATTCCTTTTTCTCAACCAAAGATTCTTCCTTCAAAACCCTTTCTTCCTCTAGTTGCTTAGCCAACATTTCTTTTCTCTCAATAATTTCCCTAAGCTCCTTAATTTTCTGTGCTTTGAAACGCCCAGGGAATGGTAGTGGAGGCTTGTAGGCAGGAGGAATGTATTTAGCAGGTTTGACAGCTTCGGAGTCTCCAGCTCGATTGACCACTCGAGCATGCACTCGGTCGAGTGGCTGCTCGAGTTCCTGGTCGAGTTCGCTTGCGAGCTCCTATTGCTTTGCACAAACGTCACTTGGGGCTTCAGTAACTAATGAATTCCCCCAAACATGGACTTCACTGTCCTCAGTGACTTCTTCCTCCTGAATTTGAATGGCTTTGGCTGTGAACTCCCTTGGATTTTGAACAGCTTTTCCAGGGAGTTGGTTGGGTTTTGGAGCTGAAGTAGAGGCTATGTTACTTTTCATACACTTCACTCTTTAATTAAGACCCTCAAACTTCATATTCAGATCATTGTATTGTGATGTGAGCCTTTGATTCAACTCAGCAAACTGCTTGGATTCCTCAATATTTCCTTGTTCTTGCCCAATCAACAATGTTGCATCATTGCTCTTAAGTCTTGTTCTTGGCCTTGGTTAGTCTGAAACCCTGGTGGGGGACACAACTGAGGCTGGAACACTTGATGTTGTTGTTTGGGGACATAGTTTTGTTGCTGTTGAGGCTGTTGAGGTGGATAGACTTGGTCTTGAGGATTAGCCACATTGGTACTCCTATAAGAGAGATTGTTGTTCTTGAAACCCCCTTGGTTGTAGCCCTTGAATCCTCCATGGTTTTGCATGTAGCACAACTCAGCAAACTCAGTCTCCCCCTCTTGAACTGGAACCTCTTCTTCACCAATGAAGTGAAGAGACTTTTGTTGGCTAAGAAGGATCTTGTCAAGCTTCTCATTGACCATCTTCAAGTCCTTCTTGTACTTGTCCTCTTGATCAGTTGATGATGACCTTATGGTTCTGTCATAGTCCTCATTATAGTTGCCATCTGACTGAGCAAGATTCTCAACTAATTCCCAGCCTTCTTCCACATTCTTGTTGAGGAAGTTTCCATTAGAAGCTGTGTCAAGAAGCATCCTTATCTTGGGAAGCACTCCTCTATATAATGTACTCAAGAGTGACTCATTGCTGAAACCATGATGAGGACATTGAGTCTGAAATCCTTTGAACCTCTCCCATGCTTCACAAAAGCTTTCATTGTTTCTTTGAGCAAACCCAGAAATTTCATTTCTCAACCTAGCAGTCCTTGCATTTGAGAAGAACTTGGCCAAGAAAGCCTTCTTGCAAGCATTCCATGTGGTTATTGCTCCAGTAGGAAGAGTCTTCTCCCAAATGTGTGCCTTATCTCCAAGTGAGAATGGGAAGAGCCTCAACTTGAATCCATCTTCACTCACTCCATTGATCTTTGTTAGACCACAGATTCTGTCAAACTCATCAAGGTGATCTAGTGGATCCTTCATTGGCAACTCATGGAACTTGTTAGCTTGAATCATGGAGATCAATCCACTCTTGATCTCAAAGTTGTTGTTTGGCACTGTTGGAGGCACAATACCAGCCCTTTGGTTGTGGGTGTTGGGTGCATCTCCAGCACCAATGTACCTAGGTCTCTGCTCATGGTTAGCTTGTTGCTCCATGATCACTGGATCCTCTTGCTGAACTTGAACTACCCTTCTTCTTTGATTTCCCAAACCCTTTTGCTTCCTATGGATGTTGTCAATAGGCCTTTGAAGATTGTCTTTCCCCTTAGACCTTGTGTGCATCAACAAACGCGAGTACAGACTCGAACAGGTTCACAATTGAGCTTAGGCTCGTCTAGGTTGTCAAGTCGACTGGGAAATTGTGTCCAAATGTACACGGCGTCTGACTCGATCAAGTGCTCGATCACTGCTCGGTCGAGTGGTGGTCGAGTGGTACCTGAAATGGAACTTCAACCCAGCAACAGAAGATTTAAGTGTATAAACGAACTTAATCTTAGATTAATATGGATCCTAAATGTCACAAAAACACACTCAAATGGGCAACGACGCCAAATTGAAACAAGATCTTTTTGGTGTGGTGAATGATGAATTATGATGAATGTATGCAATGGTGAGATGTGAATGGATAGATGGATGGGTGTTTCAATTCCCCTTATGCTGTTGTAGTATAAGAGGTATCAATCCTAAATGAGTATTTGTGAACAATTAAGATATGTATATGAATCTAAGTTAAGCCAAATGCAAAGATTGTTTGTCATTACAATCCTAAGATGAAAATGTAAAGATGCAGAAAGTAAAACTACAAGAACTAAGAACTGAATGTGAATGGAACAGAATGGTTATGACTATATGAAGCTAGAACAGAAATAGAAACTACTATGATGAATTAATGCAAGACAATAATGAACAGGACAATGAGTAGATGAAACAGAAATGCAAATAGGAATGAAACAGAACAATCACAAATCATAAACAAGAGTTATGAGGATGAACTCGAGCAAGCACTCGACCGAGTGTCGGTCGAGTGCAGGGTCGAGCTGGTTAAATCAGGGAAACAGAGCAACACAATAAAAACAGAGCAATGCAAATTCGAATCAAACAACAAGCAAGCAACAGGATTAAGACTTAAAAATCAATAAACAAAGAAGGCCTTGAGGAGGGATTCATGGGCTGAACTAATCATTGTGGTTATCTAACTTGGTCAACAAATCTCAAGCAAACTTTGAGCTAATCTCTAGACATATAAATCTAAGACAAGTTTCTTCCACTCTCATGGCAAGAAACAATCAAACCTATGCAATTCTAGACTTGTTCTCACACAGTAAAGAATCTACACAAGCAGGCATTAAGCAATACATTTCAAACCAAACAAGACCTCTAATCTCTTAGCAAGCCTAATGGTAAGCTCTAGATCTAGCCTTATCTATGCTCCTTAAACATTGGTGTGATGCTAAGATGCTTGAAATCAAACCCTAACCTCTCAGTTCAGGATCAGCATTAAAAACATCTAGCCTAGAAGAGATCTACAACAATCAAGCTTGACCAAATCACACAAACCACAAGATCAATTCAGCCTAACCCATCCTCAAGATCCTAAAGAACTACTCACAAGAACACATGATGAACACAAAAATCATAAACCCAGAAAATATTGAGACTTGCATCAAATGAAAGATAACACAGAGATCCACAATATTGATGAAGAAATAAAACTCGAAATCTTTATATCTTGAAAGTTATGAATCCAACAAAATACAAGAATCTAGTCTTTTCTCTCTCTCAAACAAGTACAAAATCTAAGGAAAATAAAAAGTGCAAAAAGAATAATTCCCAAAAAGGGTAAAAACTAGGTTTAGAGAATATCTAAAAGCTGGACTCTTTTGGTGGCTGCAGGTACAAGGCTTTATATAGGAGAGGGGGTGGAAGCCCTAAAAATACTAAAAGACAAAATAGTCAACGGCTCGGTCAACTCGACCTGTGCTCGGTCGAGTGGCAGGTCGAGCTGGCTTCTCTCGTGCATTCTCCACTCGGTCGAGTCCTCCTCAGCACACGGTCGAGTGTCTGGTCGAGTGTGCGGTCGAGTTGGACTCTGGACCTTGTTGTTTCAGCCTTAACTCTCTTGCTTTTCCTTCATGGTTGCTTCACTTCTCCTCAGCATTGCTTCCAACCTTCTTAAGCTCCAAAATCACCTGAATATGCATGAAAGGATGCAAATGCAATGCATCTAAACTATAATGCATGATTAGTGCTAAAGCTACGCAATAATGGCCTAAATGGATAGCAAAAGATGCAAAAGATGTGAATAAACTAAGGGAAAACAAGGTAAAATATATGAACATCACTCGGCCAACTCGACCATGTGCTCGGTCGAGTGACCAGTCGAGTTGGCTTCTCTCGTGCAGCTTCCACTCGGTCGAGTACCTCTCTGCACACGGTCGAGTGTCTGGTCAAGTGTGCGGTCGAGCTGGACTCCGGATCTTGGTTCTTCAGCCTTAACTCTCTTGCTTTCCCTTCATGTTTGCTTCACTTCTCCTCAGCATTGCTTCCATGCTCCTTAAGCTCCAAAATCACCTGATTATGCATGAAAAGATGCAAATGCAATGAAACTAAACTCTAATGCATGATTAGTCCTAAAGCTAAGCAATATTGGTCAAAATGGATAACAAAAGATGTGAATATATTAAGGGAAAACATGGTAAAATATATGAACATCAAAGTGACAAAAACAAATTAGTAAAGTATAACGAGACAACACAAATTATTAAAAGAGAAAATGACAAGCAAACATTATTAAAAAGTAAGTGACAAACACCTATTACTAAAGGAGAAAGTGACAACACACACATTATTAAAACATAAAGTGACAAAACACAAATAGCCACTTGACAATAATTAAATTTTAAATAAATCGTGGCTCAACTTCTGCAACAGCTCTTTGCCCTTGTCGTTGAGATGCTCTTTTCCAGTTAGTTTGAAATACATCTTCACCTTCTTAGCCAACATCTTTTCCTTAATCAATTGGTTTGTCTCTTTTTTGAAACATGGCTATGTTGTTCAATTGATCCAGTTCTTGCGTCTTTAATTGTTTGAATTCGTTCCATTCTTTGTTGACCACTTCCAAGGCTGCACCCTTACCTTATTTTTAGCCTTTTTCTTAGCAGCATCTCTCTCTCCATTGGACGAACACCAGATCCTACATAATTGGAGTCACTAGCATCAGTGTTGTGGGATCTCTTAGATCCACTGCTTCCAGAACCAGTATTTTTTCCTACTTGACTATCATAATGTCGTTGATCACGAATTGCGAGCCACTCTTTTATTGATTTGAAATTTTAATTACCAGCACTTGAATAAAAATTCATGCGCGTTTGCCAATACATCATCCTCCGACCACCTGTTTTGTTGCATACGTTTAGCGTTATCGTAAGCGCCAACCCCATTTTCCCCAGCTTTTGCTGATGTAGTTGTAGTGATTTCGTACTCAACAATTTTACCCCAATATGAATCACCTTTTTAGTTTCTGCCAATGATGCTATCTGTTCCATATTTAATCCACCTATTTAGTACCACCAAATTTTTCATAATGGTCCATTTGGAGGTTCTCTGACAAGCAGAAGTTGAATCATCTTCATTGGAATGGCTTCATGAACACCGCTCATACCACCAAGAGCCGTTTGTGTAGAAAATTTAGAAAATTCAGCTCCTCCCACATTCGTATTAGTTTCATTACCCATTGGAGAAGAAGAATAAGAGGGTGTTTGAGAATAGTATGACATCATCAATCAATGACATGGACGATAGTTTGGAACAGCCGACGGCATGAAGAAATTTGGTGAATATTTATAGTTTGGTATATGCTGGGGATGGTTGGGAGATTGATTTTGAAACTGATAATTGTTGGGATTTGGGTAGTTAGAAGGATAATTAGAATAATTTTGGTAGCTAAAAGAGTTATTATTAGGATCTATTTAAAAACAAAAAGACGGGTAAAACAATAAACAAGAGTTTATGAAAGTTGATAGCAAATGATGAGTCTTTTTGTGTTTCCAAATTAAATGAAACAAATCTCTATTTATAGAGAGTGAAAAATGATGAATTTTGGTATAAAAATATTAAAATAATTTTTTTTTATCTCAAATAATTGGGTTGGGTAAAAAATATATGAAATCTCACCATCCAATAGAAATACAACACATTTATTTATCTAAATATTATCCTATAATTAAAAATATACCATTCAAAAGATGACATGTGGCGATCATAATCCAACATTTCAACAGAGTTAAATATTTTCAACTCAGTTGTCTCCACCTCATCTCTTTTTTTTTTTCAACATACCATTGCATTACTTCAACTGTTGAATCAATACAATAAAAACTGAATGTGTTTCTCTCCAGTGTTGACACCTCAGCTTTTTAGTTGAAGTAGGAGTTGACACATCAGTTAAAACAGTAAGCCAATCAAATTATAAGGATTAATACAGCTCAATATTTTTGTCCAATAATAATTTTTCTCCACTCATTTCTGTTATGGGCTCAGCCCAATTACAATAGTGTCCAAGAAAAACAGTAAAAGAATCCAAATTAACCTGTGTATCACAACAATTAAAGGACACAAGATTCTATAAAAAATAAAAGAATTAAATTTTGGATGTCATTTAAAAAAATATATACAGTGGTATGTAAATATAAATACTATTAGAAATTGAGGACAAATAAATAAAACATTTCTCGAGCTTTGTGAGCGCAACATGTCAGTATTTTTTTTTGTTTTTGTGAGAAAACTTATACATATAAGGGATATGAACCAAACTAGAGTAATCTTTCAAGCGTGATTGGAGGATAAACTCTCTTTCTGAAGCATACATAAACTAGAGTAAATTAGTTACATATTATCAAACAAAAATTATCATATGTCTATCTTATTGCTTATGCATTTACTATGTGATTCATTTTCACAGTGATGATTGCAGTGTTTTTTGGCTTGTGATAACAAAGGTTCCTTGCCTCTCAAGATTTACATATAATAGTATCAATGACAAATTAAACAATGTTTAAGATCGAAACCCCCCCCCCCCCCCCCAAATGTTTTAATTTAAAAAAACTAAATCATATATAACTTTTAAAGTAACTTTGACAATTAACATAATCCTTAGAAATGTTGTATACAGTTTAACATAAATATAATATTAAAATAATAACACAAAACCAAACTAAATTAAAAATATGTCTTTTACTTTGACATACGTGGACTTGTTATAAAAAAAGAATAGGTAATTTACAAAAGGAAACAAACAAATAATAACGTAACAACAACACAAACTATATAAACTTAGATAATTAAATTTGTAAACTATCAAAAATACACCACAAAATAACACTACACTAATATATATCCAATAATAATAGGAGAAAAAAACATAGCATATAGTTGAGTTAAGTCAATTATATGAGTAAATGATTGTAGTAACGAATACTACGGAGTTACAAACCATTGTAGGTTTTTTCGGTTCATTTTTTTTTTTTTTGACCGCTGGTTCATTTATATATTTTAGCATTGTGTAAACCATAATTTTCATGATTAATATAATTTCAAAAAATTAAAATTTATACAATATCAAATGTATAGAATAACAATGTATAATGCATGAGAAACAAGCATAAATTGCGCGACTGACAGGATTAATTAAATTTGTTTAACTGATAAATTAAATAAATTGGATTGTTGGAATGGATAATTTTACATTTAGCTTAGTGTGTAAAGTCTGCTATTTCTAGATATTCTGAGTTCTGACCAGTCGATTACGGTTTAGTTCAATTCATTGAGTTAAATCTAACCGATTAAATGTCTGAACCGGCTTTATTAAAAATGAAAAAAAAAAAAACAATCAATACTAATTTAACTCCGTGCAATATCTTTTCTCATCAATCTCCTCCGTCTCCACAAATCTCCTCCTCGTCAAACTCCGTGTCGTCACTAAAAATCCGAAACCAATGTCGACGGTGAGGAAAATCACTCTAAAGAGCTCCGATGGCGAAAACTTCGAAATTGACGAAGCGGTGGCGCTAGAGTCACAAACCATCAAGCATATGATTGAAGATGACTGTGCTGATAACGGTATCCCTCTCCCAAATGTCACCAGCAAGATCCTTTCCAAGGTGATTGAGTACTGCAAAAAGCATGTCGAAGCTGCTGCCAAATCCGAAACCGCCGTTTCTACTGCTGCTACTACTACCGTCGCGTCTGGTTCTAGTGATGAGGATCTGAAGACTTGGGATTCTGAGTTTATAAAAGTTGACCAGGGCACTCTCTTCGATCTCATCCTGGTTTGTCTTCGATTTATTTGTTTTTACTCGGTGGTGGTTGATTTTTTTTTTTTTTTTTTTTTTTCATTTCTAGGGTTTCAAGATCTGGGGTTTCTGATTGAGATCTAATTTGTAGTGTTCGTGGTAGAGATTACGTTAAGGCCTGATTTGCTTAGGTTTTGAAATTTCCATTTCTGATTTGAGGTGTAATTTTAGGGTTTGTGGGAAACTAATTTGGTTTGTAGGAGACTCCAGTCTTGATTTTGTTAGATATTTTCCAAATTTTTAGATCTGAAACGGTTTTTGAGACCTTAATTGTCCATTTGAGCTACAAAACCTAACAGTTTAGGTTTTGTTGTTTAGATTAATTACCAATATCAGATTTAGTAGATTACTGTTTTCAGTATCATATCTGGTTAACTCTTTCGTCTCGTTAAAGAAAGTTTCAAGAGTTTTGCTGAAGACAACTATTTTTTAAGGTTTTGTTAAAGATCGATTTCTATTTTCTGGTTTTCTTAAGGGTTTTGAAATCTCAATTTTCAGATTTGAAGTTTGGTTTCATGGTTCGTAGGAGACGCAAATCCAGGTTTTGTTAGATATTTTCCAAATTTCATATCTGTAACGGTTTTGAGGTGTATTTTCAGGGCTCTTGGGGATACAGAACTTTTAGGTTTTATTTAAATTAATTTACCAATTTCAGTCTGAGTAGAATACTGTTTTCAGTATCTTATCTGGTTAACCCTATCTCTGTCTGATAGAGAAAATTTCAAGAGTTTTGTTAAAGACCACTTATGAGTTCTTTGCATATCTGATCAAATTAAGTCAAACATGGCAACTCTTAGACAATGGATGATCCTGATGTTCTTTGGAAACTGTTGTCATTGTTCTATTTGTGTGCACACAGTTCAGTATATATAATTTGCTTGAACCATAAAGTTTTACATATCTTATCAAATTAGCATTGAAGCATAGTGTCCAACAATGGCATATATTCTTTCATTCAAGCTCATGTTCTTTGTACTGTCTTAAACATTGGATAATATTGATTTGTTTTGGGATTTGCTTGAATTCCATCGTTGTTCTGAAAATTTCAAGCAGCTGATGAGAAAACTTGAATCTAAATTTGTTTTTCTGGTAACACCTTGTAGGCTGCTAACATGGTATGTTGTGTTCTGTTTTCATAGGAATCGTTTTCATTACTCTCTTTATGTGCACCCAATATGTTTTGATTTACTTAAACCATGAAAGAAGTTCCATTTTTATTCTGAAAGCTGGAAACATCTTAAGTTGGTTTCATTCTGACTCATTTCAGGCTGCTAACTACCTAAATATCAAGGGGTTGTTGGACTTGACCTGCCAGACAGTAGCTGATATGATTAAAGGGAAAACCCCAGATGAAATCCGCAAGACGTTCAACATTAAGAACGACTTCACGCCAGAGGAAGAAGAAGAGGTTCGTCGTGAGAATCAGTGGGCGTTTGAATGAATACAGATGAAGACCTGGTTACTGTCTCATCCTCGACCCATTGTGTCTCCCTGTCTTATCTTATGACTTTGACTATATATATCTATTCTCTTCTCTGTGTTGGTCCAGCTATGACATTGGGTCGGATATTATGCTATGAATGTTAATTAAATTGAATACTTAACTACCAAACATATGGAAGTTGTTGCCCAAAGGAGAATATTATCTTCTGTTAAATTTTTAGTCATTTTAGATAGGGAGCAACGTGCTAGTAATAAGAACCGATTGGAAAACAAGTGATAAGATTATTGTAAATAAATGCCTATACAAGCACACATAAGAACATGATAGATGATTGCGATACAAGAAAAAGAAACATAAATGTAATAATAACTTGCTGTTGGAGGCGTAGATTGAGATTCTAGCGAGCCCTTCTGCAGTCAAGTCTGACCTCATTACCATTCCCACTGATACTACTCATCTTGATCATGGATTTCACAAAAGCCCTCTCGAACTCTTCGTTGGAACTCGCGTACTTTGCCACTAGTTTCTTAGTAGAGGGCACCGCGAGAAGTGCTTCGTCGGATGAGAATAGTGACTTGCCTTGCATAAGCATCTTGTAGTATATATTGTCGAATGATGATACGGTTGCATCCATGGTCGCTCCAGCATTCTTCACCGTGTTGTGGGCTGGACATACTCCCTCTAACCTTGATGCGAACGATGGGTTTAGTGTTGGATCAACCTCCTTTTGTGTGTTGAAGTTGTGGAGCCTATTCTGGAACGATGAGCAGTGGGCGAAACCTAGCGTATGTCCCCCTGCAATTTCATTCAACATTCCCAATTTATACCACTTTACATTCAACTATATTTGGACTTTAGTTAGAAATTAATCAGTATTCCATGCACTTATTTTAAGGAATTAAACTATTCTTTGTTTCATATAGTTTATGTTACATCTTTATGGATACCTTTATACCAACTAACAAGATTATAAGATATCTTTGTAAATGTATTTTAGGTGAAGGAGAGAATGTAGAATACCAGAGAGAACAACAAGATCATGCATAGAGAGGCCTCTTTGGCCAAAATTTTGACGTAGTTGAGAGATGTTGAAAGTAGGAGCTGGTAGTTGTCTTGTTTCTATTGCCTTTGATATTCTTCCATCTTTTCTCCCTTTCGGCACTTCCCATGTAGGCCCTCCTGACTATTAACAACATCCACAATGAATATTTTAAGTGGATCATTATAATCATCATAGAAAGATAGTAATATATCTGGAATATGAGATGGAGAGAGACTTACAAGAGCGACAGCGTCTCTTGCAGCGAGTGAAAGAATGTCGGCACAAGAGACGATACCGGCACATTGCTCTTCTAATGCCTTCTTTGCATTGTCAATCACATAAAACGCATGGAGTGAGATGTTAGGAGGTCCATCTTTCTCTGCTTTGTTCTTCCCCTTGGAGTCTAATAGAACTGACCCATCACATCCCTTTATTGACAAAAAATATTCACCAACAACGTTATTTAGAGTATAAAACACATATAATATTGAAAGATAACAAGAATATGTGGTGTGTAAGTAGTTAGTACTCTGACGAAACAGTCGTGGAAATGCATCCTCAAGAGCGCAGCAGGAACTGTTTTGTCGTTTGACATGGCTTTCTTGACTGCATTGGTGACAATGTGGTCAGCTTGTGGACATGAATGGTCGTAGTAGTGAGGACTGAGTGCTTGGACGTCTAAAGAAACCACTAAGACGACAATGAGAAGGAGATTGAGGAAATGTGCATTCATTTCTGAATTATTTTCGAAAACAAATTTATCAAAATATTTCTTGCCAAATGTATTAGAGAATATGTTGGGTTGCTTATGTGTTGAAATATGGTGAACATTTTATAGGCATAGTTAAAGGAATTTAGATTTTTGGGAGATGGAGTTGTTAGTGAGATGATAAGGTTGTTAAGCAAATTAGGTCATGGAGACAAGACTCGTTTTGGTTGTGGTGGAGTTGATTCTAAGATTTAATAATTAAGATTCCTGAAAATGACACAACAAAACAAAGGAAACAAAGTTCAATACAACAAATAATATGTGTGGTACGAGAGAGTTATTGAGTAAGTAGATAGATATTAACGAATTTTTTAACGAGTTTTGCCATTTAATATTGAAAGCTCTAAACAACCAAGTAGACACGATTTGGTTGCAGTGGAGTAGAGTTGAAGCAATTGATAATTTAGATTCCAGCAAATGACAGTCCAAAACATAGAAAATAACTTGACTAGAGAAATAATTTATGTGTGGTGGTACGTGAGATATTTTTATCTACGTGAAAAACTCTAAACAACCAAGTTTGCTTTTAAACATATTCAAACTACTAATAAGTATGTCTTTCTCTTTAATAAATGTGTGGGGCTTGAGGTTTTTCTGTCAACGTGAAGATTAACGAATCTAAAGTTTATGGATTTTGACATTTGATATTACAACTCTAAACAACCAAGTCTGCCTTTAGACACAGTCAAACAACTAATAAGTATGTTTTGAATTATATAAAAACAACCTCCCAAATACTGTCGAAGCAAAGAAACAAAAAACACATGATTGGTTATTTTGATTGAAGAAAAGCAGAAGCCACGGTGTCTCAAACGGTATGTCATTGACTTTGTTGTCCACAAATGCAAATGTTTAGTGGATGCCTTTTTCATCTTCTTCTTCTCGTGCGTTTTTTTTTTGTATTTTGTTTAGTCAAATTACATTTGGTGACACCATAACTTTTTTTGGCACTTTCGTTTTATTGGATCATAAACTAGTTATTTTATTTTGCTAAAGAGCATAAACTAGTTATTTTCCATGTTTTAAAAATTGCTAGGCGCTAGTCGGGCGGTGGATGTACGCCTAACGATTAATCGATTAATCGGAGATTATATGAGGATTAATCGTGAACTAGTTTTAAAGTATTTTTATTATTTAATACAAATATTATAACATTTAGTAGTTATGTACTTCGTTTGGATAACAAATATTGAACTTTGACATAGCCCAGATGGTGAATTATCCGTGTAGAATGCTGCCTGTCCCAGGTTCATCTTTTGAAGCTCCATTTCGTCTCTTTTTCATCATTTTATTAATAAGGGCAAAATAGTAATTTCTTTATCATTTTTTCCACATTATCTTTGCGAAGCTCCAACCCTAGTTTATGGCCGCCGTAATTTGATAACGTGTTTTTCATCGATTTTATCTCCAATTCAACTGTTTTTAATAACTAATATGTTAGATCCAACATCTATCTTCCTATTTTGAGCAAAAAAATTGAATTTTTTCCGTTTTTCCGATTTTAATTCGGATTTGATAAAATCTCGACGAAACACCTCCGCCAAACAATTAACCGGCGCTTCGGTGGCCGCGTTTTAAAACATGGGTTATTTTGGAGACATTCTTGTGCTATTAATCTAGAAACATAAATTTCGAATTTTCCATGGGTCATTTAATTCATATGAAAAGCTAATAATAACAAAGTTTTCAACATGTTGACTAATAATAAACGATATGATATTATTTTGAACTGGAGAGAATAAGACCAGAGTGTGGAAGGAAACACATGAAATGGAGATTCCAAAAGAAAAGGATTATTATCAGACATGCTGGTATCATATAAAGTTTTGATGGCTCTTCGAAAAGAAAAAAAAACTTTTGTTGGTTTATGATTTAGAAGTTTTCTGATAAATCATTTTAAACGAACAAGTTAAATCACTAATACAAAAGAAAAAGGGAATATGGACTAGATACCACTAAAACCAAAAAGAATTAAGGAACTATCAGAGGGTACTTTCTCTTTCTAAATACAGTTACATTTATACCCATTTCATATATTATATGTTATTTTTTTAAGGAAATTTTGCATCCTAACACACTTTTCATACATTTAATTATCCAATAGCACACTTTTTGTCCACAAGACACTTTTTGCCTCACTTTTACACTGTCCACTTCATTTCTATACAATTTTACCCCTCAGCTACTTTTAATCAAAGTCTACTTTCTAACTACAATTGTTTCAGCAAAAGAATCTCCTCCTTCCAATTGTAACTAAAAATAATTGATCCTACAGCTGTATGATTTACACGTGTCTAGTTCCTCAAATAAGATGTTGGCAGCCATACATAAAAGTTTCCTTTTGTGTGGATAAGGGAGACAGGAAAGAATATAGTTTTTGTCAGCCGAACATGGCAGCCATGGTATTTTTTCTTGTTTTATGTTTTTTGGTTGTTTTCCGTGGATTGCATTATTGGTTTTGTTTCTTTTCTGTGGATTGCAATTCTGTGATTTATAAACCAAACACAGTTTTTGGTTGCAGGTTGGACATTGTATTTTCCTATGCAGTGAGTGGGCTTCTTCTGTGGATGGCTTTTGGAGGTTTGAGGTGGATAAGTTTCTCGTTTCGAGGGTTGTTCCCCTCTCCGAAACTATTACGTTAGCTGAACTTGAGGATGCCGTAATACTCGAATTCGGCGTTGTCAAGAAGAAGGTTTGTTACAGCTTTTGTCCTCCTAACAGCATGCTTTTCACGACAGGTGAGAGAACTCCTCCAGTACTGGTTACTACCGATGTTGGCTTAGACTACTTTAAGCAATTGTTTTGGGAGAACCGTCATTTAAATATGTTTGTCAACTTCAAAGAGTCTAGAAATAGAGGTACAAACACAGATGAGTTAAATACAGGGGATAGAGATTCTGATGTTTCCGGTCGTGGCATTCTGCTCTCCATTAATTCGCCTGGATGTAGTTTTGGAACAAGCGATGATGAGTTGGCACCATTAATTGATGCCACTCTTGGAAGCCAACTGGATGATGTGGTCGTCGCTGGTCTTTCTGAAATGGAGAAAAATTTTAAGATTGGAGTTTGTAATGGTAAGAGTGGGAAGCGTGTGTCTGACGGAAGTTCTTCTGGTTGTAGTTTCGGTAACGGTAAGTGTGGGAAGTGTAGTTTTTGTACCAATAACCCTTTAATTGATGTTGATGTTGCAATGGAAGCAACTGTTGGTTCCAAATCAACAATCCCCATAATACCTACCACCCAGGTTGATCCAGCGTTATTGGCTGAGGTGGCTGAAATAGAGTCAAAGTATTGGGAACGAGGTTGTAATGTTGTTCGCCAGGACGGTAATGTTGAAGACTGAGGTCATAGTTCTGAAGAAGAAGAGGACGCAGAAGAAGAAGAAGGACCAACTCAGGAGATTCTTACTCCTACAGGTTATGATAAAGAATTTTGGGGAAACTTTGTGGGAGATCATTTTGGTCGTGCAAATCTTGTAGAAATTATGTGTACCACAAATTAATATTTTGACCATAGGGTTGTCGTCAACGGTGGGATATCATTAAAAGATAAGAAATTTGGTAAGGATAATGGTGAAGTTTTTGGTTTGAGTGGTGACCCAGCAGTCATTCAACCTATCCAAAGTACCGTAACCTCGTGGACACATAATGGTGGACAGGAAGAGATTCCAACTTAACCGAAACCGAGGTTAGAGGATGTTGATGATGAGTAGTTTGTTATTCCTAGAATATGAGAGGGATGAGATTTCTGATCTTCACATTGATGACAATGATAAAGGCATATACAAGGGCAAGGTATTCACCAATAAAGAAGATTGCCAGATAGGTTTAGCCATATATGCAGTTAAGAATATGTTCCATTTTAAACAAACCCATAAGAAGCGAGACTACTTTGTTCTTAATTGGTCTGGTGAGAGATGCGAATGGAGGATTATGGCTAAAGAACTGAGAAATGGATACTATGAGATATGTAAAGCATGTTTGGAACACACATGCCCAGTTGAAACAAGGAGAAATTACATGAAGAAGACAACATCTCGAGCTTTTGCTGCTGTCTTCAAAGCAAAATTAAGCGATCCATCTAAAGCCCCATTACCAATGGACCTGCAGCAATTGGTCCTTGAGGACCTAAAGGTGTCAGCATCATACAGTAAGTGTTGGAGGGCTAGGGAAAAAGCTATAGAAGATTTGTTTGGCTGTGATGAAGAATCATATTATAATCTGGCTGAATATTTGCATCTTTTGAAGCTCGCAAATCCCGGTACTGTAACAAATATCAAAATAGAAATCGAGGAAGATGGTAGTGAAAGGTTGTTGTACACGTTTTTGGCATTTGGTGCATCAATACAAGGCTTTAGTAAGCTGAGACGTGTTCTTCTTGTGGATGGGGCACATCTAACTGGTAAGTACAAAGGAGTGTTGTTGACAGCAAGTGGCCAAGATGGTAACTTTCAAGTATTCCCTCTAGCGTTTGCTGTTGTAGATAGTGAGGATGATGATGCGTGGACTTGGTTCTTTGAAAAGGTTGAACGGATAATCGCAGACAGCAAGACACTGACCATCATTTCTAACAGGCATCAGTCCATTTACGTTGCTAAAAAGAGGGGTTTTCTCCTTGCTCATCATGGAGCTTGTATTGTCCACTTGGCGAGGAATGTCAATGCTAAATTTCACAACAAAGGTCTTGCAAAACTGGTCACTAATGCTGCATATGCCTTCACAATTGGCTCTTTCGGACAATGTATGTACATATTAGAGGCAAAAACATCGACTGTGCTAAATGGCTTGACAGTATCGGTGCTGCTCATTGGTCACACGCATATTTTCAGGGAGACCGTTACAATCTTATGACTAGCAACATAGCTGAAACGTTGAACAAAGCACTATGGAAGGTTAGGGCGTCACCAATAGTGGAGTTGCTTAAGTTTATTAGGGATATGTTAACACGGTGGTTCAATGCATGGAGAAAAAAGTCTGCTAAACACAAAGAGTTGGTAACTCCGAAGGTTGATAGACAAATGACAAAGTATATGTCACTAGTTAACAGAAGCAAGGTTGCAACTGTTTCAAGTTGGAGTTATGAAATTGTGGGGGTGTTCAACAGGAAGCATCATGTCCTTCTCGATTTGAAAAAGTGCACTTGCAAACAATACGATCAAGTAAAGGTCCCTTGTGGACATGCAATGTTGGCTGCCAACTACCAAGGTATTCCACTAGCAACACTAGTAGACGAGTATTATAAGACTTCTACATGGGCAGCTACTTACGCAAGAGTAATCAACCCTGAAGTTAATCCCAATGATCTGGGCATGGCCGATGAAATTGTTAGGAGGGACATAATCACACCAAAGGCCAGCCGGCCATTTGGTAGGCCACCAAGAGTAGAAATCCATATGTTGGTGAATATCCGGTAAGAATGGGCTAAGCTTCATCTATTTATTCACCTGTTTCTCATGCGAGTGATCATGTATTAATTTGTAGAAATCTATTTTTTTTTCACCTGCTTCATCTATTTTTTTTTCAGAAATCTTCATCTGTCACTGTGATAGTTAATAGGTGTTCAAGATGCAAGAAGACATGACACAATAGGAGTAGGTGTAGCAATCCCATTTGATGGTGTTGCTTCTTTGGTGAAGAATGTTAGGTTTTGAGGGCTACAAGTAATTTTTTTTGGCTTACTTAACTAGACTCTTAATTTTGATCATTTTGAATTGTCATATATTTTGCCTTTAATGTTGCGGGAAATGCTATGAGTTAGGTATGTGTTGAGTAGAAATTTTTGGTCCCTTCCAGGTAAGTGTTGGATGAGTGACTCCGGAAATATTAGGATCACTTTAGATATTTTTTTTGTCATATCCATATGGCTTACTTCATGCGGTTAATGTAAATGGTATGAGTTATGAAACGTTCCACTATATATCTCTTTTGCCTTCTTTATATTATTACATATCCCGCATAGTACAATCCATATAGATACCTAATAGTGGACAGCCAAAAATTATCACAAGATTACACATTCTAATCACATGCAGAACCTCAAAGTACCATCTATATGCCGACTAGTTATCTAGCATAGCCCATCAATGTGGATACTACAATCTAACAACCAAAAAAATAGGAAAATATTTCTCACTCCAATAGATCAACCTCATCCAAAAATAATCTCGTTTTTGTTAACCATGTGGAGATACTCTAGTGGATACATATATATAAATTACACCAACACTTACCATGTAGCCACATGGACAACAATCGTTGGTCAAGTGAAGACATTAACCAGTTCAAACTTTTTCCCTGCTTATAGTGGATTGCTCGTTTAACACTCGACAGCAATATCTGGTCGTCTAAACTTCCAAGTTTTAGATCATGAAATTAGGGTTCTACACACTAGTACATTGTGCCTGTCATGATGTTCCTCCACAAATCCATACTAGATTAGCAAATTTTCCAGGATTGCAATCAAGATATTAGCAAATAGTTTAGCAAAATACAGGTCGATAAATATTCCTTACAGCACAGAAGTTTAAGAAAATTAAAATGAAAAAGACGACAACCTCGAAATTCCAATACTGCTTACAATACTAAGACAAAAGCATTATATCTCTAGATAGGTAGAAGAAGATACACTCGATACATCTCTCCCCATAGAATTCCTGCAGCATCTCGTGTTCAAAACAGCACATTGGCACATCTTCAAAGTGCCAAGTCTCATAATAGGTCCCCCATCTCTTAGGCCCAATGGTGTAGATGTGGTACATTAGAGAGTCAGCCAGCCTATCAACATCACCAAAACGAGACTTCTTCTTGTAGTTCCAGTAAAAATCCATACCCAATGTCCCTTCGCAGCTCTTCAATATTATCCACAACAACTCAGCAACTGGGTACACATTTTTAATGGTACTCACCAATGCAATAGCCTCTTTCAATTCACAGCATTGAAAAGCTAGGAATAAGCTTTTGGCATACAAAGCATAAGGATTCTTCGCGAATGAACACCAACCAAAAAAGTCATAGTACACAGACGAAGGTCTTGACCAACTCACAAAATCGGAATTACGATCCATCCTCACCGAAGATAGAGTTTCCAACAAGTGAACGGCTACCCTACCTTCAGGGACGGTGAGAAGCCAGTTCCTCAAATGCTCTATGCCATCTTGAGCTTGAAACTCACAATTTTTGCCAGAATTGGTGCTGGGATGTAAAGATCTTTAGGTGTAGGAATCCGTAAAAGCGAAAACAAGTAATTCACTTAATCTCTCAGATCTATAACATAACAGACACATTAAAAAATTTTATAAACCAAAAATCCCAACCTCTAAATTCAGCCGAACAAGATGTTTGGTGATAGGGTCCTCAGCTGGTTGGCGGTCACTCATACGTGTCCGAGCACTGTGCGGCCGAGGGAAATGTCTTTGTGGTAGTATACGACCGTGAGAGCAGTTACCATGAGAGCAGTTCTCATAAACGATTTTGTATGTCGGTACCATTTTCAGCTATGTTCTATAACCTACAAACTAGGTTTATAAAGACTCCATCTACAAACCATAACTCCCAAATTATCCGTAAATAATAACTTCCTTCGACATTATTAATATGTTATCCACGTGGACACATCCATGAAATACATACATATCCGAAACCATGTGGATAGCATCCATTGTTCAGATATTAAACGCTTTAATGATTCTCTTATTAGATTTCAAATACACTCCAAATAGGTGTAAACTACAAAATTACCAACCAATGATAACATACTCTAACCAAAGTTTACAACATACAAATAGGAAATTACCCTACTTGGGATGTCTATACTTTGTTTTCCCTCTTGCCGTTTAAGGTTACTTGTGTTAGGGTTAATGATTCTAGTTTCATGAATTGGGGTTTAGTCTTCATGTGTACGTCTAAGGGTTTTAATTTCATTGTCAAGGGAAAACTGTTTAATCCTTTAGGGTTTACAGTTTAGGGTTTAGGGTTAAATTTCTAGGGTTTAGGGTTTAGGGTTAGGGGTTTATGTTTTAGGGTTACGGTAAATGGTTAATGATTTGTAAATAAGTTTTGTTTACGGTTTATGGTTTACGTTTTAGGGTTTACTGTTTAGGGTTTAGGGTTTAGGGTTTAGGGTTTAGTGTTTAGGGTTTAGGGTTTAGTGTTTAGGGTTTAGGGTTACGATAAATGGTTAATGATTTCTGAATAAGTTTGGTTTACGGTTTATGGTTTAAGTTTTAGGGTCTCTGGTTAAGGGTTTACATTTTACTCTTCAGGGTCTCCTCTTAATGTGCTAAGTATTTAGTGTTTATGGTTAGGGATTTCCGAATAAGTATTTTCCGGTTTTTGTTTTGGCGTTTAGGGTTTAGGGGTAAGGTTTTTCTATTCTTTTGTTAAGAGTTTAGTGTTTTAGGTTTAGGGGTCAGGATTTAGTGTACTATCGTTTAATGTTTAGGGTTTAGGGGTTACATTTTACTTTTCTAGTTTCGCGTTCAGATTTTTGTGTTCACAATTCATTGTTTAGGGTTAACAAATTTAGTGTTTTGATAGTTGAAATACGTTTATACTTTGTTAGCATTTAATGTTCTGATGGTCTATGTTCACATGGACTGGTCTATGTGCACATGGACAGGGACATATACTTTGTGGACAACATAATATATCCTCTGTCCGCACATATTATGGACAACGTAACCCAGTTGTTGTCTACTGAATTCGTGGAGAACATATTATATCACCTGTGCAGACACATTGACAATCCATAACAACAACTATGTGCTCTGTCCACAAATGCTATATCCACATTCTGTAAAATTTCTTGTCCATGATAGTTTCTAAATATGTAAACGACCCTTACAATAACAATTAGGGTTACTCTCTCTACAATAGCCTTACATCCGCTGCCACTTCAACATTTTTCCTACGGTTTTTCACCACTAACACACAATAATTGACAATACAGATGTGGCCTTCCCCTACAGATGTAGCCTTCCCCTACTACTGAAAGGAACCCATCAATGCAAAGTTGTCACCTACTACCCATCCCCCCTATGTACAATGTTTCTGTATTATAGTTTTCATCCATTTTCAAAAAACAAGCGGGAAAGATCCCGCCATCAACGGACGTACATTGCTTTTTAATTAATAAATTATTTTACGCCTTACTCTTCCACATCTACATCAACCAAGTTATCGTACTGTCCATTTTTTAGCCTTACCTTAGTTTTCCATCCTCTCGCCTTACTCTTCCACATCTACATCAACCAACTTATTTTAAGACGACAATAATTATGTTTCATATAGAGGTAACATCAACTTACGTTTATTTTCATATCATTTTTACTAATAGTTTCTGTAAATTTTATAATTTTTATGCAGGATACGACCACCAAAGAAATTTACATCCCTCCACACTTACATGCAAAAATTGTAAGCTGTGCTGCTAAAGATGGGGTAGACACTTTGAAAATTTTGATAAGAGCTGACAGTGACTACAAAGATGCAGTCCTCTTAAACGAAACCCTCTCTACAGTTTGTCTAGACAAATCAGAGCATTTCATCTGGTGGACCATGCCACACTCAACCTATAGTGCTTTCTACCAGAAATGCCTTGCCAAACAAAACCCATACGCTATGTGGGCTGAGCTTAATAAAGGGTTGGCGTTTGAATTCTTGCTCCATTAATACTATAAGGCAGGAAGATGGGGCCCAGCTTATGGCTTCCACACAGAGGTCAATCTGCCAATCCAAGATAGCCACATGGGTCAGCATGTATTAAACCCACCTACGAGGCAGTGGAGAGTGGGTAGACCTACATGCCCAATATGCAGAAGACCGTGAAACAACCGACTTTTTTAAAAAAAATAATAAATAATAAATAATAATATGATATAATAAATAAACTACAACTAGTGGTCCCATATCCACTAGCCACCTAACCACAATCACAACCAACAGCAGAATAACCAATACCAAACAATATCCAAATAATAATCCAATAATAACCAATAATCATAACATCAACAATATCCAATAATCAAATAGCAGAAATCATAGAACCAGCAGCCTAGCAATGTTCTAATAACTCAACTCTAGCAACCTAGCAAGCTAGACAAGATCAAATCGAGTCCCTAGAACATCCTCCTCTTCATTGCCTTGATTCCACGATCACACTTTGCCTTTACCTGCACCACAAACACATATTGCAATGCATGAGTATTTTATAAACACTCAGTAAGGCAATCCTCCCATCTACTGGGCTATACACACAAGCAATAGAGTATCAATAACCAATACACAACAATCAACAAACGACAAATAACAAACCAGGACTCAGCATCGACCGACGCCACACATGCATCGATCGATGCCAAATGGGGAAGCATCGATCGACA
This sequence comes from Camelina sativa, assembly GCF_030686135.1. Taxonomy (NCBI): domain Eukaryota; kingdom Viridiplantae; phylum Streptophyta; class Magnoliopsida; order Brassicales; family Brassicaceae; genus Camelina; species Camelina sativa. The sequence continues at coordinate 26,615,390 of NC_141899.1, read as the reverse complement.
CAGAAGCTGCATCGATCGATGCAAGTGTAACTTGCATCGACCGATACCCTCTCTGCATCGACCGACGCATGCTCGACGTAACACGAAAACCCTAGAGTTTTACGCGCCGTCCTCGCACTTGCATCGATCGACGCAAGATATGCGTCGATCGACGCAACGTCGAGCACCGTGATTTCCTCGAAGCTTCTCGCCGGATCTCCGTTCCTACAACCACAAAACTCGATCCCAAGCCACAAGAAAGCTTCCTAACGTCCATAGCAACGAACTAACAAGCCTAACATCACACGACAAGCAGATTAAAGAATCCTCTAGCTTAGATAAGCCATGGTCATGCACTTACCTTTGCCACAGAAGAATCTGAACCTCTAGCAAGCAAAAACGAGCCTCTAGGAAGCTCCTACAACGATCCCAGCTACAGATCTCACCAAGAAACGTCACCAACCTCCAAGAATCTCCCAAAAACGCTCAAGAACTCTCACAAAGCTTTTTCTCTCTTTCTATTTCTCAAAAACGGCCACACAACCACGAATGAGACAAAACTCGCATCTAAGGGTTTTCCTTAACCCCAAAACGCAGCGTTTGACTTAAGTCAGAACGCACAGAATTGAGCCAGCATCGACCGATGCTCCTACTGCATTGATCGATGCACATCCCAAACCGAGATTCCGGTTCACGGATGTTACAGACCGTCACACCACCCTGCCACATGTCAACAACAATTCCCTTAAAAAAACACAATCGGTAATTCACATAATATTGAGAGGAATAAGATTTTCTTTTCCATGTTGTACTCCGTTCTAAAGTTTCATTGTAAGGACATCAGTCCGCACTTATCAACTACTAAAATAATCTTCAATTAAACAATATTAATTCTTCAATATCCACATGGTCGCGTTTCAAAATATAATGTTCTCTTTGTCCATTCTCACCTATGAACAATGAAATCCTAATTAAGATGTTTTCTTTATCCACCTGGTCAATGTTATACCCAAAGCTAGAAGTGCTTCTATTTTATCCAATTACATTAGAAGTATATTCATCAATAAATTAAATAAATTTAGTGTCAAATTATTGATAAAATAGATTGTGTCATATACTTTGTGGACAGCCAACGCAAACCCTTGTCCACACACATTTTGTACAAAATACCAAAGTGGTTGTCCAATAAATGCGTCAATAGCATACTTTAACACCTCTCCACAAACATTGTGATAACCAACTAATAACCTATAAGCTCTGTCCACAAAACCTTTATCCACATTGTATAAATGTGATGTCCATGTTACTGTCTAAATATGTTACGCCTTACAATAACGATAACGGTTACTCACATAAATATTTCTCATCAAATGTTAGGAGTTACACATAAAAATAACAGCACACAAGTTAACTGTCTCTAAACAAACGATACAACTATTTTACATTTAACTAAACAGACCAGACCGAATCCAAATTCCACCTACTCGTCCTGTGATATGTAGATAGGGGCAACTAATTCAGTGTAGATGTCCATTGCATTTTGAGCCCAGAATTCATCAACAATGTCGTCTGTGATGGTCGCCATTTGTTCAGGTCCATTGTCGTTCGCCAACAACTCAAGCAACTTCATTGCTACCAGACCACAATCACTGTAATGCTTGTTGACATAAATGCCTTCATATCTTACCCATTTGAACTTCTCAACTCCATTATGTTGTGACATTGGTGGCTTGCAAAATTTATGAATTATGTACTGTAACATCTTCACAATAGGAGCGATGTGCTGCTCCACTTTTCTCTTACCGATCAAATCCACATTTGGATCAAGGATGTACATGCACGAATTTGTAGGTTAATGGCAAGTTCAACCCAATGCTTGTTTTTACAAATCATTGGCATAAATATAGTGTCAATATGCTCAAACCAGTCTGAAGGACTGCCAGGAAAATACCGGTCCAACAATCCTTTCCATTGCACTCTCATCTTGTTCTTTGCAATAGAAAAAGCTTTGTACTTCCGCAGTAGGTAGTTCCCAAGCCAAGGAGAAGCAAACGTCGAACGCTCCTGCTCGAGGACATATCTATGTCTTTGTCTTAAGAAAGACACTAAGACCTCAATATGCTCTTAAAGACATTTAAAGAAACTGTAAATAAATCCTAACCATTAGTTTAAAAAAAATATATAAGTACAACAAGATTTACCAATGTAGACACCCATTTATGTGGTTCACCAAGTTCAACTAAATTTTTCTTGTCAATGAGGTGTTCACTGCAAGGCATAATCTTATTAGTAAACGACATTCAATAGTATCTATTACAAAATCATAAAAACAATTCAAGGCAAAGCATAATTTACGTGTTAGGTGCTTCTTTCAACGTTTTCTCAAAGCATTTAAACAACATTGTGTCTAGATGAGGTAATAAATCATGTCCATTAGAAGGAGAGTAAGGGGGCTTCTTCATTAACTCAGCAACAAGGTTTTGTTCCGCTTCGGTCAGAATAGCACGCTTTCGCTCCTGTGGAGGAGAAGAATCCCTTATATCTAAAATATTAGAAGGTACAACTTCTCGGTCCTGGCAGATTATTTATCATTTGGTAGTCTACATCATCTGCTACATATAACCATTTACCGAATAGCTAAACAATTATTACCTCCGCTTCATCGCTGGATGTGTCTTCACCTGGCTCAAGATTTGTCAATGGAACTTGCTCATTTTTTCCTCCCTACAATAACATTATATAACAAGATTAGCTCATCCATGTGTTCAGTATAATAAATACATGTGTTCAGTATAATAAATACATATGTTCATGTCCAAGAAATCATATCCATGTGTTCAGTATAATGAATTAAATGCTAGAACTTGTCGACTTACTCACATATCCATGTTCACAAACCTTATCTGCACAAATTTCTTGTTCAACGTCTGACTTCCTTTATCCCTGTCCACAAAATCATATCCATGTGTTCAGTATAATAAATACAATACTTGAACTAGTCATCCTAACAAAATCGTATCCATGTGTTCTGTATAATAAATACAATACTTGACCTAGTCATCCTAATATCCTATACATGCGGACAAACATAACTAACTATATGCAAACATAAGGATAAATCAATAAAATTACAAGTTTCTTGAATTTTTTTTCACCTTATCTTGACCATTTTCTGGTTCATTGTCTGACGCCCTTTGTTCCTGTCCACAAATTCATATCCATGTGTTCAGTATAATGAATACAATGCTAGCACTTATCACTTACTCTCATATCCATGTGGACAACCATAATTAAATGACCACATAAGGATATTAACAATTGTTTATCACCTTCTCTTCGCCAGTTTCTCCATCATTGTCTGATGTCCTTTTTCCCTAACCATGAAATCGTATCCATGTGTTCAGTAACATGGAAACAATTCTAGAAGTATTGCTCTTACTATCACAATCTACTATATTACCAAATGACTAAAAGACCTGTTCTAAACAACTTTCATCCAATGGAATCCTCCCACATTCGTCCTGTAAAAACAGAATTATAAGAGCAATTTAAACCAATTTCTTACAAACTACTAATTTACCTTACTATACACAGTCGGTGCCGACTCACTGACCGTGATACGTTGTATGTTCTCAGGTTGTGGTGTGTCATTGTTATGAACAAATAATGAACTCAGGAAGGTATTAACTTGATTACGCCCCTCTGCCAATATAGATTGTGCACCAGATCCATCCTCCTTTGCTTTCTCCTACAAGAAACATCCTCCAAATTTAAAACATTGAGCTTTCTAACAAACAGCTATTAATTAAGAAATTGCATCGGCCCTCATCCATGTTTAACCTCATCGTCATCAGCAATGTCTTTCATCTTTGTATCATAGATGACATTTACTTCAGCTGAATAGGAGGCTCCATGCGAGTCCTTCGTCATATAATATAGTTAGTACAATGTTTTTGAGTTTTTCCAACTACCAAAATATTCCTATAATGGTTTCTATGATTACCGTGTTTATAGGTTTGCTTTCAGTGTCATATATTGGATTGTCAACTGGACAAAACCTCTTCATGCTACTTGACTCTATCTGTATGTAAGTATTTCAACCAGATGGATAAATATACATCGATTGGAATTTGAATAAAGTTTGAAATTTATACAAACCACTTACCCTTTCTGGCGAAGGAGTCCTTAAGACATCCTTCATATCAACACGAACCATGTCTCCCTGTTCAATCCATAAGAGCCATAAAATTAATCAAAAAAAAATTAAGCATTCAAGCAATGTAACAATTTAAAGGAAAAATCCTATGTAGCCCACCTGAAACTCTTCTTTCTTCTCACCGTCACTGTATTCTACACGTGTCTCTGCTCCACAGTTGCTATTTGTAAAGTCACAATGGCTCTCAACCTGCGATTACAGATCTAGGTCATCTATCTACCTAGTTGATTTATGCATATGAAAACATACGACAAAAAAAAATTAAAAAGTGTCTCTAACCTCATTCTCAATGTCTCGGAAATCAATCTCATCATTCACATCCACCTTCGATGCCGAACACTTTTGCAAATGACTTCCACTCTGCTTTGACACTAAATTATGTAAGAGACATTACGGTCCGTCTAATCCAAAAAAAAAAAATTGGGATAACTATTTCCAAACCTCAATTCCCTTTACCGTTAATACAGGAGAAACTTTTCCGTCAAGCTTTTCCGTCAAGCTTTTCCTGACATTCATTCTAACAAAATGAAATAAACAAGAAGTTTAAAAGCTAATTAAATCAGATATTACAAAGTATAAAAAATAGTTACTAACCCCAGCCGGAAAATCAGCAACATATTAACGTCAATTGTGACCACCTTCCATAATACCCTCCCCACTTGGGTCAACCTCAGCAGTGATAACATCCTCTGCCCCATCTTTTATTGGCGACGTTAAATAAGCCACATTATCAACACCAACGCCTTCAAGTTGTATCCCCTTCAATGAGATATCCTCGCTAGCAGAAACACTTTCACTTTGCTTTTGTCTGGAGTCACTTAAAACTTTTCCTATTGATCCGAGATACTTGTCGAAATTTACTTTTCAACAATCTTCTCTTTCTAAGCGCTTTTAATCTCCATTCAATTTTCTTGTTCTGCCCCTCTAACTTTTTGAACTTCAATTCATATTCAGACCTAAGATCAACTAATTGCTCCTCAAACCAACACTTAAGTTCAGATACCGCATTAACTTCAACGTCAGCCACCATTGTAGGACGTTTGTTTATTTTCAAACTCCCTCGTTTAAAGCCAAGTCTTTGCGACTTAGATCCTCGGCGACAGACAATGTGACCTCTCTCTATCTGCGACACCATATATATTATCTTCCTATCTTTAACTTCATCATCCCACTCTCTCCAGCCATATTCGGGTGGATCAACAACACGATACGGAATAACTACCAATAGGTTAGTCATTCTACTATCCATGTGGTCACTTATTAGAAATTAACTAATCACGGTTTCAAAAAAACTAGACAAATCATTGTCAAAAAAAAAAAAAAACTAGACAAATCAAGACAATTACATTTGTCAGCTCTTTCCGTCACATGAATGTCTCTCAAATTAAGGTTGTTTTTGGCAAACAATAATGAATCCCATTCCAATATGGTCCTCGTGTCATTAGCACCAGATATCTTCTCCAGAAGCCCCGATATGTTGTCATACGCAAGTAACTGTAGTGACAAGGGAAAACCGGACAAACAAATAGTCTTCTGCTGCAATTTCTCGGTGAATGTTGAAAGAGCGTCCTTGCATTTACCCTGAACTCTCACTTCCTTGTTAACATGTGTGATTTGCAACCTATTATCTGGCCTCATCGACGCTATTGTCTTCAATAGGCCTGGGCAAAATACCCGGATCCGAAGATCCGATCCGAACCCAATCAAAAAAACCCGATCCGAACCCGTATCCGAAATTGTAAAATACCCAAACGGGTTCTAAATCTCTAAATCCAAAAACCCGAACCCGAACCCGATCTGAACCGAAATCCGAAGGGGTATCCGAATATATCCATATTATTAATATTTAGTAGTAATATATTAGTAATATTTATAATTTTAATAATAAAAGTGTCCAAAATATTCAGATTTTTAGATATTTTCGATAATTTGAAGTATTTAAACTGTTTATTAGTAAACTTGGGTTAAAAATACTCTAAATTTTCCGATATACTGCGTATTATTGAATAATTTAGACTAAATTAGATACTAAAATTTTGAGTTTTGTGAACTTTGGGTACTCCGAATCCGAACCCGAAATACCCGAACCAAACCCGATCCGAACCCGAATTCTAGAAATACCCGAACGGGTCCTATACATCTAAATCCGAAAACCTGAAACCGATCCGAACCCGAACGAGTACCCGAATGCCCAGGCCTAGTCTTCAAGAAAGATTTTCGCCCCCAAGGAAAAGCGAGGAATGCATCTACGTCTTCAAGCATCTCCACATACTTGAAAGTTAGACGATGTGTCTGGGTTTTGGCTATTAGGACACCATCAACAATTAGAAGCAGTGCAAGCTGAAGTTTCTTCATCCCATCATTGAGTAATGGGTCTTCGAGGACTTTACTAACATCCGCCAATGTTAGTTTCCGATCTTCGCCAATCAACTCATCCCAGAAAAATGTATCCCTACGTTCAGGAATAGGGTCGTAATCGGGTTCGTATTCTTTAGGGAACTCACGACAATCCAAACAAGTCACAGCACCAAACTTAACCAATGAAAACCTAAGTGGCTGTCCACCGAACACTATCCACATCTCATACTTTTATTTCGATATTACCTGTCTACATTGTAGAGCGTGAAGTAACTTGCAAGATATGGGACACTCGCTAACCCGTAAATTGAATAAAAATCCCAATGGTGAATCCAAAATCCTTTCCATTTCAGATGTCCCTTTCACCACATCTCTTATTACATTGAGAGTGTCGGGTTTTGAGTAGATGTTTAGCCTCGCATTTGGGTAGCGGTCGGTGGCAAATAAACGTGGGGGAAGAAGAATATCCCACTCCGAGTTACTCTTCTCCGCCGTTTCTACAATAGTTTTGGTTGGTGACGACGGTTTTTCAATTGATGGAGGTTTGAAAAACCTAGTTATATGGTGATTACATGTCATCGAAAGAGATGCACGACCTCTGACGAAGCACAGAAAACGGAAAGAACAAGAGAGACCGGTAGATATAATTGCAGACTCCATGGGAAGGCTTTCCCAAAAAATCGACGGCGGCGGATCTAGGTTTTCCAAAGTGACGAAAGCTGATAAACCACTTTTTACTTCATGGTCAAAAAACTTAATCAGTCAAAAGGCAAAAATTTTCTTTAACTCCTCTAAAACAAAAACGATGTCTCTTCACTATCTGATTACAATGGAAAGCTCTAGTTAAGGGGTATGTGTGTCTTCTCACAGAACAAAAGTGCTTTATAGACCAAAAGCGTGTCAATTGCTTAAGTTTCTTTTAAAAGTGTGCGATAGTGCCAATCTCCCTTTTATTAAATATCTTGTCATTTTTTTTACATAAATAGAAAACTCTCTCTCCTCTCATGCACTTTCTCTCCCCTCATGCACCCTCTCTCTCTTTCTGCTCTCTCTATTACTTTTTATCTCTGTTCTCTTCCCTCATATTCACTAACGTTGAAACATTTGTCATTTTTTTCTCTCTTTCTTTCTCTCTTACTCTCTTTCTTCTCACATTTCCACTCACGTTGGAACTTATGCTATTATTTTTTGAAACATGTTATTTCTTCGAATTACATGCAATTTTAGTTAATTTCTCTTTTTAACATGCTACTGTTTTATATAACATGTTATTTTTATATAATAAACGTTATTTAGTTCAATATAACATTAAAATATTTTTATGTAACACGCTATTTTTATATATTACATGTTATTTAGTTCAATATAACATATGAAATATAACTGTTACATGTTATTTTAAAAAATCTCATGAATCATTCACTCTTTCTAATCTAACATCAAAACAAAAGAGGGTAATTATGTATTTTCACTCCACAATGAACGCATTGGTATTTTTCTATTTTTATGCTATTTTAGTCATTTCTATCCATAATTGTAGTGTGGTATTTGCTAATATTATTCTTAATTTTTTTTGTATCACAAATGTTTCTTAAGTTTTTTACGTAGTGTAGTTGTGTAAAGCACTTTATTTACTCGGTATATTGTAAACATACCTAGAATTAGACTAGCTGCGTAATGTATTTTCCTAACAACTTATCAACCATAAATTGGTAAGCTTTTTTTGTTGAATGGTAATTGTCCCAGAAAATATACGAAAATAAATTTTTGCATGTATAACGATTGATTTAGTTGCACAAAAGAAAAAGTACTTCTAGTAATCCTGTTGCACAACATCCTCTGTTCGATACTTCAAGTGCTATAAAAGAAGAAATAATTTTTCTTGATAATTATTTAATTAGTAGAGTCTTGGTACTATTTCTAGATGGCCAAAATATTTAAGAGCAAATCTAGTTTGCTCTAAGACAAGGAGGTATGTGAAATTGTGAATCCAGATCCAAAGAGTAAATTCATGGATCCAACGAAATCAGATTCATACAAAAAAATACACATATTTGGATCGATTATAAGCATAAAAATATTATTTTACTATATGCATAAATGATACAGAAATTCCTCAAAATGCCATAATTTCTGTTTTTTCTTTCCAAAATCTCACATTTAATTTTTATTTTTTCAAAAATACCACAAAAGTTTTATTTTCCAAAATACAATAAACACAAAAAATTGATTTTTCATTGGGTAGAATTTCCTTTTTTAGGTTTGGGTTGAAAATTTTAGATTTAGGGTATAGTTTTTAGGGACTAGGGTTTAGTGTTTAAGATTTAGGGATAAGCTTTTATTATAATAAATTAAGTTCAGTTTTGTGGTATTTTTTTAATAAAAATACATTTTAGTGGTATTTTTGGAGGAAAAAGTGGTATTTTTGAAAAAACTCATTTTAGTGGTATTTATGAGAATTTCCCAAGATGATACTATTATGATAGTTATTGTTAGTTTCTTTCAAATTTTTTTGTGGCTATAATATATATATATTTTTTGTCAAACATTGGGCCACAACAGGCCGGCCCATTAGCCAAATCTCTACATTCGTAGGAAGAGGGACTCGATCCCTAGTGTGATGTGTGATGGTGTCTTGTGCATTGAGAACTTACCATTTGTTCATATAAAGAGACTAGTAAAATATTATATATTTTGAATACTATGTAAGTATTTACTTATTTATTTTAGTTAATTTACAAAACATCTAAATTTTGAAATTTCTAAATATGGCCTAATGTCTTTTATATTTTTACTAGATTATGACCCGCCCGATGTGCGAGTTTAGAGTTTTTAAAATAAAATAAAATTTAGCAAAGAATATAAAATAAACTAGGGAATTTCCCGCACACTTGTTCAGGCAAAAACTTTATAAAAATAATTGTTATCTAATTTTTGTTTTTGTGGTAAAATACATTACTAATTAAATTCTTTTATACGTTTTTGGGGGTAATATATTTTCACAAAATAGTTCAACTAATTTAACAAACCAAAAATTAAATTAATTATAAGAGTAAAAAGAATTCCAACAAAAATGTAAATGGAAAAGAATTGACCAAAAAAGACACTATGATTTAATCTTCAATAATAAAAATGTAAATAAGTATTCTAATATAAACATAAAGTAATATAGTTAGGGGAGTTACCCGCGAGCATTCGTGACCAAATGTAATTAACAAAAATAATTTAAAATATTTGTAGGTTAGCATCTGATAACTTACCATTCGTGGACATTATATTGGGGTATGACTGCAATAAAAATAGGTTAAAATTCATGCTAAAATCAGCTTAAAAAATATTAATATTTTAAAATTATAACTACAGTTAGAAATTCAATTCATAAAAACAGTAAAGCATATCAATAGCATCTCACCATAGATAAGCAATCAAAATCACATGATAGTAAATCCGATTCATTAGAATCGAATGTTGTGACGGAGCGCCTCTATATTGATAACAATTTTAAAAATAGAAATTTTCTCGAAACAAATATTTATAATAGATTATAGTATTTATTTTTCATTTTTTTAAAATGGTAAATGGGATATGAATATTTGATTTTCAATTTTGTTTTTTAAAAAATAATTCATGTTTATTTTCAATAGTTTTATTCTAATTTGTTTTCTTTGATCCTCCTACTAATTATAATCGTCAGGATCTTCTATCTTATTTAGAGTCTTTGCTCATCCTTTTAGTGATGGAGTATCTTGCCGAAAAAACATTGTTTTTTACCGGAGACTTGTAGCAACCTAATGAGATTTTTTCAGGGTTATAGAAAATTGTGCCATATCTTCAACTTAAATAGATATTTGTAGTATATCCTCTTGAGATTTTTTATTTCCTTCTATCGAAATCAAACTTTCATAATTATCTATAGAAATTTAATATTTTCAAAAATAGAAACTGTTCTCGAAACAATATATTCTAATATTTATTTTCTATTTTTAAAAAAATTTAAATGGGATATGAATATTTCGGCTTCTTGAGTTAATATGAAATTTGGCAACCAAAGGCCTCGATAGTTCTACAATTTTCTGATCTGCTTTCTTCCCAACTGGACATTTGAGTTAACAATGTTCGATAAGCCTCCACACATTTGTTAATAGAGACATTTGAAAATTTCCTTGGGATGTAATTAATCATCGCTTTCCACTTTGGAAATGTAGAAAAGTATATAATGTGTAGGGTTGAAATCGTGCAACTTAGCCAACGTTTTCTGATCAATTATATAAAGCTTGATTGGTTGATAGTTCCATATTTTAGTTTGGTTACGTACTTTACTTATTACTGATTTTTAAAAATATTTACGAAACATGGGTATGAAGATGATATGCTATACGGTCAACTTAATTATAAGTCAACCAAGTAAATTATTTTTGATCGGAAAAGAAAAACGTCAAGTCTGGTTTAGGGGGAAACTTATAATTTTAGTGAACAACACGCAAATTAACATTTCGTTCTAGACAAAGACGACTTCTTAAACCAAGCCAAAGGGGTGACACAAAACCATGTTATAATTTTGAGAGAAGAGAATAACAAAACAGAGTAAAAGATCTTTTTCTCTTTTAGAAGATAAGAACAAATTTAAACTTCGATCAACTGAATTGTTACATACATCAACAACAAATCTGTTTTAGATAGAAAACAAACAGACACTACATCATAATGAGTTGTGTCTCTTAGAACTTGTGACTCTTGGATGAAACGTCACAAACCAAAACGTCACGACTTAAACGTTGCGACTCTGAAACTCAATTATCAACCAACACTCCCCCTTAATTGAGTTTCCCGCTAACTCCAATCTTGCTTTAACGTTCTTTAAACCTTGTTGTGCTTAATGAACTTCTCTGTTTCCAGGTAATTAATGATTTTTCTTCTCCCTCTGGTTAGAGCTGACTCTTTTTCTTTCAAACAGGCTGTTGCACCGTGTGACTTTCTTTCTCAAAAACATCACACCTTTTTTGCTAAGAAGCCTTCTTCTGTTTCGGTACAAATAGACGACTTCTCACATTTGAACCCTTGGTTTTTTTTTTTTCACTTTTTATTTGGTACCTGCAAACCTTTTCCAAGTATCATTCAAACTTTCACCATGTGAGTTTCGTCACGTGTTTTCCGTGATCTTCATCGGCTGATCTTGCAACCTTCTTCCACTCCTTTTTCTCTAAGTGAACTCTTTTCTTATTGCCTTTAGCAACTGGCTGCTTCTCCCTTTTCTCTCTTACGTAAGCAGCTCCTTTCTTTCTTGATGACTTTCTTTGATCACCATCACATTCACGTATCTGTGACGTCTCGTGCGTCAAACGTTTTCATATCTTCTTCGGTTATCTTATCAACCGGTTTATGCTCCATTTTTCTCTGAGGTAATTATCCTCATTTTGTGCTTGTGCTTGGTATCTTCCATTGATCACCATAAAATGCTCCATTTTTCTCTGAAGTAAGCATCCTCCTTTAGTGTTTGGTGTCTCCTTTTGATCAGCATAAAGTGCTCCATTTTTTTTTCTGAGGTAAGCATCCTCCTTTATTGTTTGGTATCACTCTTTGAACACCATCACGTCTTCTCTGCTGAGTGGTCTTGCTCTGTTCATCCAACAGGCAGCTTCTCCATGTTGACGTCTTTCTTTCAAACTCAACACCACTTTTTGCTAATTCGTCATAATCTGTTTCTTTAAACAGTGGCTTCTCCATCCGGTTCCGTTGAAGAAATCTTCTGATTCTCAACTTCATCGAGTGATTTCTTCTTTGCATCCTTGTGACATACCAAGACATTGTTGAACAAAGTTTTAGAACTCTCCATTCACAATTTCATCTCCACATATATGGTATCCATTGCCTTCTTGAGAAGATTTTCTATCTCCTTCATCCCTTTGGAGCTTCACGTACTACTTGTGAAAATAATGGTGTTGTTTGTGAACGTTTGTGAAATAGTACTCTCTCTTGTCACCACCATCTTTTCCTATTTCGATCTTCTTTTCTTCTTCTTCTCACCCTTGGTTTGTTGTCTCCATCATTTTCTTCTTCGTGCAGCGGAATTCTTCTATTTTTGTTTTGCTTGGACAGGCTCCAAGACCAACATAAGCTCTGATACCATGTTATAATTTTGAGAGAAGAGAATAACAAAACAGACTAAGAGACCTTTGTCTATTTTATAAGATAAGAACAAATATAAACTTCGATCAACTAAAACTTGTTACATACATCAACAACAAAACTGTTTTATATAGAAAACAAACAGACATTACATCATAATGATTTGTGTCTCTTAGAACTTGTGACTCTTGGATGAAACGTCACAAACCAAAACGTCATGACTTAAACGTTGTGACTCTGGAAACTCAATTATAAACCAACAAACCAAATCTAAACCAAATACTGAGCAGCACCAAACCACAATATCTTCAATTACCAGCCTTTGCCACCATCACCGCTTCCTCCGTAGCCACCATCACCTCCTCCGTAACCGTTACTGCCTTCACGGCAACCACCGTATCCACCTCGGCCACTGCCGCCTCCACCAGATCCGTAACCACCGCTACATCTCTCGTAACCACCACCGCTACGGTAACCACCACTGCCGCCACCACGGCCTCCTCTACCACCGCCGCTTCCTCTGGATTGAGCCTCATTCACAATGATGGTACGGCCATTAAGCTCTTTCCCGTTCATCTCTTCAATAGCATCTCTCATGGATTTCTCGTCCTTGAAGGTGACGAATCCGATTCCCCTTATCTTCCAGTCTCACGATCGTTAATAATCTGTAAACAAAAATCAAACAGATCCACACAAATCAGCAGAAAACCAATCAAAGAACACTGAAAAAAAAAGACGATGAAAAGCTCATAAAATCAAGAACATGAACGTACCGATGGGACAAAATTATTCAAGAGGGGTAAATAATATATTAGACACAAAGATTATATTATTTTAACCAAATAATATAATGAATATAGAAAGTCAGCTTTCTTATAATATTTGTGTATATACGTATAAAATAAAATAATATAATCAGTATTATACTCTCAAAACAATATGTTTAGCTAAACGAACCACTTTCACAACACATTTTTAGTAGTTGACGGATATGAATACTAATAACTTATACTTCCTCCGTTTCATAATAAATGTCATTTTGATACTTTACACACAAATTAAGAAAATATATTAAAATATCATTTATATCCTTAAAATTGACATTGACTCTTGATATTCTTCAATGAATATGAGGTTAAAGTTGGAAATTTATGTTTAATATTACATTGAAAATCTAAAATGACACTTATTTTGAAACAAAAAAAAATCAGCCTAAAATAACACTCATTTTATCTCCATCTTTATGTTAATAACGTAACAACACTTATTTTCATCATTATCCATTTAACCTTCTATATTTTTTAATATATATTTATCTTCATCCTTATCAAATTTTTCATTTCCTCTAGATGTATACGGAATATTATTAAAGGTTTATGAAAATAATTTTGTTAGGTTCAGATATATTTTAATACTTATTTTAGATGTATATCTTTCTTGTAATATCCAAATTTGCATGCTTTAGTGACGTGATTATTCCACACATACAGGTGTCGGCTTTAAACACATGCTTAGGGTGCAAAGGCATAATGTCTACCTACTTTATTTTTGATAAATTTGTACATAACTTGAGATACTTTTAAAAATAATTTTTTTATATACTTGTGAAATTAAATTATTTATAGTTTTGTACGGGTCAATAATATTAATGAGACGGGACTGGATCCTAATTAAACACCATTAATATCTATGAAAATTTTGAATCTTAATAAATCGAGCGAGATTTGGATCCTTATAAATGCACATCCCAGCAATAAATCGAGCTAAAATGACGAAGATAGCGACTGTTTGGGATGGATTAGTCATAAGAAAGGAAAAAGACTAAGGGAAGCTTGAGTAGAAGGAGGCGAGATGGAGAAAGCGTTGAACTACTTCAACATAGTCCATCACCACCTGCAGTTTTCAAAGAGGATGTCCAATGTTCATTATCTTCCTTGATGGCCGACTTGAGATGTCTTGCGTTTTCGGCTCTCCCGAAAAGAAGAAGAAGAAAATAAAAGCGACTTTCCCTTCAGAAGCGACTTTGATTCGGTTCTGAAGTTTATTTCTTGGTTGCAATTAAAAACTCTTTCAGCTATTCCTTGGCCTTGAGTAGATGGGGCTCTGAACAGGCAGCCAGGAAGCAAGGACTATATTGGTCAACAAAGTAACAGGCGGAGATTAGAGCCAGAAGACAGGATGAGTCATGCTTTGGAGATTTGAGGCCACCTCTATGTGGAGGTCATCTGTGTGCGGCTGAGGAAAAAGGGACACCACTGAGAGATTATTATATGAGAGAATGTGCAACTGAATTAGGATAAGAGACTTGAAGAACTGACCTTGAGAGAAGCTAAGGAACGATGGAGGGGGTTGGTGAAGTCTAGAGATCGAAGGCGGAGTCACAACATAAGCATCTTTATTAAAAGTCGATTGATGGAAAGGGTTGGTTAGATAATTGAAAAAGGAGTTGCAAGCGTAATAGATAACTGTTTAATAGCGTACTTTTTACCATCACATGTGAGTCACAAATCGGCTCGAAGATGGATTGTTAGGGTTCAGGAAAACCTTATTGAAAGAGAGAAAGCTAACTGATAAAAAAATTAAAAATTAGGATTTTTCGTCTGAAAGATTCAAATATCAGTTCAATATCAAAAATATAGTCCTATCAACCATGCACCTCAAATACTAGAGTACTTGTGAATTTTGAATCCAAATAAAATTCCAAAAAGGAAAAAGGGAAAAAAGAACATAAGGAACAAAAAAATTAAACCAAATGATACCTTTTTAATTTAGTTTTATCTCTCCATCATCGAGTTCCGATGTTTTCTTCTCTTTGTATGTAGACATCTTCTCAAACACTTCAAAAACCACCATGATTTGTAGTTCCAAAATCCCAAGGTAAACTTCTATAATCGAATCAAAGGTTATTGAAAACTAAATCACAAAATCATTAGCACCTTAATAGAAAGAAAAAGCAACAACAATAATTATGTGATATAAACAAACAACCACTACATAAGAAACTAAAAATCAAAATCCGGTGCAATCAAATAAAGCACCAAAATTATAATACAAATATTATTTTGAGAAAAAAAAAAAATCTATATAATTTTGAGAACATGATAATAGATTAGGGTTTTTTCTTGTTTTGGAATGATAAAAGATTTGTAGTTCACCGATTTGATTTTTTTTGCTTGCCTCATCGATTTCTTTGTCCAATCTTGTTTTTGATCTACAAAAAAAGCATCCAGGATTAGTCACAGGTAGACCTAAAACACAATCAAACAACACAAAATCAGTAAATTTTTCGATATATTTCAACATAACAAAAAAAAATTAGAGCAGCATAAAATTTAATTTATGCAAACACCAAAAACATATCGATACTACATCAACATAAACAAAAAATCAAAAAAATATTGATTCATTAGAAACAGGACAATATAAAAAATATATATATATACACTCAAAACTATATATGTTTAGCTTAATGAATCCAACTTCTACTGTTTTGGCTGAGCCTCTATATATATATAGCTTAGAAGGAAAACCGTCATAATTATCTTTACCATTTTAATATTTCAAAAAACAGTAATTTTCTTTAAACGAATATTCATAATATATTTTAATATTTATCTTCCATTTTTCGAAAGAGAGATATTGCATATAAATATATTAGATTCCCGATTTTGTAAATCAATTTTCGTTTTTATATTTTTTTTAATTTTCATTTATTTATTTATTTTTATTTAAAAACTTAGAAAAGGGTAAAAAGGTCCAATTTTGAATCTCATTAATGGCAAATTAGTAATCTTAAGTATGAGGATGAATGTGGTGCGTTTCAGCAACCTAAATAGGTGAGAAAAGCTTGTTCGAAAATTTTTAAAGGGCAATTTTCATTAAGGGCAAAGGAGGTCAATTTTTGTGAGATTGGCTGTGAGCTCTCTCGACTTCTCCTTTAAGTCGGTCCAATAACATCTACCCAAAAACTCAACCGGGTCAGGTTCTCGGGTTCTGGTCAGTAAGTCCGATCGGGTTTTAAAATGGTTCCGATGAGTCAACTATGAGTCAACACCGATGCAAATCGTCCGTTTTGTCGAGATTTGATGTGTATGGTGTTCCGCACATAATGTCATATATTTCAGACATGTGGCCATGTATTACATATAGGTCGTGTAATTGGATGTCCTTTACCATAGTTCGCATGTGTGGCCATGCATTCCGTGATACTTGAGGTAGCTGACTATCTTTTTTCCTATATAGTACTAAGGGTGAAATACAAAGCCCAAAAAAGAAAAACTTAAGCTGGCAGATGATACAAATATCTCTGGAGTTATAGTCTGCAGAAAAAGAGTATTTTTTGGAATATAGGTCCTAATTGAAAAAACAGAAGATATGAAAAACAAAGCCAAAAAACTCAAATCTAAAACATAAGCAAATTTACCAACTCTTAAACTAAAAATATAAACAAATGTACTTCCAAACATTTATTTATTTGGTATTCTGGTAACTAAATATACTATATATATACACATATATATATATGTGATCACATGTTCATAAGTAGAAATTAAAGACCCATACATACAAATAGTATTATAAGGGAAAATTAGGGAAAATGGCTAATTCATCCTTGTTTCTGTTTTATAGATACAACTTTGAATTGTACCTAAAACTACTATATGAACTCTACTACTATTTAATTTTTCTTAACATAAATATTTTAAAGTCGGTAAAAAACATCAAATTAACAAACACTATTATGAGGTATGTGAACTCATCTCTTCCCCATGCTAGTCAATTGTTGTGTAACTTAATGGTTTCATTTGTTCGAAGACTTCATTTGGATCTTAAGTCACCAATATTACTAGGTTGTTTTAAGAGTTATCTGAAAACTCGGTTATTAGAATCATTTAGGGATATTACTCTCAAAGACGATAGCTTGAAGGAACTCGGCATTATGATCCCGTCCCTATGGATCGGTGGTTACCGATGTTCCAACAACCTCTTTTTGTCACCTCCCCTGTGTACCGAGCCTTATACTTTGCAAAACATCAACTTTATGAAGTTCCCTCCTAAAACCTTGAAGAATATTGGCATTATAACCTCAACTCCATGGAGTGATGGTTACCGCAACCTCTTCAAGCAAATCTTATCTAACCCTAGAACCGAATTAACCTTGCTATCTACTGAAAAACAGAGCACTCTCAACCATGCTCGAATCCTTGGCAAAGCTCTACCTAATGTAGGCACTCTCATTTCGCTGAGATCCTCAGCTTTGTCATTTTCAATGCCGTTTCGTCTTCATTTCAAGACAGTGGTCATCTTCTTATCCATGGCAATGCCCGTGGAAGATGCATTGTTACTCCTTGATCTCACAGGGTCCAAAATTCTAGCTAGCAATTGGTTCATAGCTCTCAAGTCCCTAGTATCGATATCACTATCTATCTTTGTATTTTTATTGCTTTTGATTCTAGAGAATGCCCTTGTATGGAGTTCTTAAACAATTCTATCTTCTATATATGGTTCTTTCTACTATATAATGTAGAAAGAATTACTCAAATGTTATCCAAAAGTTGGTTTAGATCTATAAATCTTTTGAAAATTACTAGAATGTTTAGTGCCCTGGGTGTAATTACAATTTACCACTTGGATTTTATTTCTCGAATTTGAGTAAAAAAAAAAAAAAAAAAAATACACATTAGCAAATTAAAATACACATCAGATATGATTTAACAGTCATTAAGCAATTTTTTTTTAGATCGCAGTTTTTTTTTAGATCCACAGTTTTGTTTTCTTGTTTATATCAAAGAGAGGGAAAGTGAATAGGTTTTAACTGTTCAGAAACCGCAGAAAAAAAAAATATCGAAACTCTCGTCGTCTCTTGTCGCTGGCGATACTCTGTTGTTGTCTACTCTCTTGCCGTCAATCTCCCGCCGTCATCTCTCGCTGTTATCTCTCACCGTCTTTACTCGTTCTCTCTATCTTCGTCGTCGCACTCTCTTTCTTCGTCGTCGCTCTCTCTTTCTCTTCGTCTTCTTCGTCTTCATCTATCCGGTATGTGTCGACTGTTTAGTTTTGAGTTTTTCGGCTGAATGTGGGTTTTTTCGATGATTTACGGCTGGAGTCGCCGTTGTTAATGACGGCTGATTTGTTAGATCTATTCGATTCGATGGCTGGTTTAGTTTTTTTTTTACGTTGCGGCTCAGTTATTTTAGGGTTTGTGGCTGATTTGTTAGATTTATTCGATTTGATGGCTGATTTACTGTTTGTTTTATTTTGCGGACGGATGAGTTGTGACTGAGATATTGTGTGCTTTAGATCTGAGTTATGTGTTTGTGGCTGAGTTATGTTATGCTTTGTGTATGAGTTTGTTTTATGTTATGGCTGATTTATTTTATGATTTGCTTATGAACTATAACAGATGTCGATGGTGATTATTTCTTCTGAAGAACAAGCAAGGGATTACCCCCCAAGACTATACGCTAAAATAGAGTCTAGAGATATAATCACAAATTTCAGGATGAAAGAATTCCCTCATATTAGGGAATCAATAGGACTGGATGCGTGGGAAGAAACGAAGAAAGTACTTATTGGAATAATCTCTAAGCTAGTTGATAGCCAATTCGTCTGGTCTGGTAAGGTTGTTCATTTCCTACTATGTAACCAGTTAAGGGTACATAAGAAGAAGATTTGGTTTGTGGTCGGCGGTCAACCTATCAGGTTTGGGTTGAATGAGTTTCATTATCTGACGGGGTTAAACATAGACCCAATGCCTACTGAATGGTTTGAACTTGAAGAGGAACACAAAGATTTCTTCAGACTTTTGAAAGTGCCTGGTGGGCCAGGTCCAACGCTACTTGAACTCAGGGAAGCATTAAGAGTGTGCCGGGGATGGGTTAACCTTGATCATCGTAAATGGTTGGGGCTGTTGCTTCTTCAACACATTGTACTTTATGGTTTGCATCATAACTCTAGAATTCCATATGAAAGTGCCAAAAGAGTTTTTGATGATGAAGCAATGAAGACGTATCCGTGGGGTCGGTCAGCATTTGAAGCTCTTGTTGATTCCATAAAGATGTTGTACCATACGGGAAAGTCGTACACCCTCAGTGGGTTTACACCCGTGTTACAGGTTTGGGCGTATGAGTCCAACAAATGCTTTGGAGAACGGTTTGGGAATGCATCAGCTGAAGATGGTGGCATACCGATGCTTCAATAGGGTGGAAACCGTACACGTTCATCGCTGGAAACCGCAATAGCTGAAGAGATCAAAGCGCTTGGTGAGGTAAGGTTTATATCTGGTTGAGTGATTGTTTAGTAATGGATGAGTTATGATTTAGTTATGGCTGAGTTATTGTTTAGTAACGGCTGAGTTATGTTTTAGTAATGGCTGATTTATGCTTTAGTGTTGGCTGAGTTATGTTTTAGTAATGACTGATTTTTGCTTTCATTAGTAATGACTGAGTTAAAACTTACTGATGGGTTTCATAATCTCTTATGTTACAGCTGCGTGTGATTAATATGATTATGAAGGAAAATGGCTGCGAGCTATTTCATTCGTGGCCAGAACAAGAAGACAACCCAGCAATCGATCGCATGATCGAAGACATACATATGAATACGTTTGTTAAAGGTTTTTGGGATGTTAAGGGGAGTGATAAGAAGAAAAAGAAAAAGAAAGCTGAAGCAGTTGTTGAGTCTGAATCTCCTCCCGCAAAGAAGCGGAAAGTCCAGAAGATGAAAGTTTCCAACAGTCAGGAAACTAGTGAAGGAGTTGCACAGGGGAGGAAGAAGAAAGGAAAAAAGGTAAGTGAGGAGGAAGATGTTTGGGAAGATGGGTCGGTTAGAACTATCGAAGATGAGTCGGTTAGTACTATCTACGAATTGATCTCTAAGTTATACACAAGGTTTGACACCATTGATAGGAACATTGAAAATGTATCGGCGAATCTGGAGAAGAAGATGGATGAAAGGATTGAAACCAGGCTTGGATCTTTTGTGACGGACCTCAAACAGATGAAAGAGCTCGTGCTTCCAAAGAGCACGAGTGACCAGACTTTAATTTTGGGACAGAAACTAAATAACCTGGGACATGGACAGGAACTTCAGACATCAAAAGATCCACCAAAAGTTCCGGTAATGTCTGATTTATATTTGTTTTATGGCTGATTTTTCAGAATGGTTAGGCTGAGTTATTATAATTTTAATTGTCTTCACTATGATAAACAGGAAAAGAACTCTTTGACTTCTCCTAAGAAGTCTCCAGATGTTAAGAAGTCTCCAGCTGCTAAGAAACCAGCTGATACGAAAACAGGGCCTTCCACGAGGAGAAATGCCAAAGAGTTAGAGGCGTCAGAGAAGGCCAAAGAGTTAGAGGCGGCAGAGAAGGTAATGTCTGATTTATCTTTGTTTTATGGCTGATTTTTTAGAATGTTTAGGCTGAGTTATCATAATGTATGATTTATCTTTGTTTTATGGCTGATTTTTCAGAATGTTTAGGCTGAGTTATTATAATTTTAATATACAGGAAAAGAACTATTTGACTTCTCCAGATGCTAAGAAGTCTCCAGCTACTAAGAGACCACCTGATACGAAAACACGGCCTTCCACGAGGAGAAATGTTAAAGAGTTAGAGGCGGCAGAGAAGGCCAAAGAGTTAGAGGCGGCAGAGAAGGCCAAAGAAGTAGCTGCGTTAAAGAAGCCCAAAGAAGTAGCTGCGGCAAAGCAGGCCAAAGAAGTAGCTGCGGCTGGAGGTAGAGGTGGAGGTAGAGGTAGAGGTAAAGGTAGAGGTAGAGGTAGAGGTAGAGGTAGGGCACCTAAAAATCCTACTGCTGCTGTTGTTGCTGCTGGTGTTAAGCCGTTGAAATTTGTACTACCTGGAGAAGCTGGTTCAGAAGCTGGTGCAGAAGCTGGTGCAGAAGATATTACAAACGAGTATTTTGCTGAAGCCAACTCACTTG
Organism: Camelina sativa; assembly: GCF_030686135.1. NCBI lineage: Eukaryota > Viridiplantae > Streptophyta > Magnoliopsida > Brassicales > Brassicaceae > Camelina > Camelina sativa. The sequence goes on along the minus strand of NC_141899.1, from coordinate 26,593,769 downwards.
AACCTGAATCTGAGGATGATGAGGAGGAAAAGATTAGGCTTGATAGAATTAAAGCTTTAAGGCTGGAGAGTGTTAAGCTGTCAGCGGATGGGAGTGCATTGAATACACAACAAGATCATCCAAGCTGGATTTTCCCTAATATTGGAGACAACGGACTGACGTGCATGAGGAAGAACTGTTCACCTGGACCTGGAATATATGATCCTTTGGCACCTGTTGATCCGGTCAAGTTGCAGAAACTTTTGGAGTACCTAAAGAAAGCCGAGTATGACCCTTTAGACCCTTTTGCTTAACAAGTTAATAACATCTTGTTAACATTATATTAACTTGTGTTTATTTGTTTGTTAGGAATATCCCGTTAGGCAAAGGCGGAATGGAAATTGAATTCTATAGGGTGCTAATCACCGAACGAAAGGACTGGCCAGTGAGGCCAGAAGAATATGGTAAATATGGGTGGCTTACTGATGAAGTAAGTTTATCGTAATGTCTTAGTTATTGTTGTCATTGTCTGGCTTATATTACATTATGGCTGCGTTGTCGTTTACTACTCAGTTTTCTGTTGTACAGCACTTGGGCGCGTTTATGAGAGTTCTTAGGTGTAGGTACAAACAAGATCCCTTCCCATTCCACAACAAACGCATTGTGTTTATAGACCCGTGGTTCACCAGTGAAATAGTTCACCGTCATTATCCGATGTTCAAGTCCGGACCCAAGTTTTTTACAATTACTGGCAATTGTTATGAAGAATTAGTTAAAGGTTTGATTCCATCAGATGAACAAACTAATTTGAAGTGGATAGAAGATGTGGATCACCTGTATATTGCTCCACAAACTGGAGGCGATCACTGGGTGGCGCTGCACGTGGATCTCAACAGAAGGCATATTGATTGCTATGATAGCATCGTGGGACAAGTAACCAATGACAGTGAGCTTATAATGCTGAATGCTTGTAAGGCGTTTACGCGGATGATTCCAGCAATGATGAACGCGAACGTTCCTCACGAAATTTTTAAACCTACTTTCAAACAGTTTACCTTCAGGAGGAGGACAGTCTCCAAGGTCCCGCAAAACGTACAGATTGGTGACTGTGGCGTGTACGCTTTAAAGTTTATAGAATGTCTAGCGCTTGGTGTGTCTTTCGATGGAATCTGTGATCAAAACATCCAGGGTATACGTGTTAAAATGGCAGCAGAAATCTACGATGAGTCACCTGATTTTATAAATCAGTTCACGTAAAAAACATTTGTATTTCTTTTGGTAGGTAGGACTTGTACTTGGATATGTAAAAAAACATTTGGATTTCTTTTGGTAGGAATTGTACTTGGATATTGGAAAAATTTGGATTTCTTTTGGTAGGAATTGTAATTGGATATTGGAAAAATTATGATTTCTTTTGGTAGGAATTGTACTTGGATAAGAAATTCCTTTGTTTAGTATCTTTTCAATGTTACGGCTGAGTTATGTACTTCACACGGCTGAGTTATAATTAAATATTAAATAAACATATATGTTATGGCTGAGTTATATATTTCGAACGGCTGAGTTATCTACTTCGTACGGATGAGTGAGTTATGGCTGAGTTATGTATTTGGTACGGCTTCGTTTAGTCTTTCTTGCCGTGCCTCGATATTACTAAAAGTGTTGTTGGGGAACCCCAAACAATAATTCTGTGCCTGCTCAGATCCACACGCGTAATCAATTTATAAAGTTAGCTTTCTCACAATATATTATACAAAATAATTAAAAAATTGAACTCAAAATTCGAATAAAAAATCTTAAAATTCCGACAAAGTGACTAAGTGATGGCTGAGTTATTGACTTACACGGCTGACTTATAAAATATTCGTAAATTTACATTATTATAACTCAACATTTAAATGTAAAATTGAATTATAAATATTACAATTATTATAACCAATAAAAAGTAATAATTATAGAGAAAGATTGATTTTTACACATTCTCACCAAGGATGTGTAAAACATACAACACATGACATTTAGGGGTTATGGTTAGGGTTAGGGTTAGGGTTAGGGTTGGGGTTTAGGGTTTGAGATGTAGGGTTCAGATTATTTGATTTTTGGATTTGGTTCTAATGTGTTTTAATGTGTATGGTTTAAGGTGGTAATATGGATATAATAATATTATTACCATTTGAATATTTTTTAAAAAATCAAAAAATCAAAAAAAAAATTGGTTATTTCCGGTTATGGGTCGGTTATTTTAATATCTAACAATAAATAACCCAAAATATATTGTAATTAAGTAGATTAGCCTAATATAACCGAAATTAAGCCGAATATATCCGAAATAAACCAAACATACCAATTCAAAAATATCAAATTGGAAAATTTATTTTATCGGTCGGTTCGGTTTAGTCGGTTATTTAGTCATTCTAATTTGAGGGTTGGCTAAGATATCGTCTACTGACGGCTGAGTTATAATTAATCAGCGAGATTCTCGGGACGCAGCGAACATCTCAGCTGCACTCTGATTGGTGGATTCAGCGGTGGTTACTTCCCATAATCCCGTATAAATAGGTTTGAGAGCCTGAGAGATTGAAATATTCCAACCTCCACAACTTTCCAAGATATAGAGAAAAAGAGATGGTGACTACTCAATCTGCATGGCTGAGACGGGCTCGGGAAAGGATAGCCGCTTTGGCGAGCGGTTCCAGCCGAACTGAAACGTCGAATAATCCCTCCGCCCAAGAGGGCGTGGAAACGTTCCGCGTTTGCGCACCTGTTCCGCATGTCGATATGACGGGTGCAGAAGGGAGCCTCGTATGTCAGGAACTCCGAAGGTATTGAGCTCGCCGCTATAGGCTGGGGGCTCACCTTATGGCGAGACGCTGTAGATTGGCCAAAGTCTGTCGGCTTTATCGTTTGGACGGGACTATTCGGGTCCTGAACAAAATAATCGCCAAAGGTTTCTTCTTGGAGAAGTGGCGTATGACCGGGCTGCTCACCGCGCATGCAGCGTGCCAAGAGCTGGTGGCGAGTATGGAGGTGCCTGTCCTTTTTAAGGCCGACTATCAACCTCTCGAAGATACCGCGCACCCGTTTACTGTGGATATCTAGTCCTACCGGGCTTCCATAGAGAGATTAAGGCGGTACGCCAATTTCCTGGAGTCGGCCGGCCCAATTTTCCGTGAGAGGCACTTGGTCGAGGGCCCGTGTTCCTTTTTATAAGACTTGGCGTCAAGAGGCGTCGAAGTTCCGAGGGAGAGACTGGAGACCCTAAGGCAAGCTCGTCAGTTCTGGCGAACCGAACTTGACAAGGTAACGGTGGAGGAACCGCTAGCAGACGATCTATCAGGTTCACGGCCTCCACTTCGTCTGCAGGACCAACCCAGACGGTGATGGTGAAACCCCGACCGTTCCGGACTTTGAATTCGGACGGTTTTTTCTTTTTCTCATCTAGGACCCTGAGTCGTCGAAGGGGTTTTATTTTATCGGTCAGTTCGGTTTAGTTAATTAAACATACCAATTCAAAAATATCAAATTGGAAATTTTATTTTATCGGTCGGTTCGGTTTAGTCGGTTATTTAGTCATTCTAATTTGAGGGTTGGCTGAGATATCGTTTATGACGGCTGAGTTATAATTAATCATGACTGAGTTATTAAAATAGATTGATAAAACACCACAACATAGAAAGTTCATATCAATTCCAAAAAAAAAAAAAACAAAGGAGCTTGACTAATCTCACAGATACTTGTTCAAGCTCTCAAACTTCTTCTCCCGCGCGTCATATTTCTTTTCCAAATACAAGATCATTTTTTCTTGAATCTCGATGCGCTTCTTGGATGCATCCAAGTCCTGCTTCATCTCATTCTTCTCCTCCTGAATAACCCTAAACTCTTCGCGCACTGCATCAGTCCACCACTTCCTGAAACCGCAGCCTTGACCGGGACCCTTACAAATAGTACATAATTCATATTAGACTAAAAAAAAAGTCAGAAACAGAACACAAAACTCAAAAATAAGAGTACAAAAATCTTTACATCTGTGATGTCATACGGACAACTGAAATAACGTTCTCCTCTCGTGGTAGGATCATTAGAAGTGGCAACGAGAAGCACCGCACCGCAATTACACCCGATTGGAACGCACCACAATATTAAGATAATGCTTTGAGATTTCAGATAGTCCAGAGATCTACCTCAGCTAGTGCTTCAGAAGCAGTTTTCTCATCAGCCCTGGAGTTGCCGCCGTAGATATCTCTATTTGCCATCATCTTGACTCGATCTCGATTACTGAAGCAATAAATCACAACAAATCCCTTAATTTATACTAAAACAATATATCGAACAACGTCGTTTGACAGTAATATACTTGAAGGCTGAGTTGTGTTCTTTACACGACTGACTTAGGATAGTCAGTTAAATTAACAACTTTGTTATGGCTGACTTATGCAACGGCCATAATAATGGTGTTACGGCTGAGTTATCCGACAGCCACCTTATTAATTTATTATATACCCGCTTGGGAATGCAAAAAGGGTTGTTGGGGAGACGCAAACAATAATTATGTTTCTTGTTATCATCCATACGCTTAATAAAAATATTTTAAACGATTTATTATTAAAAATAAATTCAAATTTATTATGTATTTTTATTTATTATTAAAGAAGGGGCCAGTAATTTGACTAAGTAGTGGCTGGGTTATTGACTTAAACGGCTGAGTTATGAGATATTTGTAAAATAAGGTTATTATAACTCAAAATTAAAATTTAGAATGGCAAAATGAATATTACTATTATTATAACCAATAAAAATTATAATTATAGACAAAAAAGTGATTTTTACACATTCTGATCAAAATGAGTCAAACATACCAAAACATGTTGTTTAGGGGTTAGGGTTTGGGTTAGGGTTTAGGGTTTAGGGTTAGATGAGGTAACATTATTTGTTTTTAATATAATAGTTTGGTTTTGGATATAATGTGTTTGGATTAAGGTGGTAATATGGATATACTAATATGATTACCATTTTGAAATTAATTTTTTAAAAATTTTTTTAAAATTTTGAAATTAATTTTTGGTTATTTCCGGTTATGGGTTGGTTAGATGAATATCTAACAATAAATAACCCAAAATATATTGTAATTAGGTAGATTAGCATAATATAACCGAAATAAGCCGAATATAAGAAAACTAGGCAAACATACCAATACAAAAATACCAAATTGGGAAAAATTATTTTTTCGGTTCGGTTCGGTTTAGTCGGTTATTTAATCATTCTAATTTGAGGGTTGGCTGAGATACCGTTTATGACTGCTGAGTTATCTTTCCAGCATCGACAGTTACAATGAGAGGGAAAGTGAACGGTTTTTAAACCGCGGAAAAAAAAAATTCTCTGTCCTTATCGTCGGCGAAATCTAACCCTAATTCCGCCGGCGATAATCTGTCTTTTTCTACTCTCCCGCCGTCATCTCTCGCCGTCCTCGCTCGATATCCTCATTTGCTCTTTTTTCTCTTTGTCTCGCTAGTCTTGTTCGTTTCCGTCTAAGCCGTCTCGTCTTCGAGTTCCGGTATGTGTCTTCCTATTTATTTTTGAGTTACGGGTGATTGTCGCCGTCTTGGATGGCTGAGTTTGGACTGAGTTATCTTATGCTTTACGACTGAGTTATATATTATGGCGGAGTTATTATATGCCTTGCGTTTGCCATATGTTATGGCTGATTTATTTTATGCTTTACTATCAGATGGCTAAGAATATTTCTGAAGAACAAGCAAGGGATTACCCACCAAGACTTTGGCCAGAAATGAAGTCTATTCTACATACTAAACAAATTAACACCAATTTCACGATGTTAGAATTACCTCAGATTAGGGAATCAATAGGACTGGATGCGTGGGAAAAAACGAAGGATGTACCAATTATCTCTAAGCTAGTTGATAGCCAATTCGTCTGGTCTGGTAAGGTTGTTTATTTCCTACTATGTAACCAGTTAAGGGTACATAAGAAGGAGCTTTGGTTTGTGGTCGGCGGTCAACCTATCAGGTTTGGGTTGAATGAGTTTCATTATCTGACGGGGTTAAACATAGACCCAATGCCTACTGAACGGTTTGAACTTGAAGAGGAACACAAAGATTTCTTCAGACTTTTGGAAGTGCCTGGTGGGGTAGGTCCAACGCTACTTGAACTCAGGGAAACATTAAAAGTGTGCCGGGGATGGGTTAACCTTGATCATCATAAATGGTTGGGGCTGTTGCTTCTTCAACACATTGGACTTTATGGTTTGCATAATAACTCTAGAATTCCATATGAAAGTGCCAAAAGAGTTTTTGATGATGAAGCAATGAAGACGTATCTGTGGGGTCGGTCAGCATTTGAAGCTCTTGTTGATTCCATAAAGATGTTGAACCCTACGGGAAAGTCGTACACCCTCAGTGGGTTTACACCCGTGTTACAGGCTTGGGCGTATGAGTCCATCAAATGCTTTGGAGAACGGTTTGGGAATGCATCAGCTAATGATGGTGGCATACCGATGCTTCAATGGGGTGGACACCGTACACGTTCGACGATGGTATCGGTAATTGCTGAAGAGATCAAAGCGCTTGGTGAGGTAAGGTTTATATCTGGTTGAGTGATTGTTTAGTAATGGATGAGTTATGATTTAGTTATGGCTGAGTTATTGTTTAGTAACGGCTGAGTTATGTTTTAGTAATGGCTGATTTATGCTTTAGTGTTGGCTGAGTTATTATTCACTGATGGGGCTCATATTCTCTTATGTTACAGCTGCGTGTGACTAAAATGGTTATGAAGGATGATGTACGGGAGCTATTTCATACGTGGCCAGATCAAAAAGACGACGACCCAGCAGTTGATCGCCTTATCCAAGACATACATGAGGATAAGTTTGTTAAAGGTTTTTGGGATGTTGATTCTGACTCTCCTCCCGCAAAGAAGCAGAAAGTTGATTCTGACTCTCCTCCCGCAAAGAAGCAGAAAGTCAAGAAGGTGGTAGTTTCCAACAGTCAGGGTGGTGGATCTGGTGAAGGAGCTGAACAGAAGGTGGTAGTTTCCAACAGTCAGGGTGGTGGACCGGTTGGAACTCTCATTGAGTTGGTGTCTAATTTAACCTCAAGGTTTGACACCTTGGAAAAAAAACATTGGAGATAGAATAGAAGAGAGGATGAATGAAAGGTTTGAAACCAGGTTTCGTTCTGTTGAGAGTGATCTCAAGCAGATGAAAGAGCACGTGCTTTCCTTGGGTGTTGGGCAAACTAGCCAAAACAATGTTGAAGACCTCGGGGATGAACTGTTGTCATAAAACACTTGTAAAAATTTCAAAATAAAGAACCTTATGGATGAACTGTTGTCACCAAAAAGTCCACCAGTACCAGCAGTTCCAGGAAAAATGCACCAAAACTACTCTGTCAACAGTCCTCCGGTAATGTCTGAATTATGTTAATCTTATGGCTGAGTTTCCAGATTGTTTAGGTTGAGTTATCATTATCTTTAATTATAACTCAACAGTCCTCCGGTAATGTCTGAATTATGTTAATCTTATGGCTGAGTTTCCAGATTGTTTAGGTTGAGTTATCATTATCTTTAATTGTCTTCGCTATGTTATACAGGTAGTTGGCAGTGGTTTGGCTGGGGTCACTAGGAATCTGAATAAAGAGTTTGATAAGGATGAGTTTGATAAAGATCATCCTCTTAATTTCATTGAGAAGTCTCCAGCTGCTACGAAACCAATTCAACGGACTAAGACGAGGAAAAATGCCAATGATGGAAAGAAGGACGAAGAATTAGATGCAAAGAAGGCCAAAGTTGAGGCGGCCGCTGCGAAGAAGACCAAAGATTTGTCTGCTAAGAAGGCCAAAGATGAGGCGGCAGCTGCAAAGAAGGCCAAAGATGAGGCGGTGGCTGCGAAGAAGGTCAAAGAGTTGGCGGAAAAGAAGGCAAAAGATGAGGCGGCAGCTGCAAAGAAGGTCAAAGAGTTGGTGGAAAAGAAGGATGGAAATAATCCGCCAAAGAGAAGATGTAGAAAGACTACTAATCCTAAACAAGTCATTGAATTGGAATATGAAGAACCTGACAGCAGTATATGTGATACGACAGTCAAGATTATGGCTGAAGTCAACTCTCTTGAACCTGAATCTGAGGATGATGAGGAGGAAAAGATTAGGCTTGATAGAATCAAAACTTTAAGGCTGGAGAATGTTAAGCTGTCCCCGGATGGAAGTTCATTGAATAAACTACAAGCTACACAAGCGAAGATTTTTCCTTATATTGGGGACAACGGACTGACATGCATGAGGAAGAACTGTTCACCTGGACCTGGAATATATGATCCTCTGGCACCTGTAGATCCGGTCAAGTTGCAGAAACTTTTGGAGTACCTAAAGACAGCCGAGTATGACCCTTTAGACCCTTGTTAATCACATCTTGTTAAAATTATATTAACCTGTTCTTATTTTTTTCTTAGGGGTACACCATTAGGCAAGTCAACACCAAATATTGAATTCTATAGGACTCTCATCACCGAAAGAAAGAACTGGCTGTCTGGTACATTTGGGTGGCTGTCTGATAAAGTAAGTTTAACTTGATGTTTGAGTTATTATGTTTACGGCTGAGATATTATACATAATGGCTGAGTTATTATATTTACGGCTGAGATATTATACATAATGGCTTAGTGATTATGTTTACGGCTAAGATATAATACATAGTGGCTGAGGTATTATGTTTACGGCTGTGTTATAATACATAATGACAGTAGGTGGCAGTGGTATGATTTGTTATTGTTTACGACTGACTTATATTACATTATGGCTGAGTTGTTGTTTACTAATCAGTTTTCTGTTTTACAGCACATGGGCGCGTTTATGAGACTCCTTAGTATTAGGTACAAACGAGATCCCTTCCCATTCCACAACAAACGCATTGCGTTTATAGACCCGTGGTCCACCAGAACGATGATTCGTGATTATCCGATGTTCGATATGAAACCCAAGTTTTTTAAAATGACTGGCAATAATTATGAACGTTTAGTTAAAGGTTTGTTACCACTAGATGAACCGACTAATTTGAAGTGGATTGGAGATGTGGATCACCTGTATATTACTCCACGAACTTGAGGCAATCACTGGGTGGCGCTGTACGTGGATCTCAACAGAAGGCATATTGATTGCTATGATAGCATCGTGGGACAAGTAACCAATGACAGTGATCTTAGAATGCTGAATGATTGTAGGGCGTTTAAGCGGATGATTCCAGAAATGATGAACGAGAACGTTCCTCATGAAATTCGTACACCTACTGCCAGTCAGTTCGGTTTCAGGAGGAAGAGTGCCTCCAAGGTCCCTCAAAACGTACAGGTTGGTGACTGTGGCGTGTACGCTTTAAAGTTTATTGAATGTCTAGCGCTTGGTGTGTCGTTCGATGGAATCAATGATCAAAATATCCAGGCTATACGGGTTAAAATGGCAGCAGAAATCTACGATGAGGCACCTGATTTTTTGGATTCAGATTAAATAATGCATTATGTCCTTCGTTTCGTTTCTTTTGGAATTGTACTTGGATTATTAAAACTTTGATTTGTCTATTTTCAAAATTTGGCTGGTTTACGGTTAAGTTACGGCTGATTTACATACTTCACACGGCTGACTTATGAAATATTTGTAAATTAGAATTATTATAACTCAAAATTAAAATATAGAATGACAAAATGAATATTACAATCATAATAAGCAATAAAAAGTAATAATTATAGACAAAGATTGATTTTTACACATTCTGATCAAAATGTGTAAAACATTCAAACATGACATTTAGGGGTTAGGGTTAGGGTTAGGGTTAGGGTTTGAGGTGTAGGGTTCATATTTCCATCATTAAGGGTTTTAATATAACAGTTTTGTTTCTGTAGACTCTTTCGCCGAAAACTCTACACATAGACGTAGCTGATCGGTTTTCCATAGCCCCAAAAAACATTGCAATTGTCGATCATTGGAGACAAAAACTGGTGGAGTATCATGCGCCATATGTTTCATTGCCTTGTTCGAGAACATGTAGCTCAGCTTTAGCTCATGTCTAAACGAGTCCAATCCGTAGTCTTCAAGAACAAGCTTAACAAGCTTGTCGTGTGTTGTGCCTCCATCTATCTGCACAACTATACACCCTGTATCGTCGGAGTTAAATACATATCTCTGTGTCTTTATCCACTTATCGGACACAAATAGTACCGGCACTGGATCCATGAAAGATAATGAAGAACAAGGTGGAGAAGAAGTAGAAGAAAAAGGTGTGAAGAAGAAAGTGAAGAAGAAGTAGAAGAACAAGGTGAATAAGAAGGTAAATAGTTCACTTATTAACCAGTTGAAGAACCAGAGTCGAACGACGTTTCGTATTTCCGGAGAAAAAAGATGATGACATGGAATGCTGACATGGATGCTGCGTCCGACGTGGCAAGTCAGCCATGAAACAATACCATAACTCAGCCTAACTAAAACTCAGCCACAACATGAAAACATTACGGGAATTAAAAAGCAAAAAAAATTGCTGCCAAACTCAGCCGCTTCATTAACTGAAAATATGTAACTCAGCCGTATCGTTTGATAAGTCAGCCGTAACTGAAAAACAGTCTAGTAATTAATCTTTTGCTAATAAGTCAGCCGTCAAACGGCTGACTTGTCGATAAGTCAGCCTATGACGGCTGAGTTATAATTTTTTTACCATAACTCAGCCGTAACAACATCTCATAAGTCAGCCGTTTTTCATAACTCAGCCACTCGGAAAATGGTAACTCAGCCGTGTCGTTGTAATAACTCAGCCAAAATTTTGACAACTCAGCTGTGTCGTTGTAATAACTCAGCCAGAAGTTTGACAACTCAACCATCAGGTGATAACTCAGCCGTCACTAAAGCTGAGTTATGCGCATAACTCAGCCAAATTTAATAAGTCAGCCGTAACGCTTGGCTGACTTATGAGCATAACTCAGCCAGATTTTAATAAGTCAGCCGTCCGCTCTTACTCAAATGTTTTTCCGATAACTCAGCCTCAACATACCAATAACTCAGCCGCAACATACTATGTATCGCGTTACGGCTGAGTTGTGGTTACAAGTCAGCGATTTCTGACGTGGCGTCTGACGTGGCAATGACATTTTAGTAATTACGTTTTTTCCGGTAACATAAAACAGGGGCACGCTGGGTATTTTGAAAATACCCGAAACATTCTAGTAATAAAAAAGTTTTTTGTAGATTCTGGTAATATTACCTAAAATGAGTAACATTTGAGTAATTCACCCATCCACCCTATAATGAATGAAATCATCCGTTTATCCAAAAAAAACACAAACGCTATTATTACTCGGTTAATTTTATGATGACTTAGGATGCCACGTGAGAAAAACCCCATTAAATAAGTTTTGTGTGTGTTTAAAAATAGAACATGTTATGGAAAAACACATGTTTTGCAATAATTAAGTAGAATTGGTGAAACTGACCAAATAACTAAAATTTGTTGTAGATAATAACGCAAATATATATATGTGTGTATGTATATGCTTATGTTTATGCAATTGTGTAATTGCACAAAGAAAGTAGAGAAGAAACGTGATGGTGAGGGAGAGGGTGAGGGACACTAACACATCTCTTTTTACTTTGAAATCTTATATGTTGTCTATATCTCACTCTCATCACATATTTATAGGTACAAAACAAATGATGAGTCACTTAATCAAAAGAGATAAACATGACAAGTGTTAAAACATGTGTCATGTTTAGTGATGAATAATCACTTCTTTATAACACTCCCCCTTGAATATTCATCACTAGAGAATTACGTACTGCCTCATTAAAAACCTTATCATGGAAAAACCCATTGGGATGAAAACCATGACAAGGGAAAAAGAGTACAAAGACGTAATCTCCCCCTGGAAAAGATATGAGTGGTCTTTTCTTCAAAGATCTCGTAGATGACGCATTCCGATGCTATGTATATGCTTTCTGAATATGGTAGTCGAAAGCGCCTTTGTGAATAGGTCTGCTGCATTGTCACTTGAGCGGATATGTTGGATATCAACTTCCTTCTTTTGCTCGAGTTCTTGAGTGTAGGAGAAAAATCTTGGAGGTATATGCTTTATTCTGTCGCTCTTAATGTAACCTTCTTTGATTTGGGCGACACAAGCAGCATTGTCTTCGAATAATGTTGTTGGCTCTTTCTTGGTGATTATTCCACTTGATTCTTGTATGTGGTTAGTCATTGATCTCAGCCATACACATTCCCTTGATGCTTCATGAAGAACAATTATTTCTGCATGATTTGAGGAAGTGGTGACCAAAGTCTGTGTTTGTGAGCGCCATGAGATTGCAGTTCCTCCAATAGTGAAAACATATCCAGTTTGGGATCGAGATTTATGTGGATCCGATAAATATCCTGCATCTGCAAAACCAACTAGACCAAACGCAGAGTTTCTACGATGCAACAATCCCAAGTCAATCGTACCTTGAAGATAACGTAATATGTGCTTAATTCCATTCCAGTGCCTGCGGGTAGGAGCTGAGTTGTATCTTGCAAGTAAATTAGTTGCAAATGCAATGTCTGGTCGGGTACAATTTGCAAGATACATAAGTCCACCGATAGCACTCATATAAGGTACTTCGGGACCAAGTATTTTTTCATTCTCTTCACAAGGTCTGAATGGATCTGTGTCAACATTCAGGGACCTACCGACCATTGGAGTACTCAAAGGAGTCGCTTTATCCATATAAAAGCGCTTTAAAATCTTTTTCGTATAATTTGACTGATGCACAAATACTCCATCTTGGAGATGTTCTATTTGAAGACCGAGACAAAATTTTGTCTTTCCAAGATCTTTCATTTCGAACTCTTCTTTCATATGAGTTCTAGCATCATCAATCTCCTTTTGAGTTCCAATTATATTGAGATCATCAACATATACAGCAATGATCACAAATCCCGATGAGGATTTCTTTATAAAGACGCAAGGGCATATTTCATTATTTACATATCCTTTCTTCAATAAGTAATCGCTTAAGCGATTATACCACATGCGTCCGGATTGTTTTAATCCGTAAAGTGATCGCTGTAATTTTACCGCATATATCTCATTAGGCTTTTCCGTTAAAGTCTCAGGAACCTTAAATCCTTCTGGAATTTTCATGTATATTTCATTATCCAATGATCCATATAAATACGCTGTCACTACATCCATAAGGTACATTTCTAAATTATTAGAAGCTGTTAGACTCATTAAGTATCTGAATGTAATTGCATCCATGACCGGAGAATATGTTTCCTCATAATCAACTCCCGGCCTTTGAGAAAAACCTTGTGCAACAAGTCGGGCTTTATATCGTGTTATCTCATCTTTCTCATTTCTCTTTCTCACGAAAACCCACTTGCACCCAACAGGTTTTATATCATTAGATGCAGTGACAATAGGTCCGAAGACATTTCTTTTATTAAGGGAGAACAATTCAGTTTGCATTGCACTTTTCCATTTCTCCCAGTCAGGCCTTTGTTGGCACTCTGACACAGACCTTGGATCAGGATCATCATTTTCATAATCAATCTCTTTAGATACAGAAAAATAAAAATTCCATTTTCATCATCGATTTCATCTCTAGCCCATAATTTTCCATCTTGGGCATAGTTAATAGAGATCTCATAATTTTATGTATCGTCTTCCTGATGACTTTTCTCTTCACTTGGTTCCTCTTGAACCTTTTCATTTCCGTCTCCCATTTTCTTTTTCTTTCGGGGATTTTTATCTTTAGAACCTATTGGCCTCCCCCGTTTCAATTGAACTTTAGGCTCATTATCCTTTTTCCCATCGATTTCCTCTTTTGGAATTTCAACTCTTGATGGTGCATTTGCAGCGGGAATATGTGATTTTGTCACCCTTTTTGTATCTGTGAACGCATCTGGTAATTGATTTGCCAAATTTTGTAAATGTACAATTTTCTGAACTTCCAGCTCACGTTGATTCGTAGGGGGGTCAAGATGTACCAAAGATGGTGTATTCCATGTAATCTCTTTTGGTACCTGTTTAATTTCTCCCCTTAACGCTGGAAATTCATCTTCATTAAAATGGCAATCAGCAAAACGTGCTGTAAACATATCACCAGTTTGTGGTTCAAGATAATTTATGATACTCGGTGATGCATAACCGACGTATATTCCCAATCTCCTTTGTGGCCCCATTTTTGTTCTTTGCGGTGGGGCTATAGGAACATAAACCGCACATCCAAAAACACGGAGATGAGAAATGTTTGGTTCTTGACCAGACGTTAATTGTAAAGGGGAATATGTATTGTATGCACTTGGTCGTATTTGGACCAATGCTGCAGCATGCAATATAGCATGACCCCATATAGAAATTGGGAGTTTTGTTCTCAATATCAACGGTCTAGCAATGAGTTGTAACCGTTTAATCAAAGATTCAGCCATGCCATTTTGTGTATGAACATGATGGACCGGATGTTCAACATCAATTCCCATTGACATACAATATTCATTAAAAGCTTGTGAAGTGAATTCACTAGCGTTATCAAGCCTTACTTTCTTTATGGCATAATCAGGGAATTGTGCTTTTAACCTGATTATTTGGGAAATGAATTTTGCGAAAGCCGTATTTCGTGTTGTCAAAAGACACACATATGACCATCTACTAGATGCGTCAATCATTACCATAAAATAACGAAATGGCCCGCATGAAGGGTGAATAGGTCCACATATATCACCATGTATTCTCTCTAAGAATATTGGCAATTCATTCCCGACTTTGGTTGGCGATGGCCTAATTATGAGTTTTCCTTGAGAACATGCATCACATGAAAACTCACCAGAACAATAAATTTTCTGGTTTTTTAACGGGTGGCCATTAGAATTTTGCACAATTTTTCGCATCATGATTGAACCAGGATGTCCAAGTCTCTCATGCCAAATCTTAAACGTATTAGTAAACTTTGAGTTTACTGTAACATACGATGCGAATACATTTATTTTTGTGCAATATAATCCAGAGGATAACATTGGTAACTCTTCCAATATATGTTTTTCCTCGGATTTGATGCAAAGATATTCAATGCCATTCTTATTCATAGTCTTTATATGATATCCATTTCTTCGGATATCTCTGAAACTTATCAAGTTTCGTTGAGACTTAGGGGAATATAATGCATCTTTTATTTCAAATTTTGTTCCCCTTGGCATTGAAAAATTGGCTTCGCCAAAGCCCATTATAATCTTTGCATTTCCAGATATAGTGCTCACGCCTTTAGCGGAGTCATTTATTTTGAGAGAGGAGAAATATTTTTTATCTCTAAATATTGAGTGCGTAGTAGTACTATCTGCTAGACACATTTCTTCGTCCTCAATCTCAAAAGTTGACATTTTCTGGAGATAAAACATTCATAAAATATGCATTAATATATAACAAAGTCTTACGAGATTTAAAATATATTACAAAAAGACTTTAAACACCAAAAGTTTTACAAGCATTATTTTACATAAAGATTTTAATCGCATGATTTTCCGCTCTCTTGATTGACGAGGAAATCTGCGACATCCAGATGAGTTTCATCCTTGAGACCATGGTAGGAAGGTCCAGCTTCATTTGAGATGAGATTGGTCTCAACGTCTCTTTCTTTTTCCTTTTGAGACGCTTGATATAGATTGGCCAAATGCTTTGGTATACGACAAGTTTGGTACCAATGACCTTTCATGCCGCATCTGTAACAAATACTCTCATCTTTTTTCTTTATAATGCGGCTGGCATCATTTACATGAAGATCGTTGTTGGCTTTGCCAGCGTTGAAGCTATTAGAATAGTGACCTCTTCCTCTACCTTGGCCACGACCTCCTCCACGCCCACGACCACGGCCACGGCCTCGACCGCGTCCGCGTCCTCGTCCTTGCCAATTATAACTGGATGAAGCAACATTCACTTCTGGAAGTGGAGCTGATCCAGATGGGCGAGTTTGATGATTCAGCATCACGAGTTGATTATTTTGTTCAGCAACAAGAAGAACGTGCATTAACTCAGAAAATCGAGTGTATCCTTTGGTCCGGTATTGTTCTTGCAGGATTACATTTCCAGGATGAAAAGTTGAGAGCGTTTTTTCGATCATATCATAATTGCTCACTTCTTCGCCACACAAAGCCATCCTGGAGGTGATTCCGAACATAGCGGAATTAAATTCACCAACACTTTTGTAATCCAAGAACCGGAGATTTAACCACTCATGTCTAGCCTTTGGTAAGATCACATATTTCTGGTGATCAAACCTATCTTTGAGTGATTGCCAAAGATCTACAGGATCTTCTTTCGTGATGTACTCATTTTTCAGATTATCGTGGAGGTGGTGGCGTAAAAACACCATGGCTTTGGCCTTATCCTTATCTGATGTCATTTTCGACGGATCGATGGTGCTTAAAAGCCCATCCGATCTCAGATGCATTTGTGCATCCGATGCCCATGTCATATATTTTTTTCCAGATACATCAAGGGCAAGGATTTCAAGTTTGGCGAGATTTGACATAATTATCTACATGAATAATAAGTCCATTATTAATTTATTCATGAGATTTTGAGGAGGCAGAGCCTTCCATAATATAATATAAATCTTAACATATGATCGAGAAGGCAGAGCCTATCTTTCTGATCAAGAATGTAGATCTATATGATCAAGGAGGCAGAGCCTACCATTATGATCAAGGAGAAGACATAGTCTTTTTACTCCGTAAATATCTCATATATATATTCTTGAATTTAAAGGAATTTAAAGAAATTTTAAATAAACAAATTCGACATAAATTAGATGTTACCTCAAAAGATTGATCTGTATAGAAACGGTTAGATCGGTTGGAGCAGAAAGACGATCGTGCTGATAACGTGTTGTAGATAATAACGCAAATATAGAAGATTATTATATATATATATATATATATATATATATATATATGTGTGTGTATGTATATGCTTATGTTTATGCAATTGTGTAATTGCACAAAGAAAGTAGAGAAGAAACGTGATGGTGAGGGAGAGGGTGAGGGACACTAACACATCTCTTTTTACTTTGAAATCTTATATGTTGTCTATATCTCACTCTCATCACATATTTATAGGTACAAAACAAATGATGAGTCACTTAATCAAAAGAGATAAACATGACAAGTGTTAAAACATGTGACATGTTTAGTGATGAATAATCAATTCTTTATAACAAAATTCACTCATGATCTTGGATTAAAAGTGCATATCTATTTTCTTAAATATGACGTTTTATAATGTCACATATTGCTAATGCCATGATGTTTCTTATTAAAGGCTTTATATATTTTTAATTATAAAGAAGGCTTCATTGGATTTGTGATATATGTCGTGATAATTTATGGTGATATATCTTTTCTTTTTATATACCAATGTATGGCAGCGGAAAGACTAGGAATAGCGAAGACAATACCAGCATACTTAAATCCAAAGCTGAAAAGTGAAGATATTCTTTAAGGGTATAAAGTTTGCTTCATGGTTCTGGTTATGATCCGTTAAGAGCTAACTAGTGGTCCTTTTAATATAGTTAAATTTTTCTCTAATAATTTGTGTAACTGTTTAAAAGTTTTAGTTTTTTCATTCATTTTTTTGAGATTTATCAGATCAACAAATATATTTTAAAGAATGTAAAAAAAAAAAAAAGTAATAGTTGGCGAAGAGAAAGCCAATGATTTAAAATAGTATTTACCTTGTGGTAGCCAGCAGTAGTGATATTGCTCGTAGCCTCATACATATACGGCACGCTCCCTCAAATTTAACAGAACCTGATATGCTAATTATTTGGCTGGTTTATCATCTAAATTTGTCAGGGTAAGTATAATATTTGATTAAGTCAGTTTCATTTTATATTTACATAATGCTTTTTTTTTATTCTCGATCGGTTTGACATTACAAAAATAAGTTAACTTATATTAATCATTAGTAGCAAACACTTCACTAGAATCAGTTTGAGATTCATATTTATTGTTTGTATCGTATAGGAAATATACGGACATGGAGCAGTACCAGTCGGATGTGTACCCACTACAAGAAAACAGCCAGTTTTCACGGGAGAGAATTGTCGGTAAATCCTCGGAAACAGTCTTTTCTGACGAATTTCCGAGAAAAAACAGTCTTTGGAAACCGCTTGTCGGAAATTAGAAATCGTCTGAAATTCGTCTGAAATTTCCAACAAATTTCCAAGGGATTTCTAAGGACGCCTAGTTACCGAGGAGTTTTCAAAGGGACGTCTTTTCCAACAGAATTCCAAGGAACGACCTTTTTGACGTATTTCCAAGAGTCCAAATTTGCGACGGAATTCCAAGGATAAAAGATTTTCGAGAGAATTCCAAGGGATTCAAATTTCCAAGAGATTTCCAAGAGAAACGTTTTTCGAGGAATTTCCGAGGGATCTTGATTCCGAGGATTTTTTGACGATAACGGAGTTTCCGAGGACTTTTCGAGAGATCTCATATTTATATACGAAATTATAAATAGAAATATAAAATCACAAATAAATTTAGAAATTCTTTAATAATAAATAAAATAACAATATATCAATAAGCTGAAAATAAATATATACATCTCCTAATACAAAATATATACATCCCAATACATAATTATCCAACTAAATAACAATATTCATAAAATGAAAATAGTTTAGAAAAAAACAAATTAGCTAGGATTAGGAGGAGTGAATTGTCCAGGAAATTGGGTGCAAATGAAACTTTGAAGTTGTCAGAGTGTTGTTTGGGTCTGGATAAATTGTTCCTTAATTTTGAGGTTTTCTTGCTTCAGTTCCTCGACCTTTGCGTCTTTTTCTTTTACAATTTGGTTAAGATCTTGAACTTGTTGAACAATTTCATTGTCCCGAGGAAAAACCAAAGAGACATTCTCATCTCGTGACACAAGATTTCCTAAACCGGGTCTCTGACCCTTGGTTAAAGGAATTTCTTAAGTAAAAAAAAAAATTAATTAATGATTGGAAATAAATAAAAAGACAAAACAATATATTCAAATATACCTCAAGACACATTTGGTTGATTTCCAGACGAGGTATATCAATTGTGGATGATGAGCCATCTTCAGAGAGTGTAAGCCGTTCCATCTTCCGGAGCTTAATCTTCTCAATCCGTTCTGCGACAACCATATTTTGAATTTGTCCAGTTTCCTTGCTTGTGTGGGTGGCTTCCATAACATCTAACCAATCAGGTGCAACTCCTCCGGCTTCTATTGTCTACATTTAAAGAAAACATAACATATTAAATCTAAACAATTTTTAAATTTTTAATAGTGATTATATTATTATTAAAAATAATAGTGATTATATTATTTATATAATATTGTCTACATCGTCTATGACAATCAAACCAACTCGTTTTACGTCCATGTTTCAGCTGAAATGCATCGGTGTTATCTTGACAATATGGACAAGCTAACCGTCCATGCGTTGTCCATCCAGTGAACATTTCAGAGGCTGAAAAATCGCTTATAGTCCACATAAGCATCGCCCGCATGATGAAATTTTGGTTCATTGAAACATCGAATGCTTCTACACCATGTTCGCATAGCATTTGTAACTCATATATCAATGGCTGCAAAAACACATCAAGTGCTTTCTTCGGATGATCTGGACCAGGAACAAGAATGGTGAGAAAAATAAACTCCCGTTTCATACACAAATATGGCAGCAAATTATAAGGTATCACGATAACTGGCCACAATGAATATTGCCTCCCATGTTTCCGAAAAGGATTAAAACCATATGTAGACAAACCAAGATAAACATTCCTTGGCTCATACGCAAAGTCAGGATAGACTGACTGAAAATGTTTCCATGCTTTGGCATCCGATGGGTGCGCAATTACAGTGTCTGATGTATGTTCTGCATGCCATCTCATTGATCCTGCTGTACGCTCTGACTGATAAAATCTTTTCAACCTCTCTGGCAATGGTAAATACCACATTCTTATATATTGGGTGGGAACTCTTCCACTTGTGTCCTAATACCGAGGTTTACGACAAAAACGACATGAAGTGCGGCCTTTGTCTTCTCTCCAATAAATCATACAATTATCACAGCACACATCTATCACCTGATATGGCAAACCAAGTCGAGCTACGAGTTTCTGCACCTCATAGTATGAAGCTGGTGAAAGATTATTCTCTTGCAAAATTTCTTTCACAAAATCAGTAATTGCATCCACACAACCCTCTGACAAATTCCAATCCGTCTTTATGCCCATCAACCTAGTTGTAGCTGATAATGGTGAATGACCCTTCTTACAACCATCATACAATGACATATTTGCTGCATCAAACATATCAAAGAATCTCCGGGCTTCTAAATTCGGTTGTTCTACTCTATCTTCATCCTGAATGAATAAGGGCGCATTTTCCCTAAATGCATCATTCACCATCTGAAATGTACCTACGTCTACTTCTATCGATGGTTCTTTTACACTATCCGGAGTATAATGTTGACTAGTACTACCATAATCTACCATTGATTCACTTTTTCCATGCAAAAACCATATCTTATAACCTGGCATAAATCCATCCCTAAACAAATGCTTCTTTACTAATGATACCTCCAGATTTTTATAATTCCGACATTTTGGACAAGGACAAGACATAGTACATGTTTCTCGCGTTATGGTCTGGTTTGACGCGAATAACATGAATTGTTTAAGACTTTCCTTGAACTCTTCTGTAAGTTTGCCTGTCTCTTCACTGTATCTGGGTTTATCCATCCATGAACAAAAATAACCATAAGGATCTGAAGAAGACATTATTGTTGGTATTGTGTATATTTTCGTTTACCAAACAAGTGAATCATAACTTGAATATTTATACACAAATTTTCCAAGAGATTTGCGAGAGATTTCCAACGGATTTCCGAGGGATTTTTAAATTGCAACGGTCACATTCAACAGATATAATCGCAATGGCTATATCGCAAAGGATATAATCGCAACGGATATAATGGCAAAGTTCTCAGTAATCCGTTGGAAAGCTCTTAGAATAAGCCAATGGTCTTCTGTCCCCCGGAAAGCCGTCGGAAGTTTTGATAATTTTTCGAGGATATTCCGACGACATGGTTTTTGTCAGAAATTTCTAAGAAATTACCGACGGATTAACAAAATTTCCGAGGGTTTTCTGAGAGACATATTTTCCTCAGAATTTTCTCAGAAATTTGTCGGAAACCTCTTGGAAACCTGTCAGAAATGTCCTACGGATTGTTTCCATCAGAAAATCCGTCTAAAATCGACTGTGTTTTCTTGTAGTGACCCACAACCAGAAAAAAAATCATGGGAGATTGAGGAGAAAATGCTCAAACAAACTAAACGAAGTTGCTCTCCACTTTAACAAAAAGTTTTCTCCGAGGTTGGATGTTTTAGGAAAAGAATTACCAAATAGCAAATTTGTGTTTATTGACTTATATGACACTCTTAATTACATGATAGAAAACCCTAAAAACTATGGTAAGTACACATCCTTTTTCTCACAAGTTGTAATTATCTTTGTTATGTTGCTTATAGAATATTTAGAATTTTATCTTATTATATAAAGTTTAATGTCAAAGTTACTCATTAACAAGATCGTGACACGTGTCAATTGTATCATTCAGATGTTGACGCATGTCAATTGTAAATTTATTAAAATTTAAAAAAATAAAATTGTAAATATTCAAAACCTGCCATAAAGAGGTTTTATATAAAAGTATACTAGAGAAAAAAAAAAACCCTAATTTTATTTAAAATCTTTTAAAGAAAAAAAACCTTTGTAAACTTCCAAATGTAAAACAAAACTATTAACAGTTTTAAAAATATTAAAAGGCAATTATAAAACAGCTTTAAATTTTTAAAAAGATCATTATAAGGAAATTATATATATAAATATATATCATAAAATTCGAAAGTATAATATAGTTTATTTATTTTTATTTTAAGTTGCTAAATATAGAAAAATGATTATAATATAGAAAAATTCGAAAGTATAATATAGAAAAATGATTACTCTTTATATAAGATAAAAAATGATTGTGAAAATATACATTTAATTACTGTTTCTAAGAAAAAGATGGTTGAAGTAAAAAAAAAAATATAGATCATCTCATATTTTTTGTCACCAATCAAATAATTTATTCAAAAAGACTGCTATTGTAATATATAAGATAGAAGTATGTAATATTAACGTATGCGTTTTTTAACTATAAAAATGTTAAAGTGAAGAGACATATAAGAGGATATTTAAGGTGTTCATAAAGATAATTTGTTGGTAGTAGTAAAGACTAAAGAGTATATTTTAACAGTAAAATATATTTGTGTGTACAAATACATTTTTAGTGGTTATGTATATAGTAGATTTGTAAATGGGATATACATAAGTATATTACAGAAAACAAAAAATAACTATTTTCTATAACTAGAAGTTAATCTCTTTACATTTATACATTGTTTTTATTTATGAAAAGAATTAAATATATATTCTTTGTTAAATTTAATTTTATTTTAATAACTTTGAACTCATCTACAACTATTTTCTTTAACTAAAAGTGTATCAATTTACTTTTTTCAACCAAATAATAAATTAAAAAGAAATTCCTCGATTAGTTGTCCAAGCTGGAGGGGTTTACAAAATAAACTTCAGAGATAAGAGAACGCGAAGCACAGGCAAGACAATCTGCCTTCGTATTTGACGCATGGGAGATCCAAGAGATATAAAATAGTGGGAAGGACTCCAGAAAGTTAAACTCATCGAGCATGTTGGAGAAGGACGGTCAATCTTTAGGGACTGCACAATAGTGAGTAACTCAGCACAATCAGTCTCAAAATGTTGACAAGCGATCCCTGCAGCACGTATCCGCTCATGACTGACAACAACGCTTCTAACTCCGAATGTAGGGGGAGGGGCTCCGTCTTAGACACTTGCCCCCAACAACAAGGTTCGCTCCTCACCAACGCAACACCACAAGCCCAATCCTGAATGCACATTGGTTGCTTTCCAAGAACCATTAATCTGACAACCAGGTGAAGAAACTTGGGCACCTCTTCCCAGGCTAACTTATCGCCTAAAGCCTAAGCAGTTATATCATTCGCCTCGATCTCTAAATCTTGAATTTTTATTTATTTATAACCTTCCAGATTGCCTATAAATTCTATGTTAATTGAAGAAGTTGATCAGAATCACCCTGTTGAAAGGCACTCCTCTAGAAAATAAATCCAAATTCGAGTACACTGGCTCATATGGAAAACCCTCGGACAGGACCAGAGTCGGAGATAAATTCCAAACTTCACACGAGCGAGGGCATTCAAAGAAAACATGATTAATAGTCTCAACCGCATAGTCGCACTATTTACACCAAATATCACATTGGACAACTCCGTGTATCAATTTATTAAAAATATCTAATATATTAAAGGAGAAGCCGAGAGAGCTCACAGCCAATCTCACAAAAATTGACCTCCTTTGCCCTTAATGAAAATTGTCCTTTAAAAATTTTCGAACAAGCTTTTCTCACCTATTTAGGTTTCTGAAACGCACCACATTCATCCTCAGACTTAAGATTACTAATTTGCCATTAATGAGATTTAAAACTGGACCTTTTTACCCTAAGTTTTTAAATAAAAATAAATAAATAAATGAAAATTAATAAAAACAAAAACGAAAATTGATTTACAAAATTGGGAATCTAATATATTTCTATGCAATATCTCTCTTTAGAAAAATGGAAGATAAATATTAGAATATAATACGAATATTCGTTTAAAGAAAATTTCTGTTTTTTGAAATATTAAAATGATAAAGATAATTATGACGGTTCTCCTTCTAAGCTATATATATATATAGAGGCTCAGCCAAAACAATAGAAGTTGGATTCATTAAGCTAAACATATAATTTTGAGTGTATATATATATGTTTTTTTATATTGTTCTGTTTCTAATGAATAAATTTTTTTTTGATTTTTTGTTTATGTTGATGTACTATCGATATGCTTTTGGTGTTTGCATAAATTAAATTTTATGTTGCTCTAATTTTTTATTATTATGTTGAAATATATCGAAAAATTTACTGATTTTGTGTTGTTACCTGTGACGAATCCTGGATGCTTTTTTTGTAGATCAAAAACAAGATTGGACAAACGAGTCGATGAGGCAAGCAAAAAAATCAAATCGCTGAACTACAAATCTTTTATCATTCCAAAACAAGAAAAAACCCTAATCTATTATCATGTTCTCAAAATTATATAGATTTTTTTCTTTCTCAAAATGATTTTTATTATAATTTTGGTCCTTTATTTGATTGCACCGGATTTTGATTTTTAGTTTCTTATGTAGTGGTTGTTTGTTTATATCACAAAATTATTGTTGTTGCTTTTTCTTTCTATTAAGGTGCTAATGATTTTGTGATTTAGTTTTCAATAATCTTTGATTCGATTATAGAAGTTTACCTTGGGATTTTGGAACTACAAATCATGGTTGTTCTTAATGTGTTTGAGAAGATGTCTACATACAAAGAGAAGAAAATATCGGAACTCGATGATGGAGAGATAAAACTAAATTAAAAAGGTATCGGTTTAATTTTTTTGTTCCTTCTCTTTTTTTCCCTTTTTATTTTTTGGAATTTTATTTGGATTCAAAATTCGCAAGTACTATAGTATTTGAGGTGCATGGTTGATACGACTATATTTTTGATATTGAATTGATATTTGAATCTTTCAGACGAAAAATCCTAATTTTTAATTTTTTTTTTTTATCAGTTAGCTTTCTCTCTTTAATTAGGTTTTTCTGAACCCTAACAATCCATCTTCGAGCCAATTTGTGACTCACATGTGATGGTAAAAAGTACGCTATTTAACAGTTATCTATTACGCTTGCAACTCTTTTTTCAATTCTCTAACCAACCCTCTCCATCAATCGACTTTTAATAAAGATGCTTACGTCGTGACTCCGCCTTCGATCTCTAGACTTCACCAACCCCCTCCATCGTTCCTTAGCCTCTCTCAAGGTCAATTCTTCAAGTCTCTTATCCTAATTCAGTTGCACATTCTCTCAAATAATAATCTCTCAGTGGTGTCCCTTTTTCCTCAGCCGCACACAGATGACCTCCACATAGAGGTGGCCTCAAATCTCCGCCTGTTACTTTGTTGACTAATATAGTCCTTGCTTCCTGGCTGCCTGTTCAGAGCCCCATCTACTCAAGGCCAAGGAATAGCTGAAAGAGTTTTTAATTGCAACCAAGAAACAAACTTCAGAACCGAAGGGAAATTCGCTTTTATTTTCTTCTTCTTCTTCTCGGGAGAGCCGAAAACGCAAGACATCTCAAGTCGGCCATCAAGGAAGATAAAGAACATTGGACATCCTCTTTGAAAACTGCAGATGGTGATGGACTATGTTGAAGTAGTTCAACGCTTTCTCCATCTCGCCTCCTTCTACTCAAGCTTCCCTTAGTCTTTTTCCTTTCTTATGACTAATACATCCCAAACTGTTCATGTGCTTCATAAGTCGCCATCTTTGTCATTTTAGCTCGATTTATTGCTGGGATGTGCAATTATAAGGATCCAAATCGTGCTCGATTTATTAAGATTCAAAATTTTCATAGATATTAATGGTGTTTAATTAGGATCCAATCCCGTCTCATTAATATTATTGACCCTGTACAAAACTATAAATAATTTAATTTCACAAGTATATAAAAAACATTATTTTTAAAAGTATCTTAAGTTATGTACAAATTTATCAAAAACAAAGTAGCTAGACATTATGCCTTTGCACCCTAAGCATGTGCTTAGAGCCGACACATGTATGTTTGGAATAATCACGTCACTGAAGCATGCAAATTTGGATCTTACAAGAAAGATATATATCTAAAATAAGTATTAAAATATATCTGAACTTAACAAAATTATTTTCATAAATCTTTAATAATATTCCGTATACATCTAGAGGAAATGAAAAATTTGATAAGGATGAAGATAAATATATATTAAAAAAAATAGAAGGTTAAATGGATAATGATGAAAATAAGTGTTGTTACGTTATTAACTTCATCTGTTTTACAAAGAGTGTCATTCTAGGCTGACTTTTTTGTTTCAAAATAACTGTCATTTTAGATTTTCAATGTAATATTAAGCATAAATTTCCAACTTTAACCTTATATTCATTGAAGAATATCAAAAGTTAATGTCAATTTTAAGGGTGTAAATGATATTTTAATATGTTTTCTTAATTTGTGTTCAAAGTGTCAAAATGACACTTATTATGAAATGGAGGGAGTATAAGTTATTAGTATTCATATCCGTCAACTACTAAAGATGTGTTGCGAAAGTGGTTCGTTTAGCTAAACATATTGTTTTGAGAGTATAATTTTTTAGTACTATTTTGGTTCTATTGAATCAAATTTATCATGAAGACAAGGCTAATTAGTATTCATATCCGTCAACTATTTTGCTAAGGAATATAGATCCTAAGGGAAGTTTGTGTAACGGTACGAGGCTAATTATTACTCAGTTGCCAATCATGTAATCAAAACAAGAATCGTGACAGGAAAAAATGTTGGCGATAGAGTAAATATCTCTAGGATGTATGTTAGTCCACCTGATGCAAAATTCCCCTTTTGTATGAGGCGACGACAGTCTCCTGTTATTGTGGCGTTTGCAATTACTATAAACAAGAGTCAAAGTCAGACGCTAGAACATGTTGGTTTGTTTCTACCAAAGCCGGTTTTCACACATGGACAACTTTATGTTGCCTTCTCTCGAGTCACAACTAGAAAAGACTTGAAGGTGTTAATTACAGATAAAGATGGGAAATGCCAAAATAAAATACTTAATGTTGTTTTCAAAGAGGTATTTGAAACTGTATAAATATGGTTTGTAATTGGATAATTGTTTTCGATATTTAGATTTGAACTATATTTTCTTACTTAAAATAAAGTAATTTTTGATATCTTTAACATTACCTCTATTTTATTGTCAGATATAGATTTTCACATTGGAGAAAATTATTTTCTAATTTAGACTTATTCTATATTAATTATAAATAATAGATAAATACATTGTAGATGGTCTAAGTACATATTATTAAAAAATTTCACATGCTTATATTTTATTTAGTTACAATAATGTTATTTGAAAACATATAATTGTTAGCTGTATCAAAAAGTGTATATATTAATTATAAACTCTTAGATACATTTTAATTATAATTTTACATCATATCTATTGACTTCAAACTTTATCTTTAATCTGTAATTATATATATAATAATAAATATTAAAATATTTAATATTCAAACAATATGTGAGACACTAAAACGATTAAGACGCAACGTTTAATCGTAACTGTTTGTATTCTTACAAATCGAGAATCCCCTTTCCGTTTTTGAGAACAGAGAAGAATCAAGAAAAACCCTAATTTTAGAAAATCATGAGATTTGATAAAATTGCTGATCTTCTTCCCGGAAGAACTAATTGGCGTATCCACGCCAAGGTCTTATAATTTTATTTATATGTAACTTAATACATAAATTTTTTTGTTTCAGTTGAATTCATGGATGATCATTGATCATAATTATGGATAGACAAAATTGAATATAATAAAATTCAGGTATTAATTTTTGCTAACCCGAATTTTTAATTTTTAAAAATAATATTGATGCTAATTTTTTTTTTGTAATGATTATAGTTGTAGAAAAACTATAGTGGATTCTATTCATAAAAAAATTTATGGTAATGTTCTAAAATCTTGGATTTCTTTCTTTTTGCAAATAGATTTAAATTGTAATTCTATTTTCTTGTACAATAATATAATGTTTGTGCCTTTTTCCAAAATTTAATGTTTGTGCATAATAAATATTTTTATTTTAAATTAACAGAAAGAAGGTGAATTCATGGATGATCATAATTGTGCATCTACAGAATTGAATTTAACAAAAATTCAAGAAAAAATACCATATGGTCCACTAAGAAGTGGTTAGCCTAATCTCTTAACTTAATTATTCTATTAATTTACTTATATTTTTATTTAATTAATTTATCTTTGAATTTTTTTATTTACAGGGTTGAATTCAGTTTCCATTGATAGCGCCAAGGATTTGGTTATAGTAAAGGGGATCATTGACGTGAAACAGCTCACTCCTTATCTTAACGAGAAGCTTAAATGCACCGTCGAAGTTGTTCCAGCGAAAAAGGACGACAGAGCACCACCCGCGGCGGCTCCAGCCAGCGGAGAGAAGAAAGACAAAAGTACAGGTGAGAAAGAAATTAAAGATGTCGGAGAAAAGAAAGTCGACGGTGGCGGTGAAAAGAAGAAAGAAGTTGCGGTCGGAGGAGACGGTGGTGCTATGGTGGATATGAAGAAATCGGAGTATAACGGTTACGGTTATCCTCCACAGCCGATGTATTACTACCCACCAGGAGGACAAGTATACGGTCAACAACAACAACATTACATGCAAGGCCAATCGTCTCAATCCTATGTACGTACAAGAACCATATACGAACCAAGGATACGTACACGTATCGTATGGGAATCAAGGTTACGGTCAAGGGTATGGTCAAGAAGCACCACCACCACCGTATATGAAACACCAAGGTCACGCAGATCCTTATGGTCACATGCGGGCGCCTGAGTTGTTTAGTCATGAGAATCCAAATGGGTGTTATGTTATGTGAGTAAAAAAAACAGTGGGAAGGACAATGTAAATAAAATAACTAAAAAATATAGGGAAAAATGGTAGATATGACAAAATTGTAAACTACGAAGAAACACGGAAGCTTCCGAGTCCGGTAATCTAAACCGGTTGGATTGGCCGGTTAGAACCGGTTTTTGGGAGGCGTGGATTGGTTGGTTGGTTGGTTTATTTCTTCTATATATATAGGCATAATTTTGTATCGTAAGATTGATAATATCTTCTCTGGATTATTAACTTTTTGTGCAATGTAATCTTCAAGTGATCATAATAAAATATAAATTCTGTAATACTGATTATAGAAAATATATTCATAAGAATATGCTTATTACTTTTAAAAGTAACATATATTGCACAATTATTGTTTTTTTGGTTAAAATAATATAATCTTTGTGTCTAATATATTATTTACCCCTCTTGAATAATTTTGTCCCATCGGTACGTTTATGTTTTTGCTTTTATGAGCTTTTCATCGTCTTTTTCAGTCTTCTTTGATTGGTTTTCTGCTGATTTGTGTGGATCTGTTTGATTTTTGTTTACAGATTATTAACGATCGTGAGACTGGAAGGTCAAGGGGATTCGGATTCGTCACCTTCAAGGACGAGAAATCCATGAGAGATGCTATTGAAGAGATGATCGGGAAAGAGCTTGATTTGTGAATGAGGCTCAGTCCAGAGGAAGCGGCAGCGGTGGAGGAGGCCGTGGTGGCGGCAGTGGTGGTTACCGTAGCGGTGGCGGTTATGAGAGACGTAGCGGTGGTTAAAAGAGACGTAGCGGTGGTTACAGATCTGGTGGAGGCGGCGGTGGCCGAGGTGGATACGGTGGTTGCCGTGAAAGCGGTAGTGGTTACAAAGGAGGTGATGGTGGCTACGGAGGAAGCGGTGACGGTGGCAAGGGCTGGTAATTGAAGATAGTGTGGTTTGTTGCTGCTCTGTATTTGGTTTAGATTTGGTTTGTTGGTTGATAATTGAGTTTCAGAGTCGCAACATTTAAGTCATGATGTTTTGGTTTGTGACGTTTCATCCAAGAGTCACAAGTTTTAAGAGACATAAATTATTATGATGTAGTGTCTGATTGTTCTCTATATAAAACAGTTTTGTTGTTAATGTATGTGACAAGTTTTAGTTGATCGAAGTTTATATTTGTTTTTATCTTATAAAAGAGACAAAAGTCTCTTACTCTGTTTTGTTATTCTCTTCTCTCAAAATTATAACATGTTATCAAAGCTTATGTTGGTCTTGGAGCCTGTCCAAGCAAAACAAAAATAAGAAAAATTCTGCTGCAAAAAGAAGAGAATGATGGTGACAACAAACCAAGGGTGAGAAGAAGAAGAAAAGAAGATCGAAATAGGAAAATATGGTGGTGACAAGAGAGAGTACTATCAACCTTCACAAACGTTCACAAACAACACCATTATTTTCACAACTAGTACGTGAAGCTCCAAAGGAATGAAGAAGATAGAAAATCTTCTCAAAAAGGCAATGGAGACCATATATGTGGAGAGGAAATTGTGAATGGAGAGTTCTGAAACTTGTTCAACAATGTCTTGGTATATCACAAGGATGCACAGAAGAAATCACTCGATGAAGTTGAGAATCAGAAGATTTATTCAATGGAACCAGACGGAGAAGCCACTGTTTGAAGAAACAGAGTATGACGAATTAGCAAAAAGTGGTGTTGAGTTTGAAAGAAAGACGTCAACATGGAGAAGCTGCCTGTTGGATGAACAGAGCAAGACCACTCAGCAAAGGAGACGTGATGGTGTTCAAAGAGTGATACCAAACAATAAAGGAGGATGCTTACCTCATAGAAAAAATGGAGCAAAAGAGGATGCTTACCTCAGAAAAAAAAATGGAGCACTTTATGATGATCAAAAGGAGACACCAAACACTAAAGGAGGATGCTTACCTCAGAGAAAAATGGAGAATTTTATGGTGATCAATGGAAGACACCAAGCACAAGCACAAAATGAAGATAATTACCTCAGAGAAAAATGGAGCATAAACCGGTTGATAAAATAACCGAAGAAGACATGAAAACATTTCACGCACGAGACGTCACAGAGACGTGAATGTGATGGTGATCAAAGAAAGTCATCAAGCAAGAAAGGAGCTGCTTACGTAAGAGAGAAAAGGGAGTAGCAGCCAGTTGCAAAAGGCAATAAGAAAAGAGTTCACTTAGAGAAAAAGGAGTGGAAGAAGGTTGCAAGATCAGCCGATGAAGATCACGGAAAACACGTGACGAAACTCACATGGTGAAAGTTTGAATGATACTTGGAGAAGGTTTGCAGGTAACAAAAAAAAAGTGAAAAAAAAACAAGGGTTCCATCGTCTATTTGAACGGAAACAGAAGAAGGCTTCTTAGCAAAAAAGGTGTGATGTTTTTGAGAAAGAAAGTCACACGGTGCAACAGCCTGTTTGAAAGAAAAAGAGTCAGCTCTAACCAGAAGGAGAAGAAATGTCATTAATTACCTGGAAACAGAGAAGTTCATTAAGCACAACAGGGTTTAAAGAACGTTAAAGCAAGATTGGAAAGATGATTTTGTCTCTTCCTTCTTCGAGTTAACCCTAGGTGAAAAGTAGATCGACTTCTTTACACACTGAATTGGGAAATCGAAAAGTTTAACTTTTTACGATGGAATCGATGTTATGGTTATAAGTTAATGGGCCTGATTTATTTTTTGTTTAATCTCTAGGCCCATTAAACGGTCCAATAACATCTACCCGTAAACTCAACCGGGTCAGGTACTCGGATTCTGGTCAGTAAGTCCGATCGGGTTTTAATACGGGTCCGATGAGTCAACGATGAGTTAACACCGACGCAAATTGTCCGGTTAGTCGAGATTTGATGTGTATGGTGTTCCGCACATAACGTCATATACTTCAGACTTGTGGCCATGTAATATTACATATAGGTTATGTAGCTGGATGTCCTTTACCGTAGTTCGTATGTGTGGCCATGCATTCCGTGATACTTGAGGTAGCTGACTATCTTTTTCCTACTGTATAATGTTAAATTATGATAAAGAAAAACATATCAAGTTAAATTATGTTCATTTCTTCAAGCTTTTTTCCAGCAATTTAAATTATACTATATGTTTCTTCAATTCCCCATTTATTTCATTCAATTAAAAATATGTGACTGGTAAAAGAAAAAAAATAAAAGAATACTTACCCACGATATCAGATGTAACTCTTCACAAGGAAAGTTACATTTTAACGCTGTCCGGAGATTGTTAT
This sequence comes from Camelina sativa, assembly GCF_030686135.1. Classification (NCBI taxonomy): domain Eukaryota; kingdom Viridiplantae; phylum Streptophyta; class Magnoliopsida; order Brassicales; family Brassicaceae; genus Camelina; species Camelina sativa. Next base: position 26,561,828 of record NC_141899.1, on the reverse strand, counting down.
TGTTTCCACTACCCACTATTGAGCTCCAAATGTTTTGACACCAGAAATAATAATATTCAGCGGTAGTTTTATTGTACTACTAGATTCGGACCTGCATATACGTGCAATGTTAATTTCAAAACTAAGTTTGCAATATATTAAGTATATATGAAGTTACATTTGTAATCCTATTTTTAGGGATGTTATTAAAACTCATAATCAAAATTTATGCCAATTTAGTATTCGATTTGATTTTAATCAGTTTAGACACAAAATATAGTTAAACTTGTTATTTGGTTTTGACGCACCGTACATTTAGCGCAAACACACATTTTCTCAAGCTTATATATTGTTATGTTTGTTGTTTTTGTTTTCAATTTTTTTTTGTGTAGACTATATAGTCAAACGGATCAACCGATTCATCCCACGTCCATCTGGACTTGTCTGCAACTCTGTAATAGGCATGTGATTCTTGGATAAGGAAATTAGTTTAAATATTGCTTCAAAAACTGCACTATTATTATGTAGAATTTGTTAGGAACATTTTATTTAATACTAGATGAATACCCGCGCTATTTGCGGGCTTATAGTTTATCGATTTTTAATATTTCACATACGGTTTCTCATTTTATAATTAAAATATTAGATACATGCATGAACAACTTTTTTTTGAGAGATTTAAACATTCTATGATTCTTGTCTAAAACTTCTAAAAAATATATTTCATATTAAAGCTTGATCCAAGGATGCATATTTTGTAACAAAGAGTTTTTTGGTTGAATATATTTTGCATTCATTCAAAAAAACTAAGTATTTAGATATATTCATACTTAAGCTTCTTAATTATATACTATGAAACATTAACATTTTCTTTTATCAAGAATTGCAGTTTGGCTAACTCTTTAATAGATATAATTAAGATAAAGACATTCATTTTATGTTAGCTTTTCTATTTCTTGAATATAACTCTAAGAATTTTTTTAATAGGAATTTCATTTAATTTTCTTTTTGACAACTTCTAAATATTAGAATATGAAAACCCCTCTTTCTCTTTGTCTCTGTATTTTTCTAACTAACATTCTACAGTTTAATTCAATTAACTTCTATTTGATATTAAACAAAACCCCAATCTTTATCATATATAAAATTTTGTATCTTTTGGGACAAAATTTCATGAAGTTTTCTACAATATTAAGAAATATCTCGATCATAACTGCAACTCTTCAAACTATTGACAAAACTGTACCGCCTAAACCATATGTCGATACATTCATGGTTTATGCCAAAAGGAAGAAGTGACTCTTTGATTCAGTCTTCATGCCCTCTTATTTTTTGGTGATGCATCTACTTTCTTGAAACATGTTCTAAGCCTCTCTAATTTTCTTATGTGAATATTGAAATTGTTTTTATGATATATATATATATATATATATATATATAGAAAAAAGACATGGAAGATGTTTCATATTCTTTTTAGTTTGGGTTTGTTTGCTTTTAATGATGATAAACAAGTGGCACTCTCTCCACTGCTTATATGTCATTCAAATGGAGAGAATTAGCCAACTTTATAGTATATATTTTAATTTCTATAATTACATTTATACCGATACTTTTTTTGGTTAAGATTCACTACCATAAGATACCAATTGAGTACTATTTGTTAAGACTGTGATCTTATCTAAAGATAACCAATTAGAACTTGTGAATTAAATTTTGGATGAAATTCAAATTAAATAAGATTTCAAATCAAATTAATATTAAACTGAAACTTCAGTGAAGCAGAGATTAACTATGGGATATGGCGAGAGAAACTGATATTTAGCATTGATCATAAAACTGCATATTTTGAAAGTAACAACTTTTATCCTCATAAAAAAAAAAACTTCTGTCACCGTTTTCCCCCAAAAATATTTTTACCAATTAAAATAATGAAGACCCACTGGTATATTCGACAACATACTCCTCATCCATGTCCTTGTGTTTCCATTGATCGTGAAGAAAATTTTACTTGAACATGTAGGCGTGCAACAATCAAACATACTGAATAATCAACTAAAATTATCAAACCGGAGACAATCATACTATCAATAATTAATGCATCAAAAAAACATTAAAAATTTAAAACAATAAAAATGATCGGAATAGCTAAAGCAGCAAGCAACTAAAAAAAGCCTTATTGGATGAAACATCGACAATTAGAATGATCACTGTAGTCAAATATTAAGTGTTGCAGCAAATTAAGTTAAAATTATTGGTCGCAGTGATACCCCAGAACAAGGCTTAAATCAATTTCTGGATCTGAAAGTTTTTTCAAAAATCATTGATACATTTAATACAGACATTCATAAGAATTTTATAAGGATATGATTCATCATTCATCTTTCAAATCTGAGGAAACCAAAGCTATTAAAGTAACTGAATTTCATAATCACCAAATCTAAATGTTAATAAACAAACCAAGAATGAATCATAGATAAAGGAAAGACTACAAACTAAGCGAAAATATAACCTTGACAGCGACCGGTTTTTTTCCAAACCCTACCAATTACAAAGAACACGAGTTAGATAATTGAAACATGAACTTTTTCAAGGCTTAATTATGAATGAATGAATGATGCAATCAAACAAATATGGATGATCAGAATGTATGCAAGGTGTTTCACTACCCTTATGTAGTTGTAGCATAAAGGATGTCAATCCATAAAGAGTGCGATATGTAAACAGTCAAGATGTGATCAATGCATTCAAATTGATTTGTTTCTAATAAATTAATGACAATAATGAAATGCAGAATGTAAAACTACTAAGATCAGATAGTAAATGCAAAGTGAAAAGAGATAAACAATGCAGAAGTAATGCTAAACAGGAACAAGACCCTACAAATGCTATGAGATGAATGTAACAGGAGTGAATGCAATGAAACATAAATGAAACAAGAAAGATGCAGAACATAAACAAGAACTATGGAAGGAGCTCGAGCAAGCACTCAATCGTCTGCTCGATCGAGTACTAGGTCGAGTGACTTGAAACGTAGAACAGAGACAAAATCAACAACTTAAACAAAATGAATTGCAAGCAAATCAAACAGGAAACAGATCTCAACAATTAAACAGATAAATCAATAAACAAAGTAGGTCATAGAGATGGATTCATGGGCTTGACTCAAGATATGACTACTTAAACTGATCAAGAAACCTCAATCAACAATGAGCTATCTCTAGACAATGATCTTCTAATACTTGCTAATCCATTCTCATGATAATAACAATCAAGCTTAAACACTCCTAGACCTAGTTCTCACTAGTTAAGACATGTAAAAAGAGCTTTAACCTTGGATTCTCACTAGTTAATACTTGCTAATCCATTCTCATGATGCAGGAGACAACATAGTTCTTCCTACCAAGTCGACGCTGGACCTAAACCTTCAAGCTGAAGCATCTGGTATACAGAGGGGTTTCCCTGGTGATGAGTCTCAGCTGCGACCTGTCACTAGGCAATTGGTTCAAAAAGGTTCTTCGGAGTCTCTTTCTCTCAAAGCTAAGCCCCCCCTTAGCACCTCGAATCGAAGAAACTCCTCCAAACGCCATTAATGTATGGGTTCTTTTGGAATGTGCGCGGGTTTAATAAATCAAAAAAACATTCCAACGTCCGAGACTGGCTTCACTATGCAAACCTGCAGTTTGGTTGCTTGTTAGAAACGCGAGTTCAGGAGTGTAATGTCCCTTGGATTACATCTTCTGTTTTTAGAGATTGGTCTTATATGACAAACTATGAGTTCAATAGACTGGGAAGAATTTGGGTTGTCTGGAGAAATAACCTCAGGGTGTCTCCGGTGTTTAAAAGTGGTCAGTTGATCACTTGTTCGATCCTGATGGATTCTGCTGTGGAGGAGTTTTTTGTTTCTTTTGTTTATGCCTCTAATTTAGAGGAGGAGAGGAAGGAGTTATGGGAAGATTTAAAATCACATCATGATTCGCCATTGTTTCGTAACAAGCCTTGGTTCATCATGGGAGATTTTAATGAAATTTTGGATGGTGAGGAACATTCAAATTTTGAGAGTTCACTACTCTGTCTAGTGGGGATGCGCGATTTTCAAGATACGGTAGCTCATTGTTCCTTGATTGACATGAGCTATCATGGACCTTTGTTCACTTGGAGTAATCGACGTGATGAGGATCCAATCTGTAAGAAGTTGGATAGGGTTTTAGTGAATGAGGTATGGGCTCGCACATTCCCGGAAGCCTACAGTGTGTTCGAATCTGGGGGGTGCTCTGACCACCTGCGGTGTCGCTTCCAGTTAGGAGCTTCCATACAACGGTCTCGCGGACCATTTAAGTTTTCTAATGTGGTTGCTACTATGCCGGACTTTTTGCCTACAGTCCAAACCTAAAGGGATGAAACGAGTCCACTCTTTCACTCAACCTCAGCTCTGTTTCGTTTTGCAAAAAAGTTAAAGGGGTTGAAGCCCATCTTACGAACGCTGAGTCGGAATAGCCTTAGCAATCTTTCCACTCAAGTTACTACAGCCTATACAGACCTATGCACTAAGCAGTTGGCCACTCATACTGCACCATCCTGTGTAGCCATGGAGGAGGAAGTAGCAGCTTTTGAGCGTTGGAACCAGGTTTCAGATATTGAGGAGAAATTCTTGAAGCAGAGATCCAAACTTCACTGGATGCAAGTCGGTGATAATAATAATAAATATTTTCACCATTCCATTGAAGCTAGACTTGCGGTGAATGCTATGAGGGAAATCAAATGTCAGGATGGTTCTACTGTCACCACTCAGGAGGAAATTAAAGCCGAAGCTATCAGTTTCTTTAGCAATTTCTTATCTCATCAGCCAGCAAACTTTGTAGATCCAACGACTGAACAAACTGAGCAATTTGTCGACTATCGTTGTTCTGCTTCGGAGCAAGCTTTTTTGGTTCACTCTGTTTCAGCGGATGAGATACGCGATGTGGTGTTCAAGATGCCGAATAACAAAGCGCCGGGACCAGATGGTTTCTCTGCAGAGCTCTTCAAACAAACTTGGCCTATTACTGGAAAGGATTTCACGGTGGCTGTACAATCCTTCTTCTTGAAGGGCTTTATGCCTAAGGGTGTGAACACCACCATACTCGCTTTAATTCCAAAGAAGACTGATGCCTTGGAGATGAAAGATTACCGTCCCATTTCATGCTGCAATGTAATGTACAAGGTAATCTCGAAACTTTTGGCTAACAGACTAAAGAGGATTCTACCCTCCTCTATAGCCCCGAATCAGTCTGCTTTTATTAAGGACACACTAATGCTGGAGAATGCGTTGTTAGCCACTGAGCTAGTTAAAGATTACCATAAGGAATCTATCAGTAGTCGTTGTGCAGTGAAAATTGATATATCTAAAGATTTTGACTCGGTACAGTGGCCGTTTCTTCTTCATATCCTCAAAGCTATGGACTTACCGGCTGAGTTTATACACTGGATTGAACTCTGCATCGGAACGGCTTCTTTTTCTGTTCAAGTGAATGGCGAGTTAGGGGGTTTCTTTCGCAATACGAGAGGTCTCCGGCAAGGTTGCTCGCTGTCACCGTATCTCTTTGTAATTTGCATGAACTTTCTCACTTGTATGCTTGATAAAGCGGCAGTGGATCATCAATTAGGCTACAACCCTCAGTGTCGCAAGCTGCAACTCACACACTTGTGTTTTGCAGACGACATTTTGGTCTTCTCAGATAGGACAGCACAGTCTATAGAAAGTATCCTGAAGATTTTTGCTGACTTTGCCATTTGCTACGGGTTAACTATCAGTTTGGAAAAGTCAACCATCTTTATGGCAGGCATCTCCCCGCAGAATCGTAGTGCAATTCTCAGTCAGTTCCCCTTTACACCAGGTAACCTCCCCGTCAGATATCTTGGTCTCCCCCTGCTCACCAAGCGTATGTCACGAAACGACTATCTCCCTTTGATAGAGAAACTACGTTCTCGAATCTCCTCCTGGACAAGTAGGTTTTTATCTTTTGCGGGAAGGCTCCAGCTCATCAAATCAGTGCTTACAAGTCTCACAAGTCTCTTGCTCTCTCCTTTCCGGCTACCAAAACAGTGCATCACAGAGATTGAAAGTCTTTTCTCGGCTTTCCTTTGGTCTGGTCCACCTCTTAACCCTCGAAAAGCGAAGGTCGCTTGGCCTGAAGTTTGTAAGCCACGTAAAGAAGGAGGATTAGGTGTTCGGTTGCTCTCTGAAACAAACACTGTTAGCCTTTTAAAACATATTTGGAGGTTCCTTTCGGCAAAGGACTCTCTATGTGTTAGTTGGTCTCGCATTACTCTTCTTCGGGGTCAAACCCTGTGGTCAGTTAAGGGTACAACTTGTTCAGGTTCATGGATATGACGCAAACTCCTGAAATACAGAGATAAGGCCATGTTTTTTGACAAGAAGGAAGTGCGATCAGGCTCGGAAACTTCCTTCTGGTATGATGTTTGGTCCCCTCTCGGGAGGCTCATTGATCTACTAGGTCCCGTGGTACAATTGATATGGGGATACCTCATAATGACACTATCGCTACAGCCCTTGCCAACCATAATCGTCGACGACATCGGACTCCTATACTCCTTCATGTAGAGTATACGATGGCCTCTCTTCGTTTAACTACGGGTAATGATGTTTCCCTTTGGCAAACTAAGTCGGGTGTGTTTAAGTCACACTTTTCTTCGCATGATACTTGGCATTTGGTCAGGCAGACACTCCCGGTCTGTACGTGGTCAAAGCGGTCTAGTTCCAACACTCTACACCTAAATACTCTTTCATCACCTGGCTTGCAATTCGTAACCGTTTAGCAACAGGGGATAGAATGCTGAAATGGAATGGCTCTGCAAATGGAACATGTGTGTTTTGTGCGGCGACTGTTGAAACACGAGACCACCTGTTCTTCTCCTGCCCGTACTCCTCCCAGATTTGGTCAGCTCTTACAGAAAGGATTCTCGGAACTCGTTACACAGTAAGTTGGGACGCACTTGTCACATTACTTGTTAATTCAGCTCCACATCTCCACGTTTTTGTGCTGCGATACACTTTTCAGCTAACCATACACAGTCTTTGGACCGAACGGAATCGCCGGCGCCATGGAGACCCTGCGACACTGCACCGTACTCTCACCACCATAATTGATAAACATGTCCGGAACCGTCTGAACACTATGACAAGCATTCCGGCTTATGCTGATGGCCTTCAATTTTGGTTCCAACATCATAGCTACTAGTTTTTTTGATTTTCTAGCACCACTTTTCTAAAACTTTCAGCTTGAAGATGCATTTATTGTAAAACAGCCTTTTTGTTGAATACAATTTTACATTCATACAAAAAAAAAAAGGCTTTAAATTCCAGATCATCATATGTCAAAAATCACCTTAAACATCCAATCTCTCAGGTTAAGCATGATAATCTCTAGCATTAGCTTTATCTAACAACTTAAACATTGGTGTGATGCTAAGAAGCTTAAGATCTATTCTTACCCTCTCAGATATAAAGCTTGATCAATCTAAGCAACCATAACTTTCATCCAGCCTTATCCATCACTAAGATCCTAACACACTACTCAGATGAACAAAACATGATGAACAAAATCATAAACCCACAAATTAATGAAACTTGCATGTTTAGAAAGATAAGACAAAGATCTACAATATTGAACAAAGAAGCAAACTCGGATTCTCAATACCCATAAAGTTATGGAACCAACAAAGTATGAAAATCTGGAGAAAAAATACAAACCCAGAAATTGCTAAAACAGACATGATTAGATAGATAAGAGAGAGATGAACAATTTAATACAAAGAAGTCAAAGCAAATACTCAACAGATTCAAAGTTATGAATGTTACAAATCTATGAAAATCCTAGAAAAGATAAGAGATGATGCAATAAAGTAAAAGCAGCTAAAAATGGCAAAAACTAGGTTATGAGGTGTCTCGAGGGTCTCCCTGCGGCCACAAGTGCCAGTACACATATATATAGTAAAGAGGGGGAAGCCCTAGTTAGCTAGAGGATAAAACAGAGAGTCAGCTGCAAGTGCTCGACCATGTGCTCGGCGAATGCATGGTCGAGTGGTTGGTCCGTCAAGTAGCTCCAGTCTTCGATCTGAGATGATATCTGTTCAGTAAAATCCGTATAACTCTAGAAATACACCTCCAATTGACTTGAAACCACCGGCATTGGAAAGGTAACTCTATTTCCAACAGCTCGCATGAAGAAGGCTGAAGCTGAATCTCAACAGAAGATCTTCATTCGAATGGACCTTTGAGGAGCTCGTTATGAATCCGACCAGGTACTCGACCGTGTGCCTGCTCGAGTGGTATTGTCGAGTGTCTTCTTTTACCTTCCTGATTCTTCCAATCCTCTTGCTTAGCTCCAGAAATAATACCAAGTCCTTCCTTACCCATTTAGAGCTCCATAACACCTAATAATACTTCAAATGCACAAATATATGCAATGCATGCTTCTAAATATCCTCATTGCATATTTGGACATAAATGGCTATAAAACCTAAGGAATCACTTATATATAATGCAAAACATGAACTAAACAAGGCCATAAATATGGTAAAATATAGTGACATCGATCATATAACTGAATTGGTTCGAAAAACAACGAAGAATCAAACCAACTCCTGAATCGCAGACCGGAGAGCATGGTTACAGATAAGGTTGAGATGGAGAAGTTCGAGATTTTTCATCGGCTTGTGACATTTTCTAAGCCACTTCTTGATATTTGCTTCTGCTTTGTATGTGAATCCAAAGGCAGCAATGTGTGGATCATTCATGACATCCTGCAACAATATAAACAACATTAACTTATTGCACATCACTTGGATCGAGTGTTACACAATTAATATTTTCATGGAGTTTGATGTCTTACCTGTAACCTTTGTAATAGGGCAGACAAAGGATGATAGAGAATGACGCTCTATTGACAACATTAGTGATGAACATGTCCTTGACAGCGACAATATCAACACTAAATTAAAGAACAACTATAAGGATTAGAGATTTCTTCCTAACCCTAGCAATTACAGAGAACATGAGTTGATTGAATTTTAAGTTTTTTTTGTTAAAAAAGAATATATCAAAGAACGATCAAATAAGAAAACCCAACACCGTAAGAAAATTCGACGTCTAGCGTAAGAATGAGAAATAAACACGCAAAAATGAATCTATACTAAATGGAGCTATAAGCTCCTAAAACTGTCCACCTAGGATTTAAAACATCCAATCGGGATTCGACATGTCACTGATTAACATTTTTTAAAATTTCTAGAATATTTTATATTAAGATTTTTTTAAATGACCAATCGCGATCAAACAACTTAATATTTAACATTTTTGAAATTATGTTAAATTTCTATATTAAAATACTTATAAACAAGTGTATTTACAATGTCCCACATTGGTTAGAAAAATTTAGACAATGGCTGAGAACCATTATAAATAAGACCAATATGCTTCCAACTACGAATGAGCAGAAAGCTTGATTTATCAGGCATCCAAATTTAAAAATTTAAAAAATTTAAACTATTATAATTATTTAAACTTTTAAAAGCTCAAATATTATAAAAATTTAAAATTGTAAGATGTTAAAAATATTATAAATACCTCCATAGAAAGTTTAAAATTTATACTAAATAAAAGTAGGAGCTATAAACTCCTAAGGCTGTCTACCTAGGATTTTGAACAACCAATCGGGATTCGACATGTCACTGATTAAAGTTTTTAAAATTTTCAGAATTTTCTATATTAAGATTTTTTTTAAACGAGCAATAGGGATTAAATATCTCAATATATAACATTTCTAAGATTATGTAAAATTCCTATATTAAAATGTTTTAGACAATAGCTGAGAACCATTATAAATAAAACTAATATTCTTCCAACTATGAATGAGCATGAAACTTGATTTATCACACGTCTAAATTTAAAAAATTAAAAAATTTAAAATATAATAATTAACCAACAAATATCCGATAATAACACACCACAGCTGATAACAGAAACAATAACATTAACCAACAAATATCCAATAATAAATAACCAAGACCAAAGTATAACAATAATCCAATAACCAATCATGAGGAAACATAAAACCAGCAACTTAGCAATGTTCTAATGACCCAACTCTAGCAACCTAGCAATGCTAGACAACATCCAATGAAGTCCCTAGAACATCCTCCTCTTCATTGTTTTGATTCCACAATCACACTTTGCCTTTACCTGCACCACAAACACAAATTGAGATGCATGAGTATTTTATAAACACTCAGTGAGACAATCCTCCCATCTATTGGGCTATACTCACAAGCAATGAGATACTTTAACCATCAAAAAACAAACAACAAACAAACCAGGCACTGCATTGACTGACGTCAACCTTGCATCGACCAACGCTTGATATGCATCAACCGATGCAAGGTTCATTTGCATCGACCGATACTCACATTGCATAGACCGACGCATGCTCGACATTTCACGAAAAACCCTAGTTGCATCGACTGACGCCTCCACATGGCATCGACCAGTGTTTCTAGGTCAAATTGCACCGTCCTCGCATTGCATTGACCGCCGCACAAAGTGCATCAACCGATGCACATGCTGAGCATCCTGTGTTCCCGAAGCTTCTCGCCGGATCTTCTTTCCAACAAACGTCAAACTCGATCCCAAGCCACAAGAAAGCTTCACAAAGCGTCTAATAACGTTCTAACAAGCCAAGCAACACAGAAACAAGCAGATCAAAGAAACCTCAAGCTTAGATAAGCCATGGTCATGCACTCACCTTTGCCAAGAAGATTCTGAACCTTAAATAAGCAAAACAACGGTCCAAAGAAGCTCCTACAACGATCCCAGCTACAGATCTCTACAGGAACAGCCTCAAATCTCCGAAAATTCACAAGAACACTCAAGAACATCTTTTCTCTCTTCTTTTCTCTCCAAAGGCGGCTAAACTCGTTGAATGAGACAAACACTCGAGTTAAGGGTTTTCCCTAACTCAAAACGCAGCATTTTACTTAAACTCGTCTGCGATAAACCGACCTTGCATCGACCGATACACTTAATACATCGACCAATGCATCCCCTAAACCGCAATTTTGGTTCGCGGATGTTACTGTGACAACCCGTCCCATCGACCCCACTACCCCCCCCCCCCCCCCCCCCGCTAGCTTGTCTACATAAGCCCTAAAGGGTGGGAACCATAGTATTAGAATCTGATGAATCTGTCCAGGTCGCTTTACTAATGGGATGCCCTAATATATTACAAAATTTATCTTTAGCCAATGATCCAATAATAGAAGAAATTGGAATTTTGAAGAATGTCTGGCGCACCAATAACCTACTGGTGGATTTGGATGTGATTTCCTTTCCACGATGAGGGGTTAGGATCGATGCACTGCAGGACCAACTTAGGACCTATGGGAACAAGCTAGCGGGAAGCTAGTGGGGTCGACGGGATGGATTATCACAGTTACAACCTAAATCTAAATGTTAACGTAACTAACAAATATTGTTTTAAACTAAACTTTCTTTAAAGACTACAATATATTTGACAAAAACTTATATCCAAACCTAAACTGTACCAATCCATATAACATAAAGTTTTTATTTGGATACACTTACTCAAAAATCAAAATCCATAATACCAGAAAAAAAATCAAATCAAAATGAAGCGAAACGTGGTTAAACATCCCTTGGAATATGAACTTAATTAGAAAAAAAAAATGAAACCAGTTTTCGATTCTTTTATTTACATAATTGTTTCTAACTGGTTTCTCATTAACTGGTTTTTTTACACTAAGTGATTTCTCATTAACCATAAAATGTGCGCTTACAAGAGTATATATACAAGTATAGTAGTACTAAGTAAAAAGAAGTATATAAAACTATACACTATACATTATATATATGTTAATATACCCCCTCAAGCCGAAGTTTCCCTTGGAAGGAAAATGCTTGAAAATGATAGTTTGTTGAGAATAAAGTAGAACTGAGCTGGCTGCAACGGTTTGGTGAGAATGTCAGCCAGTTGATTCTCTCTAGAAACATGTAAAACTTTCAGGAAACCATTCTTAACCTGATCACGAGTCGTATGGCAGTCAATTTCAACATGTTTGGTGCGCTCGTGAAAATCTTGGTTATTGGCAAGTGCATCGCTAATTTGTTGTCGCAAAACAGCTTGGCAGGACAATCCACCTTGATGTTTAATTCCTTCAACATCTGATTATGCCAAAGAAGTTTTCTTGTTGTGACCGCCATGCTCCTATACTCTGATTCAGTACTACTGCTGCTAACCACATCCTGTTTCTTTTGACTTCCAAGAGATCAGAGAAGTACCAAGAAAAACACACATACCAGTGATAGAACGCCTACTCTCCAAGCACGTTCCCCAATCAGCATCTGAGAAACCATTAAAGCAGATATCCATATGAGCAGATAAGAACAAACCTTGACCAGGATTATTCTTTAAGTACTTCAGTATACGGAGAGCAGCTTTGTAATGGACATCAGTCAGACAGGACAAATATTGGCTCAGGCGATTCACAGCATATGTGATATCAGGTCTGGTGATACACAAATATAGCAGACGTCCAATAATTTCCCAGTAAGTTTTAGCATCCGGAAGTAAAAGACCAGAGTCTTTAGTCAAAGGCTTCTCTTAATCCATCGGAGTAGATTTCAGTTTGCAACCAAGAATACCTGTGTCTGCAAGTAAATTAAGGCAATATTTCCTTTGGCAAACAGAAATACCATCCACATTGCGTGTAATCTCCAGGCCTAAGAAGAAACGAGCTAGACCAAGATCCTTCGTTTTGAACTTCCTTGCAAGAGCAGCCTAGATATCACAAACACCTCCATCACTGTTACTAGCAATTAGGATATCATAAACATAAACCAAAATGGCAGTGTAAGAGAAATTGGTTTCTTTGACAAACAAGGTGTTATTTGCAGGAGATTATTCGTAACCCTCATCAAGAAGAGCCTGAGAAAGCACTTAAACCATTGTCGTGAAGCCTGCTTGAGACCATAAATCGATTTGTGAAGCTTACAAACCGGATTTGGTGGCAAAACTCCAGAAGAAGGTGTATATCCTTGAGGCAAACTCATGTATATCTCCTCATCCAAGTCACTATGCAGAAAAGCATTAACATCCATCTGAGTCAATCTCCACCCTTTCTTAGCAGCCAAACCTAGAACAAGCTTAACACTAGCAAGCTTAGCAACAGGTGAAAAAGTATCAATGTAGTCAACACCCTCTTGTTGTGTATAATCTTTCGCAACAAGGTGTGCTTTGTATCGTTCTATTGAGCCATCAGAGTGATACTTAATAGTATAGACCTACTTGCAACCAACAACGTTCTTAAACAACAGAAAAAGTCTTGTTAAGCTCCATCACATCCATAGCTTTAGTCCATTTCATTGATATTATTGCTTGTTGAAAAGTCTTTGTTTCTGTCTCAAAAGTGATAGAAAGAACATAGGACTGATAGGATGGATTTATAAAGGAATAGAAAGAACATAACATATTGGATAAGGTGTGGTAGGTGGTTTTAAAGGAGACGAAGTAGAAATTTGTTATGATAGTCGGATAAGTAACCTAGAGCCTTAGTAGTTCGTCACGGCCTGCCACTTGGTAATGAAACCACATTTGTTCTTGTAGGCACTGTCTGTCGAGCTGTAGGAACAATGCTAGAGTGTGTATTATCAGTGGCACCAGGTGATGAATGTGATGGTGATGCATGAGAATGAGCAGGTAATGGAATAACAGATACATCAACAGAAACTGGAACCGATAATGGTAAGATAACATCCCCAAACAAATCAGTGTCATGCGTGTCTCGTGGAGTTGTTTTAAAAGTAAACAATGTCTCATGAAAAATGACATTCCTAGAAACTGAAATGACAATAGTATCTAGATGCAAGACTTTATAACCTTTGTAGCCAAAAGAATAACCAAGAAATACACATTCAGATGCTCTATGACTAAACTTATGTTTATCCTTTTGCAAAGTAGACACAAAGCAGAGACAACCAAATGATTTAAGAAAGGCAGAGTCTGGGTTCTTCTTAGTCAACATCTCATATGGAGTTAGATTTTGTAAAACAGTAGAAGGAGTGCGATTTATCAGAAAGACAACAGTCAATAAGCAATCACTCCAGTATATCAATGGTACATTAGACTGAAACAACAGCGACCGAGCAACATTATGTAAATGCTGATGCTTTCGTTCTACAACCAAATCCTATTGTGCTGTATAGGCAAAAGAATATTGATGAATAATACCTTGTTTATTAACCAAATCAGTGAAAGCAAGCTCGGGAGCATTGTCAGTTCTTGAAACAACCGACCCGGTTTTTTAACTTTTATTAACAATATATAATAAATCATTCCATACTACTTAATTAAACCAACCAAACCACAATACATCACTAAACCAGCAATAACCAGTATTCACACCGGAAACATACTAACAATACAAAATCAACATATCATCAATACAATAATATTCCTAACTATTCTATCTAACAACCTAGCATAATTCAATCCAAGGTGCCAATAATGTAACCATAACCATCAACACACAAACGAGACCCTAAAGATCATCCTCGTCTTCATCGCCATGATTCCACATCACATACCTGCACACCACAAACAACAATTGAGATGCGAAGTATTATCACAAATACTTAGTGAGGCAATCCTCCCATCTATTGGGCTATACACACAAGCAACTGAGAAACCAATGTTTAACAAAAAACAACCAAACACAAACAAACCAAGGAAAACAAGCATCAGCCGCTGCTGACAAAAATTTGGTGTCGACCGACACTCCCTCAATGTCGATCGACACTCTTCCTTGGTGTACGTAGACCGACACCTACTTGGTGTCGATCGACACCGACTACACAGGTCGTCCTGCTCGAAGCCAAAAGTCGCGGAACCATTTCCCAAATTCTCCAAATCGTCCGAAACTCACCCAAAACTCCTGTAAACTCATGGAGACCAACAACCAACCACAATAACACAAGAAAACAAAGGATTCTCAGGCTTAGATCAGCCATGGTTATGCACTCACATCTTTGGCAGGAATTTTTTGACCCAAACTGAAGAATCCACACCTTAGAAGGCTTCTCCTTTGTTCCTAGCACAAGATCTTCATTCCACATCAACAGATCTCCTAAAACAAGCCAAGAATCTCTACAATCCCTCAAGAACACTATTTTCTCTATTTTCTCTCTATTTTTCTCTCTAGAACGGCACAAACTCTAAAAATTCACGACCCTAGGTCGACCTTCCCTTTAAATACCTTGGTTTAGAGGTTTCACTTAAACCAAACCGCTCTAATTCGACAATTAAATCAATCTGGTCGAACCAGAAATTGATAGTGTCGACTGACACTCCCTACTTGTCGATCAACACCCACTCCAAAAATCCACAATTTGGTTAGCGGATGTTACAATTCCCCCCTATAACAAAAGATTCGTCCTCGAATCTGCAAAACACCACTACTCGACCGCAAAACTCATCCAACCACCGTCGAAACGGTTCGCACCACCCAACCATCCGGTCTACCGTAACCAAGACACCACTGGTCCAACCAACCTGACTAGACTGGTCATTCAATTCTGACCCCACTGGTTAACACCATCCCGACCCCACCTGATGTGAGCACAACATCGGTCATGCGTCCGGGGCGCTCGAGCCGGACCCAGGCACCTCACGGACACGCGTATCACCCGTCGGACAACTTGAAGCCGGCAATCCTAGGATCATTCCCGGTGCAACCACTCGGACCAAGAGCTCATATAGGACTCCAAGACACAAGATCAAGCATTGCGTTCAAGCGATCATCCAAGAAGACCAAGAGATCGATTCAGCCAAGGCAACCACCGGTAGATTGTCCGTACGGCCTTCGTCCTTACCCAAAGATGAGGGCGCCAAAGACGTTTGAATCATGACTCGTACTCTTTTTTCTTACTTCGGGTTTTCCCCATATGGTTTACCGGAGAGGGTTTTAACGAGGCGACGAGTTCTAACGCGCAACGCCGCGTTTTGAAGCCAATGACGTGGTTCCCGCGTCCATCCTAAGGACGTGGCCTATTTTGTATTTTTCTTTAAGCTTTGCGTTTTGAACCGTTCTAGATCCTTCCCTTGTGAACGTTGGAAAAGTGTGACGTGTTCTCCGTCTGTGGAGATGCGTCAAGGGCAACGTGTGTGGACCAAAGCGAGTCCGCGTGTCCCTAGTCCCTCTAAACCTTTAGACTATTTAAGGGTCCAACGCCGCTAGCTTAGGTTTTCAGACTTGAAGATTGAATTAATTTCCAACGAGAGAATCTTTGTTTCTTGTCTCATCTCTCCTTAGCCGAGAAGGCTCTTGAGAAACCCTAGGAGATTCACGAACCGGGTTTGTAATCCCCTAGTCCAACCGTATCACGAGCCGAGCCATCTCTCGTGTGTCATCTCATCGATCCACCCTTTCGTCCATCTCGACCGAACGACGTCCGGTCCCGACCGTTCGTTGTGCTCTGCTTCGACCCCATCTTCCCTAGTGAACCGAGGTCGAGTTTCTCACTCGATTCACTAGCAGCGGTCCCAATTCCGACCGCACCGTCCATCCGCTACCGTGTTCATCCGTCCGACCAACCATGGTCAAGCAGCTGCTCGACCGGATCCGCGTTCCACTCGTTTGTTTGCCCCCAAATTCTGTTTCCCACCGTCTTGTCCGAGGAAAGTTTCCAATTCACCGACCGTCTCGAGGAACCGACATTCCGTCCGTACCGCGAGCCGTCTGTCGCTCACATCAGTTGGTATTAGAGCTAAAAGCTCCTACGAGGTTGTGTCTTTCTGAAACTCCATCTCTCTTCCATTTATCATGAAAGCTTTCGTCTTTGTGTCTTCGCGGTTCTATAGTTCGTCCTTAGCGTCGCATAGATCTGTTAGTTTTCGATTTTTTTTGCATAGATATCTCGTTAGGTCGTTTGTTCTATCGTTGCTCTGCCTGTTTTTTGGGTTTTGTTCGTCGTTGTTATTGCCTAGGACGTGTTAGATCCGTAAAGTAGAGTGTTTGCTTTTCATTTCGTGTTGTGGTCCCAAAAGTTTTGCTTTTTGTGCGTGCGTTTCCTTTTAGGCGCGGGTAGGTTCTTTTGTTAGTCATAGGTTGCGTTTCTGCCTTGCTGTCCTCAATCATTAGCTGTCCAAAAGAAATATCTTATCTGCCAGTTGTGGACGCGCTACTCACGAATATTCGTCTTTGTTTTGACGAGGTACCATTGCCACGTCACGACCGATCCACCGATCGAGCCATCGGTCGTACCGCTCGCGTGACGGCTGATCGTATAGCCGCATCTGCGTCTCACCGTCCAGTGCACATATCATCTTCCGCTTACACCGGCCATCCGTACCATTGCACGCACCAGTTGTCCGTACCATCGCCGACCCACGTTGGCCGCCCGTATCATCCGACCGAACACCATCGCCCGTACCGATAGCCGTCCGTACCGTCGATCGAACTTAGTCTCAAGGCCGGGATTGATAGCCAATGCTTGAATCAACTTGATCAAGTATGGAGTCTGAAGATCCTTATTCCGATGACGAGCCATGGTACGACGAATACTATGGTACCGATCCGCAACGAGAGGCTACCGAGGCAAAGCGTGGTACGAAGAACGTCAAAGCACTGATTCGGAACAAGAGGTTACTAAAGAAGCATCACGGTACGAGGAGGACTGTGAAGAAGGTTCGGAATCAGAGGGACACGAGCATGGGTCATTGGATTACTATTGGTCGTCTACTTCTCAAGCCACACCTCATCGCAAGCCAAGGCCAATTAGTGACAAAGATTCCGATGGCGGTAACTTTGGTTCTTACTATGCGTCACCGCGGTATCACCGAGAGCTGCGGAAGGAATACTCGAGATGCACCCGAGAAATTCCGACCTGGTCACTGCACGCATTATCAAGCAAGTCAAGTGCTTACCACACTCGGACCCAAGGTCTTCCGAGCTGGTCACCACGCGCATCACCGAGCCACAAGTCAAGTCGCGGCCGAGATAAAGCCAAGGCGAGCATTGTGGGTTCTCGGACTAAATCAAAGGAACAAGCCTCAAGGAAGCCGATGCATTCTCCCAGAGCACCAAGTTTCACGGACGATCTCTATCCAATCTCAACTCCGACACCTTGGAGAAATGTTGGGCCAAGTAGAGTCATCTTAGACGCGTGGAGAGTCATCACGACACCAACACTCGGCCCTTGTGTCATCACCAATGCCAGACAAGCGAGTTCATCACCGGCCGGAGCAAGATGAATTGACAAGGAACATGCCGAATAGGGACTTGTTGAGAACGCCGCACCAACGGAGCAAGCTGACCGTGCACGGAGCCCAGGACATGATTTTGATCGACAAGTCCGTCCAGAAGGAGTCATCAGCCTGGGAGGAATCATAGAGACACCAGCCGAGCCTCCCAACCACCAAGCTTGCGTACTCGGAGATACTAGTCCCAACCGTTACACGGACCAAGGTCAACTCCTTACCGTTCCCGATCAAGACCGAGCCGACATTCAGACGCGATGCTCGGATCATCGCACGGTGCGCGAGTCCTCAACCGATACGCGTACCAAGCCATTAGCCGATGTCAATGAAGAGTCTTCCTGCGCAATCGAATTCATATCTAGAGTTCACTCGGTAATGGGGAGTTTCAAGCAAGCTGGGCCACCGAAGATGGCTATTGAAGTGTCCTTCCATTCGGTACTGTTCATGACTACTTCAAGTAGTAAGCTCCAGCTGGGAGTCGCCTATACCGTGCCACCCTTCTCCACCCTTAGCGCCAAGACCTCTACAGCACAAGGTCCTATGGCGAAGCATTTTTGCAACATTGGTGCGGATCAAACTTTTGTGTGGCATCCTGGAGAGTTTCAGCAACCAATCACGGTTCATGAAGGGATCGGTGCGACCAACGCCACTGGCCTTACCGCGGAAGTCTTATCCTTTTCTCTTAAGGCCTTACTGTTTCCTTTTGATCCCGGTAAATTAAACCGCGGTTGAGCTGTTGATGCTGCTGATTCTGTTTTTCTTCTTTTGATCCATGTGTCGAGACGAGTTTTGAGGTCAAAACTTCTAGAAGAGGGAGGAAATGATGTGAGCACGGGATCAGTCATACATCCGGGGCGCTCGAGCCGGACCCAGGCACCTCTCAGAAACGCGTATCACCCTTCGGACAACTTGGAGCCGACAATCCTAGGATCATTCCCGGTGACACCACTCGGACCAAGAGCTCATATAGGACTCCAACACACAAGATCAAGCATTGCATTCGAGCGATCATCCAAGAAGACCAAGAGATCGATTCGGCCAAGGCAACCATCGGCTAGATCGTCCGTACGGCCTTCGTCCTTACCCAAGGATGAGGGCGCCAAAGACGTTAGAATCATGACTCGTACTCTTTTTCCTTACTTTGGGTTTTTCCCATGTGGTTTACTGGAGAGGGTTTTAACGAGGCGACGAGTTCTGACGCACAACCCACGTTTTGAAGCCAATGACGTGGTTCCCGCGTCTAGCCTAAGGACGTGGCCTAAGGACGTGGCCTATTTTGAACCATTCTAGATCCTTTCCTTGTGAACGTTGGAATAGTGTGACGTGTTCTCCGTCTGTGGAGATGCGTCAAGGGCAACGTGTGCAGACCAAAGCGAGTCCGCGTGTCCCTAGTCCCTCTAAACCCTTAGACTATTTAAGGGTCCAACGCTGCTAGCTTAGGTTTTCAGACTTGAAGATTGAATTAATTTCCAAAGAGAGAATCTTTGTTTCTTATCTAGGAGATTTACGAATCGGGTTCGTAATCCCCTAGTCCGACCATATCATGAGCCGAGCCATCTCTCATGGGTCGTCGCATCGATCCACCCTTCCGTCCATCTCTACCGAACGACGTCTGGTCCCGACCGTTGGTTGTGCTCTGCTTTGACCCCATCTTCCCTAGTGAACCGAGGTCGAGTTTCTCACTCGATTCGCTAGCTGTCGTCCCATTTCCGACCGTACCATCCATCTGCTACCGCGTTCATCCGTCCGACCAACCGCGGTCAAGCAGCTGCTCGACCGGATCCATGACCCACTCGTTTGTTTGCCCCCAAATTCCATTTCCATCGTTCGTTTCATCTCTTCTTTCGTTTCCCACCGTCTTGTCCGAGGAAAGTTTCCGATTCACTGACCGTCTCGAGGAACCAACGTTCCGTCCATACCGCGAGCCATCTGGCGCTCACATCACCACCGGTCAACACCATCCCGACCCTGTTGGTCTACACAGTCTGGACCCCACTGGTCCACACAATCCTGACCCCACTGGTCAAACAAATTCCTAACTCCACAGGTCAATACTAAACTCGGGATTGAATCACCATTAATCCCGACGTCCACATTCAATCATTATGCTTAATCACACGTCCTAGACATCATTTGCTCCCAACTCATCCACTCTCAGGTAAAAACCTTTGAGCCATACCGGTCTCACTCTCAGACAATTGTCCTAGAGCCATACCGTCTCACTCTCTGCTCTTCACCCTCGAGATCACGATACTGGGGAAACCACAATCCCCTATAGAGAACCAACATCTCCTAAGAGAACCACCATCTTCTCTGCCGCTTTCGGGGCCCACCGGCCCTTAAGCTATCGGTATAGAAGAGAACCACCATCCCCTCAGGAGAACCACAATATCCTTATGAGTTGTTCAGAACCCACTGTCCCTATGAACTACAGGCGGTTCGAACTCGCAATGTGTGAGCCTTTGATAAGCTGGCAGTGCCTCTCGCTTGTGTTAGGAAGAAGATCAGAACCACGGGAAAGAGAGCGAGAGTGGAGTTCAACAAAAGTGACTGATGGGATCAGAAAGGAGGTGTTGGAGAAAGACTCTGGGGCGTCGAGAGTCTCTTATAATATCTTATCAATAAATAATAGACTGCCTGTAGTTTTATTAGTTAAGTTATGTGTGTGCTAGGCTTTTGAGGTATCAAATGAATTAAGAAAATATCTATTTCTGTCTTGTTTTCTTTCTCTCTTATCTCTTCCTTGTCTCTTCTATCCTCTATTATCTTCCTTGTTAAGTCCTTACTTAACAAATTGGTGCTCTCGTTGAGAGTTATGGCTCCATCTTCGACTCAAGCTGCTCAGTTAGTATCGGAGGTTGAATCGAAGGTTTCCAAGCTTTCCTCGAAGCTGGATACCGCTGTCTTCTGGAGAATACGACGTCTCATGATGACGCGATGCAACAGATCTTCAAAGCTCTCGACTAGATCCGCCTGGACATGACGGGTTTGAAACCTACCACTGTCGGAAGCGTAGGAGTCTCAGCTGAGGTCATAGGATCATCGGCACCGTCTCAGATGGTGACTCCAGCGGTCTTTGTTACTCCTGATGCGCCTGTTAAAAACTTCTCCATACGAAGTTTTTCTTGCCTCTTCCCCCACTCGTGGTGCCGATTCAGTCGATGGGTACGCTTCAAAGTTCCAACAGGTTCCAACACTCTTCCCAGCTCGATTCCCCTGGCCGATCTCTCGGATCTCCGAGCAGACGCCAAGATCCACCGGTTTTTGAGGGATAGAATCCGGATGATTGGATTTTTCGTATGGAGAAGTTTTTCCTGCAGCGTCAGGTGTTGGAACACATGAAAGTGGATGAGGCGATGGAGTGTATTGTGGTTGGCGCGCCAGTCACGTGGTTGCGAGGGGTCAAAGTGCGTGGGTCTTTTTAGGACTGGCCAGACTTCAAACACCAATTTCGGAAATGGTTCAAACCCAGTCATGGTGGTTTGATGGTTTGGCAATTGTTGAATATCAGGCAGGTTGGTTCCATCGAAGAGTATAGGGAACAGTTCGAGGAGTTGATTGTGGAAGTTCCACATGTTACTGATGATTTATTAGAGGGCATCTTTCTCAAGGGAATGCGTAGAAACATTCGTGACCAGGTTATGCGTACCAGACCAGTTGGTATTGATGAGATTGGTGATACAGCGAGACTCATCGAGGAACAAGAACCAGACAGCGCTTTTGCTCAAGCTAACCACAACTCCAGAGGGGTTGTGCAGACTAATTCTGCACGAGCGTTGCACCGCCAACCTAACACAATGCAGGTAACGGAGGGGACTTTATTCCTGCAAGGAAGTCTTTTGAAGGTGTTCGTGATACCAAGAAGGTGGAATCAGCAAAAGGAGGGGTCAATGCTTGTTACACTTGTGGGGAGCGATACTTCCCCGGTCACCGCTGTAAGAATTAGAAACTTAAGTGCCTGGAGTTGGGAGAGACCAGTGGAGGTCACCTTATTCCTGAGGATGAGGAAGAGTGTGCCAGTGAAGAGGAACCAGAGCTCATGGGAGACACTCAAACCCTTATGTGGCTATCCTTGCGATCAATGGTGGGTCTTACCACAGAAAAATCTATGAGGATGCATGGCAAAATAGGCAACCAGGAGTTGATTGTTCTTATCGACTCGGGAGCCACTAGCAACTTCATCTTGGAAGAAGCGGCACGCAAATGCTCCCTTGTTATTACACCCACGAGAGGGTTTGGCGTGGCAGTTGGAGACGGCCAAGTAATCACTGGTCGCGGGAAGTGTTGTAGTGTGCCTCTGTCTATTCAAGGAGTGGAGATCAGTGAAGATTTTTTCTTATTTGGGTTGGGCAGTACTAACGTGGTGCTTGGTTATTCTTGGTTTGAAACTCTTGGAGAAACACAGGTTAATTGGGGACTCCACACACTTCGGTTCCTGGTGGATGACCAGTGGGTTTCCTTGTTGGGTGATCCAGCACTGTTGCGACAAGAGATCTCTCTTCACTCTTTGGAGAAGATACTTAAACAAGCTGATATCACGTACTTTCTGCAGCTCTCTCAGCTGTTTACTGGTCCTAAAAGGACCAAGGTTAAACCAATAGAGCCGGTTATCCAGCAGTTGTTGCACAAATATAAGCAGGTTTTCAGCTTCCTTATGGACTGCCACCATCCCGGGAGCGTAAACATGCGATCGCCTTAGAACATAGCACAACACCAATTAAAGCTAGACCATACCGTTACTCCTATACTCAGAAGAACGAGATGGAAAAATTGATCAAGGAGATGCTGGACGCGGCAATTATCCGCCCGAGTATCAGTCCTTACTCGAGTCCGGTGTTGTTGGTCAAGAAAAAGGATGGAGATTGGCGGTTTTGTGTCGACTACCGCGCATCTAACAAGGCAACTATTCCCGATCGCTACCCCTATCCCCATTATCGAAGAACTACTGGATGAGCTAAGGGGAACAGCGGTCTTCTCAAAGCTGGATTTAAAATCTGGATATCATCAAATTAGGATGGAAGCTGAGGATGTTGAGAAGACAGCTTTCCGTACGCATGAAGGAAACTACGAGTTTCTTGTGATGCCATTTGGTCTCACTAATGCGCCAGCCATTCTAATCAGTTATGAATGAAGTTTTCGTCCTTATTTGTGTCAGTTCGTGTTAGTCTTTTTTGACAACATTTTGGTTTATAGTCCCTCGGTAGCGGCTCATGCACAACACCTCGAAATGGCAATGTGCTTCCTTGTTCAATATCAATTCTTTGCCAATGAAAAGAAATGCTGTTTTGGGAGCATAGAGATAACCTACTTAGGCCATATCATTTCTGACAAAGGCGTTTCCGCTGCCAAGGTCGAAGCTGTGGTACGGTGGCCGCAACCGAAGAACATCACTGAACTTTGCGGGTTCCTGGGTTTCACCGGTTACTACCGCAGGTTTATCGCAGGTTATGGTAAGGTAGCAAAGCCTCTCACAGAATTGCTTAAAAAGGAAATTTTGAATGGTCACCTGTTGCCTCGGACGCTTTCACATCCTTGAAGACTGCCGCCACTAGACTTCCCACACTAGCATTGTCGGACTTTGATCAACCCTTTGTCATTGAGACAGATGCATCAGGATCCGGCATTGGTGCAGTCCTCTCTCAAGGGAAACGTCCCATCACTTTTATCAGTCAGGGATTCTCTGAGAAAGGCACAATTAAGTCTGTGTATGAGCGACAGTTGCTAGCAATTGTATTTGCTGTGGACAAATGGAAACATTATCTTACCGGGAAAAAGGTCATTATCAGGACGGATCAGCGTAGCCTCAAACACTTGCTCAACCAGAAGACGGTATCAGCTATTCAGCAGCGGTGGGCAGCTAAGCTAGTTAGCTTGGACTATGAAATTGAATACAAACCAGGCACGGAGAATAGGGTGGCAGATGCTTTGTCCGGACGTCCTACCAGCGACCAATTACTACTCAGGTGCTCGCTGACCCCACACTTCAACGTCTCTATTCGCAGTTGTCCCAAGGATCGACGAGTGTTGATGATTACAGCTTGGTAAGTGATACTCTCTACAAGGCGGGGAAACTTGTCATACCAGAGGGATCTCCCTTCATTCCAAGATTGTTGGAGCAGTTCCATTCAAGTCCTATATGGGGTCATGAAGGCATTCTTAAGACTTAAAAAAGACTTTCCAGTGAAGTCTGGTGGAAGGGGTTGCGAAAAGATGTGGAGGAGTTTGTTAAGAGTTGCCAAGTCTGTCAACAGAACAAGTACTCCACGCTCACTCCCGTTGGGTTACTAGCTCCACTGCCAATTCCTACCCAGATTTCGACCAACATCATCTTGGATTTTGTAGAAGGCCTTCCAACTTCAAAGGGGTTTGATGTCATTCTTGTGGTGGTGGACCGGCTTAGCAAATACGGCCATTTCCTTGCTCTGAAGCATCCATGCACCGCCAGATCAGTTGCGGAGTTGTTCTTGAAGGAGGTTGTCAAACTGCATGGCTTTCCATAGACAATGGTGTCTGACCGCGACAAGATCTTCCTCAGTCACTTTTGGTCTGAGTTATTCAAGGTTCAAGGCACGTCCCTTCACAAGAGCACGGCATATCACCCACAAACAGTCGGGCAAACTGAGGTCCTCAATCGCTGCTTGGAAACTTACCTTCGTTGTTTTGCTAGCAGTAAGCCAAAAACTTGGTACCAGTGGTTGTCTTGGGCTGAATATTGGTACAACTCGTCGTATCATTCTGCGATAAAGATGACACCTTTTTAGGCTGTGTATGGAAAGCCACCTCCTCATCTTCTCAGGTTCGGGGACGTACCGACAACAAATGATCAGGTGGATGAATTGCTCAAAGAAAGGGATAGCCTACTATCCTCCTAACGCGAGAACTTGCAAGCTGCCCAGGCTCGAATGGTGAAATCAGCTAATAAGCATCGTCGTCAGTTGGAATTCCAGGTTAGGGATAATATCTATTTGAAGCTTCGTCCTTACAGACAGTCCTCAGTGGCTCAACGCCACAATGAAAAGTTGGCACCGCGGTTCTTTGGTCCTTATCAGGTTCTTCAAAGGGTTGGTAAGGAAGCGTACAAACTTCTCTGCCTACGGGAAGTTCCATTCATCCTGTCTTTCATGTGTCACATCTTAAAGGAGCTGTTCCTTCATCGGTTCAATCACAACCTCTACCGAGCATTTTGACTTCTGACATGGAATGGGACACGGTGCCGGAAGCTGTTTTGGCGATATGATTTGGTTCGGTCGATGGAGGTCTCGAAGTTTTAATCCAGTGGAAAGGACTGCCTGAATGGGAGAATACGTGGGAGTCTCTCAGGACAATTGAACGCCAGTTTCCGGATTCTCACCTTGAGGAAAAGGTGGCTTCATTACGGGAAGGTATTGATAAGCTGGCAGTGCCTCTCGCTTGTGTTAGGAAGAAGATCATAACCACGGGAAGGAGAGCGAGAGTGGAGTTCAACAAAAGTGGCTGAAGGGATCAGAAAGGAGGTGTTGGAGAAAGACTCTGAGGCGTTGAGAGTCTCTTCTAATATCTTATCGATAAATAATAGATTGCCTGTAGTTTTATTAATTAAGTACTTGTCGTTTATGGGTTAAGGTTGAACGGTGTGTTGTTTCACCTAAGACTATATAAGTTATGTGTGTGCTAGGCTTTTGAGGTATCAAATGAATTAAGAAAATATCAATTTCCGTCTTGTTGTCTTTCTCTCTTATCTCTTCCTTATCTCTTATATCCTCTATAATCTAATCTTCCTTGTTAAGTCCTTACTTAACAGCCTTTACTATCTCTCCTAACGCAACTAGACGAAAGAAACTTTTGAGAAAAGAGGGCCAAATTTTGTATATAAAATTTACGCCCGCAATATGATGCTTCATTGGCTTGGCCTATGGACCGGCTCTGCACGTCAGACAATGCAAGTTGTACTAACCACCATATACTTCTTCCCAAATACCACCATGACCACCACCTGATCACAATGGAACACCCTACCCTCAAGGTAGTTTCCATACACTTTCCAAAATAATCGCAAAGCACTACCTCCCATAAAAAAAAATTCTATTTTTAGAAACTTTCTATTTATGGAAACTTTCTATTTATAGATTTCCCGAGCTATTTTCTTTTTCCACATGACACACGAGTCAAAAATTCCATAAAAAAAACTCATCTTAATAAAACCTCAAATTGCAACAATCGTTCGTGATATCCAAAATAATGAAAAACAAACACTGCCTGTTCCCTGGCTCGCCCCAGAAGTACCCTCCAATTTCCTCTTTTGATCTTGCTTCGGTTGAGTCTCACTCGTCTGAACTGCTGGACTAACCGACACTGCCTGTGCCCAGATATCCTCGTCAATCTCTATTGCAGTCTCAACAAGCACTGAACATGTAACATAACTCCGTCCTCTACAGTAAACCTTCAGATCCTCACGAAGGGCCCTCATAAACCTTCTGACCTAAGCCTCCTCGGACTCCATCGCTCGACCCCCATACATCAGAAGTCGACTGAACTCCAAGTCCAGCTCCCACACTAACCGAGTCCCTTGAGATAACTATAGGAACTACACCTCCAACCGGTCTAATGCCTCTTTAGGAAAATACCTGTGGTTGAACTCCTCTATGAATTCAGCCCAAGAAATCTTACTTTGCACCCTCCTTGCAGCTATTGATGTCCACCCCAGGTGAGCATCATCAATCAGGTTCTGGACCCCTATGTCCACCCAAAACTCCTAAGGACATCTCAGAGACTGGAAGTTACGTTCCACCCTCGTCCTCCACGCATCTGCAACTATAGGGTCAGTACCACCCGGAAATAGCTCCGTACCAATGTTACGCATCTCTCTCAGCATAGACACATACACAGAATGATTTCTCGCACCTGTAGCCACTAGCTGCTGCTCCTCCACCGCCACTGGCGGCACAACTTGTGCCTAAGCTGGTACCACCTGGTACCACCGCTGGCAACCGCTCCAACAGCTGCACCAACAAATCCGCAATCATAGCATTCCCTGCGAGGGTCCCACCTACTGGAACTCCCGCACCCGGAACCCCAGAACCACCGGCCAACCCGGCACCAACACCGCCCACACCAACTCCCTCGGCACCTACGGTCCTATCGATACCACCACCGGCCACACTCACAGACCCCTCTTCGAACTGCGACTCGCCGACGCCCTCTACCGTCACACTCTGGTCCATTGTACCACTAGCAACTGGGCCTCTGCCCCTACCACGACTACGTCCGCGTCCACGACCACGTCCGCATCCACGACTAGCAACAGCTCCACCTCTAACCATCCGCACTACCCATAACAGAAGGCTAAGCACACAATTCAAAACCGCACACAAAGCACACATCTTACCGTGAAGTCTCATTGAAGCCTCGAAGAGGATGATACTAGGACTCCATACCACAAACAAATTGACTAAATAGTCATAATCAATTCCATCACACCACATCATGCATCCAGCAACTGGAAAATAATTCAACCATTTAAATTCCCAAACCGCTCTTAACTATCCACTGAACCATCCTAGAACCGTAAGGGCTCTGATAGCAAATTGAAACGACCCGCCCGTTTTTTTTTATTAACAATATATAATTAAGCTTCCCATACTACTTAATTAAACCAACCAAACCACAATAAATCATTAAACCAGCAACAACCAGTATGCACAGTAGAAACATACCAACAATACAAAACCAACATATCATCAATACAATAACATTCCTAACCATTCTATCCAACAACCTAGCATAATTCTATCCAAGGTTCCAATAATGTAATCATACTTAACCATCAACACACCAACAAGACCCTAGATCATCCTCCTTCTCATCGCCATGATTCCACGTCACATACCTGCACACCACAAACAACAATTGAGATGCGTAAGTATTATCACAAATACTTAGTGAGGCAATCCTCCCATCTACTGGACTATACACACAAGCAATTGAGAAACCAATGTTTAACAAATAACAACCAAACACAAACAAACCAGGAAAAATAAGCATCAGCCACTGTAGACAAAAAATTGGTGTCGACCGACACTCCCTCAATGTCGATCGACACTCTTCTTTAGTGTCGACCGACACCGACTCCGCAGGTTGTCCTGCTCAAAGCCAAAATTTGCAGAATCGTTTCCCAAATTCTCCTAATCGTCCGAAACTTACCCAAAATTCCTGTAAACTCATGTAGACCAACAACCAACCATAAGAACACAAGAAAACAACACAAACAGCCATTAAACAAGCAAAACAAAGGATTCTCAGGCTTAGATCAGCCATGGTCATTCACTGACCTCTTTTGCAGGAAGTTTCTGACCCAAACTGACGAATCCACACCTTAGAAGGCTTCTCCTTCGTTCATAGCACAATATCTTCACTCCACAGCAACAGATCTCCCAAAACAAGCCAAGAATCTCTACAATCCCTCAAGAACACTCTTTTCTCTCTTTTCTCTCTACTTTTCTCTCTAGAACGGCACAAACTCTTAAAACCCACGACCCTAGGTCGACTTTCCCTTTAAATACCTTGGTTTAGAGGTGTCACTTAAACCAAACCGCTCCAATTCGACAATTAAATCAATATGGTCGAACAAGAAATTGATGGTGCTGATCGACACTCCCTTTGTATCGATCGACATCCACTCCCCAAATCTACAATTTGGTTAGCGGATGTTACAGTTCTTATGTTCTTAATAGATGTATGATATTGCGTTTCAACAAGCTTAAGAAAAAGAGGAAATTTGACAGAAACTTCACTTTTATTATCTAAGAGGTAAACCCATGTTACACGACTATAATCGTCTACAATAGTAAGGAAATACTTATAGCCATCAGTAGATTCTACAGAAAATGGACCCCAAATATCTAAATGAACTAAATCAAAGGAGTAGAAGACCTATGACCACTAGACTCAGAAGAAAGACGCTTCTGTTTAGCCAAAGGGCAAACAGAACAAGGAGACTCAGACGACAAGGAAGAAGACAGTGACGAGATACCAGGAATGTGCTTTAACTTGTCAGAAGATGGATGTCCTAGGCGTTGATGCCAGAGAAGTCCATCTACCTTCAAGGATCCAGAAAAATGTGACTGTGATGCAGACAAGGGAAGATCGTTGTTGAATATGTATGATTGTGCATTAGATTCCTTCTACCAATCGTCAAGTTCTGAATAGACTCCTGAATATAACAATAAAAGGGAAAGAAATGAGCAGAAAATTGATTACACTTCAATAACGAACTAACAGAGATAAGATTGAACTCGAAAGATGGAACATGTAAAACATCATGCAATACTAAAGATGGTGATAAATGCACAGTGCCACAATGCGTAATATCCACTTTAGCATCATGAAAAAGTGCCAAGTCGGAACAAACATGGCTTGTGGCTCTTGTATCAATTATCCAACTACCATGAGGTATATTGGCAGAAAGAGAAGAAAGACACTGATATTGAAAGGTGAGATGATTATTTTCATAACAAAGAGAAGTAGAAGGGAAAGATTTAGGAAAGTGAAAAATACCTGAAGATGATTGTGGATCCATAATACCATGATATGTAATGGAGGAAAGCTGTGGGGAAGGAGCCGGAGGCTCTGAAGTAGTAAGATGAGCTTGATACTGCAGAATCAGAGACTGGATTTGATCATTGTTAAGTCGACTTAGATCTAAACTAACAGTATTTTTCACAGGAGAACTCGCAGGCTAAAAAGAAGAAGAAGTGACCACATTCGCCATAGTAGGAGCTTGAGGCCTCATTTAAAGAGCCTGTGAAGAAGTATACTGCTGTTGTTGTGGAGCAAAATGATTTGGTGGTCCTCTAGGCTGATTAAACTGAATAGTAGGTCTCTGAGACAAGTGAGAACCTGATGCCAAGGTTTTATAGCCAAGAGGATAATCGTGAAGCTTGAAACACTTCTAAACAACATGACTAAGCTGACCACAGTGAGTGCACAGAGGACGATTAGACGGCTTAGGCCGGAAGTAGTTTTGCATCGCAGCAAAAGCCGCATGATCATAAGATTCATCAAACAATGATTGAGGATGATGTGGAGTAACAGTAGACTGATTATCTAAAGCCTGGAAGATGACATTATCCGGCTTCGAAGGAATAGTATGTTGCCTTTCATCCTGTGTGACCATGTGAAAGGCTTCTTCAATGTTAGGCACCGGTTGAGCATCAAGATATGACGTCTAGTAGCCTCATAAGACGAATTAAGACCCATAAGGGACTTAGTAACACAACTACGCTGCTGGAGTGTCTCCCACAAAGCAGCAGCATTACACTCACATCTTCCACAAGTACAGAGAGGTAAATCAACGTAGTTCTTAAGTTCCTCCCAAAGAGTAACCAAGGCTGTATAATAGGAGCTAACATCCATAGAACCTTGCTGAATCAAACTCAATTGTTGCTTAATCTCATAAATTCGAGGAGCATTATCTTGTTTAAACAGAGACAAAATATTTTTCCAGATTCCTTCTGCAGTTGGGATAAACAATAGACTTTGTCTTATCTTCTTGTTAATAGAGTTAATAAGCCAAGTTGTAACCATATTGTAACGAGACCAAGAATCATAGTCTCGATGATTCTCAGGGGGTTTAGGGATCGTACCATCAATAAAACTGAGCTTGTTTCGCACATTGAAACTCATGCGCACAAAACGACGCCATGAGTGAAAATCAGCTCCCGTAGTCAATCTATTAGAGACGAGAGCTATTCTTGTATGATCAGAGTTATGCAAGAAAATATGGAATATTATACTGATCCATTGAAGAATCAGAAGAAGAAACACGATTTGGCGATGAAGGTGACATGAATCAAAGATCCGATGAATCAAAACCCCAAAGATAAGATCGAAAAGAGAAAAAGAAGTGAGATCGCGGAAGAACAGATCTAAAGATAAAAGACGAGAAGGTTCGCGAAGAAATCAAAAAGGATTTTGCGATTTGAGGCACTCATCGAACAATCCAAAGAGAAATATGAAGATAATAAAGCTCAAGATAAATATAATGAAGCTCAAAAAGAAGAATCAACATAGAATCGCCATTGATGAAGACGTTGGAGCTCGCAAAGCTTCAAGAATGAGAAAAAAGTTTGTTACGCTCTGATACCATATAAACACTTATCAGGGTAAGCTATTTACATTTTTTTTTTAACTTTTTTTTTATTTGATCAGGTTTTGGAATTCTTATCAGGTGTATATTCTTCTTCTATAGATAGATTTTTTCAGATTCTTGCAAAGAATTAATGTATCCAAAGTCGGATCGATTGGTCACGATCAACGCCCAAAGCCAGGCTCACCATCGTAGATCAAGTTCCTACTGTTTTCATATTCTATGATTTATTCTGTAAGATGTAAATTAGATTACGGTTTACGGACATAGGAGTGACTTGGAACGAATAGAAGTTTCAGAATATTATTGAATAGCGTATGGCATTAGATTCCCAGAAATTGTAAACTCTTTCTTTTGCATAAGCATTTGGAAATTATTGAAATTTAAAACTTCAAAAAGAAAACAAAATTGCCAAAGTAATAAGATAAATAGAGGAAATCATGGGTAGACTGCAACCATCTGACATGTAGATTCTTGTCACATTTCGTTTCTCTTTTCTGCCTCCCTCTGCTTCAATCTTTACACCTAGAGACTCCTTACATGTAACCTCTCAAAAACTTCAGTCTTTCCAACATCATCAGCTTTCTAAAGAATCCCCACAGACTTGATTTAAACCACTATCTATGCTTCCTTTAGAGAAAGAAGATCTCACAAGGCAAGGGATTCGATACGCCCCAACCTTACTGACTCTCGTAAACTTCCTGACTCTCGTAAGCAATTCTAACCTTTCTGGACCTTACTTCGTTACTACGCTCACTTCATCAGCTGACTGAACCATCCAAATTCTGCTTTTAGAGCTGTTCAGATAAACGAAAGGACCGAAAGCTTCTAGCTTAGAAACTTAATGTCATTATGTTAGCGATTTAATTATCAATTGGGTTTTTGCTAAACGGAGCCTGGATACTTCATTTTATTAGTCCGATCACGTAAACCATAAAAAAATTTGATAATCTCCTTTTCATTAGTTTCTCTTAAATCGCCATATTGATGGAGGTTACACAAAACATTTTTTATGAAGACAGTGCAGTACCATATTTTTTATTCATAAGCATCATTGTTTTGATAATTCATCCTTTTTAATTGTAAAGTACTTGTAAAAAGCCTGTAACAAAATTTAGAAAACCGATAAGTACATCAATTTGAAACAGATGAAAGGCTTTTATTTAAGTCAATCGATTATTCAAATACCTAGTAGCCATGATCCATTCTGCTTTCTCCGCTGTAATCTACAGGTTTTTGAAGACTTCTTTGAAGACTATATTCATTGTTCTCTTCTGAGGTTTCCCATCTTTGTCAACAATAAGGATCTTTAATCTTTTTTAGAAGCCACTCTAGAGATAGAAACATATAGCTGGCCATGAGAGAAACATGGTATGGGTAATAAAGACCAACATTGCCAAGTGACTGTCCCTGACTTTTGTTTATAGTCATGGACTCATGGCAAAAGGAACAGCTAACGAGAGTTCTCTTCTCCCCATCTTTAAAGGAAGCTTGGTTCAAGACTTTATCTCCAACTCTATCACCTGTGATAATAATAGCTTTCAAAACAAACTCTGCCATTTATGTAATTTGTAACCTGTTAGTATCTGTGGAAGCTTGCCATTTTTTTTGTTATTTTGGGACACGATTGAAACTGTAAATGGTTTGTAATAGTCGAGATGGCTTAAACTTTCATTATGTCTCTCGTATTTATATTAGTAGGGAATTTTTTTATGAATATACCCTAGTATTTAAGAGTTAGTCATACCAAGATTTGGTAAGTTGCTAAGATTTTGTAAATCAGAATATTTGGAAATCGTTTAGATTATTTTAACTTTCCGAGATTTTGGTGTAAATTTTCAATTACGTTTTTTTAAATTAACTGCATATATACTTTTATAGAAGATATTCTAAGATTGAATTTTCCTAATAGGAACAATATAGTTTTAATGTTATAAGGGAAGAAATAAAGTATGTGCTAATTCTGTGGGTAGATGTTCTTTGCTAGTGTGTAGTAGCTAATTACGTGGGTAGATATATTTTAATTTAATGGCATATACAAATGAATATCGTGTTACCATATTTTTTGTTTCCGATTTTTTATTTGTTAATAATCATCTAATATTTATTTGGCTACTACACTTATATAATCTGTTTGGTTCCGATTCCTCATTAATTATTTCTGTTTGGCTCCACAATTTATAGATATCTTTATTATGTTTTGAGTGGCATTTCTGTTATTGGAGAGTTCATTTTTAAATTCATATGGAATTGTAAATCTTAGAAATCAAAACACATAAATTTTGAAATAACATGTTTTATCCTTGGATTTGAATCTTTCTATTTTACACTTTTAAATCCATTCAAATCCATTTAAAACATAATGTGGATTTTGAAATCCAAAAACAAATCATTAAATGAATAACATGGGATTTTAACAAGTATTTGTAAATCATAGAACCAATAACACATCATTTTGGTAAGTATTTTAAAATCAATGATTGAATAACACATAATTTTTGTCTGGATTTCTAAATCCACTAAAATCATAGAATCAATAACCCCCTCTTAAACTCTGTTTTTTTATTAAAAATGCTTCCCTTTTAATAGTATAGATAGAAACTAATTCTATAAATACACATAATATTTAATTGTATGTTATAATTCCTATAATATAAAATAATAAACTCAAACAAAATACTTTCTACACTAACTAATATATATATATATATATATATATTTTAATGTTGTACATTTTATAAAATACAAATTAAATATCAGTTATTAATTTAGTTAATCTACAAAACAAATAACATTTTATTTTTATTAAAAAATAGTCTCGCAGTACACAAAAATAGTCTCGCAGTACACCACAGGTTAATATTTAGTATATGTTAATACTGGTGGTATGTATGAATCAATTGTACCAATAATTCAAATCTGATTTAACCTTTTACAAACTAAATGTACCATTCAAAACCATTTTGTAAGAAAAGAATTGGAAAACTAAATTCATTCCAACGCTACATTATTGTACGAGTATATGAATAATTTGCCAATAGAACACATGAGTTTATTGTCATTGTATAAACATGAAAATTCAATCGACATAAAAATAAAAGGAAACAAAGCAATCAATGAAATAGGAAAGAAATCAAAGAAACCACCAATAGCAAAAGTGACCAAACAAAGCATGTCACAGTATATTCAGTATCCCCCATTAACAAGAGATGATTATTTCCTCTACTTTTTTCTTTTTTTCCTTCTCTAGTCCTAAAGCTTCAAATATTGTTACGCTGTGAAATCAGCCGTACGTTATGCAATTCATATTTTCACTAGAGATAAGAGCAACGATCCTTTATTCTTTGATCCTAGAAGGCTCTCCGACTGTGTTCTCCATTCGAGAATACCATTCGCCAATGCGTGTGTTGTCCACCATATCCTTACCCGATCGAAGGTATCTTATTGGCCTCAGAACACCAAATACAGCGAGATCAGCCAAGTTCGGTTTAGACCCACCTGCTAATCATAAACTACAATCATGGACCACTTAAGAAAGTGAAGACTAAATTTAGTATTATATCGGAAGTTGTACATACCGAGGTATGGACGCTCTTTCAAGGCATCGACCCATGTCTCAGCAGCATCATAAAGAGCAGCACGTTCATCAGTAATGTTATATTTCTTCTTCAGTTTCTTTGACACAAAGTACATCGCCGTTGCTCCTGCATACTTTGCCACTAATCTTTCAGTGAAACTGAAATTTCCTGCACAGGGCACAACATTACAACTTAGACAAGAAGTACCTTCCTCCAAAAGCTTTCGGCAGTTGCAAATGACGAATAAATGTTCCCAAAACTGGAATCCCAGACGAGCATAAAAAAAAAAAAAAAAAAGCAAAACAAAGAAGAAACAAACTAGTCTCTAACCATACCATGTGTGGTGATGTAATCAAAGGATTCCAGGGCCTCCGAAGTATTCCTGTATATGTTTGGTGACAAAAGATGCACAAGGTGATTGTCCACCCACCTATAACACAGAGATACACTATCAGCCTCAGGTCTGTAATGTCAAAAATCAGTAACTAAAGTATAAAATGACCATACTTGCGCCACTTAGTCTCTTCATCGTCTTCAGACTTGGAAATTTCAGGGTGCATCTTCTGGAATAGGCCATCGATTATCGCTGCACCAAACAACCAAAGATTACTCAACTAAACTAATACTCATCTAATTCGGAAAGGAGAACAGAGGTTCGAGACAGAACATGGAACAAACCTGAAGAATCAACCATTTGTTCACCATCTACCGTAAGAATAGGCACCTTCTTATAATCAGACCATTTGATTTCTTTCTTACTGATGGGATTCACTTCAACAATCTTGTACGGAATCTCGTTAAAATCCAAGAACGCTACAGAAGGTGAACAGTCGTCCAACCAGCAAAGTAAAGACATAAGCTAGCCATTTCTATCTTACTAAAACACAAACAACAAGAACCAACTTGAATCCAAACCACCACTCGCTATGTTCAAGCTCTAACCATGATTGAATCATGAAATTTCAATGTTCAAAAATTCTGATCAGATCCAGAAATTTTGAGAGGTGAAATATACCTTTAACCTTGTTACAGAAAGGGCAAGCCTCGTACTGATACAGAACAACTTCTTTAGGATTAAACTTGTGAGCCATTTCCTTAGCGTGAACTTCCTGACCAAGAGACGATGCGGCGGCGGCAGAGAAGAACACAATCCCAGCGAATCCGCCGGAAAAAGAAGGAGATGAAATCTCCGGAACACCACCGAATCTTCGGGTGATAGGTTCGGAGGACGAGATTGTTGTAATCGCCATGGATTGAGCGAGCCGTGGATGGATGGCGACGGAGGATGAGATTGTTCGCGCAGCAAGTCCAGTGAATCTCCTCATAGCTTAGTGTGGATCTGTGATTGAGATCTGGATCTCGAGATTTTTGGTAGTTTCGTTCTGTTTTTCAAGGCGTTTTCTTTTGTTTATTCAACGAAAGGGTTCTTAGGGTTTAAGCTGTGTCCACGATTACTACTTACACTTCCAGAGCCTTTTAGATTATTCGTATATATATATATAAATAAAATATATTTTTTTTAGTACTATTTTGCAGGACACTTCCCTATCTAAATACCATAGTAAAAATATATTTTTATACATGTATAAGATACAGTATATATATTTGATGAATGTAAAATTATACTAAAAAAAAAATCTGTTTTTACAAGAATACATGCTTCGCACTACAAAAAAAAGTTGTACTACATCACTTTTTTATATATTTGCATCATGTATAATTGATGCAAATAAGTTTTACATCATTTGTATAAGTGATTTATGATTTGGTGATACAAATATTTTGCATCAGTTTAAAAAATATTTGCATCAATTATTGTTATAGATGTTAATATGTATCACTTGTAAAAAAATGATGTTAAGTTTTGAATCATTTCTTATAAATGTTGTTAAATTTGTATCAATTAATATAAGTGATATTACAATTTGTAACAATTATTATAATTGATGTTAAATTTTTGTATCAATTGTAAGTAGTGATGTTAAAATTAATGCCAATATTACTTTTTATAATTAATTTTCAGTAATTATATTTTTTACAATATATTTATTTATAATTTTCGTATTAAAAATTTCTTTGATTATTAAAAAATATATTTTTGTAAATATTATTTTTATAGCAAAAACTATTGAAAATATTAATTAAATTCTCAATAAAAATATATTAAAATCGTTAATAAAATTACCATCAATAAATCAAATCTTATTCAAACTATGATCTTATACATGATCATCAACTCTTTACAGCAAAAAAAAAAAAAAAAAAATACTCATGCAATGGTCCTTCAGCGTTTATGAGACACATCTTGCTTTTGTTCCATGTTACTTGCGGACTAATGAAGTTTCACTTTGGCTAATTGGATCATTCAAACTATTATGGTGATTGAAAATATCTCCATTCTACAAAAATTTAAATAAAATTAGAAGGATTATATCTCTTGAAAAACTTTTAGATCTATAAGAATAATTATTTGAAAGCATAAGAATAACTTTACATTACCTTTCCCCAAACCATATTTAGAACTACATACATATCGATCTCTTCACCTTTCCAAAATTATGATTTAAACAAACAAAAATTCATAACAAAGCGAAATATGAGAAATGAGTGTAATCACAACCTTTGAGATACACGGAATCAAAGCTGCAACATATGTAGATTTATTGAAGAAATTAAGAAAGTAAAAAACTATTCAGAAAAATAAAACTCTACAAAAAAACTCAACATTGATAGCACATTGTTATAGCACAGTTTGCTCAACTGCTATTGAAGGTAAGTTACAATTTTTGTTATCATATAATAGCTATTCAGTAACACTATAATAGGATTTCAATAAGCGGGAAACTAAAATCTCTAATTCCGCCAAATACTTAGGCAAAAATAAGACTTTTTGTCTTCACTCTCTCTAATTTCCCTCTTCCTCGATAAACCCTATGAGATAAACTTTTTGCCTTCACTCTCATTTCCCTCTTTCTCTAATTGCCGCATTGTTTCTCTCAAACCCTAAAATTGGTTCCGCCGTCACCTCTGTCACCTTCGTCGCCTCCGTCCTAGAAGCTAATCAGCCGCGACATCACCGGAACTATCGGCGGCCCTAATTCCACCAATATCTGTCAGCGTTGAGCTTCAATCGAAGGCAAATGTCTATCTTACTCTGTTAATTTGTTCCTTTAATCTGATTTTATCACCGAAACTCTTCTTGTTGCGTCTGAAAATCGTTTTTTCACAAAGAACATATTTTTTGTGTCTTTGTTGGATCTGTTCTGAAAATCCGATTTGGTTTGCCACATGCGTCTATGTTATTATATGATTTGGTCGAGAATCTCCTCTTATTGCATGTCTGTTCTTGCAAATTTTTCTTAAAATCGAGTTTGTTGGATATGTTATCGAATATGTTTTAGCTTCATATGTTCTCTGAATCTGCAGATCTGTTATAACTTTACTGATTATGTAATATTATATTGTTTTGCAAGTGTTGTCGAGTAAAATAATGGCAGTTTGAAGCTTATCTTTCTCTTATCATACAACAGGTTAGTACCATCTTCTCTTTGATTATGTAAACCAATCGAGTTTGTTGTCTTTTTTCTGGTGTGTTTTCAAATTGTTTGGTTTAAAATATACAAAATTATAGAGTTTGTTATGATTGAGTTATATGTTATATGTGTTTGAGTTATTATATGTGTTTGAGTAGTTTGTTAATTGGTTCTAAAGGTTTAAATTAAGGTTAGAACTTATAATGGTGGACAAGGATTGGGTGCATCTTTGCAGGTAAGAATTTTAGTTATGTAACTTAGATGTTAGTAGGTGTTTGGAGTCTTTACTTGGTTTTTTTTTTGTTAACTCTGCAAAAAAATGAAGAGCTGATCCTGCGTATGAGAGAGGGGCTACAAATTTTGTACGAGCTGTGTCTGCGGATATGGGAGACGTTGATTTGATTGTATGTCCTTGCATTGATTGCCGTAATATAGATCGGCATGCTGGCAGTATAGTAGTTGATCATCTGGTAACAAGAGGATTGATTGAAGCATATAAGATGCGGTCTGATTGGTATCATCATGGAGAATTGAATCCAATGGTTGATGGTGAAAGCAATCAAAGTCAGTGGAATGATGAGATATTTGGGTTATATCAAGCGGCTGAATATCTGGATGAGGAGTTTGCTAATACAGATGAGTTAGAGTCAGATTGTTGTTGGACAGATGATTGCATGGCCTGCCTCTAAGTGTGTTAACTTAGAAAAGGAGCTCAAAATTGAAGATATTAGACCGCTGGTAAAATTAAATATTGCTATAGTATCATGGCTGTAGGATTATTTGGAAGAATGATTAGTTAACATAATCAGATTGTTGTGTTAATGACTTTGACAGGGACCAAGCACAAATTCACCGAATAAATGCATACTATTGGATTTGTCTGCAGATGATGTAGTTGTTGCAGAAGGACGATGGCAGACGGAAGAACCAATGGCATTAGTTAACGTCATTCCTATCGAACCAATTGCAGTCAAAGTATTTGTTGATAAGTTGCTTCAGCCTGAAACATTTATATGGAGGCCTACGGTGGATGTGACATACCTTGAGGACTGTGTCAAATCTTTTGTAGCATGGCCTGCCAGCAAAGTTGTCATTCAATCTGCACCAGATGTATCAAGTCACAAATCTTCTCTCCAAATGTCTGAAAGTAGTGAGAAAACTTCAGGAACATGTTCAAAACATACTACTGATAAGTCTCCACCAACAAGTCCAAAATCTCCTGTAAGAAAAACTCAACTTGCTACACAAGCCCCTCTTCGAAGATCTTCGGTAAATATACTTGATACATCATTTTAGAAAAGCATTCTAGTTATTATTCTATCTGTTTTAAACTGGTTAATATTGTTAACATGGCAGCGTAAAAATGGAGCTGTCAAGGAAAATCAGAAGTGCAAGTTACTGGATATTAGTGGAAAGAAGCAGGTTGTTGCTGAAGGACGAGTGCATTCAATCGACCCAGATCTTAAAGTCCACTTTGTTCGCCTGGGAGAAAATGCAGCTAGAGTATGGGTTGATGTAGTAAAGATAGATGATGCAGCAGTCTGGAGGACATCAGATGAAATCAAGTAAATGAGAGATGCACTTGGTTCATCTATTATTTGGCCGATGGATAAGTTGGTCATATTTTGAGTTTATGAAACTGAGGTAAATAGTTTTTGTTATATTTGTGTTTTAGTTTAACATATGACAAACTGCTAGTGATATAGATAACTGATATAATACATTATTGCTTGTTGCAGGGAATGAAGAAACTTTAGTCCAAGTTAGCTAGTTTTAATTAGTTAAGACTAAGCTAATTAATCAACTTATATATATATATATATATATATATATGCCTAATGTTATGTATTTTGGATTCAGACTTTACAACCTATGTTGAATGACTTTGAATACTTCTGTTCTGAATGTTGAATTGGAGACAGGTTTATGTTTAATGATTTAAATCTCTACTTGTTCTGTTAATTGGTTTATAGATTTAAACAGGTTTATAGCTTTCTAGAAACAAATATAATTGGACAAAAAAGAAACAATTCAATTCATATATCATAGCTCTGATAATTTGTTCTGAAACAATATACTACAGCTAATAAAAATGCTATAAGTATATTATATATAACAATTCTCAAAAGCTATTGTATAAGAATATATTATAGCATTGGAGTCATGCTGCACCAATATATTTCAAAGCAAAAGATAATTGCTATTGTATAAGGACCTACAATAACAAAAATTTACGTTTTATATAATAACAAATAATAGCATCAAAATATTGCTATAGTATCTTTTTCAATCATAGCATACGCAAACAACGCTATCGTATGGGTGATACCTACCATGGCTGCCGATGTCACAGCAATTGCGATTTCGCTGTGAAATACCTACCATAACAGTTTTTCTGCGCTAACAATGTACATATCTCTTGTAGTGAAAGGTGATATCTTGTGTTTTTATGTGATTTTAAAGCTTAATTATTCATTGTTTTGTGCATATTCATTAGCATTTAGGTTGTTTAGGTAGCATTTTGCATCAAGTTTGGTATCTCAGGTGTTGGAGTAGAGATGTGCAAGAAAAGTGTGCTTTGGAGCTAAATAAGTCAAGAATTAGCAATATAATGGAAGACACACATTTGGATGCGCACAAGATGATCGATGATTCGGAACCAGTCTGCAGTCCCTCAAAGATCGACTCGTATAAAGACCTTTCCTTGGGAATTAGCTCTGGAGTTCTTCACCAAAGTTATTGGAAATTGAGTAAGCTTTGCAATGGAGGTGATTTCAGGACAATCGGATGTGTGTGTAAGGAGATATATCTGTTTTAGTGAGCGTATATATAACCGGAGGAACGATCGACCAAGCAATCGACCAAATGGTCGATCGTGATGCGAGCTGGACTTCGGACTTCAAACGATTGACCAAGAAATCGACCATTTGGTCGATCAAGATGGAGGACCAATCGACCATTTGGTCGATCAAAAGGAGCATGAAAGAAAGAAATAACTGTTATGAAGTAAACGAACGTGAGGTTGAAGAAGAAAATATTGAAGATCCCTGAAAAAGAGGAATGATTTAACTTATTTTTCTGTATAAAAGGAATATGCCATTATTATATTATGTGGTAAAATATTTTTTTAAAATTATTACTTGTTAAAAAGAATATTTTTCATCTTTTCCAAAATGGAAATTGAGGACATAATCATGATATACGTGAGATATAAAAAAATTCTATGTAAAATTGAGTTTTTTTTAGAAATCTTAAAAAATTTAATTATAAAAAAAATTATAAAGATTTACAGTTGTAATTAATTGTTTATTATTATTTATTATTTCTTTTCAATTTAAACATTGAACTTACGGTTGAAAGAGAGTATTATTTATATTTATATATATATATATATATTATATATTATATTTTGTAAATTTTTTAAAAAGGTAACTAGATATATCAATAGAGTTTTAAAAATCTGATAATTATTAAAAACTAATAAATCAATATGTAGACGTTTTATTTGGGAAGGATGACGCATGTTGGTTTTATTAGTGTCAAATTTTTTAAATGATACAAATTAAAAGTAAATAACATCAGTTTCGTCTAATTGATATAAAACAAGTAAATATTTATATCGGTTTTAACAATTGATGCAAAATGATATAATTAGCATCACTTTTTATTGATGTAAATTTGTATCAATTTTTAAGTAATGTTAATATAAATTAAAAATTGTATTGATTGCTTAAGTGATGTAGAATTAAATTTTGTATCAATATCTTAAAAGTGATGCAAATTAATATAAATGTATATCAATTATACTAAATTGATGTAAATGAGATTACTATGGTATCAGTTATTTGAATTGATTTTAAATTTTATTATTTGTATCATTCGTAAAAAATAATTCAATAAAATCATTTATTTATTTAACACAAATTAATTGATGCAACATGCACATTTTTTTGTAGTGTCCTAGAGAGCTGAAATATATTTGTTTAAGTTCTATGAATAATAAGCTAAAGATGTTAAATATTTGATTATATAAAGTTCCAGAAAAAATATATATAATTTGTTTTAGAGTTTACAGAAAATAATCTAATTCTCTCTAGGTAAATTACCCAAAATCTAAAATTAACTATCTAAATCTTTCTTAAATCCAAAATTATAAAACCTGTTTACCCAAATCACTAGTTTTCCAAAGCAATCTATAATCAAGTCTCTATTTTGTTTATGAAATTGTCAAACTTCAAAAGATTAATAACCGTTTAGTTAAAATCAACTAGGATTATGTTGTTGATATAAATTTGTGTGCATGACTGAGTTTTATCTTGGTTGGGAGACTTTTGCCCAACTAAACATGGTCATGCAATTTATTACTATGAACCGTTGATTATTTTATACAAATCTATATTATAAAAGTTGCTGAACTCTCTCCATATGAATGACACGTCAGCAGTGGAGAGAATGACACGAGTCAGTCCAAATTAAAAGCAAACATACAGTATTTAAAATTAAAAAAGAATTTGAAACATCTTCTATGTCTTTTATTCTTTAATATCACAAGCAATTTTTATATTTATATAAGAAATCTAGAGAAGCTTAGAACATGTTGATGTATTCTTTAAGTAAGTAGATGCATCACCAAAAGGAAAAAAATGTATCCAGAGTAAAACCAAAGATTTGCTTCGTCCTCTTAGGATAAACTAGGAAGATATAAACACATGGTTTAGATGCTAGAATTTTCTCAACAATTTGAAGGGTTGTAGCAGTGATTGGGAATTTGGTTACTATTGTATAAAAATTCATGAAAGTATGTCCTTAGAGAAACCAATTTTTATTTGTTGAAGTTGTTTATCTTAATTATAACCATTAAAGAGTTAACCAAGCTGCATGAAAATCTTTTTGATAAAGGAAAATTTGAGAGTCTCATGGTATTTAATTGACAAACATAAATACAAATATATCTAAATACCTAAGTTTTAAACAAGAATTGTATGATGTTTAAATGTTTTTATCTACCAATCAAATGTACAAATGGTATGATTATTTTACTTCCTAAAAAAATGCTAATAGTTTTTATCTACAAAAAAACAATGTATTAGAATAAGATTTAGCTTTAAACAAAATTTAGTATTCTTTGCCTCACAAAAAAAATCTTAGTTTTGTTTGGTAATATATAATTTTTAGTTTTTCAAATGTGAAAATAAAAAAAGCACAAAAATATTGCAATAAAATGTATATATAGATATAAACAAACCCGCACATAGTGCGGGTATTCATCTAGTGCTTATAAAGAAGCAATAATCAATTATACTCAAAATGTCTTATACATGT
This sequence comes from Camelina sativa, assembly GCF_030686135.1. Classification (NCBI taxonomy): domain Eukaryota; kingdom Viridiplantae; phylum Streptophyta; class Magnoliopsida; order Brassicales; family Brassicaceae; genus Camelina; species Camelina sativa. Next base: position 26,517,967 of record NC_141899.1, on the reverse strand, counting down.
ATTAAGGATTACGAGAAGCAATGATCCATCTAAAGATTACATTTGAAGACAATAGATGAATGATTAATGGACGGTCATACTCATAACTTACAAAGTCGGATACCATAAGGAGTGAAAGTATGATTGTTTAGAAACTAAAAGAAGTAGAAGTATTAGCATAAGCGAAACTCCCCAGGGAAATTTTCCTTCTCCAAAAAGGGACTTAGCCTTGTTTGCTCTAACGGAGTAAGATGAATTGAAGAGAAGTCGATGGACGAAGCTTAGAGATACGAGGATGAAGACAAAGAGAATTGGGAGGAACAACATGAAGAGCTTCAGGTTAGCTGCGGTTTTCTCAACCTCGTACTTGTAACGCGGGTATGAAGAGATGAAGAGGAGTAAAAATATGATGGCGAAGAGAGCTAGTAGTTTAAGAGGAGGTGCTGATGAAGTCAGTAGTGTTTCCTCTAACCATCCACGCTTCCATGAACCTCCTCTTCTTTCCTTGACAAACCACCCCATCTTCCTTTTTCCGGTTCAAACTTGTATTCTCTCAGTGCCTTCTTTTGGTTTGTATTGAGCATATATAAGCGTATTTTATGAAGTGAAAGACACCTTAAATGCTTATTTTCTTGCTAAAAAGAAAGATGCGTTTTTATTATATATATATATTTATATAATTTTTCAAGTAATGTGAAGTCCGATCAATTAGTGTGGCATTACCGCATATGTTCTCTGGAAAAGAGTTGTTCTCGAACAATCTTTAAACCAACCTTTTTTATTCCATATTCCATGGTCATATTGATTTTTTTTCTCCTCCATGGGAATTTCTATCATAAATTTAACTAATTGTTTTCAGCTAAATGCGATGATATTTAGTTAGTAAAATGGACAAATTTAAGAAAAAAAAGTACCTAAGAAATAGTTGGAAAAAAAGAATTGTTAAGAATGTTACCATTACATTTGAGATATGAAAAAAGAAATTAAAAGGAAAGGAAACCACCGAATTGTTTTCACCTTTAAATCCTGCTTTTGAAAAAATAACAAATGGGCATAAAGGATCATACTAGAAGACTAAAGCGCAAGAATATATATATATATATATATATATATATATATATATATATATATATATGAACCTCACCTCATCACTTCCTCAACCTCACCTCATCACTTGGAAAGTACATTTGAACAAAATTCCCAAGTATAAAGTTATCAGATTATTTATAATAAAGAAAAATAAGAAGTTTATTGATGTTAAAGCATTTTAATATTCATCTGTCTATCCAAATAAGTGTTACAAATCTATATCTTACTAAAGCATTCCACTTTATAGTTTCATTTTTTTTTTAGTTTTACTTCTACTATCTGCAAATAAAATCCAATTTGTTTTATAACAAAACTAAATTACAATGTTTTGGAGGTAGTTAATATTTTGGATTAAAAAATCGACTAAAACCATGAGACGTCATCTCTCTATAACTACAGCTTCAATATCATTTTCATTCTCACCACTTCTCCAAGAAAACAACTCTTTTGTTTCATAACATTCTAACATAAATGCTACTGCTGAAACCATTGGAAAGATCTTATTAGTTTGTACTCCCTCTGTATCATAAAATATAAATTTTTAGAAATTTTTTTTGTATCACAAAGATTGATTTTCGGTATACTTTTATCAACTAATACTAAAAATTTGCAAATTTCAAGAATTATTAAATGAGAATTTAAAATTTTTCATGAATTACTATTGGATAATAATTATAAAAATACATTATTATTAATAAATAGTGCATATATAGTTAAAGATTAAATGTTTTCTTAATTTATGTGAAAATCTTAAAATATCATCTATTATAATATTGATGGAGTATGTTATTAACGTTTTTTATATTTTTTTAATTATAAAACAAATCTTTCTATCTATCAGGAACTATTATGCATTTTAGAAAGTGTGAATTACTTTTTGTTTTATCTTTAGATTCTAGGTGTGTTGATTCACTTCCAATTGATTGAGTTGTAAATTAGGATTGTTTGGGTGATCAAAATCTCTTATTTCAATATTGATTGAGCGAGTCAATCTTCTATTTATCATCATTTGTTCGGATTCAGAAAATCAACTCGTCAATCCCCATATCAACTCTATTAGAATTATGAAAAGATTGTGATATTCTTATTAATTAAACAAATGACTTGTACAAGAGTTTATATAAGCTAGATAATTAACGGTAACGTCATAGACTAACGTAACGTCAAACCGAATCCTATGCAACACTCTCCATTAAGTCCCTGCAACAACTTTGTAACGGCGTTTCTTCGTGTATCCTGATAGTCCCCCTTAAGTTGGCATGAAAATGTTTGAAATGCCGAGCTTACTCACAAGATTCTGAAACGGTCCTGGTTGCATTGCCTTGGTGAGGATGTCTGCAATCTGACAATCAGAACGAACATGAAGAAGTTTGAGAGTACCATCTGTAACTCTATCACGCACTATGTGACAATCCCTTTCAATGTGTTTCGTCCTTTCATGAAACACCGGATTATTAGCTATATGAATGGCAACTTCATTATCACAATACAATACAGTGGGAGATGGAGTAGGGAGCTGAAGATCCTGCATAAGACTGCGAATCCAGAGTATCTCACAAACTGCTAAAGCCATAGCTCTATATTCAGACTCTGCTGAAGATCGAGATACAACGTCTTGTTTTTTTTTACTTCCAAGAGATAAGAGAGTCCCCAAGAAAAACACAATAACTAGAGACTGACCTGCTTGTGTCAGGACAACCACTGAAGTCTGCATCAGCAAAAGCTTTGAGTTCCATACTGGGGTCTGAAGAATAAAACAAGCCATGTCCAATTGTTCCTTTGATGTAGTGAAGTAGTTTAGTAACAGCTTGATAGTGAATTGTATGAGGCTCAACAGTGAATTGTGCCAACTTGTTCACTAAAAAGCAAATGTATGGTCTTGTGATGGTCAGATAAATGAGCTTGCCAACAATACTTTGATAGGTCTCCGGATTCTCTATCAATTCACCAACCTCTTTCGACATTTTCTGATTCGGTTCCATTGGTATTTTTGATGGTTTACAAGCCAATAAACCTGCACAATCCAGCAAATCAAGCGCATATGTCCTTTGACAAATAGAAATACCTGCACTAGACCGAGCTATTTCCAAGCCAAGGAAATATTTGGCTGCTCCCAAGAAGAACTATCAGTAGAATAGAACCTGTAACTTTTGTGAATAAAGTGTGATCAGAGTGATTTTTCAGAAATCCCAAACTCGGCAGTGTCTCTGCAAATTTCAAATATCACTGCCTTGAAGCTTGTTTAAGCCTTTAGAGTGACTTATTGAGTTTACAAACTGCATTTGGTGGTATAGAGTCCCCCTCAATAGAGACATATCCAGGTGGTAGTCTCATGTAAATTTCTTCATCTAAATCTCCATTCAAGAAGGCATTAGAAATATTGTAACATCCGCGAACCGAAATCTAGGTTTAGAGATTGCATCGGTCGATGCACTATATGCATCGATTGACGCAAGGTTGGTTTTCTGCGGACAAGTTTAACTTAAGCGCTGCGTTTTGGGTTAAGAAAACCCTTAACTCGATTTTTTGTCTCATTAGGCGAGTTTAGCCGTTTTTAAGAGAAAAGAAGAGAGGAAAAGAGTTCTTAAGCGTTTTGGGAGATTCTTGGAGGTTTGTGGCGTTTCCTGGTGAGATCCGAGGCTTAGAACGTTGTAGGAGCTTGCTAGGAGTGTTTTCTTGCTTGTTTGAGGTTCAGAATCGTTTTGGCAAAGGTAAGTGCATGACCATGGCTTATCTAAGCTGGAGATCTCTCTGATTTGCTTGTTATGTGTTGTTAGGCTTGTTAGATTGTTATTTGGGACGTTAGGAAGCTTTCTTGTGGCTTGGGATCCAATTTTGTGGTTGCAGGAACGAAGATCCAGCGAGAAGCTTTGGGGAAAACGATGCTCAGCATGTGCATCGGTCGATGCAAGTGCGAGGACGGCGCGTAAAATCTAGGGTTTTTGTATTATGTCGAGCATGCGTCGGTCGATGCAATGGGAGTATCGATCGATGCAAGTGAACCTTGCATCGGTCGATGCATATCATGCGTCAGTCGACGCAACTCCAACAGGTGTCGGTCGATGCATGCTTGGTGTCGGTCGATGCAGAGTCCTGGTTTGTTATTGTTGATTGTTGATTGTTGGTTGATGGTTAGAGATGTCTCTATTGCTTGTGTGTATAGCCCAGTAGATGGGAGGATTGCCTTACTGAGTGTTTATAAAATACTCATGCATTGTAATTTGTGTTTGTGGTGCAGGTAAAGGCAAAGTGTGATCGTGGAATCAAGGCAATGAAGAGGAAGATGTTCTAGGGACTTGATTGGTTGTTGTATGGCATTGCAAGGTTGCTAGAGTTGGGTCATTAGAAACATTGCTAGGTTGCTGGTTCTATGATTCCTGTTGGTTGAACTTTGGATATTGTTATGTTATAATTACTGGTTTATTATTGGATATTTATTGGATATTAGTATTGGTTATTTTCGCTGTTGATTGTGATTGTGATTGTGGTTAGGGGGCTAGTGGGTATGGGACAACTAGTTGTAAATTATTTATTATTATTTTTTATTATTTTTTATTTTATAAAAAAACGGGTTGGGTCATTTCAGTTTGGTATCAGAGCCCTTACGGTTCTAGGTTTGGGTTCACTAGGCTTTGTGTTGTAGATGTTTGGGATTTGCATGCTTTGATTGATTATGTGAGTTAGTCAATTGTGTGTGGCATGGAGTCCTAGAACATCCTCTTCGAGCCTACTGTGTGATTCCACGGTGAGTATATGTTTTTTTTTGTGTTGGTATAATTGCGTGTTTAGCCTTCTGTTCATGGTAGTGTAGATGGTTAGAGAGGATGCTGTTGCTGGTCGTGGTCGTGGACGCGGATGTGTTCGTGGACGCGGACATGGTCGTGGTAGGGGCAGAGTCCCAGTGGTTAGTGAGACTGCGGACCAGAGTGTGACAGCTCAGGGTGTTGGTGAGTCGCAGGGTGCCCAGGAGGATTCCATGAGTGTGGCCGGAGGGGGCGGTGTTGATGCTCCAGTGGCCGGTGATGCTAGGGTCCCGGGTTTGGGGGTCCCAGCAGGAGGAGTCCCTGGTGTTGATCTTGCGGGCTTGTTAGCACAATTGTTGGAGCAGTTGCCAGCAGTAGTACTGGCTCAGGTTCAGGTAGTGCCACCAGTGGTGGCGGAGGAGCGGCAGCCAGTGGCTGCGGATGGAGGAGCACATGGACGTTATTTGTCCATGCTCAAGGAGATGAAGGGCATCGAGACTGCGCAGTTTTCGGGTGGTACAGATCCTACTGCTGCAGATGCGTGGAGGACGAGTGTGGAACGTAACTTCCAGACTCTGAGATGTCCTGAGGAGTTTTGGGTGGACATAGGGGTCCACCACTTGATTGGTGATGCTCAGGTGTGGTGGAGATCAGTGGCTGCTAGGAGAGTGCAGAGGGAGATTACTTGGGCTGACTTCATGGGGGAGTTCAACCGCAAGTACTTCCGAGAGAGGCATTTGACCGGTTGGAGGTGTAGTTTCTTTAGTTATCTCATGGGACGCTGAAAGACCCCAACCCCGGCCATCTATGACCGGAAAGGTTCTCTCGTCCAATTTTTCTACTTAGTCATATTTTAGGGTCCATTCTTTAAACAAAGTTCATTTACACATTCTGTGATTTGATCTTTACAGTCTATATGATATAAACTTAGCGTAAAGCAAACATTCGATATTGTATTAATAATCAATGGATTTGATACAACTTATGAGTTTGCATAATAAGCTAGTACAAGTTGTATAATCGATCCTAGCTACCCTTATAACCACCACTCATCTTCCGAGAAAGTCCGAGAATTGCCGATAGCTGCCGAGTGCATCCGAGAAAAGTTAACGGAAATGCCGAGATGGACGAGAATTGCCGAGAGCTGACCGACGAGCGACCAAGAATGCTAACCGAACCACTAAAAAGTCTTCCCACCACCAAATTGTCTAAGTCAAGAGAGACTTTGTGGAAGATTATTTTAATCTTCAAGGATTAGTGGAAGATAGTAGTGATTATTTTAATTAAGGAAGAGTTAGTGGGATTTTGTGGGAAGATTAATTAAATCAAGAGAAGTTAGTGGAGTTAGTGGAGAAATTATTTAATTCAAGGGGTGTTAGTGGAGTTAGTGGAGAAATTAAATAATTCAAGGAGGGTTAGTGGAGCTTAGTGGATGATTAAAAAAATCAAGAGAGTTTAGTGGGAATCAAGGTGTCTAGCTCGAAATCTCTCCAAGTGTGATGACATGCTCTAATAACACTAAGAAGAAGAGAACACTCCACATGCATTGGTTTCCTCCACCGCCCAACCTCTCTATAAATAGCTCCTCATCTCTCTCATTTTCGCACAAGTAAAGAAGGGGTAAGGAGAGAAAGTGAGCGAGAGAGAAGAGAGAAAGAAGGGTGTTGCCACGAGTGAAGGAAGAGAAGAAGAGAAGACGCAAGACGAGACTATCGACCAAGGTTTAATCGATAAGGAAATCGATTCTAACCGAAGAAGAGATCCAAGTGTCCCGCGAGAGGAGCTTCATCAAAGGAGACCGGTCATCGACGGTTTACTGTGAGTTCATGCACATATTTTGCCGGCTTAGATGGAGGATCATAGATATCCATCTAGTGCGCGGATTGCATGAATCATTTAGATGCATTTACTTGAAATTCTTTTGTGTTTTTCTTGTTAAGTTTCATGCGAGATGAGGTTAAGCCGGTTGCTAGTTCGAAACGTTCTAGCAACAAGGGCGATAATGAGTTGGAAATACTTGAAAATTTATGAACGTAAATCATATAAACTCAAGTATAATTTGAGGTGAGGTTATAATGCGCATTAGTCCGCGGGAAATTCCGACTATGCGTAGTATAACTTGGTATTGTCATCTTTCCCATTCCATACCACATGCAGCCGCGACATGCGACCCATGTGCGTGAGTTTGTAGGGTTGGTTACGAAGAGTTCGGAGGTTACTGGGCTCGCTACCCTGGCCGAGGCTGTCTACACGACGGTGTGGCTTTGAGTGAGATCCGATCGCATGCCTTAGTGGTTGCGACTCGGTGATACATGAGGGGTTTAGGGAAAGGATGCATACCGGGCCCTATAAACTGGAACTTGTTAAAAACTCTTGTTTTATTTCAAGTTTAAAGTGTTGCATGTTGCATGCATGTCGTTGCATGCCAATGCATATAATTGCGATTGATTGTAGAATATTTTTGCTTAGCTTATCAGCTTCCGCTTGTGATCTCTGATTGATTATTGTGTTGTGTGCTTGCTTGTCAGTTGTTTTTATCTGCTTGCATGTTGGATCAAATGCTCGCATGTTGTTTTTATCTGCTTGCATGTTGATAGTTTATGCTTGCATGTTGTTTGTTGATGGGGTTTGGGATTGGGGTTTAATTCTTTGCAGGAACCCTGAGCTCACTAAGTAATCTTAGATTACTTATGATAATATTTTGTGCTGCAGGTAACCATAGAGTGAACTAGAGGGCGTGGTGAACGATAAGACTCCGGAGTAGTTTTGTTTGGTGTCTATTGTAAAATTCAAAGTATGTTTTGTTGCGAACCAAACTTTGGCGCTAAGCCTTGTTAACCTTTGGTGTAATCATCAGTAGTAAACTCTTCTAAGTTTTAATGTAATCGGATTTCTTTTATTTCAAACGAGTGATACTGATATAGACTTTGTCCAAGTCGGCTCAACACACGGCTTGTCTGTAGGGTTGTAAAGCCTTAAGGATGGGTCGTGTGGTCGGGAATCTCGTCGACGGACCGGCCAAGGGGCTTCATTCGTTCTTGTACCCGGTCGGATTGTTGGCGAATGTTTCTCAAGTAGCGTCTCGGGGCTGTTCTATGGCCTTGGTGGTCATAGTATAGTTCGGGGGCGTTACAACGGTGGTATCAGAGCATGGTTATGATGCTATATATTACTCGCGTTTTCAAATGATTTATCGAGTCAAATGGTCGCAGTAGACACTTAGGATAATCCGGATCATTCATTACTTAGGGTTAGATGGGATTAAGTAAACCCTTTGTTGATCGTGGATGCAGATGTCTCGTCAAGGATCCGAAAGGTCTAGGTCGACACATCGTTCGCCGGACACAGGGAGGGGTTCAAAGACATATTTCAACCAAACATGTTTATGCCGGAATGGAATATACCTGGCGCGACGCCAAGATACCCACCATCAAGTTCAACTCGATTTAGTACACCGGAGGGTATGTACCCGCCAGGATTTTCACCATTTGGACCATTCGCTACCTATCCAAATCCAAACAAGCCAAGGGGAGACCGAGTGCATGGAGAAGGACCGAGTGAGCCGAATGTGCCGGAGACTCAGTAGACACTTAAGATGATTCAAGACCTCTTGAATCACATGATCCAACAACAGCAGCAGGACCAAGCAAACCGTGCAGCAGAAGACCCATCCGACCAATTTCTAAAACGAGTAATGTTGTTGAGGAACTTAGGATTTCGAAAGTTCAAAGGAGACCCGAATATTGTGTTAGCAGACGCATGGATAAAAGAACTGGAAAATAATTTTGAAATGACAAGGTGCCCAGAGGAGTTTAGGAGACCGGTCGCGGTTAACTTTTAGGAGGAAGATGCTCGGGCATGGTGGGATACCGTAGTTCCTCGCTACCGATTTCAGACTATAACGTGGAGAATCTTGAAAAAGGAGTTTGAGCTGAAATACTTTCCACCAGAGTCACGTGATCGACTAGAAAATCAGTTCCTGCAACTGGAACAAGGTGAGATGATTGTTCGAGCTTATGGAAGAGTTTTTACAAGACTTCGGAGGTACCTGTACCAAGGAAACGACGACGAGTTAGCTATGGTCCAGAGATTCTTTAACGGACTCAGGCTAGATATAAAGGGAAGGTTGCACGCTGTGACATACCGGAGTGTCACGGAAGTAGAGGAGAGGGCTGTAAGTGTTGAGGAAGCCATTGAGACCGAGAATGAGATTTCGGCTCAGGAGAAAAAGAAGGGACCAGTCCAGCAGACTAAGATTGTGAACACCCGGAAGATGAATCAAGTAGCAGGACAAAATTGGGGTGCAGGCCGCGGTAAAGTTAAAATGAATGTTAACCAAGGAGGTCGTAATGTGAGCAGCATGGATCCACGAGGATGTTATGTGTGTGGTCAAGTAGGGCATTTTGCTCGAGTTTGCCCAACAGTTGAGGAAACAAAGAGTAACAACCTATCAACTGTCACATGTTTCTACTGTGGCGAGTTAGGGCACTATGCGAACTCATGTCCATCGAAGCCGGCCAAACCGAATGCCCAAACTGTGAACCGTGCGCAGACAGCAAACCAAGTGAAGGAACCCCCAGCGAAGAAGCAAGCAACCCCAGCAAATGTTTTTGCTTTAGGAGTAGAGCCACCTAAACCTCAGCAGGCCGCGAAGGGTCCTATAACAGGTTTGATTGGGTTCTAACTCTCTTGTGATTGGTTGTGATTGCTTGTGTGTTTGTGTGATTAGTTTTAGCATTGCATTTTGTTATATTTGCTTTGCGTTTAGGAACTTTACTTGTTGGTGGTAACCCCACACATGTACTGGTTGATTCGGGAGCGTCCAATAGTTTTGTGACTCCCGAAGTGGCTGACAAGTTCGGAGACTTGTGTGAGGAGGAGGAAGTAAACATCAATGTCTACACTGTTGGTAATCATCCACCGCTGAAGACAAGAAGATGGATCAAGGAAGTGTCGTTAGTCTTGCAAGATACGAACCTCCCGGTAAATCCTCTAGTGATGCCGTTAGATAGGTTCGATGCTATTTTGGGAATGGATTGGTTATCGGAACACCAAGCCCATATAGACTGCAGTAGGAGCAGAGTTATATTTTAAAATGGGGGAAGGACACCTCTAGTTTTCAACGGGATCAGCCCGAGTAAAACAGCATACTTCGCATCGGCAGCAAGAATTGGAAGATCGATGGAAGAGAATGAGGTTTATCTAGTCACACTTACCGCTATGGGAGGAGATGACAAGGAAGGCATGGAAGTTGAGGATATTACCATAGTCAAGGACTATGAAGACGTGTTTAAACCGTTGGAAGGATTGCCTCCACCAAGGAGCCATCCTTTTACCATAAACCTTGAGCCTGGAGCTACCCCGATTGCTAAGGCACCATATCGCATGGCACCAGCCGAGTTGGCTGAACTCAAGACTCAGTTAGAGGACTTGTTGGAGAAGGGTTTTATACGACCCAGTTCATCGCCATGGGGAGCCCCAGTGCTATTTGTTAAGAAAAAGGACAGAAGCATGCGCTTGTGTATTGATTACCGAGGAATCAATAACATAACCATTAAGGACAAGTATCCTTTGCCAAGGATTGATGAACTGTTAGATCAACTCGGAGGAGCAAGTTGGTTTTCGAAGATTGATTTAGCCTCTGGCTATCATCAAATCTCGATTGCGGAACAAGATGTGATGAAGACAACGTTTCAAACAAGATATGGCCAGTACGAGTTCGTAGTAATGCCATTTGGAATTACCAATGCACCGGCGGCATTCATGCGGTTAATGAATGAAGTTTTTCATGATTACCTGGATCGATTCATGATAATATTCATCGATGACATCCTTATATACTCGCGAAGTGCGGAGGAGCATGCAGATCATTTGACGAAGGTGTTGGAGAGATTAAGGGAGATGAAGCTGTTCGCGAAGTTCAGCAAGTGTAAGTTCTGGCAAAGGGAAATTGGGTTTCTAGGGCACCGAGTTTCGGAGCAAGGTGTGTCCGCTGATCCAGAAAAGATTGCCGCAATCCAAGATTGGCCAAAACCAACCTCAGTGACAGAAGTTAGAAGCTTCTTAGGCCTTGCAGGCTATTATCGGAAGTTTGTGAAGGGATTTTCATCCATTGCGAAACCGTTGACACGACTTACTGGGAAAGGAGTACCTTTTATATGGAGCGAGGAGGTAGAGGAAGCTTTTAAGAAATTAAAGGGAGCGCTGACAACAGCACCAGTGTTAGTCCTACCCGAGCCGAACCAACCGTATTCTGTGTTTACAGACGCATCTGTAGGGTTGTAAAGCCTTTAAGACGGGTCGTGTGGTCGGGAACCTCGTCGACGGACCGGCCAAGGGGCTTGATTTGTTCTTGTACCCGGTCGGATTGTTGGCGAATGTTTCTCAAGTAGCATCTCGGGGCTGTTTTATGGCCTTGGTGGTCATAGTACGGTTCGGGGGCGTACATGCATGGGTTTCCTCTTCGAGGAAATGGACGAAAATTTCCTTTTGATACTCCTCCGGGCAGCGAGTGGAGTGGAAATTCCTTACAAGTCGGCTCCGCCACTCGTCAGCAACAATCGGATCCGAACTCCCCTGAAAATATTTTGTTTTCAGTCTCGAGATATGATCCAATGCATCCAAGTAGTCCCTTCTCTTTCTCGGAGAATCTTCAGGATCCACTTCGATGGTCTCTGATATGATCGTGGCAAGCAAGGAGCCAGAGGCTGCAGAGCAACCGGAGGTGGTGGGAAGGATCACTCGTTCAAGAGCTAAGGAGATGGCCAAGGAAGCTCATTCACTCATAGTTGACGGGTCATTCAACCTACCAAAGATCCAAGTCTTCAACATATCCACCTTGAAGACTTCACCCGGTAATGAGGACTAGGTAACTTAGGTGTGAAGTTTGTACTCTTTTTCCCATAGCTGAGTTTTGTCCCAATGGGTTTTCTCAGCATGGTTTTTAATGAGGCAAATGGATCACTACGTCGAGTTATCTAAAAATCATTACCAAAGGGGAATAATGTACTTTTGTACTAATTCAAGTGACTTCCGTAGTACTACAGGTCACTTGGACGTTTTGTTGTTTTCTTATTTCCTTAAAACGTCTTGTTGTTTTAGTTTTGCACTTCTTGTTGTTTGGAGTGTCGAGCCCTAGGGTGTTTAAAACCCAAAGCTACGCCTCTTTTGTTCTTTAGCGAAGAAGTATGTTGTAAACATGTTTTGTGAACTTTCTTCTCTCAATTTGAATTCTCGAATGCGTTCTTGATTTCTGGGTTTCTATACACCTTGTGATTCAGAAACTCTTCACTTGTTACAATCCATATCACCACCTAAATAATCTATCTCCATCTAATCATTGTTCTATCATTCGATCATCACCATATCCCTCAATATTCACGATCTCGCATCATCATCTCCACCGTATTTGCCACTTCCGCACCATCATCACCGAGTCTCATCATCATTCATCAGTCTACAGCCTTCATCAGAGTTTCTATTCTAGGGGAGATCCTATCATGTGGTATCAGAGCCAACTCTGTGCCAAGGCTAAGCGATTCTAAGAACCCTAATCTCTTGAGTTTTTGCTTAATTTTGTTTGTTTAGTTTTAGGGTTTGAATTTTTGAGTTTCGTTTGTGTCTAGATCGAATAGGGTTTAGTTTTTTTGTTGATTCGTTGAGTTTAGGAGTTAGTTTTGTGTTGTTTCGAAATTAGACTGCAATTAGGGTTTAATTATTTCGAGTCTGTTCGTTATAGGGTTGGGTGTCGATCGATTCTCTTGTGGTGTCGCTCGATACTAGGTCTGCAGTCGTGTGTTTTTCTTGTTTAAATTTCAGAGTCTTAGAGTTTATTTCCGTTTTACTCATTCAAAGAACAAGTTACTGCGAGTTTCTTTTTTGGATTGCAGGTACAATGGAGCTATCTCCAGAAGCTATGGAAGCTTTGAATCAAGCCATGTCTAAGCAAATAGCTGAAGCAAACAAGTTAATGTCTACTCAGTTTCAGCAACAGATGGAGCAGCTCAGTAACAAGTTTGAGAAACAGTTCAAAGACATAGCTCAAGCATCTAGTGCTTCAGAACATAGTTCTACAGAACCGCCTAGTCCTAATGAGGCCCTTCATTTAGCTAAAGGAAAGGCTCACGCGGGAACCTCTTCCAAGCATACACGGGTCAGAACAGCTAAGTCACCTACTGGGGGAAGAGAGACTTGTTTCAATCAGAGGAGAAGCACTCAGGATACAGAAAGAGAACAACGCAGAACCGGCAGAGGTCATATACGCCCAAAACAAGCTGAACAAGTAGCTGGGCATCGAATCTACATTGAGTCAGATAGAGAGTATTCTGAAGAAGAAGAAGTTTCAGATCATAGTCAAGAGACAATGAGGGGAAACCGAAACAGAGATCATGGCAGGGATTATGATCCTTTGAGGCAGCAGCTGAAGCACCTTAAAATTCAGTATCCTTCTTTTCATGGAACCAATGATCCAGAAACTTATCTAGAGTGGGAAAGGAAGATGGAGTCCAACTTTCAGGTTCAACGTACTTTTGAGTTGAACAAGGTGAAGATAGCCATATCCGAATTCAATGGCTATGCTTTGTTGTGGTGGGAGCAGTTGGGGCTTACTAGACATCGACAGAGAGAGCCTGCTATCACTACATGGGAACAGTTAGTCACGCAGATGAGGAAGAAGTTTGTGCCTACACATTATCAGAGGGAGATTCTTAACAAGCTTAGGCGTCTCATTCAAGGCACTAAGTCTGTTAGAGACTACTATCAGGAGCTGGAAACACTTATGATCAAGGCTGATCTAAGGGAAAGTGAAGACATGGTTATGTCGAGGTTTCTTGGGGGTTTAAACAGAGAGATTCAAGACAAGGTAGAGTTGCAGGACTATGAGGATGTGCAAGAAATGGTACATAAGGCAGAGCTGATTGAATCACAGATCAAGAGAAAGGGAGTAAGGTCTACATTCACGCCTAACATGTCCAAGCCGAGGGAGTTCAGCAAACCCGCCTTCACCAAGGACAGCAAACCCGTGAAAGCCAGAGTCAAAGAGGAGGTTAAAATCGACTTCAAGCCCAAGAGTAGTACCTCTACAAGTCATATTAGGTGTTTCAAATGCCAAGGAATGGGACATTATTCCAGAGACTGTCCAAACAAGAAGATGTTTCTTCTTAAAGAAGGAGGAGAGGTTGTGCCAGTAGACAGTTCAGAGAGTGAATCAGTCTGAACTCTATGAAGAAGGTGAACCAGCAGTCATGGGAGAGATGTTGGTAGCACGCAGAGCTTTAAGTGTTCAGGTTCACCTAGATGATAGAGGACAGCGTGAGAACCTATTTCACACACGGTGTATGGTTCAAGACAAGGTCTGCACATTGATCGTTGATGGTGGAAGCTGTACTAATGCAGCTAGTGAAGAGATGGTACAGAAGCTTAATCTCAAAACTACTTCACATCCAAGACCTTATCAGCTACAGTGGTTGAACAACAAGGGAGCTTTGACAGTTTCGCAGCAAGTGATGGTGAAACTAGCGATTGGGAAGTATGAGGATGAGCTGCTTTGTGATGTTATTCCAATGAAATCAAGTCATATCCTTTTGGGAAGACCATGGCAATTCGACAGAAGAGTGTTTCATGATGGTTACACCAACAAGCAAACGTTTGAGTTCAAGGGACGCAAGGTTACTCTTCTACCGCTTACACCCAGCAAAATCTACAAGGACCAACTTCACATGAACCGCAAGGATACAGAAAAAGTGTCACACAGCCTGTACATCAATCACAACGAGTTCAACAAGCTATTTGATCCAGAGATGACCACATTCATGTTTGTGTACAAAGAGACACTCACCAGTACTAAGTCAGCAGGAGAGCTTCCACGCGAGATGATAGAGATTATAGAGGAGTACAAGGATTTGTTTCCAGACGAGATACCTCCAGGCTTGCCTACAATACGTGGGATAGAGCATCAGATTGATTTGGTACCAGGTTCAGCTCTACTGAACAGACCAGCTTACAGAACTAATCCAGTAGAAACTAAAGAGCTTCAGAAGCAAGTAGAAGAGCTGATGAGTAAGGGACATATCCGAGAGAGTCTCAGTCCATGTGCAGTACCAGTATTGCTTGTACCAAAGAAAGATGGTTCATGGAGGATGTGTGTTGACTGCAGAGCTATTAACAATATCACAGTGAAGTACAGACACCCAATTCCGAGATTAGATGACATGTTGGATGAGTTATGTGGATCAATAGTCTTCTCAAAGATAGATTTGAAGAGTGGGTATCATCAGATCAGAATGAAGGAAGGAGATGAATGGAAAACAGCTTTCAAGACCAAGCAAGGGCTCTACGAATGGCTAGTCATGCCGTTTGGTCTCACCAATGCTCCTAGCACCTTCATGCGATTAATGAATCATGCTCTCAGACCGTTCATAGGCATCTTTGTGGTTGTGTATTTCGACGACATACTCATCTACAGTAAAGGTCTAGAAGAACACTTAGAACACATCCACCAAGTTGTAAATGTTCTTCGTTCTCAATCCCTCTTTGCTAATTTTTCTAAATGTTCATTCCGTACTACTGAGGTTGTTTTCCTAGGCTTTGTTGTCAGTGCAAAAGGAGTTAGAGTGGACGATGAGAAGGTCAAGGCTATCAAGGAGTGGCCAACACCCAAAAACGTGGCAGAAGTCAGGAGCTTTCATGGACTAGCAGGGTTCTACAGACGATTTGTGCAAGACTTCAGTACTATTGCAGCGCCACTTACAGAAGTTGTCAAGAAGGATGTAGGATTCAGATGGGAGGAAGCACAAGCGAAGGCATTTTCAACCTTAAAAGAGAAGCTTATCTCTGCCCCTATTCTCTTACTTCCTGATTTTATGAAAACTTTTGAGATTGAATGTGATGCTTCTGGAGTGGGTATAGGTGCTGTTTTGATGCAGGATAGGAAGCCAGTAGCTTACTTCAGTGAAAAGCTAGGAGGATCAACGTTGAACTATCCTACATATGACAAGGAGCCGTATGCTTTGGTTAGAGCTCTTCAAACGTGGCAGCATTACCTGTGGCCCAAGGAGTTCGTTATTCACACAGATCATGAGTCCCTGAAGCATCTCAAAGGACAACAGAAGCTCAACAAGAGACATGCCAGATGGATGGAGTTCATAGAGACTTTTCCCTACACGGTTAAGTACAAGAAAGGTAAAGATAATGTAGTTGCAGATGCATTATCCAGGAGGTACACTCTCATTTCTACTTTGTCTTCTAAACTTGAAGGTTTTGATGAAATAGTAGAACTGTATGAGACTGACATCAATTTTGCTGAGAGCTATGGCAAATGCCATAAGTTTGCTTTTGAGAACTATTATAGGCAGGATGGATATTTGTTCTTTAAGGATAGAATGTGCATACCAAGAGGATCCATGAGAGATCTGCTGATCAGAGAAGCTCACGGAGGTGGATTAGCTGGGCATTTCGGAGTATCAAAGACTCTACTTGGACTGCAAGAACACTTCTATTGGCCTCAAATGAAGAAAGATGTTGAGAAGGTTTGTTCTAGGTGCCATATCTGCAAAATGGCGAAGGGTAAGGTACAGCCTCACGGCTTGTACACTCCTCTACCGATTCCTTCTCAACCTTGGACTCATATTTCTATGGACTTTGTTCTTGGCTTACCTCGAACCAGAAATGGTAGAGATTCTATTTTTGTTGTGGTTGATAGGTTTAGCAAGATGGCTCACTTCATTGCAAGTCACAAGACGGACGATGCTGTTATTGTAGCTAACTTGTTTTTCAGGGAAGTAGTACGCCTACATGGAATGCCTCAAGTAATTGTTTCAGACCGAGATACCAAGTTTCTAGGACACTTCTGGAGGACGTTATGGGCTAAATTAGGAACCAAGCTTTCATTCTCAACCACATGTCACCCGTAAACAGATGGACAAACCGAAGTGGTGAACAGGACGCTATCGACACTCCTCAGAACCTTAGTGAGAAGCAATCTCAAATCATGGGAAGAATGTCTACCACATGTGGAGTTCGCATACAATCACGCTAAGCATTCTGCTACCCTATTTTCTCCTTTTGAAATTGTTTATGGTTTTAATCCACAATCACCTCTAGACTTGATCCCTTTACCTTTAAGTGTGAAGTGTAGCTTTGATGGCAAAGAAAAGGCTGAACAGGTGAGGAGGATACATGCTAAAGCTAAGGAGAACATAGAGAAAAGGACCAAGCAATATGAGAAGTATGCGAACAAGGGTAGAAAGGAGCTCATTTTTGAAGAATTAGTGTGGATTCACTTACGCAAGGAAAGGTTCCTAGAAGAGAGGAAGAGCAAGCTTCTACCACGAGCTGATGGCCCATTCGAAGTCATCAGGAGGATCAATGACAATGCATATCAGATTGATCTTCAAGGTAAGTATACCATATCATCTACATTCAATGTTTCTGACTTGCTCCCTTATTATGCAGATTCCGATTTGAGGACAAATCCTTTTGAAGAGGGGGAGGATGATATGATCGTGGCAAGCAAGGAGCCAGAGGCTGCAGAGCAACCGGAGGTGGTGGGAAGGATCACTCGTTCAAGAGCTAAGGATATGGCCAAGGAAGCTCATTCACTCATAGTTGACGGGTCATTCAACCTACCAAGGATCCAAGTCTTCAACATATCCACCTTGAAGACTTCACCCGGTAATGAGGACTAGGTAACTTAGGTGTGAAGTTTGTACTCTTTTTCCCATAGCTGAGTTTTGTCCCAATGGGTTTTCTCAGCATGGTTTTTAATGAGGCAAATGGATCACTACGTCGAGTTATCTAGAAATCATTACCAAAGGGGAATAATGTACTTTCGTACTAATTCAAGTGACTTCGGTAGTACTACAGGTCACTTGGACGTTTTGCTGTTTTCTTATTTCCTTAAAACGTCTTGTTGTTTTAGTTTTGCACTTCTTGTTGTTTGGAGTGTCGAGCCCTAGGGTGTTTAAAACCCAAAGCTACGCCTCTTTTGTTCTTTAGCGAAGAAGTATGTTGTAAACACGTTTTGTGAACTTTCTTCTCTCAATTTGAATTCTCGAATGCGTTCTTGATTTCTGGGTTTCTATACACCTTGTGATTCAGAAACTCTTCACTTGTTACAATCCATATCACCACCTAAATAATCTATCTCCATCTAATCATTGTTCTATCATTCGATCATCACCATATCCCTCAATATTCACGATCTCGCATCATCATCTCCACCGTATTTTCCACTTCCGCACCATCATCACCGAGTCTCATCATCATTCATCAGTCTACAGCCTTCATCAGAGTTTCTATCCTAGGGGAGATCCTATCAGTCTCCGTAACAATTTTGCTACGTACCGCTGGTACCACGGCATCCGGTACCAACGCCTTTGTGAGCACGTCCAACTGCGCCATCATTGCCTTCATCGTTTCCTACTGTTCCTGGGGCGATGGTACGGCATTTTGTTGCCCATTCACATTTGTAGCACCCCTACTCTCCGGCTTATTATTATCTGGTTGTTTCTCTCCAGCCACAGGTCCGGGTGGATTCCGAGTGTCCGTATTCCTTGCCTCTGCGTCGACTAGTGTCTCGACAGCGTCAATGGTCTCATCGGCCACCAGTTTATCCTTCTTCCTCTTTTCCTTTTTGCTCTTACCCATCTGCAAAACTTCTGCATTAGTCACGGTTAAGTTAAATAACCGCAAAAAGTAAGAACAACTACCGCGAGATCCCATAAAGCCGATGAGTGGTGATACCCAAAACCTGCACTACTGGTCCTAGAACCAAGCATGCTCTGATACCAACTTGAAAGACCCCGACCCCGGCCATCTATGGCCGGAGAGGTTCTCTCGTCCAATTTTTCTACTTAGTCATATTTTAGGGCCCATTCTTTCAACAAGGTTCATTTACGCATTATGTGATTCGATCTTTAGAGTCTATATGATATAAACTTATAGTAAAGCAAACATTCGATATTGTATTAGTAATCAAAGGATTCGATACAACTTATGAGTTTGCATAATAAGCTAGTACAAGTTGTATAATCGATCCTAGCTACCCTTATCACCACCACTCATCTTCCCGGCCATGAGACTCGCGCCTAAGCCTTTCCTTTCCCGCGATCACCCTCCTTTTCTGAAATCCAAGTAGCCATCAATAACTTTTCCCTTAGGCTGTACAATGTCATGCTAAGTTCTATACATCCGTCCAGTACAGTGGTTGGCCGGTAGAGAGTTATCCCGCGCATCAGTTCGGACGGTGTACCGAGGAATCTATACCGATCCCTGTTCAAACGCCGAGCCGTGTTTACTTTTCTCCGTCCATACCGTCTGTACTTGGACACTCCAGAGGTTACACCAATCGGTGGGAGGTAGCATGCGCATCAGTTCGGTCATATCACGGTGAACCTAGCGGTTCCCAATCCACTTCCGAGCCGCACCCCCTTTCCTCCGACCAACTGGACCAACCGAAGCATAGTATATGCTTATGCTCGATGATGCAACTACCCAATCCCTTAGAACCCATAGAAACGGTATTTCACCGTACCTCCATCGAACAAACCTTACTCGCCGACTCGATCCCTTACCCGAACAGGTACACGATCACCTGCTTCGAGTAACCCCTCGAGTTGTTCATACTTCATTTTCTTACTCGATCATCCCACCCAATCCTGTACTTGTATGCTTGCATCGAGTGCTTAGGTCGTGTGGTTTCTTGTTTACTTTCTTTTCTTTTATTTATTTTAGGACTGTTAGATCAAAACCCTATTTGCTTGGCTTGATTTGCACTGTTCTGATCATATCCTTCCTGCTAGCAATAAACAACCACTTGGATTGATACCCTGGGTAAAAATCCCGCTTATCAGATGACGATCCAGGGGCGCGCTGTAGGGTGGCAACCCAAGAGACAAATATTGGACTTCCTATTTTATATGGCATGCGGGCTTAGGCCCGATGAGGAGCCAACATTATGTCATGCAGACTTAGGTTTGATTAGGAGCCAATAAAAACTCAAGGTTTAGACCTATGAGTCAAGAAAAGTCCAAAAGTCGAGAACAAAAGTCGTGAGTTTATCCCCTAGAGGTGACCTTCCGTAGATCAGTCAGAGGAGTGTGGGCCGTGAAGATGGTTGCACGGGGGTCCTTGGGGTATGGTTGTTCGAGATTCGAGGATGAATCTATGTTGGTGGGGGAGAATTGTAACATCCGCGAACCGAAATCCTGGTTTAGGGATTACATCGGTCGATGCAAGGTTGGTTTTCTGCGGACGATTTTAAGTTAAATGCTGCGTTTTGGGTTAAGAAAACCCTTAACTCGAGTTTTGTCTCATTAGGCTAGTTTAGCTGTGACAACCCATCCGCGGACTCCACTAGTCCCCCGCTAGCTGCCCCAACGGGCCATCCGTGGACACCGCTAGCCCCCGCTAGCCATCCCAACGGACCCCAAGCTGGCCCTGCAGGGCATCGATCCTAACCCATCACTATGGATATCCTAGTCCACCAGTAGGTTATTGGTGCGCCAGGCGTTCCTCGAAGGTTGTTAAAGGGTGCGGACCAGGGTTGGAGGAACGCATGGCGCAACAATAACCTACTGGTGAATTTGGATGAATCGTTCCATTCCACGGTGAGGGGTTAGGATCGATGCCTAGCAGGGCCAGCTTCGGGCCTTTGGGGGCAAGCTAGCGGTGGGCTAGTGGGGTCAGCGGGAAGGGTTGTCATATAAAAATCGATTTTTATTGTAACAACCTGTCCCGTGGACCCCACTAGCCCCCCGCTAGCTTCCCCCACAGACCGTCCGTGGACCCTGCTAGCGGGGGTCTAGCCTGCAGATCAATTGGTGACAGCTTGTCCTGTGGGAAGGTTGTTAAAGGGTGGGGATCAGGGTTCGAGGAACGCCTGGTGCACCAATAACCTACTGGTGGATATGGATTTCCACAGTGAGGGGTTAGGATTGATGCCCTGCAGGGCCAGCTTGGAGTCCGTTGGGGAGGCTAGCGGGGGGCTAGCAGGGTCCACGGACGGTCCGTTGGAGCGGCTAGCGGGAGGCTAGTGGGGTCCGCGGGACGGGTTGTTACATTAGCCGTTTTTGAGAGAAAATAAGAGAGGAAAAGAGTTCTTAAGCGTTTTGGGAGATTCTTGGAGGTTTGTGGCTGATATATCATGGTTTTTAGGTGTTTTTAGCCATGATATAAGTTTTATCTATAGAGTTTTTTTTGATGTTTTTAGAGTCTTTTTGAGTCTTTATAGGATTTAGCATGGATGGGAGCATAATGGAGCTAAATAGGAGGATTTGGAGCACATTCAAGCATTGAGGCTAAGCTGTGAAGTTGAAAGAAAAGTTCAGAGACTTGCATCGGTCGATGCAAGTGATAGTGTCGATCGATGCAGTGTCCACAAGACAAATTGGAAGTTTTCCCACAAGTTCTAAAGATTTACAAAATCGCTCCAAAGTTTTTCATATTTGCATCATCAGTCCCTGGACGTGTTTTAGGAATATAAATAGGTTTTCTAGGTCATTGTTAAGACCTAAGCTTTATTTTTCCCTGCAACTTTTTGAGAGAAAACCCTAAGAGATTTTTAGAGAGTTTTTTGGAGAGAAGAATCAAGACTCCTTCAGAGAAGATTCAGAACTCCTTTACTTCTTCTTTATTCTCTTTCTTAATGCAATTTATTCAGAATATGTTTTGTTTTTCATTGATTATGTCTGAGTAGATCTGCTTGTTAGGTTTAGGGTTTCTCATTAGGGATTTCATGGTTTATTAGATCTGTTATTATTTAGGATTCATTATCTTTCTTATTCTTCACCATAGGTTGTTTTTAATGCTAGATCTTTAATTAGTCATCTGGATTTAGATCTTAGGATTATTGATTGATATTAGAATATAATTGATTTTCCTCACAAAAAAATCTTTGGTGAGCAAAGTTACTTTTTGCAAAGAGATTTGAATTAGTGATTTTGTGAACTTATCTAAAATTGATTTTATTGCTGGTTTTTAACTTTAATTTTACAAAGCGATTTGAAATTTCGGGTTTAAAAACTTGGATAATATTTGCAGTGAGAACTGATTTATTTTACAATTGTGTTTAAAGTTCAAGAACGGTGCTTAATTAATGAATCCTGCTAGCTTAATTAATTAATTTGATTTTCCAAGATTTCCTGAGCATTTCCCTAGGCCTAACGTTTTTAATTCCTGAATTTATAACACTTTTTAATTATGTTTCTGCATTGTTTTTAAATTAATATTTTAATTAGCATAATTAAAAGATTATTAAATCTATTGGGTGAGTCTAGAGTTCTTGTGGATTTGATCCCTAAGTACTATAATTGATCTCTTAATTTGAGAGAGTAGCTCTAGGGTAAATTTGAGCATATCAGTGGTGTTTCTGGTGAGATATGAGGCTTAGAACGTTCTAGGAGCTTGCTAGGAGTGTTTTCTTGCTATTTTGAGGTTCAGAATCGTCTTGGCAAAGGTAAGTGAATGACCATTGCTTATCTAAGCTGGAGATCTCTCTGATTTGCTTGTTATGTGTTGTTAGGTTTGTTAGATTGTTATTTGAGACATTAGGAAGCTTTCTTGTGGCTTGGGATCGAGTTTTGTGGTTGTAGGAACAAAGATCTGGCGAGAAGCTTCGGGGGAAACGATGCTTGGCATGTGCATTGGTCGATGCACTTTGTGCGTCGATCGATGCAAGTGCAAGGATGGCATCTAAAAGCTAGGGTTTTCTTGTTATGTCGAGCATGCGTCGGTCGATGCAATGGGAGTATCAGTCGATGCAAGTGAACCTTGCATCGGTCGATGCATATCATGCGTCGGTCGACGCAACTCCAACCGGTGTCGGTTCGATGCATGCTTGGTGTCGGTCGATATAGAGTCCTGGTTTGTTATTGTTGATTGTTGATTGTTGGTTGATGGTTAGAGATGTCTCTATTGCTTGTGTGTATAGCCCAGTAGATGGGAGGATTGTCTTACTGAGTGTTTATAAAATACTCATGCATTGCAATTTGTGTTTGTGGTGCAGGTAAAGGCAAAGTGTGATCGTGGAATCAAGGCAATGAAGAGGCGGATGTTCTAGGGACTCTATTGGTTGTTGTCTACCATTGCTAGGTTGCTAGAGTTGGGTCATTAGAAACATTGCTAGGTTGTTGGTTCTATGATTCCTGTTGGTTGAGCTTTGGATATTGTTATGTTATAATTACTGGTTTATTATTGGATATTTATTGGATATTGGTATTGATTATTTCCACTGTTGATTGTGATTGTGGTTAGGGGGCTAGTGGATATGGGACCACTAGTTGTAGATTATTTATTATTATTATTATCATTTATTATTTTATTATTTTATAAATAAAATAAACGGGTCGTGTCATTTCAAATATCCAGCTGAGATAAAGACCAATTCAACTTTGCAGCAGCCCCAAGAAGCATTTTTACAGAAGTCAACTTAGCCACCGGTAAATATGTATCAATATAATCAAGACCTTCTTTTTGAGTGTACCCTTTAGCCACCAATCGAGCTTTATGTCGCTCTAGAGTGCCATCAGAATGATATTTGACCTTATAAACCCATTTGCAGCCAATAACATGCTTACCAGCAGGAAGAGAGCATATCGACCAAGTGTTAGTAGCTTCCAATGTTGTAATCTCTTCTCCCATTGCATTTTTCCAAACAATATGCTGCATAGCTTATGAATAGGTTGTAGGTTCAAATTCCCTTGAGATAGCGGTCAAGAAGAAATGATAAGGTCCAGATAATTTGTCATATGACAAATAGTGACACAGAGGGTAGAGTATATATGTGCTAATATGATAACAATGATAATCATGCAGATACACAAGTTGTTTCGTTTTCCTTGGAAAATAAATAACCATTTCGGTTAACTCATCGTTATCTGAAGACATATCAGCATTAACAGTAACTGAATCTTCTACAGCAACTGCATTCTCCGAATTTGGCTTAGACGTGTGAGTGATGGATGCAAAATCTTCTACTACAGAAACATCCTCAACACTGTCTTGTAGCTCAGTAACCTTATGTGCCTTGGGAATGATAGCAGTTGGTTTATCCACTGCTAAACCATTACCAAAATCAGACACAGAAGGAAACAAATCCTGAATTTGCTGTTTCATGTCTCCAATTGCCAGAGGAAATAACTCTTCATGCAAAATGACATGTCTTGATACGAAGACATCATGAGTTTCAATGTTCAGAAGTTTGTAACCCTTAACGCCAGAAGGATATCCCAGAAAAATAGAAGCTCTTGCTCTTGGAGCAAACTTATGTCTCTGTTGTGGCGAAGTAGAAGCATAAGCCAAACATCCAAATGTTCTCAAAGCATCATACTCTGGTGGTTTCTGCATTAAGATCTCAAAAGTAGACTTATTAGACAACTGCTCTGTAGGTAATCTGTTTATCATAAAAACTGCAGTTATGATGCATTCACTCCATTATTCAAGAGGTATATGAGATTGAAACATTAGAGACCTTGCAACCTTGAGAAGATGTTGGTGCTTCCTCTCTACCACAGAGTTTTGTTGGGGAGTCTCTAGACAAGAGTGGTAGGATATTATCCCTTTTTCTCTGTAGAACTTTGTGAAATTGAACTCTGGAGCATTATCTGAACGCACTGCCTTGATCTTCGTATCAAATTGTGTTTCAACCATTGAAACAAAACCATGTAACACAGTGATAGCTTCTAATTTGTTTTTGAGTAGATACACCCATGTTGCTCGAGAATGATCATCCACAATAGTCAAGAAATATTTATATCCATCATAAGAAGGCACAGAAAATGGTCCCCAAGTGTCAATGTGAATCAAATCAAAAACTTTATTAGTCTTATTATTCTGAGCTACAAAAGGCAAGTGTTTCTCTTTGGCCAGATGACACACTTTTCAATGAAGATGTTCTACAATATTCTCTTTTGGGAATGAAACAGATAAAGACTCTAAAATAGACTTGAGCTTTTGAGTAGAAGGGTGACCCAATCTTTGATGCCAAATATGAAAGTCTGACTTTACGAAGACACAGAATGTAGGAGTAGCTTGATGTGATGGCTGAAACTGCAAGTCCAAGAAGTATAGCTATCAGGATACACGGAGAAACGCCGTTACAGGGCTGTTGCAGGGACTTAATGCAGAGTGTTGCATAGGATTCAGTTGGACGTTAGTCTATGATGTTATCGTTAATTATCTAGCTTATATAAACTCTTGTACAAGTCATTTGTTTAAATGAGAAATTCACAAACTTTTCTTAATTCTAATATGGTATCAGAGCATTAAACTCTTTTCTCATTCAAAAGTTTGTTACAATTTTTCTCAAGAAAATTCTCTTTTTTCGGGACTTTTTTTTCAAAATCTGATCTTCTTTGCTCATTTCGCTTAAGCTTGTAGTGTTAACCTTATCCCCGCCGATCATCATCGTCATGGCGAAGAAAAGAACCAAACAACTCAGGAATCGAGCAATTTCTCAGGATTATGGAGAAGATTCACCGATTGTTCATTGCTCTGCTTCTCGCATCGAACAAACAGATCCGGTCCACACCTCCATGACTTGTCTTCCTCCAGATTCCGATTCGATTGACAGCTATCACAATCCATACTACTTACAATCTGGAGATCATCCTGGTATGTCGATTGTAACTGAGATTCTCACTGGAGATAACTATAATACATGGATAATTACTATGCGAACTACTCTAGAAGCGAAGAATAAGATTAGATTTGTTGATGGATCTCTTCCTCGACCTCATGAATCTGATACTTTGCACAAAATCTGGATTCGTTGCAATAGTATGGTGAAGGTTTGGATGCTGAATGTAGTTTCCAAACAAATCTATGATAGCATTCTCTATTTTCAAGATGCTGCTGGAATTTGGAAAGATCTTTATAGACAGTTTCATAAGAGTAACTGAAAGACCCCAACCCGGACCTCCCAGTGTCCGCGGTCACAGCTTCCCCTCGGCCCTATTCCCGGCCGAATATCTTTTAACCCGTCCACTTAGCTTTGGCTCACGGCCTTGCTCTGTGGACCTTTATACGCAGCGGAATATAACTTTACCCTGACCATCCCTTGTGCTTAGCCATACAACCAACCAACCCCATTGGCTTTGCACATATTAGGGATGGGGACTTATAGTCCCTTCGGTTCACGGTGAACGGTTGCTCTATCGGCTTCCCGTACCACTCGTGTCCGAAGCTTACCGGACATACCGTCCGTTGACCTATCGGTCATATCTTGGTACCCCCGGTCGACTCGTCGGTCTTGGTGTCAAAGCCAGGTCCGATCAAACGATCCGACCCCATAATCGAATCGCCGATCCATGGACCGAGCCGATACTTCCGACTGACTCCTCGACCACCCGACTGATCCATTCGACCTACGGCTCGTATCGTCGATCCTTAGATCGCCCGATCCGACTAGCGATCGAATCACCAGTCGACCCTTGATCGATCCTTCCGTGGACGCAGATCGTCAATGACCATTCGATCGGTCCGACACTATGATCGAACCGTCGATCGTCCTGCGATCAGTCCGACTCCATGTCCGAACTGCCGCTAATCCTTCAATCGGCTCGACCCAATTGTCGACCCGTCTTTCGTCTCATCGTACCGTTGATAGAGAGGTAGCGTGCGCATCAGTTCGGACGAGAATACTCGCCGAGCCGCACCCCCTTTTCTACTTCGGACTTGATGGACGATGGATGGACGATGATTTCGAAGACTGAAGGCAACACCCTCTATTTATAGGGTCCTGGCCGAAGTCTAGGTCCCAAAAGGCACCTGTCCGACGAGACCATTCGATCGTTCCTGTTCGATCGCACACGTTCGGCCGTGCTTGTCCGGCCGTGCCTGTTCGGCCATGACCGAACGTCTGTGTCGGTTCGGTCATGCCTCTTCGGTCATGCCTCTTCGATCATGACGCCTGTTCGGTCACGCCTGTCCGGTCGTGCCTGTTCGGTCACGCCTGTTCGGTCGTGCCTCTTCGGTCACGCCTGTTCGGTCGTGCCTGTTTGGTCACGCCTGTTCGGTCGTGCCTGTTCGTCCCTACCTGTTTGTCACCGCGTCCTCTGACCGACACGAGCTCTCCAGCTGACTCGTACAGTCCACTATTGTCCAGCTGGCCGAGCTCGGTCGAGCTTCCTAGCAGTTGGTCGAGCTGTGCGAGAGCTGTCCGCAGCTGACTTAACTTGTTCGTCGAGCTCGCGGAGCTCGTTAAGCTCATATTCCAGCTGGTTGAGCTAGTAGCTTAGCTACTTAAGCTCGTTTAGCTATCGATTTCCTTAAAACAAATTGCCCCTCTTTAGGATCGCGGGACGCGGGCGTTACAAGTCTACCCCCCTTAAAATGAATTCGTCCTCGAATTCGGTGGGTTTAGTAATTCTCGATCTTTTGGTCGCTGTTTCCCGACCCTCTGGTCGATATGCTATGTGTTCGACGTTTTGAACAATCGCTCGATTCACGGGTGCATCGTGGCGAACACATTCCCGTTCCCAAGCATGCTTTCGGTCTTATCAGCGATTTCATTTCGTCCGAACACATAGCATAATCACATACGTCCCCACAGAATCACGCATGCTCTGATACCAACTTGAAAGACCCCAACCCGGACGTCCCAGTGTCCGCGGTCACGGCTTCCCCTCGGCCCTATTCCCGGCCGAATATCCTTTAACCCGTCCACTTAGCTTTGGCTCACGGCCTTGCTTTGTGGACCTTTATACGCAGCGGAATATAACTTTACCCTGACCATCCCTTGTGCTTAGCCATACAACCAACCAACCCCACTGGCTTTGCACATATTAGGGATGGGGACTTATAGTCCCTTCGGTTCACGGTGAACGGTTGCTCTATCGGCTTCCCGTACCACTCGTGTCCGTTGACCTATCGGTCATATCTTGGTACCCGGTCGACTCGTCGGTCTTGGTGTCAGAGCCAGGTCCGATCAAACGATCCGACCCCATAATCGAATCGCCGATCCACGGACCGAGCCGATACTTCCGACTGACTCCTCGACCACCCGACTGATCCATCCGACCTACTGCTCGTATCGTCGATCCTCAGATCGCCCGATCCGACTAGCGATCGAATCACCAGTCGACCCTTGATCGATCCTTCCGTGGACGCAGATCCTCAATGACCATTCGATCGGTCCGACACTATGATCGAACCATCGATCGTCCTGCGATCAGTCCGACTCCATGTCCGAACTGCCGCTAATCCTTCAATCGGCTCGACCCAATTGTCGACCCGTCGCTCGTCTCATCGTACCGTTGATAGAGAGGTAGCATGCGCATCAGTTCGGACGAGAATACTCGCCGAGCCGCACCCCCTTTTCTACTTCGGACTTGATGGACGATGGATGGACGATGATTTCGAAGACTGAAGGCAACGCCCTCTATTTATAGGGTCCTGGCCGAAGTCTAGGTCCCAAAAGGCACCTATCCGACGAGACCATTCGATCGTTCCTGTTCGATCGCACACGTTCGGCCGTGCTTGTCCGGCCGTGCCTGTTCGGCCATGACCGAACGTCTGTGTCGGTTCGGTCATGCCTCTTCGGTCATGCCTGTTCGATCATGACGCCTGTTCGGTCACGCCTGTCCGGTCGTACCTGTTCGGTCATGCCTGTTCGGTCGTGCCTGTTCGGTCACGCCTGTTCGGTCGTGCCTGTTTGGTCACGCCTGTTCGGTCGTGCCTGTTTGTCCCTACCTGTTCGTCACCGCGTCCTCTGACCGACACGAGCTCTCCAGCTGACTCGTACAGTCCACTATTGTCCAGCTGGCCGAGCTCGGTCGAGCTTCCTAGCAGCTGGTCAAGCTGTGCGAGAGCTGTCCGCAGCTGACTTAACTTGTTCGTCGAGCTCGCGGAGCTCGTTAAGCTCATATTCCAGCTGGTTGAGCTAGTAGCTTAGCTACTTAAGCTCGTTTAGCTATCGATTTCCTTAAAACAAATTGCCCCTCTTTAGGATCGCGGGACGCGGGCGTTACAGTAACCTTCCTCAGATCTATAACCTTGAACAAGAGATAAACTCTTTGCGTTAGGGAAATATGTCCTTATCTGAATACTACACCAAGAAGGTCACTCTCTGGGAGCGTTTGGATTGTACTAAGAATCTGATGGAAAATGGTGGATGTCGGTGCTCACAAGTTATGAAGCTATTGGATGATTATGAGACCACACACATCACTCAGTTTCTTATGGGCCTCGATGATGATTTTGCTAATATCAGAGGGCAAATATCGAATATGAAGCCACGACCTAATCTCTCTGATATGTACAACACACTACAAAAAAACTCAACATTGATAGCACATTGTTATAGCTT
Source organism: Camelina sativa (assembly GCF_030686135.1). NCBI lineage: Eukaryota > Viridiplantae > Streptophyta > Magnoliopsida > Brassicales > Brassicaceae > Camelina > Camelina sativa. The sequence continues at coordinate 26,488,855 of NC_141899.1, read as the reverse complement.
GGTTTGCTCAACTGCTATTGAAGTTAAGTTACAATTTTGGTTATCATATAATAGCTATTCAGTAATGCTATAATAGAATTTCAATAAGCGGGAAACAAAAATCTCTAATTCCGCCAAATACTTAGGCAAAAATAAGACTTTTTGCCTTCACTCTCTCTAATTTCCCTCTTCCTCGATAAACCTTATGAGATAAATTTTTTGCCTTCACTCTCATTTCCCTCTTTCTCTAATTGCCGCATTGTTTCTCTCAAACCCTAAAATTGGATATGTTTTTCTTAAAATCGGGTTTGTTGGATATGTTATCGAATCTGTTTTAGCTTCATATGTTCTCTGAATCTGCAGATCTGTTATAACTTTACTGATTCTGTAATATTATATTGTTTTGCAAGTGTTGTCGAGTAAAACAATGGGAGTTTGAAGCTTATCTTTCTCTTATCACACAACAGGTTAGTACCATCTTCTCTTTGATTCTGTAAACCAATCGAGTTTGTTGTCTTTTTTGGTGTGTTTTCAGATTGCTTGGTGTAAAGTATACAAAATTATAGAGATTGTTTTGATTGAGTTATATATTATATGTGTTTGAGTTATTATATGTGTTTGAGTAGTTTGTTAATTGGTTCTAAAGGTTTAAATTAAGGTTAGAACTTATAATGGTGGACAAGGATTGGGTGCATATTTGCAGGTAAGAATTTTAGTTATGTAACTTAGATGTTAGTAGGTGTTTGGAGTCTTTACTTGGTTTTTTTTCGTTAACTCTGCAAAAAAATGAAGAGCTGATCCTGCGTATGAGAGAGGGGCTACAAATTTTGTACAAGCTGTGTATGTGGATATGGGAGACGTTGATTCGATTGTATGTCCTTGCATTGATTGCCGTAATATAGATCGACACACTAGCAGTAATGTATTTGATCATCTGGTAACAAGAGGAATGGATGAAGCATATAAGATGCAGTCTGATTGGTATCATCATGGAGAATTGAATCCAGTGGTTGATGGTGAAAGCAGTCAAAGTCAATGGAATGATGAGATTTTTGGATTATATCAAGCGGCTGAATATATGGATGAGGAGTTTGCTAATACGGATGAGTTGAGTCAGATTGCATAGGGTGAGGATTTGAAAGAAGATGAGTTCCTTGCAAAGCTTGTGGATGCTGAAACACCATTATATCCATCATGTGTCAACCATAGCAAGCTGTCAGCTATTGTATCACTGTTTAGACTAAAGACACATAATGGCTGGTCTGACAAGAGCTTCATTGATCTGTTGGAGACATTGGCAGAGATGTTACCAGAAGAGAATGTGCTGCACACATCACTACTATATGAGGTGAAATTTTTTTTGAAATCCTTTGATATGGGTTACCAGAAGATTCATGCATGTGTCAATGATTGCATCCTATTCAGAAAAAAGTACCAGACGCTTGAGAACTGTCTTAAATGCAAGGCTTCAAGATGGAAGACTAACATGCATACTGGAGAAGTAAAGAAAGGTGTCCCTCATAAAGTATTACGGTACTTCCCCATAATCCCACGCTTTAAGAGAATGTTTAGGTCTGTGGATATGGCTAAGGATTTAAGGTGGCACTTTTATAACAAGAGTGGCGATGGAAAACTCCGCCACCCTGTGGATTCAGTCACATGAGATCAGATGAATGCTAAATACCCTTCATTTGCATATGAAGAAAGAAATCTGAGGCTTGGACTTTCCACTGTTGGATTTATTCCATTCAACATGAAGAATACCATGTATAGTTGCTGGCCTGTTATGTTCGTAAACTACAATCTGCCACCTGACTTATGCATGAAGAAGGAGAACATCATGCTTACATTGTTAATTCCTGGTCCACAACAGCCGGGTAATAATATAGATGTCTACTTAGAACCACTCATTGAGGATCTACAACATATGTGGAACGATGGGGAGTTAACATATGATGCCATTAGTAAATCAACTTTTACTCTTAAGGCAATGCTGCTATGGACGATTAGTGATTTCCCTGCATATGGGAATCTTGCAGGCTGCAAAGTAAAAGGTAAAATGGGATGTCCTTTATATGGGAAAAAATACAGACAGTATGTGGTTGAAGTTCAGTAGAAAACATGTCTACATGGGCCATAGAAAGGGTCTGCCACCAACACATAATTTTCGGTGGAAGAAGTCTTGGTTGGATGGAAAAGCTGAACACGGGAAAAATAAAAGAGTATTAAGTGGGCAGGAAATTTCTCAACACTTAAAAATTTTCAAAAACAACTTTGGCAATTTGAAACAGTCTGCATGTAAGAGGAAAAAGATGGCATCAACTGGATTGGGTTCTAATAGTGAGGATTTATCTAGTGAATCTGAGGAAGATGAAGAGGAAGAGATAGACGAGGAGGAGATATCAAGATGGAAGAAAAGGTCAATCTTTTTCAGACTACTTTATTGGGAGGTGTGTTAAGTCTTCTGACATGTTCTATTTTATTCCTATTTTCAATTAGGCTTTGTTTGAGACTTATTTTTGTTTACTGTTTGTATGTTGGTTAGGAGCTACCCGTAAGATATAACCTTGATGTAATGCATGTGGAGAGAAATGTGGCTGTGAGTATAGTATCGACATTGTTGCATTGTGGGAAATCTAAGGATGGTCTTAATGCTCGCAAAGATCTGGAGGTCCTTGGTATTAGGAAGGAATTGCATCCTAAAACACAAGAAAAAATAACATACTTACCTACAGCAGTTTGGTCTTTGTCCAAGGGAGAGAAAAATATATTTTGTAGGCGACTTTTTGATTTCAAAGGCCTAGATGGATACTGCTCAAACATATCAAGAGGCGTATCACTACAAGACTGTAAGGTCACAGGTCTGAAATCCCACGATTATCACGTGATAATGCAACAACTTCTTCCAATTGCACTTAGAGGTTTGTTACCCAAAGGTCCGAGGGTAGCAATTGTACGCTTATGCGCATTCTTCAATCATTGTGTCAGCAAGTAATTGATAGGGATCAGATATTGGCAATGGAAGCTGAGATTGTTGAAACTCTTTGCATGTTTGAAAGATATTTTCCTCCAACTTTCTTCGATATCATGGTGCATTTGACGGTACATCAAGGACGTGAAGCTCGGCTAGGTGATCCAGTTCATTTTAGATGGATGTACCCATTTGAGAGGTATATGAAAGTTCTTAAAGAATATGTGAGAAACACTGCAAGACCAGAGGGGTGTACTGCTGAATGCTACCTTTCAGAAGAATGCATTCGGTTTTGTAGTGAATTTTTGAAAAAGACTACAAATTTTCAAGAAAAGATGGATATAAACACTGACTTTGAGAACAACACGGTTCTGGAAGGACGTCCAATATCTGCAGGCACTCAAATCACTTTTACTGAAACGGAGAAGAAAATAGCCCATATGACTGTCATACAAAATATGGCTGTCGTTGATCCTTATGTTGAGTAAGTGCCACAAGTTTCACAAATTTCTATTTATATATATTAATTATTATGGCTGTCGTTGACCCTTCTTGTTTTTTTTTGTTATCTTCCAAGTGAACATCTGCAGCATCTACAATAATCAAATGGAAGATGTAGACGAGATGTGTCAAGTTTATGGAGCTTGCATACTCATAATTTTGCATCATGGCTAAAAGAACAGGCTAGTTAGCACTGATCAGAATATATTTGTCTTGTTTGTTTCTATAGTTTTGCCTGTCCTCAATCAATTTTTTTTTTTTTTTTTTTTACAGATACCTCTTGATTCCAACAGACATGAGGAAACACTTAAATGGTTGGCATATGGTCCTCGTAGTTGTGCACGGTTGTATACAGGTTATATTGTGAATGGGCAGCGGTTTCACACAGTCTCAGTTGATAACAAAGCTAATTAGCTAGTTTTAATTAGTTAAGGCTAAGCTAATTAATCAACTTATATATATATATATATGCCTAATGTTATGTATTTTGGATTCAGACTTTACAACCTATGTTGAATGACTTTGTAGACTTTTGTTCTGAATGTTGAATTGGAGACAGGTTTATGTTTAATGATTTAAATCTCTACTTGTTCTGTTAATTGGTTTATAGATTTAAACAGGTTTATAGCTTTCTGGGAACAAATATAATTGGACAATAAAAAAAACAATTCAATTCATATATCATAGCTCTGATAATTTGTTCTGAAACAGTATACTACATCTAATAAAAATGCTATAAGTATATTATATATAATAATTCTCAAAAGTTATTGTATAAAAATATATTATAGCATTGAAGTCATGCTGCACCAATATATTTCAAAGCAAAAGATAATTGCTATTGTATAAGGACCTACGATAACAAAAATCTACGTGTTATATAATAACAAATAATAGCATAAAAATATTGCTATAGTATCTTTGCCAATCATAGCATACGCAAACAACGCTATCGTATGGGTGACACCTACCATGGCTGCCGGTGTCACAGCATTTGCGATTTCGCTGTGAAATACCTACCATAGCAGTTTTTCTGCGCTAACAATGTACATATCTCTTGTAGTGACATGTTGGAGCCTGATGAGGCTCAACAACAACGCACCAGTAAGAAGCCTAATCCGTCTTCTTTCCAAGTTAAAGCTCAGATGAATGCGTATCAACCAAAGGGATTTCAGAAACCTCAAATCTCTTGTACACATTGTGGTTTAAATGGACACACTATTGATGTATGCTATAAAATTCATGAATTCCCTCCGGGTTGGAAACCAAAAAATCAGAGACAGAACTCTGCTCAAAGGTTTAATGCACCAGCGGCAGCCAATCTTGCTCTTACTGATCCTGGATCAGACTATGACAGGGAAAAAACACTCAATCCTGAACAGTTACAATACTTGGTATCTTATCTCAACTCAAAGCTGCAGCCTCAACAATCTACAGGACATGCTCACGCTAGCTCCTCGACTGCAACTATCACTGAGATAACTTCTCCTGGTTCTTGGGGTCTGAATCCTATGGATTGCCAAATGACTCGTACATTCTTTCCTTCAATATTCTGCACATTGTCTACAGAGAATCAATCATATTTCTATTCTTTGTCTGACAACACAGAAAAAATGAATTCTTGGGTTATTGACACTGGTGCTACGCGTCATGTTACCCATGATTAAAGCTTGTTTCAGCATATGATACCTATTCACGATACAACAGTGAAGCTAGCTAATGGTGTTGGTGTGAGAATACAGGGTTTAGGAAATATAAAACTCAACGATAAGCTTTTGCTTATTGATGTTTTATATATCCCTCAATTCAAGTTCCATTTACTAAGTGCGAGTTCATTAACTGCAGAGATTAAATGTGGCTTGTGGTTTGACACTTATGGTTGTGAAATTCAGGATCTTACAAAGGGGTTGATGATTGGCAGAGGTAGATTACACAACAAGCTTTACTTCTTTGACTTGCAGTGTCAGCCATCAGATCAAGTTACTCCTACATTTTGTGTCTCAATAAAGTCAGACTTTCATATTTGGCATCAAATAATTGATTTGCAAGATAGTGTGGAGGCTAACTTGCTAATTTCAATCTCTATCTCGTAGAGTTCATGCCAAGGCTTACATGAAAATGGACCTAGCTCATCAGTGACCAGCAATGCACATCCCTAAGATATTAACTCCATTCAAGGCTACTATATATCTTCAATAAAAGAACTCTCAATTGAATTTGGGTGACTGTAACCTGCATAATATCCTTAGGCCAAGTCCACCGGAGAAACGTTGCAACATTTCTTTAAAAAGGAAAATATATTATTTTTATCATATTTATATATTTTTTATTTTTTATTTGTAGTATCCATTAGAAAAGTGACACATGTTTCTTTAATATGAGGAACGTTTCTTCTGGAACTAACTTCAGTATCGATTCTTTCCATTTTTTTCTCCCTCTCATTACTATATATTTTTTTAAAGAACTCTTTTGATTAGTATCTCCCAGTGGAGATGTCCTTATGCGTCTCCGTTCCAGTCTCACAAGCTCTTCTATAAAAGATTGATTGCAAAAGTTGTTGTTCCAGTCTCAGTTGAAATATTTTTTATCAGCCTTAAAAAGTTTTTGGGTATAATAAAAACCCAACTTAACAAGTAACAATCGAATACGTTGGAATGTGTTATTAACTTTGGATAAAAGATATTTCTCATTAATGAATCTGAAAGTATATAGAGAGTATTTATACTCTATACAACAAGTGTAATTAGTTAGGAAGCTAAAGGAGACTTCTCTATACTAATACACTATAATAAACCTTATACAATAATAACTCAATATACCCCCCTCAAGCCGAAAATTCTTACATAGAATAGAGGCTTGAAAGAGATAACCGTTGGAGCAAATGATGAAAGGGAACAGGGTGCAGTGGCTTCGTAAGAATATCAGCCAACTGATTCTCTGAGCTCACATGAAAAAGCTTAAGAGAACCATTCTTAACCTGATCTCGTGTCAAATGGCAATCTATTTCCACATGCTTCGTCCGTTCGTGGAAGACGTCATTGCTCGCTATATGAATAGCTGATTTGTTGTCACAAAACAGCTTCGTCTGAGTTACTGGTGTGATGCGCAAGTCTCGTAAAATCTGTCGAAACCAGAGTAATTCCTTCGTTGTTTGCGCCATACTCCGATACTCAGCTTCTGTGCTACTTGAACTCACTATATCCTGCTTCTTCGACTTCCAAGATATAAGCGAAGTACCAAGAAAGATGCACATACCAGTGATTGACCTCCGTGAGTCTTTGCAAGTTCCCCAGTCTGCATCAGCAAAGCCATTGAGACAAACCTTCAAAGAAGCAGAGTAGAAAAGTCCTTGTCCGGGATTACTCTTCAAGTATTTGAGAACATTGCGAGCAGCCTGTAGATGGATATCCGTAGGACATGAAAGAAACTGGCTCAACTTATTCACTGCGAAGGTTATATTGGGTCTGGTGATGTAGAGATAAAGCAATCGTCCTATCAACTCTCGGTAGGGTCGCTCATCAGATAAGAGAACCCCTGTCTCTTTTGTAAGAACAACCTTGGGATCCATGGGAATATTATTAGGTTTGCAACCCAATAAGCCTGAATCTGCCAACAAATCAAGACAATATTTCCTTTGGCAGACTGATATGCCACTAGCATTTCTAGCTATTTCTAAGCCAAGGAAAAACTTTGCTGGAACTAGATCCTTCGTCTTGAAAAGTTTAGCAAGATAAGTCTTTACGGAGGCAACAGCCTGATCATCGTTGCTTGCTATCAAAATGTCGTCAACATAGACAATTAGAGCAATATAAGATATACCTTTCTCCTTAACAAAGAGTGTGTTGTCAGCATAGGATTGAGAAAAGCCATCATCTAGAAGAGCCTTGGAGAAGCATCGATACCATTGCCTTGAATCCTGCTTTAAGCTGTATATAGACTTGTTTAGTTTGCAAACAGCATTCAGTGGTAAGACCCCAGAAGAAGGCGTATACCCCTGCGGTAGACTCATGTATATCTCCTCATCAAGATCACTATGCAAAAAAGCACTTGTAACATCCATTTGAGTCAGACTCCAACCATTCTTAGCTGCCAAGTCTAAGATTAATTTGACACTAGCAAGACGAGCCACAGGGGAAAAAGTGTCAAAGTAATCGACCCCTTCCTGTTGAGTGTACCCTTTAGCAACTAAGCGAGCCTTATAACGCTCTATGGAACCATCCGCAAAGTATTTGATCGTGTAGACCCACTTACAGCCCACCACATTCTTACCAGGAGGCAATTCGACAACATTGAAAGTCTGGGTCCGCTCCATGTTGTCCAACTCCACATTCATAGCCTCAGTCCACTTCTCTGATGCTATAGCTTGATAAAAGTTTTTGGGTTCTGTTTCGAGAGAGACAGATAGAATGTAGGATCTATAGGGTGGTTTGATGTTAGAATAAGTGAGATAAGAAGAAAGAGGATAAGGAGTGGTAAGCTTTTTGGCGGATGATGAAGTAGATGTGGGAGAAGTGGGAGAAGTGGAAGATGAAATGTGAAAAAGAGAACAGTGATAGTAAGAGAGATAACCTGGTGCTCTAGAGGTTCGCCGTGGCCTGCCATTTGATGGTGAAACAGTGGTCATCTCGGTAGTCACAGACTCATTAACAGACGAGTCACCAGTAGATGCATACGATGGTGATGCATGAAATGTGGATGAATGAGATGTAGGATTATGAAAATAGTCGATGCTATGAGGTATATCTAAAGGTAATGTAGAAATGTCAAAAGGGTCAGTTGACCGAAAAACAGAGTTATTTTCGATAAAAGGGAAAACGTTTTCGTGGAACACAACATTGCGAGAAACAGAAATCTGATTATTATCTAGATGTAAGACCTTATAACCTTTGTAGCCAAAAGAATACCCTAAAAAGAAACATTTATCAGCTCGTGGACTAAACTTGTGGCGATCTTTAGAGAGGGTAGAAACATAGCAAAGACAGCCAAAGGTTCGTAAAAAAGAATAATCCGGTTTCTTGTTCTTAAGAAGTTCATAGGGAGTGCGATTTTGTAATAAAGGAGAAGGTGTCCTATTTATAAGAAACACAGCAGTGAGGAGACAATCTGTCCAGTACTCTAAAGGTATCCTAGACTGAAAAAGAAGAGCTCGAGCAACATTCAAAATATGTTGGTGTTTGCGTTCAACAACAGAGTTCTGTTGAGGTGTATAAGCACATGAAAACTGGTGTATCATACCATGCGTTTTAACTAGATCAGTAAAAGCAAGTTCTGGGGCATTATCAGTCCTAATTTTCTTAATATTCGTTCCGTATTGAGTAAAAACATGTTGTATAAAAGATGGAAAAACATTAATGACATCATTTTTATTTCTTAAAAGATATACCCAAGTTGCTCTAGTACAATCATCAACAATAGTAAGAAAATATCTAAAACTTTCTATAGACTCAACAGAGAAAGGACCCCAAACATCTAGATGGATCAAATCAAAAGGAGTAGAAGATAGATGATTATTTGAAATGAAAGGTAACCTTTTCTGCTTAGCTAGAGGACAGACATCACATGGTGTATTACACTTGAGACTAGTAGAAGGTAATGTACTAGAAAGAAGCTTTAACTTGTCCGGGGATAGATGTCCAAGGCGTTGATGCCAAAGATGCCCATCAATTTCCAAGGATCCAGAGAAATGCGAAGATGCGGATGATGATGCAGTGGACGAAGACGTAAGTGTAGACGATGAATCAAGATGGAGAATGTAAAGATTATGCAATAGGAACCATTTACCAATCATCAAGCCCTGAATAGACTCCTGAAGATAACATGAATGAGGATAAAAATGAGTAGAACCTTGGTTATGTTGTAAAAGACTACTAATAGAAATGAGATTGAATTTAAAAGATGGGACATGAAGAACATTATGCAAGATGAGTGTTTTTGTCAACTGAACAGTTCCACAATGTGTGATAGCTACCTTAGCCTCATTTGGTAATGAGACTGTAACTCTAGAAACTGTAACTGTTTCACTAAAAAATGTCAAGTCAGAGCAAACATGACTAGTTGCTCCAGTGTCTATAATCCAACTACCATGAGGAATGTGTTTGGACAGAGAAGATAAACATTGATGCTGAAAAGTAAGGCGGTTGTTCTCAAAACGAAGAGAAGAAGATGGCAAAATAGAAGGAAATGCGAAAGAATTACCAGAAGAAGATTGTATAGCCATAGCACCATGATCAGTGATAGATGAGACTTGAGAAGATGAAGCTGGACTCTCTGAAGGTTTAACCTGAGCATTCAGTTGCTGAAGAAGAGCCTGTATCTGATCACCAGTGAGAGTGGTAACATCAAGATTGACATTCGATTGTGATGGAGCTTATTGTTGTGGATAAGACGAAGGCTGCTCAGTGATGATGTTAGCAACAACATGTGTCTGAGGACGAAGATGATTAGAAGATTGTCCTCGAGACTGATTCACCGGAGCAGAAGGACATTGAGAAGCAGGATAGCTAGCAAATGTACTCTTAAAGCCTGGTATATAACCTGGTGGATAACCATGCAACTTAAAGCATTTCTGCACTACATGTCCAGTTTGACCACAATGAGTACATACAGGTCGAGAACCCTTAGGTCGATAGTTATTTTGAACCGTAGCATAGGCAACATTGTCATATGGTCCTTGATAAGAAGCATTCTCCTGAATGGGAGCCGAGGGAGCCAAGGTCTGAAAGATCATGTTAGCAGGCTTTGGTTTAATAGTCTTCTATCGTTCATCAGAGGTGACCATATTAAAAGCTTCCTCAATACTTGGAATCGGCTTCAACATCAGAATGTGTCGACGAGTAGAATCATACGACTCATTAAGCCCCATCAAGAACTTAGTCACTCTACTTCGTTCTTGAAGTTTCTCCCACAAAGCAGCTGCATTGCACTCACACTTACACACGTACACACTGGCAGCTCTACATAGTTCTTATACTCTTCCCATAAAGTCACCAAGAGAGTATAGTAAGAAGTAACATCTAGCGATCCTTGCTGAATCGAATTCAACTTCTGCTCTATTTCAAATAACCTCGGAGCATCATCTTGTTTAAAACGAGACATTAAATTCTTCCAAATACCTTCTGTGGTAGAGATAAACAATAAGCTCGCTCCAATTTTTTTATCAACAGAGTTAATGATCCAAGTTGAAACAATATCATTGCAACGCGACCAAGAACCAAAATCACGATGATCATCAGGAGGTTTCTTGATCGTTCCATCTATAAAACCTAGCTTGTTCCGAACATTAAGAGCAACTCGAACTGACCTTCGCCAAGAGTAGAAATCAGCTCCAGACGTGAGACGATCGGATACGATACTCATCCCCGCATGATCTGAGCTGTGTAGAGAGAAAGGATTCTCATAATGATCTGTTATAGTCGTCGGAGCTTGATTCGCAACTGGAGGCATGATTCGAATCAGAGATTAGACCGTGCGATAGGAAGTAACAACCCAAACCTAATCAAGAGAGAACAACCCAATCAAACCAATTAAGACTCGGGTAAGCAAAGACGAACAGAGAACGAGAACAATTCCAACAAGATTCGCAACAAAAGAGGATAGAATGTGAAGATTTGAGGCGCTCATCGAAAAAGAACAAGAAAAATCTCCAACAAATCGAGAGGATTCAATGGGGGAACGAAAGATCGGAGTTCAAATGAAGAAGAAAGAGATCGAATTGAAGAGAAGATCGAAAGCGAAGCTCAAAAACGCCATCAATGGAGTTCAAAAAAAGTTTGTTACACGGAATGAGAAATTTTATTTTGCTTTGATACCATATTAACTTTGGATAAAAGATATTTCTCATTAATGAATCTGAAAGTATACAAAGAGTATTTATACTCTATACAACAAGTGTAATTAGTTAGGAAGCTAAAGGAGACTTCTCTATACTAATACACTATAATAAACCTTATACAATAATAACTCAATATGTGTATATTCTAAATTAACACACGTTCTTATATAAAATGAGAAAGTGAGGAGACTTTAATTAGCACGAATGAAAAAGAAACAGATCTACCACCTCTTAAATTTTTTTAAGATAAAACAATAATGAGACTTAGTACTTCATATCCAGGCTCATCGTGAGTTCCATTTTTATAGTTCTTTAATCATTTCTTCTTCTTAATCTCCACTTCGTGACATCCTCTACCCTCAGGTGCGACAAGTAGCTTTCTACCGCTACGGCTGAAGTGGGAATATTTTGGAAAATTTCCATTTAATAAACAGATTGATTAGACGAAGTAGAAATAGTTGAAAGAGATAATTAGAAGCAATAGTTAAGAACATAATTAAAATAAATGGTACTTGGTTACAACTATAATGCTAAAAATGATAAATAAATAAAAGTACTCTTAACCTTTTTCTCTATATTTCCTTCTTTGTATCACTTTTAGTTAATTTATATATCCTTAAAAAATTTATACAGTATATTTTGATAATTAATAATATAAAATTAAAATAGAGAAATTAGGTGAAAAATAAATATAAACGAGGAACAGTATTATATTTCCCTATTTATTAACTGATATGTAACTATTTTACTTTTCAACATTGACTATGTCCGTACTTGGAAATCCACGGCAAAGACTAGTTTCGTTGGCGCTTGATGTAGTGCCTTTCATTCTCGCGCTCTTTCTCTCTCTCTCTCTCTCTCTCTCTCTCTCGCATCTCCGGTCCCTCTCTCCGGCGATCTTCATCTTCTTCTTCCATCCTCCGGCGAAATTTCTCAAGATTACCAAAGAAAAAACCGCAATTTCCAAGAACACCACAGCCGTTACCACCTAAAAACAGTGAACGCTTTCTCTTGATTTCCGAGCACACCTCACTTTCATCGGAAACTTCCCCAACTCAAGAAGCTAGGGTTTCGAAATTTCACATTTTTTCCAAGAATTATGATATAGAAGAGGTTTTTTTATTTATTATTATTTTGGAGTTTAGCGCGGAATTTGATGGTTAGAACGGCGGAGACTTCACGTAGTCTTGTTTGCTTAGGATGACCGGTGCTGCTTCACCGTGTGATCGGAGAGGGTTTTGGTATTTTGGTAAACCCCTCTCATGGAATGGCAGATCTTGTGAGCTATGGTAATATCGAGCGAGACATCGAACAGGTCCTCTCTTCTTCTTTCCTCTCTTTTTTATATAATTTTGATGATTTCTCCTAGTCTCACTAGATGTGTTTGAATCTTGTTGGCAAATTTTGTTTTTTGTTTTTTGTTTTTTTTGTTTTTTTTTTTAGGAAAATTTTAATTTTAATTTTCGTCTTCTAAGTGGTGTCCCTGTAATTTTGAACTTTTAGTTACAAACTAGTTTTTGTCTCATCAAGATCTTCACAGAAGCCCTTCCATATGTTTTGCAGGCTCTAATTGCTTTGAAGAAAGGTGCTCAACTGTTGAAATATGGTCGGAAAGGAAAGCCTAAGTTTTGTCCATTTAGACTCTCCAACGTGAGTGTCCTTTAGATTAAAAAGGGATTACACTTCGGTTCAAAATGGTTTTGCTGTAAATTTGTTCTGAGCCTTGCAATCTTTCCATGAGGTTCTTTGTGGTGCTATTAAGGCTGAGGAATGGCAGATCTTTGTGTTTGGTCAAATATAAGCCTTTTATTCTTACCACCTTGGACATGTTATTTGCAGGATGAGACATCTTTAATCTGGATTTCAAATGGTGGAGAAAAACGTCTCAAGTTAGCAACTGTATCTAAGATTGTTCCAGGACAACGAACTGTAATATCTCTTGAATTTCTACTTTTTTTTTGTTTCGATGCAGTATCAAACAAAGGCATCAAAATTTATGAGTAGCATGTTATGACTTTGATCACGTTTATGCTATCAGGCTGTTTTCCAACGTTACCTTCGCCCTGAAAAGGATTATTTATCTTTTTCTCTCGTATACTCCAACAGGAAGCGGACTCTTGATTTGGTAAAAAACCTCAGTTACTTTCTCTTCAGCATGTATTGTCTGCCTCTGGATATGTGAAGTTAAAAAGATTACCTTATATTCAGATTTGCAAGGACAAAGTTGAGGCAGAAGTGTGGATAGCTGGCCTAAAAGCTTTGATATCTGGTCAAGCTGGCCGCTCTAAAATTGACGGTTGGAGTGATGGAGGCCTCTCTATTGCTGTAAGTAATGAGCATTCCTAACGCGGACAGCGTCAGTTTCATTGATGTTGCAAATGTATTTCTCTCTTCTCAAGATAAGTCTCATTTAGATTTTCCTGAAGTTTGTTTTGTTTCATTTCATCATTTTCAGGACAGCAGAGACTTGACTTTAAGCAGTCCTACCAACAGTTCAGTTTGTGCTTCTCGAGATTTTAGCATTGTTGAGACGCCCTCCAATTCAAACACTTTTCCCAGGACTTCTAGAACTGAGAATTCTGTCAGTTCTGAAAGATCACATGTGGCATCAGAGAGCCCAAATATGTTAGTAAGAGGACCTGGATCAGACGTTTTCCGGGTTAGTGTCTCTAGTTTTCAAAGCAGCTCAAGTCATGGTTCTGCTCCAGATGATTGTGATGCTCTAGGTGATGTTTATATATGGGGTGAAGTGCTATGTGATAGTGTTGTCAGAGTCGGGGCTGATAGGAATGCTTCTTGTGTTGGTTCAAGGTCTGATGTTCTGATACCAAAGCCATTGGAAACCAATGTTTGTTTGGATGTCCATCACATAGCATGTGGTGTTAAGCATGCTGCTCTAGTCTCTAGGCAAGGTGAGGTTTTTACGTGGGGTGACGCATCGGGAGGACGTCTTGGCCATGGAATGGGAAAAGATGTTAGTGGTCCTCAGCTTATTGAGTCTCTAGCTGCTACTAGTGTTGATTTTGTTGCCTGCGGTGAGTTCCATACGTGCGCTGTCACAATGACAGGAGAGATTTACACATGGGGTGATGGAACACACTGTGTTGGACTTCTTGGCCATGGTACCGATGTAAGTCACTGGATACCAAAGAGAATATCAGGTCCTCTTGAAGGTCTTCAAATTGCGTCCGTATCTTGTGGACCGTGGCACACTGCTTTGATCACATCAACTGGACAGCTTTTTACTTTTGGAGATGGGACATTTGGTGTTTTAGGGCATGGTGACAAGGAAACTGTATTTTACCCGAGAGAAGTTGAATCTTTATCTGGTTTGAGGACTATTGCCGTTGCATGTGGTGTATGGCATGCTGCTGCAATAGTAGAAGTCATTGTCACTCAGTCAAGTTCAAGTATTTCATCAGGAAAGCTGTTCACATGGGGTGATGGTGACAAGAGCCGTCTTGGTCATGGAGATAAAGAGTCCCGGCTTAAACCCACATGTGTATCAGCTCTAATTGACCATTCTTTTCACAGAGTTGCATGTGGACATAGTTTAACAGTTGGCTTGACCACATCGGGAAAAATTTACACGATGGGTAGTACTGTTTATGGTCAACTAGGCAATCCCAATGCTGATGGGAAGCTTCCTTGCTTAGTAGAGGATAAACTAACTAAGGATAGTGTTGAAGAAATAGCATGCGGAGCTTATCATGTAGCAGTCTTAACGTCTCGAAATGAAGTATTTACATGGGGTAAGGGTGCGAATGGGAGATTAGGTCATGGAGATATTGAGGACCGTAAGGCACCCACTCTTGTTGATGCTTTGAAAGAGAGACACGTAAAAAATGTTGCCTGTGGTTCAAACTTTACAGCAGCAATATGTCTTCATAAATGGGTTTCTGGTACTGAGCAATCTCAATGTTCAGCTTGTAGACAGGCGTTCGGATTCACACGAAAGAGACACAATTGTTACAACTGTGGACTTGTCCACTGCCATTCATGCAGTTCCAAGAAATCACTGAAAGCTGCTTTGGCACCTAATGCAGGCAAGCCCTATCGTGTCTGCGATTCATGTTACTCTAAAATAAGTAAAGTTTCAGAATCTAGTATTGATAGCAGGAAGAATGTTATGCCACGACTTTCCGGGGAGAACAAGGATAGATTGGATAAAGCCGAGATAAGATGGGCTAAATCAGGAATAACATCAAATATAGATTTGATTAAGCAACTGGATAGCAGGGCAGCTAGACAAGGAAAAAAGGCGGACGCATTTTCTCTTGTTCGCACTTCTCAAACACCTCTATTACAGCTTAAAGATGCTTTCACCAATGTGGCTGACTTACGTCGCGTGCCACCAAAACCAGCAGTAACTCCGTCTGGAGCAAGCTCCAGATCTGTGTCACCTTTTTCAAGAAGATCTAGTCCTCCTCGTTCAGTCACTCCCATTCCTTTGACAGCTGGTCTTGGTTTTTCAACAAGTATAGCTGAGAGTTTGAAGAAATCAAATGAACTTCTGAATCAGGAAGTAGTCAAATTGCGCGCCCAGGTAAAACTCGACCTCCAAACCTTGAGAGCATTATCTTTTTCTTCCACGTCTGTCTAAACTCGTTAACTTTTTAAAATGAATCTGGGATGCTGTTCAGGCCGAGCGTCTGAGGCACAGATGTGAGGCCCAAGAATTCGAAGTTCAGAAGTCTGAAGAAAGTACAAGAAGCTATGAACCTGGTAGCAGAGGAATCCGCCAAATCAGAAGCTGCAAAAGAAGTTATAAAATCTCTGACAGCACAGGTTTTGGCTTGATTCTCTTTTATATATATATTAAACCGTCTCTGTGTGATGTATTCATCTTTGAAATATAATTCCCACTAAGTTGTCTTGTCATTTCCAGCATCCCCCTTCCACGGAAATCCTGATTTCTTCTTTTCCTTTTCTGTTTCCTCCCTAAACTTTCCTATTTGATCTTTCCAGGTCAAGGATATAACTGCGCTGCTACCATCGAGTGCTTACGAAGCACGGACAGCTAATTTATTGAACAGGTTTGAGCAAAACGGATTTCAATTTGCTAGTGCGAATGGACAGCGTCCATCACGATCTGATTGGATTAACGACACCTCACTTGCATCAACTTTGGCTCTTCCGTCACGTGCAATCACTGGACTTCGGCGGAATTCCCCGTCACCAAGAAACACAGATGTAAGCATGAGCGAACTTGTAAGCGAGGGTATTCGAATCAGTAATGGTTTCTCAGAAGATGGTGACAATCGCCGAAACTCAAGAAGCTCAGTAGCATCAGCTTCAAATGCTTCTCAAGTTGAGGCAGAGTGGATCGAACAGTACGAACCTGGTGTTTATATAACACTATTGGCCCTAGGCAATGGAACAAGAGATCTCAAACGTGTGCGGTTTAGGTAACATTTTAGAATCGATACACTTGTTATCTTGATACTTTTTTTTGGAGATTATAAAATAATAATACTAATGCGGTTGTTTTTTTTTTGTAGCCGGAGAAGGTTCAAGGAGCAACAGGCAGAGGTATGGTGGTCTGAGAATCGCGAAAGAGTGTACGAGAAGTACAACATTCGCGGTACCGATAGATCAAGCGTGGCAACATCACCTCTATCTCAATCACAGTTCCAGACATGAACCCAAAACAATTAAAAGCATAGGAAGCAGTTAGCCTTATTCTGAGTTCCACTCTCAGGCAATTTAATTACACTGTATATAGAGAATCTCTGGCGTTGTTTTGCGAAGAGTTTGTCGTGAATTTCCATTTACGTATCTCTATTATAGTAAAAGAGAAGTACAACTTCCCTTTCAACCAAAAATGCCCCTATGCCAACAACATAAAAACAAAGAGATCAAGGTTAAACATGACTTAACAATTTCTTGGGTCGGGTCAAAATTAGAAAAATAATCCGACCTTAAATATGACTTAACAATTTCTTGGGTATAACAATGTTAATGACCCAATAAATAACCCAATACTAATGGACTCCTTATCATCCTAAAACCGAAAATAAATACTTCCCCAAATTTAGTTCCTTATCACGCTAAAACAGCCGATAATTATTGTGATATCCTCCTCAATCTCATCAATTAATTTTTCTAATATCAAAATCCTAACAAAAAAAGAATATCTTACTAAACTGCTTCAGCGTAATGTACTAATATCAATCTTCAAGATTATTCCAAAATCTTTCAAAGCCGCATTTTGAGTAATGTACTATATTCCTAATTTAAAGTCTTATTTTTTTTTTAACTGTACCTAGAAAATATATCATCATTGTTAAGAATATTTTACCTAATTAACTACTAAGATTTTTATCCCACATTCCACGAATATACCATAAATTATACTATCAAATCATACCTAATGGAGAATACGTGACGACTCCCTATAAATACGATGATACTAATCGAAGCTTCAGTCACCATACCTTCTATACTTTATCCTTTCTGTATTCTTTCAAGCCTTCTTCAATGGCTGCCGCTATCAAAGATCTGCAGTCCATTAAACCATTCATAACTGGCTGGAGAATTCAAGTGAAAATTATTCATTCTTGGAAGCAATATAATGTCTATTCCGGAGAGATTATAGAAATGGTTTTATCAGATACCATGGGATAAGCTTATATTAGTAGTTTTTGTATGTATCATATTCGTTTTCATTAGCTTATATGTTTATATGTAAGTTTATTTGAAGTTTTTTTTTTTTCAAGAATCCATTTATTATGTTCCTAAATCAATGTGTTTTTGTAGATGTCATTGGTGAGGTAGTTAATTTCGGCTAAATGAAAAATCATGACATGGAGGATAGGATTAAAAACAAAATCGAGTTTGTACTCAGGGATACAATGTACTAATGAGTTCGTGTTTATTCTATACATATAACAATTTGTAACTTTTTAACATTATGCTACTGAATTACTATTTTTTCTTTCCTAAGAGATGAATGTTTAGCGTATACACTATGGAGGGTCTTTTGCTGAAAACATTCTCTTAGCTTGGAAAAATAATATGCATTGCTGAAAACATTCTTTTAGCTTGCGAAAACAACATGCATAAGATGGTCATATGTTTGCCTTTTTTTTTAGGCAAACACAGCGATTTGCTAAGGTCAATTCTTTCAAAGGTGTATCTATGTAAATTTTATATTTCCAAAGTTATGTATTGTTTTTTTATAAGCATGTGTTGCAAGAGGTTTATTACAGAATAAAATGTTGTTAGATGTATTTAAAAATTCAATACCGTTCATATATTATTACTTAGTTTGCTATTTTTTATTTTCCGGGTTTTAAGTTAATCATGGATTGAAACAATCATAAATAAAGTTTTACTGTATTAGATTTTTAAAATAATTGGCAACTATACTGATACCTTTTTTTTTTTTGGACAACCTACTATACTGATACCAATCTTCTTCTTTTTTTGCTTCAACGTACAAATTTTTCTAATCACCCTAAACTTATGAAAAAGGTGAAATCAAAATTGACAGAAAATATATAAGCATACCACTGTTTGAGAACGAAAATTATCCACTACTTTCGGAAACAAAATAACAATTCTGAGAGCATGACAATCAATTCGAAATATACCAAATGACAGCAAAATTTAACTTAAAAACTGAAATAACTTACCAAAATACATGCAATTGGTTCACTATTTGTTGAATTATTAATTGCCGATCTGTACATATAAACCCTTTGACTGCGACAGCGTTTTCCCGATTTCGATTTTGTGGTAGGTTATGAAGACATGTTCGATGTTGACATGGATGGAATAACAAAATTGAAGGGAAGTGATGAAGAATGGAAAAGGTTGGTTTAGAATTTGGGTTTCTCGATTTTGTCGAAGGGAGTTAAAACAAAATTGTTTAGTTTAATGTTAAATAGAATAATTTTACAAAAAGGCCTAACTTAGTCCATTAAGATTATTTATAAGACAATACTAAAGAGCCCACTAAACTAAATTGTTGAGATTACATACAGCCCAATAACAAAAATAGAAAAAATCAGACATAAATTTCTATGTAGAGTCAGTGTTTAAAAGAAAATTTACAATAAACTAGGAATCATTTTGATAGTAAACACTAGGAATTATTACATGAAATGCTTTATTTTTTTTTTACAACATGAAATGCTATTTAAAAGTGTTTTCTAACCATGAAACCAAGAAAACGACAAAAATTCAATTTACTCATACAGATTTTAAGTATATCTAATTAGTTTGGATTCTTAACATAATTTCTTATAAAATTTCAATTTTCAATTAAGAAGCTAACCATAATTTATAGATTTTCTGAAACATTTTTTGTGTGGATACATATATCCTTTGTATGTAATTTTGCAACGAGTCAGAACATGTAGAAAAGTTAGCTGGAAACTTTTTTTTTCTGTTTATATTAAATTATTTTTCAAAAATCCCATACTTAATTACTTATACAATATTTTCAAAAATATACTTTTATAAATTAATACAATTTATTCATTATTTTATTTTATCCAAATTCATGAAAATATTAAAATTCTTTCTTTTTATTTTATTTTATCAAAAGTCAGTATATTATCATTCACTTTCTTTTTTTCTTCTATTATTTTATCCAATGCCCAAACTCATAACAAAAATATATATTTTACTGACCCTGAAATAAAAATATAACATGTACCAATCCGTTATGAATTTATGTTATGTGAACATTCCCCGCACGCACTGTAGCACGGATCCGGTCGTAGTTGATTGTTTAATTGAGATAACATCTGATTAGCCAACTTCACGCCTTTCTTGTAGCTTTTTTCTCCGTCTTCCACTTCATGCCGTTTTGCTTTTCCGTAACTACACTGGGCGCTGTTTCTCTTTCTTTTAGGTATATCGTCATCATCTTTGGTTCTCATTTCCTCAACTCAAGCTTCCCCCAAATCAGCCATGGAAGCTAGACTCTCCGAAACTCTTGGTCTCCCATCTCCGAATCTTAATCACTGCCTTCTTCCAAGCGATTTCAATTCCCTCTTCACTCATTTCTCCGATCTCACCTCCGTCCAAAGCCCCACCGTCAGAGACCCTAAACCCAAAACCAAATCACCGAGATTTAGAGCAAGTTTCAGAAGATCCGAGCCATTATTTGCATCTACATCAGTCTCGGATCCAATCCACGCAAAACCCCGATCAGAATTCCTGAAATGGATCAAACCAGCATCACGAAGCAGTCCAAAAATCCAAACACTCATGAAACAACTCTCTGTCTGGGAACGTGCCATCATCGGTGCAGGAGCCGGTGGACTGGCGGGAGCGTTTACATACGTTGCTCTTCTCCCACTTGACACAATCAAAACCAAGCTTCAAACGAAAGGCGCGTCTCAGGTGTATAGCAACACATTTGATGCAATAATTAAGACATTTCAAGCTAAAGGTGTTTTAGGTTTTTACAGTGGTGTCTCCGCCGTGATTGTTGGGTCTACGTTTTCCTCCGCCGTGTACTTCGGTACCTGTGAGTTTGGTAAGTCTCTACTCTCCAAATTCCCGGATTTCCCGACCGTGCTGATCCCGCCTACTGCTGGTGCTATGGGAAACATTATCTCTTCGGCTATAATGGTTCCTAAAGAGCTCATTACACAGAGAATGCAAGCTGGAGCTAGTGGGAGATCGTATCAAGTATTGCTTAAGATCCTTGAGAAAGATGGAATCTTGGGGCTTTACGCCGGTTATTCGGCTACATTGTTGAGGAATTTGCCGGCTGGTGTACTAAGTTATTCGTCGTTTGAATACCTGAAGGCTGCGGTTTTGGAGAAAACTCAGCAGAGCCATCTTGAGCCTTTGCAGAGTGTTTGTTGTGGCGCATTGGCTGGTGCCATATCTGCTTCCATAACTACACCATTAGATGTTGTCAAGACTAGGCTGATGACACAGATTCATGTAGAGGCAGTGAACAAACTTGGCGCTGCTATGTATACTGGTGTGGCTGGGACTGTGAGACAGATACTAAAAGAGGAAGGTTGGGTTGGTTTTACTCGTGGCATGGGCCCTCGAGTTGTTCACAGCGCTTGTTTCTCTGCTATCGGTTATTTTGCATTTGAGACTGCAAGGCTTACAATCTTGAATGAATATTTGAAGAGGAAAGAAGATTCTGAAACTATCGTTGATGCTGATTCTTGAGTTTGGTTTTAAAATATGGTCACATGAGAGAGAGCTTTTCCATGGTTCTCCAAGAAGCATTAATCTTTATCCTTGTGGGGGGTTTAACGGACAAGCTTATTCTCCATACTTGAGTTGTTCAAAATATAATTCACTTTTGCTGCATTTTCATTCTAGTTCTAGCTTTATTTTCAATCTGATTCGATTTCTTTCAGATTCATCTTTATAGACTGCCATGCTTTCCTTCAATCTCATGTCATTTTTGGCCGTATAATCCTACGCTTGTAAATCTATCTTCCTTCTTTTCTCATACACTTCATTTTTGTTACAAAGCAGTTGGGAGTTATGTTGATTTATAATTCTTTGCTACATTAATGAGGAACTTACTGCCTGTCATATTAAGATACTAGTCGTATGGATAGTTGAAAGAAACAGTTTTGGAGAAAATGCAACAGAACCTTCTTGAGCCTTTGTTGTGGCGTGTTGGCTGTGCTATATCTGCTTCCATAACTCCACCATAAGATGTGGTCAAGACTGATGACAGATATTCACATAACTTGGTGCTTCTGTGTATTCTGGTGTTACTGGGGACTGTGAGTTAGATACTAGAAGAGGGTGGTTAGGTTGGTTTTACGCGAGGCATGGGGTCTCGATTTGTTGTTTCTCGTGGATTGGTTATTATGCATTTGAGATTGTGAGACTTAAATCTAAATGAATATGTGAAGAGGAAAGAAGATTGTGAATACTAACTTGATGCTGATTATTGAGTTTTGGCTTTTGGTATGGTCAGATGAACAAAGATATACAGAGGTTTTCTATTGTTATCAAATGAAGCATTAAGCTTTATCCCTGTGAGTTGTTTCACAGGCAAGCTTTATCCAAAACCCAGCTTGGATTCTAAGAGGGGGTACTTTGCAAGATAGTGAGAGCTTTGTTCATTCTAAGATATGTGTTTTTGTTTTTTTTTTTTGTTTTTTTTTTTTGTTTTTTTCTGGGTTTATTGTTTCCTCCGTTTTGATTGTCAGTTTGTCACAATTATATTGGTCACATTTGAACAAAAGTTCGATTCCGAGAAAATACCATCACCAAGAAAAAACCACATGACACGAGAACCGAGATGAATAATCACTCTCTTCCTTTTATCTTCTTCCTCCACCTAATCCTCTTCCTTTCCCAAGATTTTCCCACATTTTCTCACCGTTTCTCGCAGCCACTACACAACTTAACTCTCTACGGCGACGCCTACTTCCGAGACCGTACAATCTCCCTCACCCGACAACAACCCTGCTTTCCCTCCGCCACAACATCTCCGTCAAACCCATCTCCCTCCGGCTACGGACGAGCTCTCTACGTTTACCCAATAAAGTTTCTTGAACCTTCAACAAACACAACCGCTTCTTTCTCTTGCCGCTTCTCCTTCTCCATCATCGCTTCACCTTCTTGCCCTTTTGGTGACGGTTTCGCTTTCTTGATCACATCCAATGCTGACTCCTTGGTCTTCTCTAATGGCTTCTTTGGCCTACCAAACCCGGATGATTCTTCCTTCATCGCCGTCGAGTTTGATACTCGGTTTGACCCTGGTAACGGCGATATTAACGATAACCACGTTGGGATCGATGTTAATTCGATCGTCTCTGTTGCTACTGTTGATGCGTTATCAAAAGGGTTTGATCTTAAGAGTGGGAGAGAGATGATGGCGTGGATTGAGTATAGTGATGCTCTTAAACTCATTAGGGTTTGGGTTGGGTATTCACGTGTTAAGCCTACGAGTCCTGTTTTAGCAACACAGATTGATCTCTCTGGTAAAGTAAAGGAGTATATGCACGTTGGTTTCTCTGCTTCAAATGCTGCTACGGGTCCTGGGTCAGCCTTGCACATCGTTGAGCGGTGGAAATTTACGACCTTTGGGTCTCATTCTGATGCGATTCAGGAAGAGGAGGAGGAGGGTGAAGAGTGGTCGGTCTGCTCTGATGCGATTCATCGTAAAGGTTTCGATTACAGGGTTTCAGTTGTTGGATTAAAGATCCCATTTTGGAGTCTTTTACCTGGTTTGGCTGCAATTGTTTTTCTCGTGGCGTTTATTGTTCTATCATTGATTTGTGGCAAGAAAAGGATTAGTGACGGAGCTGATACGAATTCGGGGCTTAATCGAATGCCGGGAAGGTTGTCCTTGGCTGAGATCAAATCGGCGACATCGGGATTCAACGAGAACACAATCGTGGGTCAAGGAGCTTCAGCTACTGTGTACAAAGGCTCTATTCCTTCCATTGGATCTGTGGCCGTGAAGCGTTTTGATCGAGAACACTGGCCACAGTGCAACCGTAACCCTTTCACCACAGAGTTCACCACAATGACTGGTTACTTGCGGCACAAGAATCTGGTTCAGTTCCAGGGTTGGTGCAGTGAAGGAACAGAGACGGCCCTAGTGTTTGAGTACTTGCCCAACGGTAGTTTAAGTGAATTCCTACATAAGAAACCCCCATCGGATCCATCAGAAGAGTTTATAGTCCTCTCTTGGAAGCAGCGGGTAAATATCATTCTGGGCGTGGCTTCTGCACTTACTTATCTACACGAAGAATGTGAGAGACAGATCATCCACCGTGACGTCAAGACCTGTAACATAATGCTTGATACCGATTTTAACGCCAAACTTGGTGATTTTGGGTTAGCTGAGATTTATGAGCACAGTGCGTTGCTAGCTAGACGAGCCCCTACACTCCCAGCAGGTACTATGGGTTACTTGGCACCTGAATACGTGTACACAGGTGTGCCCTCTGAAAAATCCGACGTGTACAGCTTCGGAGTGGTGATTCTTGAAGTGTGTACAGGGCGTAGGCCGGTGGGGGATGACGGGACGGTGCTCGTAGAGCTGATGTGGAGCCTCTGGGAGACGGGGAAAGTCCTGGATGGTGCTGACATCATGCTGAGGGAAGAGTTTGATGCAGAGGAAATGGAAAGGGTGTTGATAGTTGGGATGGTTTGTGCGCATCCGGACTGTGAGAAGCGGCAAAGGGTGAAAGAGGCTGTGAGGATTATACGCGGGGAGACGCCATCGCCAGTTCTTCCGGTGAGGAGGCCTTTGCTGAGAATCCGGTCAGCTATGGAAGCTGAAGAGATGATTGCCGATGGTTTGGGTGGGGATGATCTTCCCTGGATGACGCCTAAATCCAATTTTAGCTAATTGATTTTTTTTTGGCTTTCTGTAATTCGTAAACTTTTTGTGTTTGATTTGGAAAATTGGACTCTTTTTTATTGGAAACTAAGAACTCTTTTCTATCGTAATATTCACAGAAAAAAACTACTCCATCCGTCGTCCCTCATTGTTTGCTGTTTAAGTTTTTTCAAGTTTTTTCATATAATATATTATTACCTGTTTGATGTGCGGATTTAAAGTATTTAAAATAAAATAAAATTTTACAAAAAATATAAAATTTTGAATAAGTAAAAACTCTCGATAAAAATAAATAATCTACCAAAGTGTCCAATGTGATATTTGGTGTAAAATGTATGATTCTGCGGTTGAGACTATTAATCATATTTTCTTTGAATGTCCTTGCTCGTGTGAAGTTTTAGATTTATCTCCGACTCCGGTCTCGTCAGAGGATTTTCCATATGAGTCGGTGTACTCGAATTTAGATTTTGTTTTCTAGAGGGATGCCTCTCAACAAAGTGATCCTGATCAACTTCTTTAATTACCATAGATTTTATAGGCAATATGGAAGGCCATAAATAAAAATATTTTTTAAGGTTTAGAGGTCGAGACAAATGATATAATAGTTCAGGCTTTGGGTGATAAGTTAGCCTGGGAAGAGGCGCTCTCTTTTACGGCGGTCATGTCAGCTCCATCTCCGTTTTCGGATGTCCAGGTTTCTTCACCTCGTTGTCAGATTGATGGTTCTCTAAAAGCAACCAATGTGCATTCAGGATTGGGCTGGTGGTGTTGCGTTGGAGAGGAGCGTGTTGTTGGGGGCCAAGCGTCTAAGATGGAGCTCCTCCCCCTGTATTCGGAGTTAGAATCGTTGTTGTAGGCCATGGAGCAGATACGTGTTGCAAGGATCACTTGTCAACATTTCAAGACTGATTGTGCTGATTTACTCACTATGGTGCAGTCTTTTGAAGATTGGCCGTCCTTCTCCAGCCTGCTCGATGAGTTAAACTCGCTGGAGTTCTTCCCATTATTCTCCATCTCTTGTATCCCGCGTGCGTCAAATACGAAGGCAAATTGTCTTGCCTGTGCTTCCTGTTCTTTTATGTCTAAAGTTTCTTTTGTAAGCCTCTTCCTTCCAGCTTGGAGAACTAACCGAGGAGTTTCCTTTTATTTTATTGTGTGGTTGAAAAAAATAAAGTAAATAGATACACTTTTAGTCAAAGAAAATAGTTTTTGATGTGTTCAAAGTTATTGAAATAAAATTAAATTTAACAATGAATATATATTTAATTATGATAGTCCCCGCGCGCATGCACAATAATTAGAACTTTTAAAAAACAGTTTTGATACTTTAGGATATGCTGCTTTACTCCAGCTTAAGTGGAATAACCAAGTTCATTAAATGCAGCTCCCCTTGCTTCCCAAGCGGACTTGATGAGAAGTTTTGTCCGTTCTAGAGTTCGCATCCCATCTTTTGCGGACATGTCCGAGATTAACCGCGAGAATTTCTTCGGGTTAGCTGATAAAGTTGGTGAGGTGAGTATGGAAATACATAGCTAATTTTAAGGTTTCCCTTTATATTTTACTAATAATTCATTTTTGCAGATGATGATCGAATTTAACAACTCCGTTGCCTCGTACGAAGAGCAGCCTTTTGCTTACCCTTCAGTCTCTGAAATGTCAAGGCTTAAGCTCAGGGTGACCGAGCTGGAAGGTAAAGTAGCTGAACACATCCGGCTAGAGTCCGTGAATGCTAAGGCGGTAGAGAGAGCCAAACAGATTCCGTTCCAGATGAAAAAGGCTGAGCTCAAAGTACTGGACCTCGGGATCACCAAGGAAGACCTCAGGGGGAAGCTGAAGAAAGCAGGAAAACTCTATTACGAGGTGATAAGCGGGATTTTCACCCAGTGTATCAATTCCCTATGCAGTTATAGTACAAAGGGTTATCAATCCAAATGGTTGTGTATGCTAGCAGGATGGATGCAATCAGAACAATGCAAGTCAAGCCAAGCAATAAAGGGTTTTGTCTAACAATCCTAAAATAGCAAAAGAAAAGAATATAAACAAGAAAATCCCACGATCTAAGCACTCGCTGCAAGCATTCGAGTACATGATCAGGTGGGGTGATCGAGTAAGCAAATGAAAAATGAACAACTCGAGGGGTTACTCGAAGCAGGTGATCGTGTACCTGTTTGGGTAAGGGATCGAGTGATGAATAAAAATGCACGCAATTAAGATACGCAAGCTTCTAAGGATGGGGTAATTGAATCATAAGTATTCCTGACCAGCACAAATGTCTTATATGCCTCAAGCAAATATCTCCTAGACAATGAACCTCTAAAATCTTGTTAAAACACTCTCGTGATAGAAACAATCAACCTTGATCACTCCCCTATCCAACTCTCGTTGGAGAAACATGACCAATCATGTATTAAGATCCAATTCATTATTGTCAGTAACCCCTTACTCATCTAATCTCTTAGGCTAAGTGAGTAAACCTCTAGCATTGTTGATTCAAGCATCTCATATACACCTCTCTGTGGTAAAACACCTTAGATCTAATCTCACCCTCTCGGTTTGTTGACAGCATTAAGAACACCAATCTAGAAGGAAATCTATTAAACATATACAATCAAACTAAGACATCCTGACCGATCAAGAACACAAAATCATCTATCCCATCCCTAGAAACTTTACTACACTACTCGGAAATCATAGCAAGAAACATAAAAGCATATATGAACAAAAATTGCAATATAATAAATGATAGAGTAGAGAAGTAAGAATACAAAATAGAAATCTAAAGAAATGATAAAAAGATATGAAACAAATCCTAACAAAAATTGAAAAGAGTTTTGAGTCGCTCAGTTCTCTCTCAGAAGCTCTCGCTCTCTGATTTGAGGGTCTGCGGCGTGCTTGTTTGCGAGGAAGGAGAGGAGGGGTTTATATATGGAAACCCCTTTGACCTAGATTTCCAGTCCTGCCCAAGGGTCTACTCGATGGGGTACACGAGGATAAGGTCGGGTTACTCCTCGGGTAGATCTTCGGGTTGTTCTTCCTGCTCTTGGATCCTCCTCGATCGTGTTGGGGTTCAGACTGTGCTTGCAGCTCGGTGGCTCCTTCGGGTACATGCTCGGGTTTGTCCTTGTTTTCCCCATTTTAGGTTCTTAAGCACCTGTTTTCATCCAAAATATGCAAATGCAAAAATGCAACACCCTAAATGGCATAAAAGTGAATTCCTACAGTTAATGACCTAAAAATGCTAAGTTAAGGGTATGAACAATACAAAATATGGACAAAAAAGATGCTAAAAATATGTAAATTAGAGAGTTATCAGACCCCCAAACTTAAATGTTGCTAGTCCTCTAGCAAGGAAGTAGGAGGGTGCGGTTTAATATACGGGGACTCATAACCTTTTTATGCTAAGCGAAGGATTCAAGCTATAGACCTTAAAGATAGTTTAATGGTGCTAAGATCAATCAACATACTTACCATGCATCGATCTAGTTCAACCTCCAACTAAAAGTAAAGAACATCTCTTTCACATTTAATTAAGTGTTTGGCGAATTCTTGCAAAATGGAAGGTGAATCAAGCTCAATCGATTTCAAGGGTAAGGCTTTTTAGTAAGGTGGTTTCAAACAAATTCTTTGGGTGGTTTTCTCTCAAAAGAAGGAATGCTAGACAGTTGTGAAAACTATCTAAGATTGAGAACAATTTGGGCATACAAAGCTTAACTCTTGATAATCTACCCTTTTCTCATTCACCTTTTTTTTTTTTTTTTTAATTTTATTTTATCAAACCCTCTAGAATTAAACTACCCACATCCTTGATTTTAACTCTTTTTTTTTACTCCCTAAGGTTTAAACTTTAAACATCTAGCTCTCTTCTCTTTTTTTTTTTTCTTTCTTTGCTAAACTCCTAATATGTATGTATATTTTTTTCTTTCTTTCTAGGAGACTATAGCAAGATCTTTTCCTCTTTTTTTTTTTCACTTAGAGATTTAGAGCTAATTTATTCTAACCTTAGGGACTTTTTTTTTTTTTTTATATATTCCTCAACCCAACCCAAATAAACATGCTAACCACCTATCTTTCAAAACCGAATTTATTAGCTAGTTCAAATTCTAACTTAGCTAAATCAAGAGGCAGTTCTTTGTCGTTCTCAATACTCTCAAGGTTTCACAACCTATAGCACAATATAGAAAAAGGCCTCACTCAACAATTCACAACAAGGTTTGAAAGAAAGGTTTGGGTTCATGGATAGGAAAAATTTATCGGGTTAAACGAAAAGATTGGTAAAAATGGAGTGCTAATGATATATCATGGTTTTTACGGTTTTTAACCATGATATAAGTGTGCTTTTTGAGTCTTTTGATTTGTTTCTAGGTTATTTTTGAGTCTTTACAGGTTATTTAGGAATTTGGCACGAATGGAGCAATATGGAACAATCTGGATCATTTTGGAGCACTTTACCGAAGGAAATCAAGTTGGAGTTGGATCAGAGTACGAGCATCGATCGACACCACATGGGTATCGATCGACACTCATGTTTTCCCGACGAGAGAACAACAAATTTGGAAGTTTTACAAATTTGCCCAAAGTCTTCTATAATTGCAACATAAGCCCCTGGACGTGTTTTAGGATGTATATATATTATTTTTAGGTTTTAGAAACCCTTAAGCTATTTTCTAGCAGTTTTTGAGAGAGAGATATTGAGAGCTTTTTGGGAGAGATCTGATCTTCATTGAGAGAAGAATTTCTAAACTCTTTCTTACTTTTCAATATCTATTGCATGTTATTCAGAATTATGATTTGTTCTTCATTAAACATGTCTGAGTAATTTGCTTGTTAGGTTTAGGATTTTTCATAGGGTTTTTATGATTTATTAGATCTGAGATTTTTAGGGTTCTTAATCTTTTATGATCTTCATCCTTGGTTGTTCTTCATAATAATTCTTGATTGATCACCTAGAATTGTTATCTTAGGGAAATAAATTGATATGAGAATATAATTGTTTTCCTGATTAAACCATTGATGAGCAGAATTGTTTCTTACAAAGAGATTTGAATTAATAATTCTGTGAACTTATCTAAACCTATTCTTAAAGCTGATTTTTAACTTGGAATTTTACAAAGAGATTTGGATTTTCTGGTTTTAAATTTAGATATTATTTGCAGTGAGAACTGATTTAATTTACCAAGAGTTTAGAGTTCTAGATCTGATCTTTATTGCTTGAACCTTAACTAATTTATCTGATTTAATATTTAATAATTTCCTGAGAAATTTCCTAGGCTTAATTCTTTTGATTTTCTGGATTTACAACACTTTCTTTTAAATATTTGCATTGCTTTAATTTTAATTCAATTTAACTTGTTTAGCGTAATTTACAAAACTTTACAATCTATTGTGTTTGATCTTGAGTCTCTGTGGATTCGACCCCTAAGTACTGCAGTGATCTCTTGTTTGAGAGAGTAGCTCTAGGGATTAATTTGAGCTTATCAAATTTTGGCGCCGTTGCCGGGGACTCTCTGATCCACCATTAGATTTGAGTTTTAAATTTCGTCTAAACTTTTCTTTTTATTTTCTACTTACACGTTTTTGTTTTTCTTCTCTTTGGTGTTTCAGGTGCATGCCTCCTAGACCTCACACAAGGAGCAACGAATCTGGTCCTACTGTGAATTTGTCAAACAAAGAGTTGGGAAAACTTGAACGTGAGAACAGAAAAGCAGCTAAATCTCTGAAGATGGTTAATACGATCATTCTGATGCGTGATGAAGCTGGTGTTTTGAGGGATCAAGAGGGCCACTTGCGCAATGAGCAGGGCCAAAAGCTTGATGCAGAAGGAAACGTGATTCCTGAACCTGTTGTCAACGAACAGGCTGTTGTGAACCAGCAAGCTGGTGTCGTTGATGATCCAGATCTTGGTGTCGATCGACACCAACCAGGTGGCATCGATCGACACCCACCTGCAGACGTGCGTGGAGCTGCCAACCACGTACAGAACCCCGTTCGACGACAGGAGAACAACAGGGATCTGATCAGGACCATTGCTGACTACAATCGGGCTGATCTGGTGTATGAGAACCGGTCTGCTATTGTTCCTCCCCCTTTTCAGAGGAATGATTTTGAGTTGAAACCTGCATACTTTCAACTAGTTGGGCAGAGACCTTTCTCTGCTTTGCCCAATGAGAAGCCCTTGGATCACATTGAGCATTTTGAGGATCCGGTGACTAGCATCAAGGCTAATGGGGTGACTGAGGACTACATCTTCTGCAAACTCTTCCCTTACTCACTTGCAGGAGAGGCATCTCAGGGGTTGAAACAGCTGCCTGCTGGATCATTGACAAGCTGGCGTGATGTCAAGGTGGCCTTCCTCAACCACTTCTATGATGATGCAATGTCAGATGAGTTGAGAATCAAGCTGTCTTCCTTCAAGCAAAGACCAGATGAAGCTTTCAAAGCAGCTTGGGTGAGATTCAAGGCTTACCAAAGGGACTGTCCACACCATGGTTTCTCAAGAGTTCGATTGCTAAGTATCTTCTTCAGAGGGTGTGACTGGGAGTATCAGTTGGCTCTAGATGCTGCAAGTCATGGGAATTTCAAAACAAGGATGCCAGAAGATGCTGAATAATTGATTGAGAACTTAGCTGCTAGCAATAGTACTAAGAGAGCAGATGCTGAAAGGAAGCGATTACATGGAGGATATGACTCACACCAGTTAGCTTCTGTTAATGATAAGCTGGATTCTGTGCATAATCTCCTTGTGGGTAAGAAATCTGTTCATTTTGCTGCTGAAGTTGAGACATATGAGCCAGAATCTGATCAAGGAAATCATGAGAAAGAAGAGGTGAACTATGTCTATGGGAATCAGGGGCAGAGGTTTGGAAATCAGCAAGGTAGTAGGCCTTACAGTGGGAACTCTTCAGGCTACATTCCCAAGCCGGACTACCAGAAGCAGCAACAAGGGAGCAACTTCACCAGGACTTATGGGAACTCATCCTATCAGTCTCCGCCTCCACAGACTTCTTCTGAGAGTAGAATGGAAGCCATGCTTGAGCAGATTCTTCGGGGACAAGAGAATTTGACAGTGACATTCAATGGGAAGATTGATAATGTCTACAATGAGCTGAATGGGAAGATAGATGCATTGAATATTCATGTTAAGAAGCTGGAGAGTCAAGTTGCACAGACTGCTGGGTCTGTCAAACGACAAGAGGGGTATCTTCCTGCGAGAACTGAGTCAAACCCCAAGCATGCTTGCAATGCTATATCAGTGAGAGATGAAGAAGTTGATGAAATTGATTTTGCAGAACACAGTGCGAAATCGACAAATCTGTCGACTGCAGATGATGGTGTCGATCGACACCAAATGGGTGTCGGTCGACACTCATCTCAGACGGAACCACAAGTTACAAAATCTCAGGTTCCAGCAGTTGAGAGGGTTTACAAACCTAAGATTCCTTTTCCCAAGCCAAGAAAGTCTAAGCAGGAGATGGAAGAAGCTAGATGCAAAGCAATGATGGATAAGGTGATGATTGAGATGCCTTTGATTGATGCAGCGAAGCTTTCACCACCACTTAAACGCTATGTAAAGAGAATGGTATCCAATGGTTTGAGCCCTGAGGAAGGAGCTTTGCTAACTAAGGATGTTAGTGCAACTCTGTTGAACCAGCCTGTTCAAAGGAAGAAGGAGAGAAAGCAAGAAGTGGTAGTTTTTGAGAAAGTTAGTGCAGCAATTCAGTGTAGGACTGCTAAGAAGCTACCAGATCCTGGAAGCTTTGTGCTTGATTGCTCAATCTCAGCAGGAAGGTTTTCACACTCACTCTGTGATCTTGGCTCTAGCATCAACTTGATGCCACATTCTGTTGCTGTAAGACTTGGGATGACAGAATTCAAGCCAACTCAGATTTCTCTTATCTTGGCTGATCGCTCCCGACGAATTCCTGAAGGTGTTTTAGAGGATATTCCAGTTAAGGTTGGAAACTTCATGATTCCCACTGACTTTGTGGTGCTGAAGTATGATAAAGAGCCTAATGATCCTCTCATCTTGGGAAGATCTTTCTTAGCTACAGCTGGTGCCATCATAGATGTGCAGAAGGGACACATAACACTGAATGTGGAAGGTTTGACTAAGAACTTTGAGATGGATAAGCTGATGATCGTTTAGCAGACACTGTCTCAACACAAAAAGTTTGTCCATCAATAGTAAGAACCCTCCTCCACATCCGCGACAGAGTTTGTCCAAAATTGATGCTCCAAGTCATAAATCTGTTACTCAACGGAAGGCTCACTCCTCCACACTCCAGAGTCATCAGATGAAGCCAAGATGCACTATACCCAAGTATCATTCTGGTCCTGCTTCTCATGTCCTTGGTAGACCTCATTCATCTACTGCTTATACACCACCTTGGATGATGAGATATTCCTCTCACAAGCATTAACAGCCACGTTCAGATCCGCCGGATGCCTGAGCTCCAACACAGTCAAGCTAATGACTTAAAACAAGCGCTGAGTGGGACACTGGTAGGAATTAATTATTTTGAATTTTTGTTTTTTTAGGATCACTAACATATTAATTTTTGGTTTTGAGTCTTTATTGTTTTTAAAAAAAAAAGTTACAGATACCATTGATCAGCATCGATCGATACCATCTGGGTATCGGTCGGCACCAATTTTGGATCGCAGAAAATAAGAAAGGTTGATGGGTTTCTGAATTGCGAGATTTCGGCCTTTAATTGCAACTGGGCCGGGTCCGATAAAAGAAGCATCAATCGATACCACTTAAATGAGCATCGATCGACACTGTTAAAACCGAGGGACACGCGATTAAAACCCCGAGCTGTCTCTGTTGTTTTTCATCTCTCAAAATCGATGAACACCTTCAGATCCTCATAACTTCTCCGATACTGCTCCGTTTTGAGTGATTCAAAGCTCTATCCCACTCGTTTTTGAGTCCTCTATCCGGATCAAGTCTCAGTTTCGCGATTCAAAGCAACGACATCCAATAAAAAGCAACGAACCAGAACCGCCGGAGCTACCATTTCTCGCCAAACTCGCCGTCCGCCTCCATTAGCTCCGGCGAATGATGCTCAGCCACCGACGACCACTCCTTCTACTCCACAAGTTCCAGCTCGTCCTCCATGGCCAAGGTCAGAAGGTAGAAAGATTCGATGTAATAGAATTTGGAATGATGATATCATGAAGGAATTTGAAGAGTCAAATTACATCAATAGGCCAGTGTCAGATGATTGGGATGATTATGATACATTGTTCTATAATGGATGGTTAGGAGTTGAGATTCACCCCACTAGGACACTTGATTTGGTTGCTATGAACCAGTTGGGTATTAAGGATGAGGTTCTTGCTGTGTTGGATAGGATAGGATTGGGAACCATTGCATCTAGGCAGTATGATATGTATCCTGATCTTGTTCGTCAGTTTATGGCCACTGTGGGAGTTTATTATCAGAATGAAGCAGTTACGAATGCACAGGAGGGGTTCCTTTCTTTTTTCATTCGGGATATTCGTTATAAGCTACCACTTAGAGACCTTTGTGGCATTTATGGCTTTGAGAGAGATTTTACAGCAGTTGCATTTCCTGAAAAGTTTCCTGATGTCCAAGATTTCTGGAGTTTGTTTGGACATGGGAGATATCATTCTAAGTCATCTACACAGACAGACATTCGACATCCGGTCCTGAGGTATGTTGTTCGTGCTATTGGGCACACAATTCTGTGTAAGATGGAGCCTAACAAGATGCGAGTGGCAGAGTTGATCTTATTGTATTCTGGCTTGTGAGACTTGGTTGCTGGTATTTGTCCTACACCTGCATTAGATAGGCCAGTTAACTTGGGAGCAGTTTTTGCGCATCACTTGGTTACCTTGAAGACCAAACCTTTCACTGGGAAAGGAAAGAAGAAGGAGTATGTTGGGAGTCTTCTGACTCCAATCTTCAGGCATTTTCAGATTGATCTCGGGAGTTGCTGGATCATTGCTGAGCATCCTGTTATGGATGTTGGTTACATGGCACATACTCAGTGGATGAAGAAGCCTTTATTCTGGCGTTTTCGTTCCACCACAGGAGAGCGTATGATTTCGATGCCGCGTCCTGCACTGACAGATATTGGTGAGGATTACCGCCAGTTGGCATTTCAGCCTGACATGAGAGATTCTGTTGCTGCACCTGCTGCTCGTCGCCGACGAGGCGATGCTATTCCTGCTGTTGATTCAGCTGCTCCTAACCCTGCTGGGGGTTTTGAGTTTGGTTCTTCCTCTGGGACCGCGACATTTGAGTTTCCAGAGCCACAGCAGGATCCCGCCACTATGGACCAAGGTGCTCATCAGACTTATGTGGTTTCTGCTTTGCGTGCCATCTGGAATGGCATGGGTCGACTTTCTCAGTGTGGCTGCATTCGTCCTACCAGGCGTACTAGGCGCAGGTCCCCTTCGCCATCTTCACCATCTGCTGATCCTGTTTCTGATGAGGATGCTAATGCTACTGATGATGATGATGGTGCTGATGATGTTTCTGTTACATTTTAGCTTCTGATAATGGTTTTTCTTTATCTTTTTCCTTTTTTAGGATTGAGTCATTTTTATTCTTGCTTTGAGTCAGTTTGTGTTTGAAAGTTGTTTGGATTTATGAACCATCTATCTATCATGTTGCTATTAACCTGTGTTTGTGTTTGAGTGCTTCTTAACAGAATTAACATCAAAGGATTGACCCAACAACACACACAACTAACTGCAACTACAAGGAGATTCGGCCAGAATTCACCATTCACCGAAGGTGTTGATCGATGCTGCCTTTGATGGTATCGATCGACACCAATGGGTAACCCGAGAATCTGTTCACTTTTTCATTCAATTTTTCAACACAATTTTTGTTTATTGACTTTTCCCTTCTTTGATAACACTGGGGACAGTGTTGTTTAAGTCTGGGGGAGGTTAGTACTAACTACTTACTTGGTTTTTGTGTCTTGTGTCAAAACTGTATTTTTGTTTTTATTGAGTCAAATTTTTCAAAAATTTATGTTGAATTATGATTTCTAACTGATGGTTCTTGTTCTTTGGCTAACACTCTAATGATTCTTGACTAAGCTTGACCTCAGAACTGAAGTGTGGAAAGACTATGAGCTGTATCAACAATCCTGAAAGCCCTTATTCAAAGGATATCT
The DNA here is from genome assembly GCF_030686135.1 of Camelina sativa. Classification (NCBI taxonomy): domain Eukaryota; kingdom Viridiplantae; phylum Streptophyta; class Magnoliopsida; order Brassicales; family Brassicaceae; genus Camelina; species Camelina sativa. Next base: position 26,453,120 of record NC_141899.1, on the reverse strand, counting down.
AGTTCAACCAATGCTGTCTCAACTTTTATCAGGATTTTAACCGGACTTAATCTCTTACTTTGGGGTTGGAAATCAGTGGACTAGACTTCTTCTTCAGGCCATACAAGACAGTGCAATTTTTCAAAGTATGTCTCCCCTCTCTCTTCCCTTCAGTGCTTAAGAAAAAAAAAAAAATCAGAAAAAAGGAGAGAAATAAAAGATGAGATGATTTTGATCAGTTTAGAGAGGTAGGTAAATTACCACTGACCTCATTATTCTACTCTTGAGTCAAATGATCACACAAAGCTTGGAAGCGAGGGGTAGGTAAATTACCAATGACCCCGGTATTCGCTTACACCTTTGCTAAAAAAGAATAAGAAAAGAAAAAAAAGGAAGTGAGAAAAGGGAGAGGAAAGGAGATGTAAGAAGAATGTCTTGGCCTGAAGAGAGTCCATATGCCACTATTTGAATACCACAAGGTAAGAACTCACCTGTACTTGCTTTAATTTATGTAATGAGATGTCAATGGTGAGACTAGAGATTCCAGAGGATTGTGGGATTTGAGTAAGGAATGTTGATGCTTTTTAATTGACAAAGTATATGAAGTAAGTTCTTGAGAGTGAAGGCGATAAAGAGTGCGAAGATCAGTTACCAGCAGTTGAGTGAATTCTATGTTTTCAAACCTCTTTCACAGGTTTAAGTTTCGGTTTTGCTTGAGGGCAAGCAAAGGCTAAGTCTGGGGGAGTTGATATATCATGGTTTTTACGGTTTTTAACCATGATATAAGTGTGCTTTTTGAGTCTTTTGATTTGTTTCTAGGTTATTTTTGAGTCTTTACAGGTTATTTAGGAATTTGGCACGAATGGAGCAATATGGAACAATCTGGATCATTTTGGAGCACTTTACCGAAGGAAATCAAGTTGGAGTCGGATCAGAGTACGAGCATCGATCGACACCACATGGGTATCGATCGACACTCATGTTTTCCCGACGAGAGAACAACAAATTTGGAAGTTTTACAAATTTGCCCAAAGTCTTCTATAATTGCAACATAAGCCCCTGGACATGTTTTAGGATGTATATATATATATATATATATTATTTTTAGGTTTTAGAAACCCTTAAGCTATTTTCTAGCAGTTTTTGAGAGAGAGATATTGAGAGCTTTTTGGGAGAGATCTGATCTTCATTGAGAGAAGAATTTCTAAACTCTTTCTTACTTTTCAATATCTATTGCATGTTATTCAGAATTATGATTTGTTCTTCATTAAACATGTCTGAGTAATTTGCTTGTTAGGTTTAGGGTTTTTCATAGGGTTTTTATGATTTATTAGATCTGAGATTTTTAGGGTTCTTAATCTTTTATGATCTTCATCCTTGGTTGTTCTTCATAATAATTCTTGATTGATCACCTAGAATTGTTATCTTAGGGAAATAAATTGATATGAGAATATAATTGTTTTCCTGATTAAACCATTGGTGAGCAGAATTGTTTCTTACAAAGAGATTTGAATTAATAATTCTGTGAACTTATCTAAACCTGTTCTTAAAGCTGATTTTTAACTTGGAATTTTACAAAGAGATTTGGATTTTCTGGTTTTAAATTTAGATATTATTTGCAGTGAGAACTGATTTAATTTACCAAGAGTTTAGAGTTCTAGATCTGATCTTTATTGCTTGAACCTTAATTAATTTATCTGATTTAATATTTAATAATTTCCTGAGAAATTCCCTAGGCTTAACTCTTTTGATTTTCTGGATTTACAACACTTTCTTTTAAATATTTGCATTGCTTTAATTTTAATTCAATTTAACTTGTTTAGCGTAATTTACAAAACTTTACAATCTATTGTGTTTGATCTTGAGTCTCTGTGGATTCGACCCCTAAGTACTGCAGTGATCTCTTGTTTGAGAGAGTAGCTCTAGGGATTAATTTGAGCTTATCAGCTAACCCGAGTTTAGAGTTACCATGAGCAAGTATTCAAGTTCCATAAGCAAGACAAACTAAGTTCAAATTAAATCCAATAATATAGAGATGTTCCAAAGTTCAAACAAGTGGAGGAAGCATTCAAAAGACACAAGTTTCTAAGCAAAGATTTTTCATTTTTTTCCAAAGATAGATCTAGCAACAATGAACTGTGATTAAGGGCTGTAGCTTCAATCCTAAGGTTTGATTTTAAACACGGTAGTTTTAATCATTGTCCCCTAAGATGCATATGCAACAATCCTATATGAAACAAACTAGACTCAATCCTATGTAAATGCAACTACATGAACACTCTTTTTTTTTTTTTTTTTTTTTTTTTTTTTTTTTGGGTTTTACAATGCACATAGATGCAGACTCAAATGAATAAAACTAGCATGCAAAAATTTGAAATAAGAAAATTAAGAAAATAAAACACAATGTTAAAAATATTCTAGGACCCTCCCCCAAACTTAAATTACACAGTCTCTGTGTAAATAAAAGTTGGAAAAAGAATCCAAGAATCACACAAAAGGAAATAAAACTAAATGCAATGTTATTTACAAAGATTGGATGAAAGTGGTACCTCATGGGTTGGTGAAGAAGGAGGTTGTAGCAGCCTCCATACTCGCCAACGTGTAGCCAGGGTTGTCACCGGCTTCAGCAGGTGCCGGGGTTTGCTCGTGAGAGAGCTCGGTGATATGCACGGACGACTTACTCGGACCAGCATCCGAGGGGTTGATCGAGGGGGGCATCGCGTAGCTCATCGGGTAGGACATCAGGTAGTACGATGGGTATGGTGGAAGAGGTCCAGAGTGATCACCCGTATAGCCACTCGCAGGGTGCATCGAATATGGCATCGTGTATAGCATCTGGTAAGGCAGAGGGAAGAGTCCTGAGTAATCAACCGATTGCGTACTCGATGGGTGCATCAGATAAGGCATCGAGTATCCTATCCGGTTAGGCATCGGATAGGCGTCTGAATGGCTTCTCCGCGATACTTCAGGTCGTGTGATATTCTCCTCAGCTTAGGGCTTGTAGGATGATGCTCTGTGAGGTTCTGGAGGTGTCAGTCCTCAAATTCCTCCTAGCGGTCCGCTTCTCCCCATCCATGTTGGTGCGTATGCCGAGGTAGGGGCTGAGGCCCAGATTGCCTTGTCTTGCAGCTCCTTGGTCTGACCTCCCATAGTCTTCACCGAGCCAGTAAGATCTTTCACCTTCTCACCAAAAACTTGTTCATCCTCTTCAGCCATCCGATCCTCTTGTGGGCTTCCCTCACTCCAACAGGTTGCTTTTGAGAGAAAACATACTCCTCAAAGTCAAAATCTTCCGAGCTATCTCTCTGTTCTTGACCGGTTGCCTCTCTCTTCTCAGCTGCGGACTCCTCCTCCGGATTGTACAGCTCTTCCAAAGGTGGTGCAAAATCGATGTTGTCCCCCAGCCGGACCTTGGTGCATATTACATTGGGCATAATCATTTGGGCGGCTCCGGTGGTTGGATGGACAAACTTTAAGAGCAGCATGTCATTTGGCTTCTCATAAGCCAGGTACCTCGCCAGCACGAGGTAGTCGATGTCCAGCCATCTTGGATCGTGTACCACTCCCTTCAAAGGCACATCGCAAGCCACCAAAATCGGTGTGACCAGTCCTCCAATGGAGATCTCTCCACCTCCTTCTCTTTTCTTCATAGCCCATGACTTGAGGTAGAGGAACTGATCGTGCAGCACAAAGACCATACTAGTATCCGAAACATCTCCAACCAGCGGTGTACCATCCCTAGCATTGTCTAGAACTCCACACAATGCAATGTCTAGCAGCTGGAGCTCATGATCATTCACATTCCCAGTCTCCTTTCTAGCAAAAAGAGTGTATGCGAGGGACTTGTGAAAATACCTCAAAACAAGGCTCCTTATTAAAACAATCTTTTTATGGTGGTGGATATGATGATGAGATATGGTATGAATGAATGATGAACAGGTGAAGTGTAAGGTGTTTCAATTACCCTTATGATGTTGTAGTATAAGAGATGTCAATCCTAAATGAGTGTTTGCAAGCAATCAGGATGTGCATATATGTCTAAGTCAAGCCAAATATGAAGGATGTTTGTCACTAAAAACCTATTGATGAAATGTAAAATGCAGAAGGTAAAAGCTACTAAGATAGATGTTAAATGTAAAGAGAACAAACTAATCAAAGCTATGATGAAACAAGAACAGAAATAGAAACTATAGTAATGCAAGTAATGAACTAATGCAAGGCAAGTAATGAACATGATACTAATGAATGCAACAGAAATGCAACTAAAATGAAACAGGAGTTGAAACAGGACAAACACAAAGCATAAACAAGAATTCTGGGGATGAGCTCGAGCAAGCACTCGATCGAGTGTAGATCGAGTACAGGGTCGAGTTGGACAAACGCGAGAAACAGAGCAACACCAATAAAACAGAGTAATACAAAAGCGAATCAAACAACGATCAAACAACATGATTTAAGCTAGGAAATCAATAAACAAGGAAGGTCTTAGGGATGGATTCATGGGCTGGACTTTAGATTGTGGTTATCTAACTTAATCAACAAACCTCAATCAATATGAGCTAATCTCTAGACAATGATCTCCAGGAACATGTTAATCCACTCTCATGACAGAAACAATCAAGCTCATATATTTCTAGGCTTGTTCTCACAAAGCAAAGAACTTATACAAGCAAGCATTAAGCAACAGATCATCTATAGTCAATAATCCAACAAGACATCTGATCTCTTAGCATGCCTAATGAAAATCTCTAGATCTAGCCTTATCTTTGCACCTTAGACATTGGTGTGATGCTAAGAGGCTTGAGATCAAACCCTACCCTCTCGGTTATAGGATCAGCATTAATAATATCTAGCCTAGAAGAGATCTACAACACTCAAGCTTGACCAAATCAAACAACCACAACATCCATCCAGCCTAAACAATCCCTAAGAGCTAAGGAAACTACTCACAATCACACATGATGAACAACAAAGTCATAAACCCAGAAAATATCGAAACTTGCATCAATAGAAAGATAAAGCAAAGATCTACAATATTGAAGAAGGAATCAAACTCGAATTCTCAATATTTTGAAAGTTATGAAACCAACAAATATGAAGAATCTATTGTTTTTCTCCTTCAAGGAGGTACAAGATATAAGAAAATAAAAGTGCGAAAAGTAATAATTCCCAAAAGGGTAAATACTAGGTTTGAGAATATCTAAAAAGCTGGACTCTTTTGTGGCTGTAGGGTACAAGGCCTTATATAGAAAAAGTAGTGGAAGCCCTAAAAATGCTAAAAGACAAAATAGCTAGGCGGCTCGGCCAACTCGACCTGGTGCTTGGTCGAGTGACCGGTAGAGTTGGCTCCTCTTGTGCATCTTCCACTCGGTCGAGTCGATCTCCGCACACGGTCGAGTGTCTGGTCGAGTGGGCAGTTGAGTGGAACTCCGGACCTTGGTTCTTCAGCTCTAACTCCCTTGCTTTCCCTCTTGATAGCTTCACTCTTCTTTAGCATTGCTTCCATGCTCCTTAGGCTCCAAAATCACCTGTTTATGCATGAAAATATGCAAATGCAATGCAACTACATCCTAATGCATGAACAGTCCTAAAGCTATGCAATAATGGTCGAAATGGATAGCGAAAGATGCAAAAGATGTGAATATACTAAGGGAAAACAGGGTAAAATATATGAACATCAACACCCCCAAACTTAGTCTTTGCTTGCCCTCCAGCAAATAAACAAGACATAAGAAGGTAGGTGAGGTTTAAAAGTGGGCTCTCAGCTCCTAAATCTTGCCAATAGACCAGCTAGAATCAATGTCCAAGTTACTAGTACTATGATGCAAGTTGAATGAGCTGTGCTTAAAGATCTTAGACAAGCCTATCACAACCTTTACTGATTTGAGCCTTAGATGTCCACATGCATTCAAATCATCCATTTCCTTTAACATTTATTAATCAAGAACATGAATCAATTCTATGCAATGCTTAAACTCATTTGGCTTGGTAGTAAAAGGTTTTGAGATAATGGTGGTCTCTCTTTAGAGTGGGGCTTTATCAATATCAAGGTTCTCTCACAAAAAATGGATTGAGCTTTAAAAGAATGCTAAAGGTAAGAACACTTAGACACATACAAGAACAAAACCTTGTCTACCCAAAAAGCACCCAAAGTGTTTATCCTATCAATCTAAACCCAAATGATCCTAGTGCTACCCTTTAACTTTTTCACTTCTCTTTCACCCTTTTCTCTTTTGATTTAAAAGCCTTAGGAGAAGTTTCTTATTTGATCTTTCTAGTGGAATGGGGGATTCTTACTTATTTGCTATGGTTCTCTTTTCTTCTTATTCTTAAGACATACAAGCATTTTGCTAGACTCTTCTTTTCTTTCTTTTCTTTTCTTTAGCTAGAACCATCTTCAACAATTTTTTTTACTTCCCATCCTTTCACTAGAGCTTTACTTAAACACATTCTCCTCTTAAAGACTCTACCTTTTTCTTTCTCTTTTTCCTCTTTTCTTTTCAAAACAGCCAAGTCCCAAACCCAACAAGTGAACCACCTAGTCCTATCTAGTTTGAAAATTGCAAAATAGAACTACACAAGGCTTTACTCTTGTCAGTTCAAACCTAACACTTTCTACCAAGCTCAATCCCAAAAATAGGCCTCACACACACAAGAATAAACATGGCTTGAAAGAAGGGTTGGTTAAGGGGTAGGGAAACTGATTTTAATGGTTTAATCAGCTACTTTGATCAACAAGAGTGGTAAAAAGGAGAAAGATGATCCAAATATGTATATGGTATCCATGAGTTTAAAGCAATGCACACATTGATAATTGTAAATCAATATTAGGTTCTTATAAGTAGGAAATGGTGTCAAATCACAACATGCTTCAATTTAGACCAAATGCAATGCAGGAATTCAAGGCTTGGTTCAATCTTATGCTTCCAACTACTCAACTAGCATCAAAGTACTATTAACTTGGGCATTGATCCTAGTCTAGTGAATCTAGCAAGCTAACAAGGCAAAACTCATCATAGATCCCTAATGCAAATATTATACAGTCCTACATGAAACATGCTAAACAAGATCCTAATATGCAATGCAAACTACATGAACACTCTGTTTTTTTATAAAGATTTTTGCAAAAATTTTCAAAATTTTAGGGTTTTTCTATGCCTTAGATGATGTGCAAATACTAACATGATGATGCTAAAAATTTGAAATAAGAAAACAAAACACAATGTCAAATGCTATCTCAAACCCTCCCCCAAACTTAAATCACACAGTCCTCTGTGTGAAAGAAATTTATAAGAGGATTCAAGACTTAAAAACAAAACACAATGTCAAATGCTATGGTATTTACAAGGAAGGTGATAGTGGTACCTCATGGAATGTGGAAGAAGTTGTCCATATACTCTTGCATACTGTCAAATGTGTAGTTGGGGTCTTGTTGATCACTTGGAGATGGAGATTGGGGCAGCTCGACGACGGCGATCGACCGGCACTCGGTCGAGTGCGTGCTCGAGTGGGGGGGTCGAGCTGGATCGCGGATGCCAAAATTCTGAGCTTGCTGCTGGTAGAACTGCTGGTAGAGTGCTGGATCCATGAAGTACTGGGGTGGGATGGGAGGGTAACCTGGATAGCCTGGATAAGCAGCTGGAGGTGGGAAGCCATAAGGTGATCTGGGCTGGAACTCGGTCGAGTACGTCGGGGGTGCTCGGTCGAGTGGGCGCTCGAGTGACCCGGTCGAGTGCCTCGAAAATTGTTGTTCTCGGGTACTTGAACTCCTCTTCCTCTGATTTGGCTCATACATTGAAGCTCTAGCTGGTTCCACATGGTTTGCAACTCTTGAAAGTGCTCTAGTTGAGCTACTCCTCCTGAAAGGGCTTGAATGGCTTGAAGATGAGTTTCCACTCTTCAGCTCAGCAATCTCCTTCTTTAAGCCCTTGATAGACTTAGCCATGTTGGTCACCTTCTTCTTCAGCTTATCAAACCTCTTCCCATGCCACTTGCTCCACTTTTGCAAAAGTGTCAACCTCTTGCTATTCTCCCTAACTCCTCTACTATCCCTTGGGTTGGACTCATAATCCTCAAAGTAAAACTGCTTCTCCCCATCAGCCATTTGTGCATTTCCAGCTTCTTCAACTCTAGGTTGAACTGTCCCGTCAAACAAGTACTCTTCAGCTGGCCAAAAGTCAATGTTGGCTCCTTCTTGAATGGTGGTGAGCTCTTGGTTAGGCAAGATCAATTGTTTCTTCCCAAGTGTTGGAAGCTCAAAATTGAAGATGTGATTTCCTTGATGCGTCTCCTTTGCTAGGATGAGAGTAGAGGTGAGGTAGCTTGAGTCAATCCATCTTGGTGAGACCCTTTCTCCTCTAAGTGGGATCTTGGCAGCTTGTAGAATTGGAGTAATGATGCCTCCAATGGTTAATGCTCCTCTTGAGCCCTTGTTCTCCAGCTTGCCTACCCAACTTCTCAAATATACCATGTGGTCTATGAGCACCATTGCAAGATCAGTCTCCACAGTGCTCCCAAGAATGATGGTTCCATCTCTTGCCTTAAGGATGATCCCATTGAGAGCCATGTCAATCATCTTAAGCTCACCCTCATTGATATTCCCAGTTTCCTTCCTAGCAAAGAAGGTGTTGGCAAGAGCTTTGTGGAAGTATCTTAGGACTGGGCTCCTTATCCTTGAACTCTTGGAATTGGAGGATAAGTAGAGTTTGTTATCCCCAATGGTTTCCCAAACTGAATAGAGCTCCTCTCTTGGTATCATCAAGCTTCTATTACTCCCAACTTCAAAACCAAACACATTGGCTATCTTCTTCATTGAAAGCTCATGCTTCTTCCCTTTGATTGTGAAGGAAATGTGACCAGCTCCAACCTCAGCATCCTTCCTTGCATATGTATGCAGCTTGACAGTGGCTAGAAAGTCACAACTTATTTCTTTGTAGCCCTCCATGCAAAGCTCCATGAACTTGGTTAAGTTACTCTTCTCAAAAAGAAACTCCACATCTTCATCAATGGGAAGCTTCTCCATGGTTTCCTTGTGAGGATGTCTAGTCCCCAAGAACTCTATTCTCATGAAATCTTCATACAACTGCCTCTTTGTCAAACCCACAAGATTCTGCTTCTCCATCATCCTCTAGCTCTTCTTCTTCATCTTCTTCATCACTCTCACTTTCAATCTCCTCTTGTTCAATCTCAACTGCTGGCCTCATGAACTCATTAAGGGTTGGCTCCCTTTCTTCCTCACTTTCAATCCTCTCAGGATCTTCCTCAACTGAATCACTCCTTGGACACGGCACCTGGCTCGACCGACCACTCGGACCACCACTCGGTCGAGTGCTTGATCGAGTGGGGCGTCGAGTGGTTCTTCCAGATACTCCTCTTGATTGTAGGCGATCATCACGACGTTCCATGGAGGTTGCAGCCGCTTGTTGAGATTTCCCGGTCATTCTTGAAGACATTTTTGAACAGAACTGAAGGGAATAGACTCAAAGCTCAGAGTTAATAGGTTAGTGACCCAAAAACTTGAAAGAACTAAGCTTGAGCAAAAGATAAACTTTGAGAGAGATTTTAAAACTTGAATTTAGTTGTTTTGAGCAAATGAGAGAGTGTGAGAGGTATAGGATCGTGCAAGGTCTATTTAAAGAAGCTAAGGGGACAAGGAGACAAGGGTGGAGCGTCCATACCATTCAAATTTGAAATGGGAATCTTTGACTTGCTTTTTGCTGCCACTCGACCCCACACTCGATCAGCACGTGGTCGAGCTCCCTTGACCAAAGTTTGAAAATTCAAATTTTTCTTCTTGTTCTTCTCTCCCCTCGATTGTTCTAGAGAAATGAGGATCAAATGGGCCTTGCTTCTTTGTCAACTCGGTCGAGTACCTCTCATGGGCTGGTCGAGTGGGCTTGCGTTTCTCCTTCCCCAAGTCCAAATTTCTCAATACCCATCTACACTTTCATTAAAAGGCCTGCCCAACACAAACATAAAAGAAAACACATCAAAACTACTAAGAAATTAAAGCATATTTACAAAGGATACCTTAGGGACTTCCTCCCTAGTGAGCTTGTTTAAAGTCACTAAGCTTGACTTTGGTTTGCTTCTTAGACTTGGTCTAGATACCAAAGAGGTGATGAAATCACTGTGAAGTTGATCCTTGATCACCTCACCCTTAACACACAAACCAAACTTCTTCTTGATTTTGAGCCTTGGTCTTGCTTTCCTCAAAGACCTCTTGTTTAGCTTGACTTAGAGATCCTCAACAATACCAGTCAACTCTTGAACTGACCTCTTAAGCTTTTCCACAGAATTTTCTTGAAGAGAGGGCTCAGCCTTTGGAGTAGCTTTATCACTTAAACCTTCTTGACCACCTTTGTCCTCTATAGTGAATGGTTGATCATCAATGGTAGGAAGGTTGGTTGGGTTATAGATGTTGAACTTCATAGCTATACCCTCAGCAATGTTCAAGGTCACAAGACCTTCCTTGACATCAATGACTGCCCCAACAGTGGCTAAGAATGGTCTCCCAAGAATGATAGGATCTTCAGGCTCCTTATCCATCTCTAGAACCACAAAATCAGTATGAACCCTTGCTCTCCCTATCTTCACTGGAATGTTCTCCAAATTGCCAACCACATCTCTATTTGACCCATCAGCTAGGCAAACATGAAGGTTGGTGGACTTGAAATCAGTGTGCCCAAGCTTTTGAGCTATAGAATAGGGCATCACACTGATTGATGCTCCCAAGTCACATAGGCACTGGTTGTAGTGGAGATAGCTAAGTGTGCAAGGCAGATAGGATGGCCCTGGATCCTTAAGCTTAATTGGGATGATCACTCCTCCAAGGTCCTCAAGATCCTTCTCATCTTGAGCTTGAGCCTTCTTCTTTGACAAATCAAGCAAAAAATTTCTATAGAGAGGATATGGTTCATACTGTTCCAAGGCAGGTCCTCTCTCCTCTTCTTGGTAATCAATGATGATCTCTTGTATGGCCATCACTTCCTCTTGTTTCTCAACCACAACTTCTTCCTTCAAAGCTTTCTCATCCACTTGTTGCTTAGCCAACATCTCCTTTTTCTCAATTATTTCCCTTAATTCAGTAATCCTCTGTGCTTCGAAACGTCCAGGGAATGGTAGAGGCGGTTTGTAAGCAGGAGGGATGTACTTAGCAGGTTTAACAGCTCAGGATCCTTCAGCTCGATCGACCACTCGATCAGGCACTCGGTCGAGTGCATGCTCGAGTACCTGGTCGAGTGCAATGGCGGGTTCAGATTTCTTTGCAAAAACTTCACTCAAAGCTTCAATAACTGACCAATCCTCCCCATCTTGAATATCACTGTCCCTAGTGACTTCTTCATCAGAGATATGGATGGCTTTTGCAGTGAACTCTCTTGGATTTTGAATGGCTTTTCCAGGGAGTTGGTTGGGTTTAGGAGCAGAAGTAGAGGCAATGTTGCTCTCCATATACTTCACTCTAGAGTTGAGACCTTAAACTTCATGTTCAGGTCATTATACTGGGATGTGAGCTTTTGATTCAACTCAGCAAACTGTTTGGCTTCCTCAATCTTTCCTTGTGTTTGCCCAATCAACAACTGTTGCATCATAGCTCTTAAGTCTTGTTCTTGGCCTTGGTTAGTCTGAAACCCTGGTGGGGGACACAACTGAGGCTGGAACACTTGATGTTGTTGTTTGGGGACATAGTTTTGTTGCTGTTGAGGCTGTTGAGGTGGATACACTTGGTCTTGTGGATTAGCTACATTGGTGCTTCTATAGGAGAGGTTGTTGTTCTTGAACCCTCCTTGGTTGTAACCTTTGAATCCACCCTTGTTTTGCATATAACAGAGCTCAGCAAACTCATTCTCCCCTTCTTGAACTTGAACCTCTTCCTCACCAATGAAGTGAATGGATTTTTGTTAGCTAAGGAGGATTTTATCAAGCTTCTCATTGACCATCTTCAAATCCTTCTTGTACTTGTCCTCTTGGTCAGTAGATGTGGACCTTATGGTTCTTTCATAGTCCTCATTGTAATTGCCATCTGACTGAGCAAGGTTCTCAGCTAATTCCCATCCTTCTTCCACATTCTTGTTGAGGAAGTTGCCATTAGAAGCTGTGTCAAGAAGCATCCTGATCTTGGGAAGCACTCCTCTATACAAGGTGCTTAGGAGTGACTCATTGCTGAAGCCATGGTGAGGACATTGAGTCTGAAATCCTTTGAACCTCTCCCAAGCTTCACAAAAGCTTTCATTGTTTCTTTGAGCAAACCCAGAAATTTTATTCCTCAATCTAGCAGTCCTTGCATTTGAGAAATTTTTTGCCAAGAAAGCCTTCTTGCAAGCATCCCATGTGGTTATTGCTCCAGTAGGAAGAGTCTTCTCCCATAGGTGAGCCTTATCTCCAAGTGAAAATGGGAAGAGCCTCAACTTGAATCCATCCTCACTCACTCCATTAATCTTGGTAAGACCACAGATTCTATCAAATTCATCAAGGTGGTCTAGGGGATCCTCCATTGGCAACCCATGGAACTTGTTGGCTTGGATCATGGAGATCAGTCCACTCTTGATTTCAAAGTTGTTGTTTGGTACTGTGGGAGGCACAATGCCAGCTCTATGGTTGTGGGTATTGGGTGCATCTCCAGCACCAATGTTCCTTGGTCTTGGAACTTGATCTTGTTGCTCCATTACCACTTGATCTCCTTGCTGTTCTTGAACTACTCTTCTTTGCTTATGTCTCAAACCCTTTTGCAGTCTGTGGATGTTGTCAATTGGCCTTTGAAGATTGTCTTTCCCCTTTGACCTTGTGTGCATCAACAAACTGAGATACTAACTCGAACAGGAGCACGGTCGAGCGCAGGCTCGAGTGAGTGGTCGAGTCGTATGGGAACTGGTGTCTATTTAGATACGCTGTCTGACTCGATCAAGTGCTCGATCACTACTCGGTCGAGTGGTGCTCGAGTGGGTGGTCGAGTGGGTACCTGAAACTCAAGACAGCCAAGCAAAAGAAGTTTGGAGTTCAGCAACTTCACAAGTGTATAAACGAACTTAATCTTAGACTAATATTGATCCTAAATGTCACAAAAACACTCTCAAATGGGCAACGGCGCCAAATTGAAACAAGGTTTCTATGGTGGGTGATATGGATTGATGGATGTATGCAATGGTGAGATATGAAATGAATGGATGGTAAGGTGTTTCAATTCCCCTTATGCAGTTGCAGTATAAGAGGTGTCAATCCAATCTGAGAGTTGTGAACAATCAGGATATGTATATGAGCCTAAGTTAAGCCAAATATGCAGAGGTTGTCTGTCAATAACAATCCTATTGATGAAATGTAAAGAGCAGAAAGTAAAGCTACTAGAACTAGATTCTAAATGTAAATGGAACAGAATGATTATAACTAATATGAAGCTAGAACAGAAATAGAAACTATACTAATGAACTAATGCAACACAGTAATGAATAAGACAATAAGTAAATGCAACAGAAATGCAAATGAAATGAGACTAGAGATAAGACAGGACAATTACTAATCATAAACAAGAGTTCTAGGGATGAACTCGAGCAAGCACTCAATCGAGTGTAGATCGAGTGCAGGGTCGAGCTGGACAAATCCGTGAAACAGAGCAATACACAAGCGAATCAAACAACGATCAAACAGTAGGATTAAGACTTAAAAATCAATAAACAAGGAAGGCCTTGAGGAGGGATTCATGGGCTGGACTAATGAATGAGGTCATCTAACTTGGTCAACAAATCTCAAGCAAACTTTGAGCTAATCTCTAGACATATATTTCTAAGACAAGTTTAATCCACTCTCATGGCAAGAAACAATCAAACCGATGCATCTCTAGACTTGTTCTCACAAAGAAAAGAATCTACACAAGCAGGCATTAAGCAATATGTCTCATACCAAACAAGACCTCTAATCTCTTAGCAAGCCTAATGGTAAGCTCTAGATCTAGCCTTATCTATGCTTCTTAAACATTGGTGTGATGCTAAGATGCTTGAAATCAAACCCCAACCTCTCAGTTCAGGATTAGCATTAAGAACATCTAGCCTAGAAGAGATTCTACCACAATAAAGCTTGACCAAAGCAAACAAACCTCAAACACAGCCCAGCCTAACCCATCCTCAAGATCCTAAGCTACTACTCACAAGAACACATGATGAACATCAAAGTCATAAACCCAGAAAATACTGAAACTTGCATCAAATGAAAGATAAAACAAAGATCTATAATATTCAAGAAAGAATCAAACACGAATTCTTAATATCTTGAAAGTTATGAAACCAACAAAATCCAAGAATCTTATGTTTTCTCTCTTAAAAGAGTACAAGATCTAAGAAAAATAAAAGTGCAAAAGGAATAATTCCCAAAAGGGTAAAAACTAGGTTTCTAACTATTCTCCAAAGCTGGACTCTTTGGTGGCTGCAGGTACAAGGCTTTATATAGGAGAGGGGGTGGAAACCCTAAAAATACTAAAAGACAAAATAGTCAACGGCTCGGTCAACTCAAACCTGTGCTCGGTCGAGTGGCTGGTCGAGTTGGCTTTTCTTCTGCTTCCTCCACTCGGTCGAGTCCTCCTCAGCACACGGTCGAGTGTCTGGTCGAGTGAGCAGTCGAGTTGGACTCTGGACCTTGTTGCTTCAGCCTTAACTCTCCCTTGCTTTCTCCTCATGATTGCTTCCATGCTCCTTAAGCTCCAAAATCACCTGTTTATGCATGAAAAGATGCAAATGCAATGCAACTATACTCTAATGCATGATTAGTCCCAAAGCTACACAATAATGGCCTAAATGGATAGCAAAAGATGCAAAAGATGTGAATAAACTAAGGGAAAACAAGGTAAAATATATGAACATCAACCAGCTCTCTAGTTATGTGTGTTTGGTGCATCTCCAGCACCAATGTTTCTTGCCATTGGAGCTTTTTGATCTTGTTGCTCCATTAGCACTTGTTGTTCTTGTTCCTGATAGATCCTTGTTCTCTGCTGTCTTAGGTCCCTTGGTGGTCGGTTGATGTGATCTAGGAGTCTCTGAAGATTGTGATGACCCTTTGACCTTGTTTGCATCAACAGGCGCGAGTACAGACTCGGACAGGCACTCGGTCGAGCTCAGGCTCGAGTGGGTGGTTGAGTCGACTGGGAAGTGATGTCTATTTGTATCCGGCTAAGTGCTCGATCACTGACTCGGTCGAGTGGTGGTCGAGTTGGTGGTCGAGCTGGTACCTGAAACTCAATCATAGACAAGCAGTAGAAGAAACGAGATCAGTAGTGAACAAGTGGATAAACGAACTTAAGCTTAGACTTCTATTGATCCTAATTGACACAAAACACACTCAAATGGGCAACGGCGCCAAATTAAAACAATCTTTTTATGGTGGTGGATATGATGATGAGATATGGTATGAATGAATGATGAATAGGTGGAGTGTAAGGTGTTTCAATTACCCTTATGCTGTTGTAGTATAAGAGATGTCAATCCTAAATGAGTGTTTGCAAGCAATCAGGATGTGCATATATGTCTAAGTCCAAGCCAAATATGAAGGATGTTTGTCACTAACAACCTATTGATGAAATGTAAAATGCAGAAAGTAAAAGCTACTAAGATAGATGCTAAATGTAAAGAGAACAGACTAATCAAAGCTATGATGAAACAAGAACAGAAATAGAAACTATAGTAATACAAGTAATAAACTAATGCAAGGCAAGTAATGAACATGATACTAAGTGAATGCAACAGAAATGCAACTAAAATGAAACAGGAGTTGAGACAGGACAAACACAAAGCATAAACAAGAATTATGGGGATGAGCTCGAGCAAGCACTCGATCGAGTATAGATCGAGTACAGGGTTGAGCTGGACAAACGCGAGAAACAGAGCAAAACTAATAAAACAGAGCAATACAAAAGCGAATCAAACAACGATCAAACAACATGATTTAAGCTAGGAAATCAATAAACAAGGAAGGTCTTAGGGATGGATTCATGGGCTGGACTTTAGATTGTTGTTATCTAACTTAATCAACAAACCTCAATTAATATGAGCTAATCTCTAGACAATGATCTCCAAGAACATGTTAATCCACTCTCATGACAGAAACAATCAAGCTCATATATTTCTAGGCTTGTTCTCACAAAGCAAAGAACTTATACAAGCAAGCATTAAGCAACAGATCATCTATAGTCAATAATTAAACAAGACATCTAATCTCTTAGCATGCCTAATGAAAATCTCTAGATCTAGCCTTATCTTTGCACCTTAGACATTGGTGTGATGTTAAGAGGCTTGAGTTCAAACCCTACCCTCTCGGTTATAGGATCAGCATTAAGAATATCTACCCTAGAAGAGATCTACAACAATCAAGCTTGACCAAATCAAACAACCACAACATCCATCCAGCCTAACCCATCCCTAAGAGCTAAGGAAACTACTCACAATCACACATGATGAACAACAAAGTCATAAACCCAGAAAATACCAAAACTTGCATCAATAGAAAGATAAAGCAAAGATCAACAATATTGAAGAAGGAATCAAACTCGAATTCTCAATATTTTGAAAGTTATGAAACCAACAAATATGAAGAATCTATTGTTTTTCTCCTTCAAGGAGGTACAAGATCTAAGAAAATAAAAGTGCAAAAAGTAATAATTCCCAAAAGGGTAAATACTAGGTTTGAGAATATCTAAAAAGCTGGACTCTTTTGTGGCTGCAGGGTACAAGGCCTTATATAGAAAAAGTAGTGGAAGCCCTAAAAATGCTAAAAGACAAAATAGCTAGGTGGCTCGGCCAACTCGACCTGGTGCTCGGTCGAGTGACCGGTCGAGTTGGCTCCTCTTGTGCATCTTCCACTCGGTCGAGTCCATCTCCGCACACGATCGAGTGTCTAGTCGAGTGGGCGGTCGAGTGGAACTCCGGACCTTGGTTCTTCAGCTCTAACTCCTTTGCTTTCTCCTCTTGATAGCTTCACTCTTCTGTAGCATTGCTTCCATGCTCCTTAGGCTCCAAAATCACCTGTTTATGCATGAAAATATGCAAATGCAATGCAACTACATCCTAATGCATGAACAGTCCTAAAGCTATGCAATAATGGTCAAAATGGATAGCAAAAGATGCAAAAGATGTGAATATACTAAGGGAAAACAGGGTAAAATATATGAACATCAACACCCCCAAACTTAGTCTTTGCTTGCCCTCAAGCAAATAAACAAGACATAAGAAGGTAGGTGAGGTTTAAAAGTGGGATCTCAGCTCCTAAAGCTTGCCAATAGACCAGGTAGAATCAATGTCCAAGTTACTAGTACTATGATGCAAGTTGAATGAGCTGTACTTAAAGATCTTAGACAAGCCTATCACAACCTTTACTGATTTGAGCCTTAGATGTCCACATGCATTCAAATCATTCATTTCCTTTAACATTCATTAATCAAGAACATGAATCAATTCTATGCAATGCTTAAACTCATTTGGCTTGGTAGTAAAAGGTTTTGAGACAATGGTGGTCTCTCTTTAGAGTGGGGCTTTATCAATATCAAGGTTCTGTCACAAAAAATGGATTGAGCTTTAGAAGAATGCTAAAGGTAAGAACACTTAGACACATACAAGAACAAAACCTTGTCTACTCCAAAAGGCACCCAAAGTGTTTATCCTATCAATCTAAACTCAAATGATCCTAGTGCTACCCTTTAACTTCTTCACTACTCTTTCACCCTTTTCTCTGTTGATTTAAAAGTCTTAGGAGAGGTTTCTTATTTGATCTTTCTAGTGGAATGGGGGATTCTTACTTATTTGCTATGGTTCTCTTTTCTTCTATTCTTAAGACATACAAGCATTTTGCTAGACTCTTCTTTTCTTTCTTTTCTTTTCTTTAGCTAGAACCATCTTAAACAATTTTTTTTACTTCCCATCCTTTCACTAGAGCTTTACTTAAACACATTCTCCTCTTAAAGACTCTACCTTTTTCTTTCTCTTTTTCCTCTTTTCTTTTCAAAACAGCCAAGTCCCAAACCCAACAAGTGAACCACCTAGTCCTATCTAGTTTGAAAATTGCAAAATAGAACTACACAAGGCTTTACTCTTGTCAGTTCAAACCTAACACTTTCTACCAAGCTCAATCCCAAAAATAGGCCTCACACACACAAGAATAAACATGGCTTAAAAGAAGGGTTGGTTAAGGGGTAGGGAAACTGATTTTAATGGTTTAATCAGCTACTTGGATCAACAAGAGTGTTAAAAAGGAGAAAGATGATCCAAATATGTATATGGTATCCATGAGTTTAAAGCAATGCACACATTGATAATTGTAAATCAATATTAGGTTCTTATAAGTAGGAAATGGCTTCAAATCACAACATGCTTCAATTTAGACCAAATGCAATGCAGGAATTCAAGGCTTGGTTCAATCTTATGCTTCTAACTACTCAACTAGCATTAAAGTACTATTAACTTGGGCATTGATCCTAGTTTGGTGAATCTAGAAAGTTAACAAGGCAAAACTCATCATAGATCCCTAATGCAAATATTATACAGTCCTACATGAAACATGCTAAACAAGATCCTAATATGCAATGCAAACTACATTAACACTCTTTTTTTTTATAAAGATTTTTGCAAAATTTTTCAAAATTTTAGGGTTTTTCTATGCCTTAGATGATATGCAAATACTAACATGATGATGCTAAAAATTTGAAATAAGAAAACAAAACACAATGTCAAATGCTATCTCAAACCCTCCCCCAAACTTAAATCACACAGTCCTCTGTGTGAAAGAAATTTGTAAGAGGATTCAAGACTTAAAACAAAACACAATGTCAAATGTTATGGTATTTACAAGGAAGGTGATAGTGGTACCTCATGGAATGTGGAAGAAGCTGTCCACATCCTCATTCATGCTGTCAAATGTGTAGTTGGGGAAGGTAACTGGGTCAGCTCGACTATAGCTATCGATTGGCACTCGGTCGAGTGCCCGGTCGAGTGGGGGGGTCGAGCTGGACTACGAGTGCCAAAATTCTGACCTTGCTGCTGGTAGAAATGGTGCAAGAGTGCTGGATCCATGAAGTACTGGGGTGGGAAGGGAGGGTAACCTGGATAGCCTGGATAAGCAGCTGGAGCTGGGAAGTCATAAGGTGTTCTGGGTTGGAACTCGGCAGAGTGCATCTGGGGTGCTCGGTCGAGTGGGTGCTCGAGTGCCTCGAAAGTTGTTGTTCTCGGCTACTTGAACTTCTCTTCCTCTAAATTGGCTCGTACATTGAAGCTTTAGCCGGTTCCACAGGGTTTTTAGCTCTTGAAAGTGCTCTAGTTGAGCTACTCCTCCTCAAAGGGCTAGATGGTGTTGGTGAAGAATTTCCACTCTTCAACTTAGCAATCTCCTTCTATAAGCCCTTGATGGACTTAGCCATATTGCCCACCTTCTTCCTTAGCTTATCAAACTTCTTCCCATGCCACTTGTTCCACTTTTGTAGGAGTGTCAACCTCTTGTTATTCTCCCTCACTCCTCTACTATCTCTTGGGTTAAGCTCATAATCTTCAAAGTAAAACTGCTCCTCCCCATCAGCCATTTGCACATCTCCAGCTTCATCAACTCTAACTTGAGCTGTCCCATCAAACAAGAACTCTTCAGCTGGCCAAAAGTCAATGTTTTGCCCTTCACTTATGGTGGTGAGCTCTTGATTAGGTAGGACAAGCTGTCTTTTCCCAATTGTTGGAAGCTCAAAGTTTAAAATGTGATTTCCTTGATGCATCTCCTTGGCTAGTATGAGAGTGGAGGTGAGATAGCTTGAATCAATCCATCTTGGCAAGACCTTCTCTCCTCTAAGTGGGACCTTAGCAGCTTGTAGTATTGGAGTGATGATGCCTCCAATGGTTAGGGCTCCTCTTGAACCTTTGTTTTGCAACTTGCCCACCCAGCTTCTCAAGTAGATCATGTGGTCAATGATCAGTGCCTTCTCTGCTCCCAAGGATGATGCTTCCATCCTTTCTTGAAGAATTATGCTATTAAGTGGCACATCAATCATCTTCAGCTCACCCTCATTGAGATTTCCAGTTTTCTTCCTAGCAAAGAAGGTGTTTGCTAAGGCCTTGTGGAAGTACCTTAGGACTGGGCTTCTTATCTTGGAACTCTTGATTTTGGAGGATGAGTAAGTGATGTTGTCTCTAATGGTTTCCCAAACAGCATAGAGTTCCTCTCTTGGTATGACCATGCTCCTCTCACTACCAACTTCAAAGCCAAAGATATTGGCTATCTTCTTTAATGAGAGCTCATACTTCTTCCCTTTGATAGTGAAGGCAATATGACCAGCTCCAAGCTCATCATCCATCCTTATGTAGCAATGCATCTTGACAGTGGCTAGAAACTCACAACTTTCTTCTTTATACCCCTCCATGCAAAGCCCCATGAACTTGGTTAAGTTGCACTTCTCAAAAAGATATTCCACATCTTCATCAATGCCTAGCTTCTCCATGGTTTCCTTGTGTGGATATCTGGTCCCCATGAACTGCATCCTCATGAAGGCTTCATAAAGTTCCCTCTTAGTCAAACCACAAGATTCTGCTTCTCCATCATCCTCTCCTCCTTCTTCCTCATCTTCTTCCTCACTCTCACTTTCATCCTCCTCTTGTGGAGTTTCAACTGCTGGCCTCTTGCCTTTGGCTTTGTTTCTCCTCATGATCTCCCTAAGAGTTGGCTCCCTTTCTTCTTCACTTTCATTTCTCTCAGGATCTTCCTCAGCTGACTGATTTCTTGAACTCGGAATCCAACTCGATCGGCTACTCGGACCACCACTCGGTCGAGTGCATGCTCGAGTGGGTGGTCGAGTGGTTCTTCCAGTTTCTCCTGTTGATTCAAGACGAGCATCACGACGATCTAGGGATCTTTCAGCCGCTTGTTGAGACTTCCTAGTAATCCTTGAAGACATTTTCGAATAGAACTGAGAGGAATAGACTCAAAGCTTAAAGTTAATAGGTTAGTGACCCAAAAACTAAAAGAGCTAAGCTTGAGCAAAAAGATGAACTTTGAGAGAGATTTTGAACTTGAATTTGATTGTTTTGAGCAAATGAGTGTGTGAGAAGCATATGATCGAATCAAGCTTTATTTAAAGAAGCTAAGGGGACAAGGAGACGAGTGGAGCGTCCATACCATTCAAATTTGAAATGGGAATATTTGAACTGCTTTTTACTGCCACTCGACCCCACACTCGACCGCACGTGGTCGAGCTCCTTGACCAAAGTTTGAAAATTCAAAATTTTCTTCTTTTTCTTCCCTCCACTCGATCATTCTAGAGAAATGGGAATCGAGTGGGCCTTAGTTCTTTGCCAACTCGGTCGAGTACCTCTCGTGGGCCGGTCGAGTGGGCTTGGGAATCTACTTCCCCAAGTCCAAATCTCTCAATACCCATCTACACTTTCATTGAAAGGCCTGTCCAACACAAACATAAAAGAAAACACATCAAAACTACAAGGAAAATAAAGCATATTTACAAAGGATACCTTAGGGACTTCCTCCCTAGTGAGCTTGTTTAGAATCACTAAGCTTGACTTTGGTTGCCTTATTAGGCTTGGTCTAGATACCAAGGAAGTGATGAAATCCTCCCTGGCACCTCTTGATCACTGTGAAGTTGATCCTTGATCACTTCACCCTTAACACACAAACCATATTTCTTCTTGATTTTGAGCCTTGGTCTTGCCTTCTTCAAAGACCTCTTGTTTAGCTTAACTTGGAGATCCTCCACTAAGCCAGTCAACCTTTGAACTGAGTCCTTAAGCTCTTCAACAGATTCTTCCTTAAGTGAGAGCTTAGCCTTAGGATTTGCCTCATCACTTAAGCTTGCATGACTACCTTTGTCCATGATAGTAAAAGGTTGATCATCAATGGTAGGAAGGTTGGTTGGGTTATAGATGTTAAACCATGGTTATCCCCTCAGCAATTTTCAAAGTCACAAGACCTTCCTTAACATCTATAACAGCTCCAACAGTAGCTAAGAATGGCCTCCCTAGACTGATAGGATCTTCAGGCTCCTTGTCCATCTCTAGAACCACAAAGTCTGTATGAATCCTTGCTTTTCCTATCTTGACTGGAATGTTTTCTAACTTACCAACCACATCTCTGTTTGACCCATCAGCTAGACATATATGAAGGTTGGTGGACTTGAAGTCAGTGTGCCCAAGCTTTTGTGCT
This sequence comes from Camelina sativa, assembly GCF_030686135.1. Lineage (NCBI taxonomy): Eukaryota > Viridiplantae > Streptophyta > Magnoliopsida > Brassicales > Brassicaceae > Camelina > Camelina sativa. The sequence continues at coordinate 26,430,983 of NC_141899.1, read as the reverse complement.
ATAGAGTAGGGCATCACACTGATAGATTGTAACGCCCCCGAACCACTCTATGACCACGTAGGCCACCGGACGGCACCGGGACGCCACTATGGGAACACGCACCAACAGTCCGGCCCAGTGCAAGAACAAATAAGGCCCCATTGGCCAGTCCGTCGACGAGGTTCCCGTCCACACGGCACATCCTTCGGGCTTTGCAACCTTACGGACACGCCGTGTGTTGTGCTGACTCGGACAAAGCCCATATCAGCACTACTCGCACAATTAAGATAAAACCGAATTCATTAAAATTTAAAAGGAGTTTACTACAACTATTACACAAACGATCGACAAGGCTTAGTGCCAAAGTTTGGTTCACAACAAAACATACTTTGAATTTTACAATAGACAACAAAATAAAAACTACTCCGGAGTCCTATCGTTCACCACGCCCTCTAGTTCCCTCTAGGGTTACATGCAGCACAAAATATTCATCATAAGTAATCTAAGATTACGTAGTGAGCTCAGGGTTCCTGCAACAAAATAAACCCCAATTCCCATCCCCAAAACATTAACAATAACATGCAAGCGCAATCAATCAACAAGCAAGCAAGATAAACATAAACAAGCAAGCACACAACACACAAGCAATCAGAGATCATATGCGGAAGCTGAAGCTAAGCAAAAATAATCTACAAACAATTGCAACTACAAGCAATACTACACAACAACATGCACAAATTAACTTGAAATAAAACAAAGTTTTAAACAAGTTCACATTTACTAGGGCCCGGTATGCATCCTTTCCCTAAACCCCTCATGAGTCCCCGAATCGCAACCACAAAGGCATGCGATCAGATCTCACTTAAAGCCACACCGTCGTGTAGACAGCATCGGCCAGGGTAGCGAGCCCAGTAACCTCCGAGCTCTTCGTAGCCTACCCTACAAACACACGAATATGGGTTGCATGTCGCGGCTGCATGTGGTACAGAATGGGAAGGACTGCAATACCAAGTCTTACAACACTTAGCCGGAATTTTTCGCGGACTAAAATGCTTTAAGACTTCATCAAAATTAATACTTGAGTTTATATGGTTTTCAAGCTCATAAGTTTTCAAGTATTTTAACTAGTTATCGCCCTTGTTACTAGAACATTTCGAACTAGTAACCGGCATAACCTTACCCCGCATGCATTTAAACAAGAAAGACATAAAAGAAATTCAAGCAAATGCATCTAAATGATCCATGCAAACCGCGCACTAGATGGATATCTTTAGTTCCCATCTAAGCCGGCAAAGTATGTCCCTGAACTCACTGTATACCGTCGACGATCAGTCTGCTTTGATGAAGCTATACTCGCGGCATACTTGGATCTCCTCTTTGGTTAGGATCGATTTCCTTCTCGATCTAACCTTGGTTAGTAGTCGATAGTCTTAGTCTTGCGTCTTCTCTTCTTCCCTCTCTTCACTCGCGCAGCACTTTGCTCCCTCTTCTCTTCTCTCTCGCTCTCCCTCTCTTTCTCTCTCGAAAATTTCCTCTCCTTACCCCCTTATGTCTTGTGCGGAAATGAGAGAGTGGAGAGCTTTATTTATAGAGAAGTTGGGCGGTGGCACTCGCCAATTAAGGTTGAGCGAGTGGTCCTTTATTTGCCACAAAATTTTGTAAGGCATAGGCACTCATGACTTGGCTCAATGTTGCCCACTTCTTTCCCCTTGAATCACTTGGCAAAAGTTAATGAGACTTGGCTTGATTCGCATCCACTCCTCTTCTTTGGTGTAGAATGGCATGACTTGGCCTCCTTAAACACCACTTCTTCCTTAGGATTTCTTTGGTGAAAAATCGCATGACTTGGCCACCTTAATCACCACTTCTTAATTTCCACTAAATCCCACTAAGCTTCCTTGATTAAAATAATCTCCACTAACTTTTTCTGATTAAAATAATCCTCCACTAAGAATTATTTAATCTTTAACTTTGGAAAATTAATCCTTGATTAATTCCTTGATGTGAAAGAAGCTTTTATCTCCCAAATTTGCTTGCTGAGTCGATCCGCGGTCTTTGATCATTCGCGGATCGTCAGTCGGACACCATCAGATATTGGTCGATCCTTTGGTTGATCGGTCGATGCGATACGACCATCACGGTCATTGGTCGAGCAGATGAAATTTCCTCGGACCTCTCTTCAGCAATTCTTCTAAGCTTCCTTCTGGCTTCCTCATTTGGTCCTTTGACCTTGGGTTTTCATCTTGAATTTTTACCCCTTGGTGAGGGTCACTACATAGATGCTCCCAAGTCACATAAGCACTGGTTGTAGTGAAGATAGCTAAGTGAGCAAGGCATATAGAATGGACCTGGATCCTTATGCTTAATTGGGATGATAACTCCTCCAAGGTCTTCAAGATCCTTCTCATCTTGAGCATGAGCCTTCTTCTTTGACCATTCAAGCAAAAAATCCTGATAGAGAGGATATGGATCATACTGTTCCAAGGCAGGTCCTCTCTCTTCATCTTGGTAAGCAATGATAACCTCTTATATGGCCATCACTTCCTCTTGTTTCTCAATAACAACCTCTTCCTTCAAAGCTTTCTCATCCTCTTGTTGCAAAGCCAACATTTCTTTTTTTCTCAATGATTTCCCTTAGTACCTTAAGCTTCTGTGCTTTGAAACGTCCTGGGAATGGTAGAGGCGGTTTGTAAGCAGGAGGAATGTACTTAGCAGGCTTGACAGCTTCTGATCCTTCAGCTCGATCGACCACTCGATCAGGCACTCGGTCGAGTGCTGGCTCGAGCACCTGGTCGAGTGCAATACCGGATTCAGTCTGCTTTGCACAAACTTCACTCTGAACTTCAAGAAATGACCAATCCTCCCCATCTTGAACATCACTGTCCTCAGTGACTTCTTCATCAAAGATATGAATGGCTTTTGCAGTGAACTCCCTTGGATTTTGAACTGCTTTTCCAGGGAGTTGGTTGGGCTTAGGAGCTGAAGTAGAGGCAAGGTTCCTCTCCATAAACTTCACTCTAGAGATGAGACCTTCAATGTGAGCCTTTGATTCAACTGGGATGTGAGCCTTTGATTCAACTCAGCAAATTGTTTGGTCTCCTCAATCTTGCCATTGGCTTGCCCAATCAACATTTGCTGCATCATTGCTCTTAAGTCTTGTTCCTAGCCTTGGTTAGTCTGAAACCCTGGTGGGGGACACAATTGGGGCTGGAACACCTGATGTTGTTGCTTGGGTTCATAGTTGTTTTGTTGTTGAGGCTGTTGAGGTGGATAGACTTGATCTTGGGGATTTGCTACATTGGTGCTTCTATAGGAGAGGTTGTTGTTCTTGAACCCTCCTCCTTGGTTGTAGCCTTTGAATCCACACTGGTTTTGCATATAACAGAGTTCAGCAAATTCCCTCTCCCCCTCTTGAACTGGAACCTCTTCTTAACCAATGAAGTGAATGGACTTTTGTTGGCTAAGGAGGATTTTATCTAGCTTTTCATTGACCATCTTCAAATCCTTCTTGTACTTGTCCACTTGATCAGTGGAGGTGGACCTTATTGTTCTGTCATAGTCCTCATTGTAATTGCCATCTTACTGAGCAAGATTTTCAACCAATTTCCATCCTTCTTCCACATTCTTGCTGAGGAAGTTGCCATTTGAGGCTGTATCAAGAAGCATTCTGATCTTGGGGAGCACTCCTCTATACAAAGTACTTAGGAGGGACTCATTGTTGAAGCCATGGTGAGGACACTGGGTCTGGAATCCTTTAAACCTCTCCCAAGCTTCACAAAAACTCTCATTATTCCTTTGTGCAAACCCAGAAATTTCATTCCTCAATCTAGCAGTTCTAGCATTGGAGAAGAACTTGGCCAAGAAAGCCTTCTTGTAAGCATCCCATGTGGTGATTGCTCTAGTTGGAAGTGTCTTCTCCCAGAGATGAGCTTTGTCTCCAAGTGAGAAAGGGAACAGCCTAAGCTTGAAGCCATCTTCACTCACACCATTGATCTTGGTGAGGCCACATATCCTATCAAACTCATCAAGGTGGTCTAGGGGATCTTCCATTGGCAACCCATGGAACTTGTTGGCTTGAATCATGGAAATCAATCCACTCTTGATCTCATAATTGTTGTTTGCTACTGTAGGAGGCACAATACCAGCTCTCTAGTTATGTGTGTTTGGTGCATCTCCAACACCAATGTTTCTTGCCCTTGGAGCTTTTTGATCTTGTTGCTCCATTAGCACTTGTTGTTCTTGTTCCTGATAGATCCTTGTTCTCTGCTGTCTTAGGTCCCTTGGTTGTCGGTTGATGTGATCTAGGAGTCTCTGAAGATTGTGATGACCCTTTGACCTTGTTTGCATCAACAAGCGTGAGTACAGACTCGGACAGGCACTCGGTCGAGCTCAGGCTCGAGTGGGTGGTCGAGTCGACTGGGAAGTGATGTCTATTTGTATCCAGCTTCTGACTCGATCAAGTGCTCGATCACTCACTCGGTCGAGTGGTGGTCGAGTTGGTGGTCGAGCTGGTACCTGAAACTCAATCACAGACAAGCAGTAGAAGAAACGAGATCAGTAGTGAACAAGTGGATAAACGAAATTAATCTTAGCCTTCTATTGATCCTAATTGTCACAAAACACACTCAAATGGGCAACGGCGCCAAATTAAAACAATATTTTTATGGTGGTGGATATGATGATGAGATATAGTATGAATGAATGATGAACAGGTGGAGTGTAAGGTGTTTCAATTACCCTTATGCTGTTGTAGTATAAGAGATGTCAATCCTAAATGAGTGTTTACAAGCAATCAGGATGTGCATATATGGCTAAGTCAAGTCAAATATGAAGGATGTTTGTCACTAACAACCTATTGATGAAATGTAAAATGCAGAAAGTAAAAGCTACTAAGATAGATGCTAAATGTAAAGAGAACAGACTAATCAAAGCTATGATGAAACAAGAACAGAAATAGAAACTATAGTAATGCAAGTAATGAACATGATACTAAGTGAATGCAACAGAAATGCAACTAAAATGAAACAGGAGTTGAGACAGGACAAACACAAAGCATAAACAAGAATTCTGGGGATGAGCTCGAGCAAGCACTCGATCGAGTGTAGATGGAGTACAGGGTCGAGCTGGACAAACGCGAGAAACAGAGCAAAGCCAATAAAATAGAGCAATACAAAAGCGAATCAAACAACGATCAAACAACAGGATTTAAGCTATGAAATCAATAAACAAGGAAGGTCTTAGGGATGGATTCATGGGCTGGACTTTAGATTGTGGTTATCTAACTTAATCAACAAACCTCAATCAATATGAGCTAATCTCTACACAATGATCTCCAAGAACATGTTAATCCACTCTCATGACAGAAACAATCAAGCTCATAGATTTCAAGGCTTGTTCTCACAAAGCAAAGAACTTATACAAGCAAGCATTAAGCAACAGATCATCTATAGTCAATAATCAAACAAGACATCTAATCTCTTAGCATGCCTAATGAAAATCTCTAGATCTAGCCTTATCTTTGCACCTTAGACATTGGTGTGATGCTAAGAGGCTTGAGATCAAACCCTGCCCTCTCGGTTATAGGATCAGCATTAAGAATATCTAGCCTATAAGAGCTCTGCAACAATCAAGCTTGACCCAATCAAACAACCACAACATCCATCTAGCCTAAACCATCCCTAAGAGGTAAGGAAACTACTCACAATCACACAAGATGAACAACAAAGTCATAAACCCAGAAAATACCGAAACTTGCATCAATAGAAAGATAAAGCAAAGATCTACAATACTGAAGAAGGAATCAAACTCGAATTCCCAATATTTTGAAAGTTATGAAACCAACAAATATGGAGAATCTATTGTTTTTCTCCTTGAAGGAGGTACAAGATCTAAGAAAATAAAAGTGCAAAAAGTAATAATTCCCAAAAGCGTAAATACTAGGTTTGAGAATATCTAAAATGCTGGACTCTTTTGTGGCTGCAGGGTACAAGGCGTTATATAGAAAAAGTAGTGGAAGCTCTAAAAACTCTAAAAGACAAAATAGCTAGGCGGCTCGGCCAACTCGACCTGGTGCTCGGTCGAGTTGGCTCCTCTTGTGCATCTTCCACTCGGTCGAGTCCATCTCCGCACACGGTCGAGTGTCTGGTCGAGTGGGCGGTCGAGTGGAACTCCGGACCTTGGTTCTTCAGCTCTAACTCCCTTGCTTTCTCCTCTTGATAGCTTCACTCTTCTTTAGCATTGCTTCCATGCTCCTTAGGCTCCAAAATCACCTGTTTATGCATGAAAATATGCAAATGCAATGCAACTACATCCTAATGCATGAACAGTCCTAAAGCTATGCAATAATGGTCAAACTGGATAGCAAAAGATGTGAATATACTAAGGGAAAACAGGGTAAAAAATATGAACATAACTTATTTGAGCGGATTTGGAGCTTATCGACTTGTAGGGGAGCTTATCTTCTATTGTCAGCCATAGGGACCTCATTTCCTCCTTGCTAACCTCCATTCCTTCTCCACTCCCAGCTTTGAAACCATACAGCTTCTTAACCATACATCTCCTTGAAAGTGGGCCGGTACTCTTTGTTTCTCACGGAGAAGGTGATGAACGCGATCCCCCCCATCAGGTAGTAGGGTCGGGTGGTCCTCAAAGTAGTGCATCCTCAAAGTTGAGAGAAAGTGGACCGTCTCCTCCTCATAAGCTTCAAGGTGAGCTCGCATCATATGGCGCATGTGGCACATGTTGAACAGGAACTCGACATCTCTAGCGATGCCCAACTGCTTCATCGTCTCTCGGTGAGGGTAACGTGTACCAACGAAGTTCATCTTTTGGAAAACTTTGAAGAGTTTTGCCGGAGACTCCACTTCCTTCTGCTTCAGCCTCCGCAAGGCTTGGCGTGTTCTTTCTCTCTGCTCATCCTCTCGCTCACAGTTCTCCTCCTCTGTGTCTCGATCCTCTTCCTCAGATTCTCTCTCAGCTACCTTCTCAGCCTTCTCAGAAGCTGGTCTCTGCCCTCTTGCAACCGCAGCTCTGCTCCTTGACTGATATGTTTGGATCTTCTCTTGCTCTTCTCCACCAGCATCAGAATCGACCTCCATAGGGTCGGTATTAGTCCTCTCGGACGTAGACATGTCCCTACATCGAGGAGATCGGCGAACAGCACTCGCCAATGGACTCGGTGAGCGAACTCGGTGGTCTACACGATCGGTTGCTCGAGCACCGGATCGGGTTGAGCATTGGGTTGGGGAAGCGAAACGTCCAGCCAGCGGTTGGGAATGCAAAACGTTTCCTCTTCCTTGAGATTCTCAAGGTTCCACGGTATCACCTCCGGTTGTAGCAGCGGCGGAGGTTGATCTTCTTCCCTTGCTTTGGTAGGTTTTCGTGTGAGGCTCCATTATCGAATCCTTGAGAAGAAAAAAGCTATGCTTCGAGATTAATATGGTTAGTTCCCAAAGAAAATCAAAGATCACTTGAGTATGAGAGAGAATAGAAAGTAGGGAAACTAATAGCTCTAGGGTAGAAAGACTTATCGGTGCTGCTGAGGGAGAAGAGTTCGAAACCCTTAAATAAGGTAGGATTGGCAGCTTGGGCTTCATCGAGAGTGGGCTTGGCCTGTGGAATTCGGACTCCACTCGCCACCTGAGAAGAGACACGATCGGGCGCGTCGAGTATGGTGTCGGGTTGAGCCTCGGGTTCCCCAATTTTTTCCTTTTTCACTTTTTCTCTTTTTATATATATATATATATGTAAAAATAGAAAACAAGATTTAAAATAAATAAAATAAAAAGAAAATTAAATAGAAGATACCTTTGGGACTTCCTCCCAAGTGAGCTTGTTTAAAGTCACTAAGCTTGACTCTTCATACTCCTTAAGCATGAGATCTTTGAGCGAGAGGTTTTGGAATCCTCTCCAATTTAGCTGGCTGATTCAATTCATCCCCCAAGTCTTGTCCAGGTTCCACAGAAAATGTGGTGTTGACCTCTTCAAGATGTTTGACTTTCCTCTGCTTTGTCTTAGTGGAAAAAGCTTGACCATCAATGGTTGGCCTCTTAATTCTCTTCTTGACATCAAACTCCATCTTGAAGTGCTCACCATGCTCTATTCTGATCTTGCCTTGCTTCACCTCAATCACAACACCTACTGTTGCCAAGAATGGTCTTCCTAGGATCAGTGGATAGTCTGGTTCCTTATCCATATCAAGGATCATGAAATCAGTAGGGACTTCCACTCTTCCGATCCTGAGTGGCAAGTTTTCTAAGATTCCAATAGGATGTCTGACTGTTCTATCAGCTAGAACCAGATACAGACTACTTGGTTTAAAACTAGTGAAACCCATTTTGTTGGCAACTGACAATGGCATGATGCTGACTGAAGCTTCAAGGTCGCACAAGAAATTCTTGAAAATCCGAAGTCCTATCGAGCATGGCAAAGTAAAAGAGCCAGGATCCTCCAATTTTTCCTCGATTCGCAGCTCAAGATCTAAGCACACTCCACTCCTGAAAATCTCAAACCCAATCTCCTTGACAGCTTCCTTAACTTCATTCTCCAGCCGAGCTGCCTCCTTGGCAGATTCCTTTTGAAGTTTGTGTGGTGGCAAAAGCTTAGGAGGTGGAGCTTTACGCTTGGCCATACGCTCTGCAAGCGCTTCCAGTTGGATGTTAAGTGCAGCGTTGAACCTTTCCTCTAGGTCCCCTTCTGCTGCTACAAGCAGTTGAGGCTGATCTTTCATCTCAACATCTACTCGATGTATCATCCGATCGCCATCATCGGGTAGGTCATCGGGTTCCACCTCAGGTTGTTCTTCAATTTGTGATTCTCGAACCAGTGCTCGATCATCAACTCGATCAGTCTCCTCGGATGAAGGCTCGGGTTCATACTCGGATGTGTAGTATTTGGCCTCATTTATCTTAAAGTGATCCATCTCCTCTCCATCTTGAACATCACTGCCCTCAATGAGGTAATCCTCATAGTCATCATCAAGGAAGATGGCTTGGGCAGTGGCATAGTCGTTAGGGTTCTGAACAAGTTTACCGGGGAGCTGGTTGATCTTTGGAACTGGTTGGTTGTTGTGGTGGCCCTCTAGGTACCTCGACTTAGTGTTGAGCGAATCATACTTGGCGTTCAAATCATTGTATCCTGAATCGATCTTGTTACTCATCTCCGCAAAACGTTTTGCGGTGTCCATAGCAGCGGATGCTTGATTTTGAATCATCTGCTGAATTAGGCCGCGTAGTTCAGCTTCTTGTGAGTGATTCTGCGGGCCTTGGTGTTGTTTGAATCCAGGTGGCTGGTTGTAGTTTCCAGAGTACTGCTGCTTCGGGGCATAGCCTTGATTGTACTAAACAAAAGGCTTCTGTTGCACCTGGTTCTCTTGAACTGTAGATGGGTAGGTTTGGTCCTGAGGATTGGCAACATTCGGGTTTCGGTAACACAGATTTGGATTCGGCTTGTAATTGTTATACTCTTTGTTGTAACCTCCTTGGTTGTTGATGTAGTTAACATCCTCTATCTGTACAGTCTCCCCATCTTGTTTTAAAAACTGCTATTCCTATGATATTGCATGAATATGCTTCTACTGGTTGAGGAGCTTGTCGAGCTTGTAATTGAGGGCTTTTATATCCCTCTTGTACTTGGCATCTTCCTCTCCAGTAGATCGCACATTACGATCGTACTCCTCATTGTAGTTCCCATCAGATTGAGCCAAGTTCTCCACTAGGTCCCAACCTTCATCGACATCCTTGTTGAGGAAGTTACCATGGCTTGCGGTGTCCAGCAACATCCGTATCTTAGGGACCACTCCTCTGTAAAGTGTACTCAACAATGAAGCATTGCAGAAGCCATGATGACGACATCTGGTAGTGTATCCCTTGAAACGTTCCTAAGCTTCACTGAACGTATCATTGTTTTTCTGAACAAAACCGGAAATGTCATTTCTTAGCCTTGCGGTTTTGGAGTTGGAGAAGAATTTGGCCAGGAATGCCTTCTTGCACGCTTCCCAAGTGGTGATGGACTCCTTGGGTAGTGATTTCTCCCAGATGTGTGCTTTGTCTCCCAAAGAGAATGGGAAAAGCCAGAGTTTGAATCCATCCTCACTAACTCCATTTATCTTGGTGAGGCTACAGAGCCTATCAAATTCATCCTGATGATCCAATGGGTCCTCCATTGGCAATCCATGAAACTTGTTAATCTGTATCATCTCGATGAGACTACTCCTGCTCCTATGTTGGTCCTTGCTTGAGGAGCTGGTGGACCATTCTGATTGTTCATTGTCTCCTCAATGATTGCTGATTGCGGTTGAACTTGTTGTTGTCTGAGTAGCCTTGGTCTGTACATGTTGTCAATGAAAGGACTCAAGTTTTGGCTACCTCAGGATTGTGTTTGCATGCACAAGTAGATGACCGAGTGTGTACACGAGAGTCAACCTGATCCAGGTGATCGAGTGCCGGGTCGGGTGGGTGCTCGGGTTGTACCTGAGATTCAAAACAAACAAGAGCAAAAGCAAACAAGTCAGATTCCAAACCAATATAAATAAAAGAACTTGATCTAGCAAGTGCTGAAATCCTAAACGTAGCAAAAAAAATTCAACCAAATGGCAACGGCGCCAAATTGATTAGCGGGATTTTCACCCAGGGTATGAATTTCCTATGCAGTTGTAATACAAAGGGTTATCAATCCAAATGGTTGTTTATGCTAGCAGAAAGGATGCAATCAGAACAATGCAAGTCAAGCCAAGCAATAAAGGGTTTTGTCTAACAATTCTAAAATAGTAAAAGAAAAGAATATAAACAAGAAAACGACACGACCTAAGCACTCGATGCAAGCATTCGAGTACAGGATCGGGTGGGGTGATCGAGTAAGCAAATGAAGTATAAACAACTCGAGGGGTTACTCGAAGCAGGTGATCGTATACCTGTTCGGGTAAGGGATCGAGTGATGAATAAAAATGCAAGCAATTAAGATATGAAAGCTTCTAAGGATGGGGTAATCGAATCCTAAGTATTCCTGACCAGCATAGATGTCTTATATGCCTCAAGCAAATATTTCCTAGACAATGAACCTCTAAAATCTTGTTAAAACACTCTCGTGATAGAAACAATCAACCTTGATCACTCCCCTACTCAACTCTCGTTGGAGAAACATGACCAAGCAGGCATTAAGATTCGATTTATTATTGTCAGTAAACCCCTTACTCATCTAATCTCTTAGGCTAAGTGAGTAAACCTCTAGCATTGGCTGATTCAAGCATCTCATCTACACCTCTCGGTGGTAGAACACCTTAGATCTAATCTCACCCTCTCGGTTTGTTGACAGCATTAAGAACACCAATCTAGAAGGAAATCTATTAAACATATACAATCAAACTAAGACATCCTAACCGATCAAGAACACAAAATCATCTATCCCATCCCTAGAAACTTTACTACACTACTCGGAAATCATAGCAAGAAACATAAAAGCATATATGAACGAAAATTGCATTATAATAAACGATAGAGTAGAGAAATAAGAATACAAGATAGAAATCTTAAGAAATGATAAAAAGATATGAAACAAATCCTAACAAAAAGTGAAAAGAGTTTTTACTCGCTCAGTTCTCTCTTAGAAGCTCTCGCTCTCTGGTTTGAGGGTCTGCGGCGTGCTCGTTTGCGAGGAAGGAGAGGAGGGTTTATAAATGGAAACCCCTTTGACCTAGCTTCCCAGTCCTGCCCGAGGGTCTACTAGATGGGGTACACGAGGATAAGGTCGGGTTACTCCTCGGGTAGATCTTCGGGTTGTTCTTCCTGCTCTTGGATCCTCCTCGATCGTGTTGGGGTTCAGACTATGCTTGCAGCTCAATGGCTCGTTCGGGTACATGCTTGGGTTTGTCCTTGTTTTTCCCCATTTTAGTCTCTTACGCACTTGTTTTCATCCAAAATATGCAAATGCAGAAATGCAACACCCTAAATGGCCTAAAAGTGAATTCCTACAGTTAATGACCTAAAAATGCTAAGTTAAGGGTATGAACAATGCAAAATATGGAAAAAAAAGATGCTAAAAACATGTAAATTGGAGAATTATCACGAGGCTTCAGAGAGCGAGAAGGTTGCCAAAAACAGGCTACACGAGGTCGAGCTCCGCAATCAGCTTCTAGAAGCTAGGAATAGTTGCGAGATTGAGAGGGTACGAAGAGAAGAACGACAATCGTTGTGACGATCTCTTCGTCCCTTGATTGAAGACGTGAGGATGCACTTCAAAGAGAAGGAGCATTTAGCCCCAGCGTTAATCCGAGCTGCTGAGATTAAGGCTAACCGGATGCTGGTTGAGGAGATCTCGAGGGGAGAGATCGAAGATATCGAAGCTGAGCTCGGGACTCTTCGGGCTGACGAGGAAAAAGCTGAGAGCCATGTCGCAAGGGTAACCATCCGTGACGTTGATCTTTCAGCCTTTTCCAGCCTCTTCGCGGACTCTCCCCCTAACCTATGATTAATCTACATGCATGCAACCGATTTAATTAACTAAAGCAACTAGTGCAACAAGATTAATCATGCATGCAACCATATTGATTTAACTGTTTTAAATCCTTCTTAGTCCAATTAAGCATGCAAGTTCATTCAATTTAATCATTTAAATCCTTTAAGTCCAAATTACGCATGCAACTAACCTCGATCAATAATATGCAATAAAAAACAAAATACTTTACTCGTTCAGTCATGCATGGAACCGATTTTTATAGGGACAAAATGGGTATAACTGGCATTAAAACTCTCCAAATTCATCTCAAACTCTTGTAATTAGTCAGTTGCACTAGATTAAGACACATTTTAACCCCAAAAACACTAACAAAGTTGTTTACAACTTCTAAGAAATGTTTTCTTGGTTTTTGCCTGTTTTGGGACAAAATGGGTATAAGTGGCTTTTAAACTCTCCAAATCCATCTCAAACTCTTATAATTAGTTAGTTGCATTGGATTAAGACACATTTTAACCCCAAAAACACTAACAAAGCTTTTTACAACTTCTAAGCAATGTTTTCTTGGTTTTTGCCTGTTTTGGGACAAAATGGGTATAAGTGGCTTTTAAACTCCCCAAATCCATCTCAAACTTATATAATTAGTCAGTTGCATTGGATTAAGACACATTTTAACCCTAGAAACACTAACAAAGCTATTTATAGATTCTAAGTAATGTTTTCTTGGTTTTAGGCTGTTTTTGGACAAAATGAGTATAAGCGGCTTTTAAACTCTCCAAATCCATCTCAAACTCTTATAATTAGTCAGTTGCATTGGATTAAGACACATTTTAACCCCATAAACACTAACAAAGCTGTTTACAGCTTCTAAGCAATGTTTTCTTGGTTTTAGCATGTTTAGGGACAAAATGGGTATAATTGGCTTTTAAACTCTCCAAATTCATCTCAAACTATTATAATTAGTCAGTTGCATTGGATTAAGACACATTTTAACTCAGAAACACTAAAGCTATTTACAGCTTCTAAGCAATGTTTTCTTGGTTTTAGCATGTTTTGGGACAAAATGGGTATAAGTGGCTTTTAAACTCTCCAAATCCATCTCAAACTCTTATAATTAGTCAGTTGCATTGGATTAAGACACATTTTAACCCGATAAACACTAACAAAGCTGTTTACAGCTTCTAAGCAATGTTTTCTTCGTTTTAGCTTGTTTAGGGACAAAATGGGTATAATTGGCTTTTAAACTCTCCAAATCCATCTCAAACTCTTATAATTAGTCAGTTGCATTGGATTAAGACACATTTTAACTCAGAAACACTAACAAAGCTATTTACAGCTTCTAAGCAATGTTTTCTTGGTTTTAGCATGTTTTGGGACAAAATGGGTATAAGTGGCTTTTAAACTCTCCAAATCCAGCTTAAACTCTTATAATTAGTCAGTTGCATTAGATTAAGACACACTTTAACACATAAACACTAACAAAGCTTTTTACAGCTTCTAAGCAATGTTTTCTTGGTTTTAGCCTGTTTTGGGACAAAATGGGTATAAGTGGCTTTTAAACTCTCCAAATCCATCTCAAACTCTTATAATTAGTCAGTTGCATTGGATTAAGACACATTTTAACCCCAAAAACACTAACAAAGCTGTTTACAACTTCTAATAAATGTTTTCTTGGTTTTTGCCTGTTTTGGGACAAAATGGGTATAAGTGGCTTTCAAACTCTCCAAATCCATCACAAACTCTTATAATTAGTTAGTTGCATTGGATTAAGACACATTTAACCCCAAAAACACTAACAAAGCTTTTTACAACTTCTAAGCAATGTTTTCTTGGTTTTTGCCTGTTTTGGGACAAAATGGGTATAAGTGACTTTTAAACTCTCCAAATCCATCTCAAACTTATATAATTAGTCAGTTGCATTGGATTAAGACACATTTTAACCCTAGAAACACTAACAAAGCTGTTTATAGATTCTAAGTAATGTTTTCTTGGTTTTAGGCTGTTTTTGGACAAAATGAGTATAAGTGGCTTTTAAACTCTCCAAATCCATCTCAAACTCTTATAATTAGTCAGTTGCATTGGATTAAGACACATTTTAACCCCATAAACACTAACAAAGCTGTTTACAGCTTCTAAGCAATGTTTTCATGGTTTTAGCCTGTTTAGGGACAAAATGGGTATAAGTGGCTTTTAAACTCTCCAAATTCATCGCAAACTACTATAATTAGTCAGTTGCATTGGATTAAGACACATTTTAACTCAGAAACACTAACAAAGCTATTTACAGCTGCTAAGCAATGTTTTCTTGGTTTTAGCATGTTTTGGGACAAAATGGGTATAAGTGGCTTTTAAACTCTCCAAATCCATCTCAAAGTCTTATAATTAGTCAGTTGCATTAGATTAAAACACATTTTAACCCCAAAAACACTAACAAAGCTTTTTACATCTTCTAAGCAATGTTTTCTTGGTTTTTGCCTGTTTTGGGACAAAATGGGTATAAGTGGCTTTTAAACTCTCCAAATCCATCTCAAACTGTTATAATTAGTTAGTTGCATTGGATTAAGACACATTTTAACCCCAAAAACACTAACAAAGCTTTTTACAACTTCTAAGCAATGTTTTCTTGGTTTTTGCCTGTTTTGGGACAAAATGGGTATAAGTGGGTTTTAAACTCTCCAAATCCATCTCAAACTCTTATAATTAGTCAGTTGCATTGGATTAAGACACATTTTAACCCCAAAAACACTAACAAAGCTGTTTACAACTTCTAATAAATGTTTTCTTGGTTTTTGCCTGTTTTGGGACAAAATGGGTATAAGTGGCTTTTAAACTCTCCAAATCCATCTCAAACTCTTATAATTAGTTAGTTGCATTGGATTAAGACACATTTTAACCCCAAAAACACTAACAAAGCTTTTTACAACTTCTAAGCAATGTTTTCTTGGTTTTTGCCCCTTTTTGGGACAAAATGGGTATAAGTGACTTTTAAACTCTCCAAATCCATCTCAAACTTATATAATTAGTCAGTTGCATTGGATTAAGACACATTTTAACCCTAGAAACACTAACAAAGCTGTTTATAGATTCTAAGTAATGTTTTCTTGGTTTTAGGCTGTTTTTGGACAAAATGAGTATAAGTGGCTTTTAAACTCTCCAAATCCATCTCAAACTCTTATAATTAGTCAGTTGCATTGGATTAAGACACATTTTAACCCCATAAACACTAACAAAGCTGTTTACAGCTTCTAAGCAATGTTTTCTTGGTTTTAGCCTGTTTAGGGACAAAATGGGTATAAGTGGCTTTTAAACTCTCCAAATTCATCTCAAACTATTATAATTAGTCAGTTGCATTGGATTAAGACACATTTTAACTCAGAAACACTAACAAAGCTATTTACAGCTTCTAAGCAATGTTTTCTTGGTTTTAGCATGTTTTGGGACAAAATGGGTATAAGTGGCTTTTAAACTCTCCAAATCCATCTCAAACTCTTATAATTAGTCAGTTGCATTAGATTAAAGCACATTTTAACCCCAAAAACACTAACAAAGCTTTTTACATCTTCTAAGCAATGTTTTCTTGGTTTTTGCCTGTTTTGGGACAAAATGGGTATAAGTGGCTTTTAAACTCTCCAAATCCATCTCAAACTCTTATAATCAGTTAGTTGCATTGCATTAAAACACATTTTAACCCCAAAAACACTAACAAAGCTGTTTACAATTTCTAAGCAATGTTTTCTTGGTTTTAGCCTGTTTAGGGACAAAATGGGTATAATTGGCTTTTAAACTCTCCAAATCCATCTCAAACTCTTATAATTAGTCAGTTGCATTGGATTAAGACACATTTTAACTCAGAAACACTAACAAAGCTATTTAAAGCTTCTAAGCAATGTTTTCTTGGTTTTAGCATGTTTTGGGACAAAATGGGTACAAGTGGCTTTTAAACTCTCCAAATCCATCTCAAACTCTTATAATTAGTCAGTTGCATTGGATTAAGACACATTTTAACCCCATAAACACTAACAAAGCTGTTTACAGCTTCTAAGCAATGTTTTCTTCGTTTTAGCTTGTTTAGGGACAAAATGGGTATAATTGGCTTTTAAACTCTCCAAATCCATCTCAAACTCTTTTAATTAGTCAGTTGCATTGGATTAAGACACATTTTAACTCAGAAACACTAACAAAGCTATTTACAGCTTCTAAGCAATGTTTTCTTGGTTTTAGCATGTTTTGGGACAAAATGGGTATAAGTGGCTTTTAAACTCTCCAAATCCATCTCAAACTCTTATAATTAATCAGTTGCATTGGATTAAGACACATTTTAACCCCAAAAACACTAACGAAGCTGTTTACAACTTCTAAGAAATGTTTTCTTGGTTTTTGCCTGTTTTGGGACAAAATGGGTATAAGTGGCTTTTAGACTCTCCAAATCCATCTCAAACTCTTATAATTAGTTAGTTGCATTGGATTAAGACACATTTTAACCCCAAAAACACTAACAAAGCTTTTTACAACTTGTAAGCAATATTTTCTTGGTTTTAGGCTGTTTTGGGACAAAATGGGTATAAGTGGCTTTTAAACTCTCCAAATCCATCTCAAACTTATATAATTAGTCAGTTGCATAGGATTAAGACACATTTTAACCCCATAAACACTAACAAAGCTGTTTATAGATTCTAAGCAATGTTTTCTTGGTTTTAGGCTGTTTTTGGACAAAATGGGTATAAGTGGCTTTTAAACTCTCCAAATTCATCTCAAACTCTTATAATTAGTCAGTTGCATTAGATTAAGACACATTTTAACCCCATAAACACGAACAAAGCTGTTTACAGCTTCTAAGCAATGTTTTCTTGGTTTTAGCCTGTTTAGGGACAAAATGGGTATAATTGGCTTTTAAACTATCCAAATCCATCTCAAACTCTTATTATTAGTCAGTTGCATTGGATTAAGACACATTTTAACTTAGACACACTCTAAGCAATGTTTTCTTGGTTTTAGCATGTTTTGGGACAAAATGGGTATAAGTGGCTTTTAAACTCTCAAAATCCATCTCAAACTCTTATAATTAGTCAGTTGCATTAGATTAAGACACAGTTTAACACAGAAACACTAACAAAGCTTTTTACAGCTTCTAAGCAATGTTTTCTTGGTTTTAGGCTGTTTTGGGACAAAATGGGTATAAGTGGCTTTTAAACTCTCCAAATCCATCTCAAACTCTTATAATTAGTCAGTTGCATTGGATTAAGACACATTTTAACCCAAAAAATACTAACAAAGCTGTTTACAGCTTCGAAGCAATGTTTTCTTGGTTTTAGCCTGTTTTGGGACAAAATGGGTATAAGTGGCTTTTAAACTCTCCAAATCCATCTTAAACTCTTATAATTAGTCAGTTCCATTGGATTAAGACACATTTTAACCCCATAAACACTAATAAAGCTGTTTACAGCTTCTAAGAAATGTTTTCTTGGTTTTAGCTTGTTTAGGGACAAAATGGGTATAACTGGCTTTTAAACTCTCTAAATCCATCTCAAACTCTTTTAATTAGTCAGTTGCATTAGATTAAGACACATTTTAACCCCATAAACACTAACAAAGCTGTTTACAGCTTCTAAGCAATGCTTTCTTGGTTTTAGCCTGTTTTGGGACAAAATGGGTATAAATGGCTTTTAAACTCTCCAAATCCATCTCAAACTCTTATAATAAGTCAGTTGCATTGGATTAAGACACACTTTAACTCCATAAATACTAACAAAGCTGTTTACAGTTTCTAAGCAATGTTTTCTTGGTTTTAGCCTGTTTAGGGACAAAATGGGTATAAGTGGCTTTTAAACTCTCCAAATTTATCTCAAACTCTTGTAATTAGTCAGTTGCACTAGATTAAGACACATTTTCACCCCAAAAACACTAACAAATCTGTTTACAGCTTCTAAGCAATGTTTTCTTGGTTTTAGCCTGTTTTGGGACAAAATGGGTATAAATGGCTTTAAAACTCTCCAAATCCATCTCAAACTCTTATAATTAGTCAGTTGCATTGGATTAAGACACATTTTAACCCCATAAATACTAACAAAGCTGTTGACAGCTTCTAAGCAATGTTGTCTTGGTTTTAGCCTGTTTTGGGACAAAATGGGTATCAGTGGCTTTTAAACTATCCAAATCCATCTAAAACTCTTGTAATTAGTCAGTTGCTTTGGATTAAGACACATTTTAACCCCAAAAACAGTAACAAAGCTGTTTACAACTTCTAAGCAATGTTTTCTTGGTTTTAGCCTGTTTAGGGACAAAATGGGTATAATTGGCTTTTAAATTCTCCAAATCCATCTCAAACTCTTATAATTAGTCAGTTGCATTGGATTAAGACACATTTTAACTCAGAAACACTAACAAAGCTATTTACAGCTTCTAAGCAATGTTTTCTTGGTTTTAGCATGTTTTGGGACAAAATGGGTATAAGTGGCTTTTAAACTCTCCAAATCCATCTCAAACTCTTGTAATTAGTTAGTTGCATTGGATTAAGACACATTTTAACTCAGAAACACTAACAAAGCTGTTTATAGATTCTAAGCAATGTTTTCTTGGTTTTAGGCTTTTTTGGGACAAAATGTGTATAAGTGGCTTTTAAACTCTCCAAATCCATCTCAAACTCTTATAATTAGTCAGTTGCATTGGATTAAGACACATTTTAACCCAAAAAATACTAACAAAGCTGTTTACAGCTTCGAAGCAATGTTTTCTTGGTTTTAGCCTGTTTTGGGACAAAATGGGTATAAGTGGCTTTTAAACTCTCCAAATCCATCTTAAACTCTTATAATTAGTCAGTTCCATTGGATTAAGACACATTTTAACCCCATAAACACTAATAAAGCTGTTTACAGCTTCTAAGAAATGTTTTCTTGGTTTTAGCTTGTTTAGGGACAAAATGGGTATAACTGGCTTTTAAACTCTCTAAATCCATCTCAAACTCTTTTAATTAGTCAGTTGCATTAGATTAAGACACATTTTAACCCCATAAACACTAACAAAGCTGTTTACAGCTTCTAAGCAATGCTTTCTTGGTTTTAGCCTGTTTTGGGACAAAATGGGTATAAGTGGCTTTTAAACTCTCCAAATCCATCTCAAACTCTTATAATTAGTCAGTTGCATTGGATTAAGACACATTTTAACCCCATAAACACTAACAAAGCTGTTTACAGCTTCTAAGCAATGTTTTCTTCGTTTTAGCTTGTTTAGGGACAAAATGGGTATAATTGGCTTTTAAACTCTCCAAATCCATCTCAAACTCTTTTAATTAGTCAGTTGCATTGGATTAAGACACATTTTAACTCAGAAACACTAACAAAGCTATTTACAGCTTCTAAGCAATGTTTTCTTGGTTTTAGCATGTTTTGGGACAAAATGGGTATAAGTGGCTTTTAAACTCTCCAAATCCATCTCAAACTCTTATAATTAATCAGTTGCATTGGATTAAGACACATTTTAACCCCAAAAACACTAATGAAGCTGTTTACAACTTCTAAGAAATGTTTTCTTGGTTTTTGCCTGTTTTGGGACAAAATGGGTATAAGTGGCTTTTAGACTCTCCAAATCCATCTCAAACTCTTATAATTAGTTAGTTGCATTGGATTAAGACACATTTTAACCCCAAAAACACTAACAAAGCTTTTTACAACTTGTAAGCAATATTTTCTTGGTTTTAGGCTGTTTTGGGACAAAATGGGTATAAGTGGCTTTTAAACTCTCCAAATCCATCTCAAACTTATATAATTAGTCAGTTGCATAGGATTAAGACACATTTTAACCCCATAAACACTAACAAAGCTGTTTATAGATTCTAAGCAATGTTTTCTTGGTTTTAGGCTGTTTTTGGACAAAATGGGTATAAGTGGCTTTTAAACTCTCCAAATTCATCTCAAACTCTTATAATTAGTCAGTTGCATTAGATTAAGACACATTTTAACCCCATAAACACGAACAAAGCTGTTTACAGCTTCTAAGCAATGTTTTCTTGGTTTTAGCCTGTTTAGGGACAAAATGGGTATAATTGGCTTTTAAACTATCCAAATCCATCTCAAACTCTTATTATTAGTCAGTTGCATTGGATTAAGACACATTTTAACTTAGACACACTCTAAGCAATGTTTTCTTGGTTTTAGCATGTTTTGGGACAAAATGGGTATAAGTGGCTTTTAAACTCTCAAAATCCATCTCAAACTCTTATAATTAGTCAGTTGCATTAGATTAAGACACAGTTTAACACAGAAACACTAACAAAGCTTTTTACAGCTTCTAAGCAATGTTTTCTTGGTTTTAGGCTGTTTTGGGACAAAATGGGTATAAGTGGCTTTTAAACTCTCCAAATCCATCTCAAACTCTTATAATTAGTCAGTTGCATTGGATTAAGACACATTTTAACCCAAAAAATACTAACAAAGCTGTTTACAGCTTCGAAGCAATGTTTTCTTGGTTTTAGCCTGTTTTGGGACAAAATGGGTATAAGTGGCTTTTAAACTCTCCAAATCCATCTTAAACTCTTATAATTAGTCAGTTCCATTGGATTAAGACACATTTTAACCCCATAAACACTAATAAAGCTGTTTACAGCTTCTAAGAAATGTTTTCTTGGTTTTAGCTTGTTTAGGGACAAAATGGGTATAACTGGCTTTTAAACTCTCTAAATCCATCTCAAACTCTTTTAATTAGTCAGTTGCATTAGATTAAGACACATTTTAACCCCATAAACACTAACAAAGCTGTTTACAGCTTCTAAGCAATGCTTTCTTGGTTTTAGCCTGTTTTGGGACAAAATGGGTATAAATGGCTTTTAAACTCTCCAAATCCATCTCAAACTCTTATAATAAGTCAGTTGCATTGGATTAAGACACACTTTAACTCCATAAATACTAACAAAGCTGTTTACAGTTTCTAAGCAATGTTTTCTTGGTTTTAGCCTGTTTAGGGACAAAATGGGTATAAGTGGCTTTTAAACTCTCCAAATTTATCTCAAACTCTTGTAATTAGTCAGTTGCACTAGATTAAGACACATTTTCACCCCAAAAACACTAACAAATCTGTTTACAGCTTCTAAGCAATGTTTTCTTGGTTTTAGCCTGTTTTGGGACAAAATGGGTATAAATGGCTTTAAAACTCTCCAAATCCATCTCAAACTCTTATAATTAGTCAGTTGCATTGGATTAAGACACATTTTAACCCCATAAATACTAACAAAGCTGTTGACAGCTTCTAAGCAATGTTGTCTTGGTTTTAGCCTGTTTTGGGACAAAATGGGTATCAGTGGCTTTTAAACTATCCAAATCCATCTAAAACTCTTGTAATTAGTCAGTTGCTTTGGATTAAGACACATTTTAACCCCAAAAACAGTAACAAAGCTGTTTACAACTTCTAAGCAATGTTTTCTTGGTTTTAGCCTGTTTAGGGACAAAATGGGTATAATTGGCTTTTAAATTCTCCAAATCCATCTCAAACTCTTATAATTAGTCAGTTGCATTGGATTAAGACACATTTTAACTCAGAAACACTAACAAAGCTATTTACAGCTTCTAAGCAATGTTTTCTTGGTTTTAGCATGTTTTGGGACAAAATGGGTATAAGTGGCTTTTAAACTCTCCAAATCCATCTCAAACTCTTGTAATTAGTTAGTTGCATTGGATTAAGACACATTTTAACTCAGAAACACTAACAAAGCTGTTTATAGATTCTAAGCAATGTTTTCTTGGTTTTAGGCTTTTTTGGGACAAAATGTGTATAAGTGGCTTTTAAACTCTCCAAATCCATCTCAAACTCTTATAATTAGTCAGTTGCATTGGATTAAGACACATTTTAACCCAAAAAATACTAACAAAGCTGTTTACAGCTTCGAAGCAATGTTTTCTTGGTTTTAGCCTGTTTTGGGACAAAATGGGTATAAGTGGCTTTTAAACTCTCCAAATCCATCTTAAACTCTTATAATTAGTCAGTTCCATTGGATTAAGACACATTTTAACCCCATAAACACTAATAAAGCTGTTTACAGCTTCTAAGAAATGTTTTCTTGGTTTTAGCTTGTTTAGGGACAAAATGGGTATAACTGGCTTTTAAACTCTCTAAATCCATCTCAAACTCTTTTAATTAGTCAGTTGCATTAGATTAAGACACATTTTAACCCCATAAACACTAACAAAGCTGTTTACAGCTTCTAAGCAATGCTTTCTTGGTTTTAGCCTGTTTTGGGACAAAATGGGTATAAATGGCTTTTAAACTCTCCAAATCCATCTCAAACTCTTATAATAAGTCAGTTGCATTGGATTAAGACACACTTTAACTCCATAAATACTAACAAAGCTGTTTACAGTTTCTAAGCAATGTTTTCTTGGTTTTAGCCTGTTTAGGGACAAAATGGGTATAAGTGGCTTTTAAACTCTCCAAATTTATCTCAAACTCTTGTAATTAGTCAGTTGCACTAGATTAAGACACATTTTCACCCCAAAAACACTAACAAATCTGTTTACAGCTTCTAAGCAATGTTTTCTTGGTTTTAGCCTGTTTTGGGACAAAATGGGTATAAATGGCTTTAAAACTCTCCAAATCCATCTCAAACTCTTATAATTAGTCAGTTGCATTGGATTAAGACACATTTTAACCCCATAAATACTAACAAAGCTGTTGACAGCTTCTAAGCAATGTTGTCTTGGTTTTAGCCTGTTTTGGGACAAAATGGGTATCAGTGGCTTTTAAACTATCCAAATCCATCTAAAACTCTTGTAATTAGTCAGTTGCTTTGGATTAAGACACATTTTAACCCCAAAAACAGTAACAAAGCTGTTTACAACTTCTAAGCAATGTTTTCTTGGTTTTAGCCTGTTTAGGGACAAAATGGGTATAATTGGCTTTTAAATTCTCCAAATCCATCTCAAACTCTTATAATTAGTCAGTTGCATTGGATTAAGACACATTTTAACTCAGAAACACTAACAAAGCTATTTACAGCTTCTAAGCAATGTTTTCTTGGTTTTAGCATGTTTTGGGACAAAATGGGTATAAGTGGCTTTTAAACTCTCCAAATCCATCTCAAACTCTTATAATTAGTCAGTTACATTAGATTAAGACACATTTTAACACAGAAACACTAACAAAGCTTTTTACAGCTTCTAAGCAATGTTTTCTTGGTTTTAGCCTGTTTTGGGACAAAATGGGTATAAGTGGCTTTTAAACTCTCCAAATCCATCTCAAACTCTTGTAATTAGTTAGTTGCATTGGATTAAGACACATTTTAACTCAGAAACACTAACAAAGCTGTTTATAGATTCTAAGCAATGTTTTCTTGGTTTTAGGCTTTTTTGGGACAAAATGGGTATAAGTGGCTTTTAAACTCTCCAAATCCATCTCAAACTCTTATAATTAGTCGGTTGCATTGGATTAAGACACATTTTAACCCCATAAACACTAACAAAGCTGTTTACAGCTTGTAAGCAATGCTTTCATGGTTTTAGCCTGTTATGGGACAAAATGGGTTTTAGTGGCTTTTAAACTCTCCAAATCCATCTCAAACTCTTATAATTAGTCAGTTGCATTAGATTAAGAAACATTTTAACACAGAAACGCTAACAAAGCTTTTTACAGCTTCTAAGCAATGTTTTCTTGGTTTTAGCCTGTTTTGGGACAAAATGGGTATAAGTGGCTTTTAAACTCTCCAAATCCATCTCAAACTCTTGTAATTAGTTAGTTGCATTGGATTAAGACACATTTTAACTCAGAAACACTAACAAAGCTGTTTATAGATTCTAAGCAATGTTTTCTTGGTTTTAGGCTTTTTTGGGACAAAATGTGTATAAGTGGCTTTTAAACTCTCCAAATCCATCTCAAACTCTTATAATTAGTCGGTTGCATTGGATTAAGACACATTTTAACCCCATAAACACTAACAAAGCTGTTTACAGCTTGTAAGCAATGCTTTCATGGTTTTAGCCTGTTATGGGACAAAATGGGTATTAGTGGCTTTTAAACTCTCCAAATCCATCTCAAACTCTTATAATTAGTCAGTTGCATTAGATTAAGAAACATTTTAACACATAAACACTAACAAAGCTTTTTACAGCTTCTAAGCAATATTTTCTTGGTTTTAGCCTGTTTTGGGACAAATGGGTATAAGTGGCTTTTAAACTCTCCAAATCCATCTCAAACTCTTGTAATTAGTTAGTTGCATTGGATTAAGACACATTTTAACTCAGAAACACTAACAAAGCTGTTGATAGATTCTAAGCAATGTTTTCTTGGTTTTAGGCTTTTTTGGGACAAAATGTGTATAAGTGGCTTTTAAACTCTCCAAATCCATCTCAAACTCTTATAATTAGTCGGTTGCATTGGATTAAGACACATTT
Source organism: Camelina sativa (assembly GCF_030686135.1). Taxonomy (NCBI): domain Eukaryota; kingdom Viridiplantae; phylum Streptophyta; class Magnoliopsida; order Brassicales; family Brassicaceae; genus Camelina; species Camelina sativa. The sequence goes on along the minus strand of NC_141899.1, from coordinate 26,406,186 downwards.
TAACCCCATAAACACTAACAAAGCTGTTTACAGCTTGTAAGCAATGCTTTCTTGGTTTTAGCCTGTTATGGGACAAAATGGGTTTTAGTGGCTTTTAAACTCCCCAAATCCATCTCAAACTCTTATAATTAGTCAGTTGCATTGGATTAAGAAACATTTTAACACAGAAACACTAACAAAGCTTTTTACAGCTTCTAAGCAATGTTTTCTTGGTTTTAGCCTGTTTTGGGACAAAATGGGTATAAATGGCTTTATAACTCTCCAAATCCATCTCAAACTCTTATAATTAGTCAGTTGCATTGGATTAAGACACATTTTAACCCCATAAATACTAACAAAGCTGTTGACAGCTTCTAAGCAATGTTTTCTTGGTTTTAGCCTGTTTTGGGACAAAATGGGTATCAGTGGCTTTTAAACTCTCCAAATCCATCTAAAACTGTTGTAATTAGTCAGTTGCATTGGATTAAGACACATTTTAACCCGCAAAACACTAACAAAGCTTTTTACAACTTCTAAGCATTGTTTTCTTGGTTTTAGGCTGTTTTGGGACAAAATGGGTATAAGTGGCTTCTAAACTCTCCAAATCCATCTCAAACTTATATAATTAGTCAGTTGCATTGGATTAAGACACATTTTAACCCCAGAAACACTAACAAAGCTGTTTATAGATTCTAAGCAATGTTTTCTTGGTTTTAGGCTGTTTTGGGACAAAATGGGTATATGTGGCTTTTAAACTCTCCAAATCCATCTCAAACTTTTATAATTAGTCAGTTGCATTGGATTAAGACACATTTTAACCCCATAAATACTAACAAAGCTGTTGACAGCTTCTAAGCAATGTTTTCTTGGTTTTAGCCTGTTTTGGGACAAAATGGGTATCAGTGGCTTTTAAACTCTCCAAATCCATCTAAAACTCTTGTAATTAGTCAGTTGCATTGGATTAAGACACATTTTAACCCCAAAAACAGTAACAAAGCAGTTTACAACTTCTAAGCAATGTTTTCTTGGTTTTAGCCTGTTTAGGGACAAAATGGGTATAATTGGCTTTTAAATTCTCCAAATCCATCTCAAACTCTTATAATTAGTCAGTTGCATTGGATTAAGACACATTTTAACTCAGAAACACTAACAAAGCTATTTACAGCTTCTAAGCAATGTTTTCTTGGTTTTAGCATGTTTTGGGACAAAATGTGTGTAAGTGGCTTTTAAACTCTCCAAATCCATCTCAAACTCTTATAATTAGTCAGTTGCATTGGATTAAGACACATTTTAACCCCATAAATACTAACAAAGCTGTTGACAGCTTCTAAGCAATGTTTTTTTGGTTTTAGCCTGTTTTGGGACAAAATGGGTATCAGTGGCTTTTAAACTCTCCAAATCCATCTAAAACTCTTGTAATTAGTCAGTTGCATTGGATTAAGACACATTTTAACCCCCAAAACACTAACAAAGCTTTTTACAACTTCTAAGCAATGTTTTCTTGGTTTTAGGCTGTTTTGGGACAAAATGGGTATAAGTGGCTTCTAAACTCTCCAAATCCATCTCAAACTTATATAATTAGTCAGTTGCATTGGATTAAGACACATTTTAACCCCAGAAACACTAACAAAGCTGTTTATAGATTCTAAGCAATGTTTTCTTGGTTTTAGGCTGTTTTGGGACAAAATGGGTATATGTGGCTTTTAAACTCTCCAAATCCATCTCAAACTTTTATAATTAGTCAGTTGCATTGGATTAAGACACATTTTAACCCCATAAATACTAACAAAGCTGTTGACAGCTTCTAAGCAATGTTTTCTTGGTTTTTGCCTGTTTTGGGACAAAATGGGTATAAGTGGCTTTTAAACTCTCCAAATCCATCTCAAACTCTTATAATCAGTCAGTTGCATTGCATTAAAACACATTTTAACCCCAAAAACACTAACAAAGCTGTTTACAATTTCTAAGCAATGTTTTCTTGGTTTTAGCCTGTTTAGGGACAAAATGGGTATAATTGGCTTTTAAACTCTCCAAATCCATCTCAAACTCTTATAATTAGTCAGTTGCATTGGATTAAGACACATTTTAACTCAGAAACACTAACAAAGCTATTTAAAGCTTCTAAGCAATGTTTTCTTGGTTTTAGCATGTTTTGGGACAAAATGGGTACAAGTGGCTTTTAAACTCTCCAAATCCATCTCAAACTCTTATAATTAGTCAGTTGCATTGGATTAAGACACATTTTAACCCCATAAACACTAACAAAGCTGTTTACAGCTTCTAAGCAATGTTTTCTTCGTTTTAGCTTGTTTAGGGACAAAATGGGTATAATTGGCTTTTAAACTCTGCAAATCCATCTCAAACTCTTTTAATTAGTCAGTTGCATTGGATTAAGACACATTTTAACTCAGAAACACTAACAAAGCTATTTACAGCTTCTAAGCAATGTTTTCTTGGTTTTAGCATGTTTTGGGACAAAATGGGTATAAGTGGCTTTTAAACTCTCCAAATCCATCTCAAACTCTTATAATTAATCAGTTGCATTGGATTAAGACACATTTTAACCCCAAAAACACTAACGAAGCTGTTTACAACTTCTAAGAAATGTTTTCTTGGTTTTTGCCTGTTTTGGGACAAAATGGGTATAAGTGGCTTTTAGACTCTCCAAATCCATCTCAAACTCTTATAATTAGTTTGTTGCATTGGATTAAGACACATTTTAACCCCAAAAACACTAACAAAGCTTTTTACAACTTGTAAGCAATATTTTCTTGGTTTTAGGCTGTTTTGGGACAAAATGGGTATAAGTGGCTTTTAAACTCTCCAAATCCATCTCAAACTTATATAATTAGTCAGTTGCATAGGATTAAGACACATTTTAACCCCATAAACACTAACAAAGCTGTTTATAGATTCTAAGCAATGTTTTCTTGGTTTTAGGCTGTTTTTGGACAAAATGGGTATAAGTGGCTTTTAAACTCTCCAAATTCATCTCAAACTCTTATAATTAGTCAGTTGCATTAGATTAAGACACATTTTAACCCCATAAACACGAACAAAGCTGTTTACAGCTTCTAAGCAATGTTTTCTTGGTTTTAGCCTGTTTAGGGACAAAATGGGTATAATTGGCTTTTAAACTATCCAAATCCATCTCAAACTCTTATTATTAGTCAGTTGCATTGGATTAAGACACATTTTAACTTAGAAACACTCTAAGCAATGTTTTCTTGGTTTTAGCATGTTTTGGGACAAAATGGGTATAAGTGGCTTTTAAACTCTCAAAATCCATCTCAAACTCTTATAATTAGTCAGTTGCATTAGATTAAGACACAGTTTAACACAGAAACACTAACAAAGCTTTTTACAGCTTCTAAGCAATGTTTTCTTGGTTTTAGGCTGTTTTGGGACAAAATGGGTATAAGTGGCTTTTAAACTCTCCAAATCCATCTCAAACTCTTATAATTAGTCAGTTGCATTGGATTAAGACACATTTTAACCCAAAAAATACTAACAAAGCTGTTTACAGCTTCGAAGCAATGTTTTCTTGGTTTTAGCCTGTTTTGGGACAAAATGGGTATAAGTGGCTTTTAAACTCTCCAAATCCATCTTAAACTCTTATAATTAGTCAGTTCCATTGGATTAAGACACATTTTAACCCCATAAACACTAATAAAGCTGTTTACAGCTTCTAAGAAATGTTTTCTTGGTTTTAGCTTGTTTAGGGACAAAATGGGTATAACTGGCTTTTAAACTCTCTAAATCCATCTCAAACTCTTTTAATTAGTCAGTTGCATTAGATTAAGACACATTTTAACCCCATAAACACTAACAAAGCTGTTTACAGCTTCTAAGCAATGCTTTCTTGGTTTTAGCCTGTTTTGGGACAAAATGGGTATAAATGGCTTTTAAACTCTCCAAATCCATCTCAAACTCTTATAATAAGTCAGTTGCATTGGAATAAGACACACTTTAACTCCATAAATACTAACAAAGCTGTTTACAGTTTCTAAGCAATGTTTTCTTGGTTTTAGCCTGTTTAGGGACAAAATGGGTATAAGTGGCTTTTAAACTCTCCAAATTTATCTCAAACTCTTGTAATTAGTCAGTTGCACTAGATTAAGACACATTTTCACCCCAAAAACACTAACAAATCTGTTTACAGCTTCTAAGCAATGTTTTCTTGGTTTTAGCCTGTTTTGGGACAAAATGGGTATAAATGGCTTTAAAACTCTCCAAATCCATCTCAAACTCTTATAATTAGTCAGTTGCATTGGATTAAGACACATTTTAACCCCATAAATACTAACAAAGCTGTTGACAGCTTCTAAGCAATGTTGTCTTGGTTTTAGCCTGTTTTGGGACAAAATGGGTATCAGTGGCTTTTAAACTATCCAAATCCATCTAAAACTCTTGTAATTAGTCAGTTGCTTTGGATTAAGACACATTTTAACCCCAAAAACAGTAACAAAGCTGTTTACAACTTCTAAGCAATGTTTTCTTGGTTTTAGCCTGTTTAGGGACAAAATGGGTATAATTGGCTTTTAAATTCTCCAAATCCATCTCAAACTCTTATAATTAGTCAGTTGCATTGGATTAAGACACATTTTAACTCAGAAACACTAACAAAGCTATTTACAGCTTCTAAGCAATGTTTTCTTGGTTTTAGCATGTTTTGGGACAAAATGGGTATAAGTGGCTTTTAAACTCTCCAAATCCATCTCAAACTCTTATAATTAGTCAGTTACATTAGATTAAGACACATTTTAACACAGAAACACTAACAAAGCTTTTTACAGCTTCTAAGCAATGTTTTCTTGGTTTTAGCCTGTTTTGGGACAAAATGGGTATAAGTGGCTTTTAAACTCTCCAAATCCATCTCAAACTCTTGTAATTAGTTAGTTGCATTGGATTAAGACACATTTTAACTCAGAAACACTAACAAAGCTGTTTATAGATTCTAAGCAATGTTTTCTTGGTTTTAGGCTTTTTTGGGACAAAATGGGTATAAGTGGCTTTTAAACTCTCCAAATCCATCTCAAACTCTTATAATTAGTCGGTTGCATTGGATTAAGACACATTTTAACCCCATAAACACTAACAAAGCTGTTTACAGCTTGTAAGCAATGCTTTCATGGTTTTAGCCTGTTATGGGACAAAATGGGTTTTAGTGGCTTTTAAACTCTCCAAATCCATCTCAAACTCTTATAATTAGTCAGTTGCATTAGATTAAGAAACATTTTAACACAGAAACGCTAACAAAGCTTTTTACAGCTTCTAAGCAATGTTTTCTTGGTTTTAGCCTGTTTTGGGACAAAATGGGTATAAGTGGCTTTTAAACTCTCCAAATCCATCTCAAACTCTTGTAATTAGTTAGTTGCATTGGATTAAGACACATTTTAACTCAGAAACACTAACAAAGCTGTTTATAGATTCTAAGCAATGTTTTCTTGGTTTTAGGCTTTTTTGGGACAAAATGTGTATAAGTGGCTTTTAAACTCTCCAAATCCATCTCAAACTCTTATAATTAGTCGGTTGCATTGGATTAAGACACATTTTAACCCCATAAACACTAACAAAGCTGTTTACAGCTTGTAAGCAATGCTTTCATGGTTTTAGCCTGTTATGGGACAAAATGGGTTTTAGTGGCTTTTAAACTCTCCAAATCCATCTCAAACTCTTATAATTAGTCAGTTGCATTAGATTAAGAAACATTTTAACACATAAACACTAACAAAGCTTTTTACAGCTTCTAAGCAATGTTTTCTTGGTTTTAGCCTGTTTTGGGACAAATGGGTATAAGTGGCTTTTAAACTCTCCAAATCCATCTCAAACTCTTGTAATTAGTTAGTTGCATTGGATTAAGACACATTTTAACTCAGAAACACTAACAAAGCTGTTGATAGATTCTAAGCAATGTTTTCTTGGTTTTAGGCTTTTTTGGGACAAAATGTGTATAAGTGGCTTTTAAACTCTCCAAATCCATCTCAAACTCTTATAATTAGTCGGTTGCATTGGATTAAGACACATTTTAACCCCATAAACACTAACAAAGCTGTTTACAGCTTGTAAGCAATGCTTTCTTGGTTTTAGCCTGTTATGGGACAAAATGGGTTTTAGTGGCTTTTAAACTCCCCAAATCCATCTCAAACTCTTATAATTAGTCAGTTGCATTGGATTAAGAAACATTTTAACACAGAAACACTAACAAAGCTTTTTACAGCTTCTAAGCAATGTTTTCTTGGTTTTAGCCTGTTTTGGGACAAAATGGGTACAAATGGCTTTATAACTCTCCAAATCCATCTCAAACTCTTATAATTAGTCAGTTGCATTGGATTAAGACACATTTTAACCCCATAAATACTAACAAAGCTGTTGACAGCTTCTAAGCAATGTTTTCTTGGTTTTAGCCTGTTTTGGGACAAAATGGGTATCAGTGGCTTTTAAACTCTCCAAATCCATCTAAAACTCTTGTAATTAGTCAGTTGCATTGGATTAAGACACATTTTAACCCCCAAAACACAAACAAAGCTTTTTACAACTTCTAAGCATTGTTTTCTTGGTTTTAGGCTGTTTTGGGACAAAATGGGTATAAGTGGCTTCTAAACTCTCCAAATCCATCTCAAACTTATATAATTAGTCAGTTGCATTGGATTAAGACACATTTTAACCCCAGAAACACTAACAAAGCTGTTTATAGATTCTAAGCAATGTTTTCTTGGTTTTAGGCTGTTTTGGGACAAAATGGGTATATGTGGCTTTTAAACTCTCCAAATCCATCTCAAACTTTTATAATTAGTCAGTTGCATTGGATTAAGACACATTTTAACCCCATAAATACTAACAAAGCTGTTGACAGCTTCTAAGCAATGTTTTCTTGGTTTTAGCCTGTTTTGGGACAAAATGGGTATCAGTGGCTTTTAAACTCTCCAAATCCATCTAAAACTCTTGTAATTAGTCAGTTGCATTGGATTAAGACACATTTTAACCCCAAAAACAGTAACAAAGCAGTTTACAACTTCTAAGCAATGTTTTCTTGGTTTTAGCCTGTTTAGGGACAAAATGGGTATAATTGGCTTTTAAATTCTCCAAATCCATCTCAAACTCTTATAATTAGTCAGTTGCATTGGATTAAGACACATTTTAACTCAGAAACACTAACAAAGCTATTTACAGCTTCTAAGCAATGTTTTCTTGGTTTTAGCATGTTTTGGGACAAAATGTGTGTAAGTGGCTTTTAAACTCTCCAAATCCATCTCAAACTCTTATAATTAGTCAGTTGCATTGGATTAAGACACATTTTAACCCCATAAATACTAACAAAGCTGTTGACAGCTTCTAAGCAATGTTTTTTTGGTTTTAGCCTGTTTTGGGACAAAATGGGTATCAGTGGCTTTTAAACTCTCCAAATCCATCTAAAACTCTTGTAATTAGTCAGTTGCATTGGATTAAGACACATTTTAACCCCCAAAACACTAACAAAGCTTTTTACAACTTCTAAGCAATGTTTTCTTGGTTTTAGGCTGTTTTGGGACAAAATGGGTATAAGTGGCTTCTAAACTCTCCAAATCCATCTCAAACTTATATAATTAGTCAGTTGCATTGGATTAAGACACATTTTAACCCCATAAACACTAACAAAGCTGTTTATAGATTCTAAGCAATGTTTTCTTGGTTTTAGGCTGTTTTGGGACAAAATGGGTATATGTGGCTTTTAAACTCTCCAAATCCATCTCAAACTTTTATAATTAGTCAGTTGCATTGGATTAAGACACATTTTAACCCCATAAATACTAACAAAGCTGTTGACAGCTTCTAAGCAATGTTTTCTTGGTTTTAGCCTGTTTTGGGACAAAATGGGTATCAGTGGCTTTTAAACTCTCCAAATCCATCTAAAACTCTTGTAATTAGTCAGTTGCATTGGATTAAGACACATTTTAACCCCAAAAACAGTAACAAAGCAGTTTACAACTTCTAAGCAATGTTTTCTTGGTTTTAGCCTGTTTAGGGACAAAATGGGTATAATTGGCTTTTAAATTCTCCAAATCCATCTCAAACTCTTATAATTAGTCAGTTGCATTGGATTAAGACACATTTTAACTCAGAAACACTAACAAAGCTATTTACAGCTTCTAAGCAATGTTTTCTTGGTTTTAGCATGTTTTGGGACAAAATGGGTATAAGTGGCTTTTAAACTCTCCAAATCCATCTCAAACTCTTATAATTAGTCAGTTGCATTAGATTAAGACACATTTTAACACAGAAACACTAACAAAGCTTTTTACAGCTTCTAAGCAATGTTTTCTTGGTTTTAGCCTGTTTTGGGACAAAATGGGTATAAGTGGATTTTAAACTCTCCAAATCCATCTCAAACTCTTGTAATTAGTTAGTTGCATTGGATTAAGACACATTTTAACTCAGAAACACTAACAAAGCTGTTTATAGATTCTAAGCAATGTTTTCTTGGTTTTAGGCTTTTTGGGACAAAATGGGTATAAGTGGCTTTTAAACTCTCCAAATCCATCTCAAACTCTTATAATTAGTCGGTTGCATTGGATTAAGACACATTTTAACCCCATAAACACTAACAAAGCTGTTTACAGCTTGTAAGCAATGCTTTCATGGTTTTAGCCTGTTATGGGACAAAATGGGTTTTAGTGGCTTTTAAACTCTCCAAATCCATCTCAAACTCTTATAATTAGTCAGTTGCATTAGATTAAGAAACATTTTAACACAGAAACACTAACAAAGCTTTTTACAGCTTCTAAGCAATGTTTTCTTGGTTTTAGCCTGTTTTGGGACAAAATGGGTATAAGTGGCTTTTAAACTCTCCAAATCCATCTCAAACTCTTGTAATTAGTTAGTTGCATTGGATTAAGACACATTTTAACTCAGAAACACTAACAAAGCTGTTTATAGATTCTAAGCAATGTTTTCTTGGTTTTAGGCTTTTTTGGGACAAAATGTGTATAAGTGGCTTTTAAACTCTCCAAATCCATCTCAAACTCTTATAATTAGTCGGTTGCATTGGATTAAGACACATTTTAACCCCATAAACACTAACAAAGCTGTTTACAGCTTGTAAGCAATGCTTTCATGGTTTTAGCCTGTTATGGGACAAAATGGGTTTTAGTGGCTTTTAAACTCTCCAAATCCATCTCAAACTCTTAATTAGTCAGTTGCATTGGATTAAGAAACATTTTAACACAGAAACACTAACAAAGCTTTTTACAGCTTCTAAGCAATGTTTTCTTGGTTTTAGCCTGTTTTGGGACAAAATGGGTATAAATGGCTTTAAAACTCTCCAAATCCATCTCAAACTCTTATAATTAGTCAGTTGCATTGGATTAAGACACATTTTAACCCCATAAATACTAACAAAGCTGTTGACAGCTTCTAAGCAATGTTTTCTTGGTTTTAGCCTGTTTTGGGACAAAATGGGTATCAGTGGCTTTTAAACTCTCCAAATCCATCTAAAACTCTTGTAATTAGTCAGTTGCATTGGATTAAGACACATTTTAACCCCAAAAACAGTAACAAAGCTGTTTACAACTTCTAAGCAATGTTTTCTTGGTTTTAGCCTGTTTAGGGACAAAATGGGTATAATTGGCTTTTAAATTCTCCAAATCCATCTCAAACTCTTATAATTAGTCAGTTGCATTGGATTAAGACACATTTTAACTCAGAAACACTAACAAAGCTATTTACAGATTCTAAGCAATGTTGTCTTGGTTTTAGCATGTTTTGGGACAAAATGGGTATAAGTGGCTTTTAAACTCTCCAAATCCATCTCAAACTCTTATAATTAGTAAGTTGCATTAGATTAAGACACATTTTAACACAGAAACACTAACAAAGCTTTTTACAGCTTCTAAGCAATGTTTTCTTGGTTTTAGCCTGTTTTGGGACAAAATGGGTATAAGTGGCTTTTAAACTCTCCAAATCCATCTCAAACTCTTGTAATTAGTTAGTTGCATTGGATTAAGACACATTTTAACTCAGAAACACTAACAAAGCTGTTTATAGATTCTAAGCAATGTTTTCTTGGTTTTAGGCTTTTTTGGGACAAAATGGGTATAAGTGGCTTTTAAACTCTCCAAATCCATCTCAAACTCTTATAATTAGTCGGTTGCATTGGATTAAGACACATTTTAACCCCATAAACACTAACAAAGCTGTTTACAGCTTGTAAGCAATGCTTTCATGGTTTTAGCCTGTTATGGGACAAAATGGGTTTTAGTGGCTTTTAAACTCTCCAAATCCATCTCAAACTCTTATAATTAGTCAGTTGCATTAGATTAAGAAACATTTTAACACAGAAACACTAACAAAGCTTTTTATAGCTTCTAAGCAATGTTTTCTTGGTTTTAGCCTGTTTTGGGACAAAATGGGTATAAGTGGCTTTTAAACTCTCCAAATCCATCTCAAACTCTTGTAATTAGTTAGTTGCATTGGATTAAGACACATTTTAACTCAGAAACACTAACAAAGCTGTTTATAGATTCTAAGCAATGTTTTCTTGGTTTTAGGCTTTTTTGGGACAAAATGTGTATAAGTGGCTTTTAAACTCTCCAAATCCATCTCAAACTCTTATAATTAGTCGGTTGCATTGGATTAAGACACATTTTAACCCCATAAACACTAACAAAGCTGTTTACAGCTTGTAAGCAATGCTTTCATGGTTTTAGCCTGTTATGGGACAAAATGGGTTTTAGTGGCTTTTAAACTCTCCAAATCCATCTCAAACTCTTATAATTAGTCAGTTGCATTGGATTAAGAAACATTTTAACACAGAAACACTAACAAAGCTTTTTACAGCTTCTAAGCAATGTTTTCTTGGTTTTAGCCTGTTTTGGGACAAAATGGGTATAAATGGCTTTAAAACTCTCCAAATCCATCTCAAACTCTTATAATTCGTCAGTTGCATTGGATTAAGACACATTTTAACCCCATAAATACTAACAAAGCTGTTGACAGCTTCTAAGCAATGTTTTCTTGGTTTTAGCCTGTTTTGGGACAAAATGGGTATCAGTGGCTTTTAAACTCTCCAAATCCATCTAAAACTCTTGTAATTAGTCAGTTGCATTGGATTAAGACACATTTTAACCCCCAAAACACTAACAAAGCTTTTTACAACTTCTAAGCAATGTTTTCTTCGTTTTAGGCTGTTTTGGGACAAAATGGGTATAAGTGGCTTCTAAACTCTCCAAATCCATCTCAAACTTATATAATTAGTCAGTTGCATTGGATTAAGACACATTTTAACCCCATAAACACTAACAAAGCTGTTTATAGATTCTAAGCAATGTTTTCTTGGTTTTAGGCTGTTTTTGGACAAAATGGGTATAAGTGGCTTTTAAACTCTCCAAATCCATCTCAAACTCTTATAATTGGTCAGTTGCATTGGATTAAGACACATTTTAACCCCATAAACACGAACAAAGCTGTTTACAGCTTCTAAGCAATGTTTTCTTGGTTTTAGCCTGTTTAGGGACAAATTGGGTATAATTGGCTTTTAAACTATCCAAATCCATCTCAAACTCTTATAATTAGTCAGTTGCATTGGATTAAGACACATTTTAACTTAGAAACACTCTAAGCAATGTTTTCTTGGTTTTAGCATGTTTTGGGACAAAATGGGTATAAGTGGCTTTTAAACTCTCCAAATCCATCTCAAACTCTTATAATTAGTCAGTTGCATTAGATTAAGACACAGTTTAACACAGAAACACTAACAAAGCTTTTTACGGCTTCTAAGCAATGTTTTCTTGGTTTTAGGCTGTTTTGGGACAAAATGGGTATAAGTGGCTTTTAAACTCTCCAAATCCATCTCAAACTCTTATAATTAGTCAGTTGCATTGGATTAAGACACATTTTAACCCAAAAAACACTAACAAAGCTGTTTACAGCTTCTAAGCAATGTTTTCTTGGTTTTAGCCTGTTTTGGGACAAAATGGGTATAAGTGGCTTTTAAACTCTCCAAATCCATCTCAAACTCTTATAATTAGTCAGTTCCATTGGATTAAGACACATTTTAACCCCATAAACACTAATAAAGCTGTTTACAGCTTCTAAGAAATGTTTTCTTGGTTTTAGCTTGTTTAGGGAAAAAATAGGTATAACTGGCTTTTAAACTCTCTAAATCCATCTCAAACTCTTTTAATTATTCAGTTGCATTAGATTAAGACACATTTTAACCCCATAAACACTAACAAAGCTGTTTACAGCTTCTAAGCAATGCTTTCTTGGTTTTAGTCTGTTTTGGGACAAAATGGGTATAAATGGCTTTTAAACTCTCCAAATCCATCTCAAACTCTTATAATTAGTCAGTTGCATTGGATTAAGACACACTTTAACTCCATAAATACTAACAAAGCTGTTTACAGCTTCTAAGCAATGTTTTCTTGGTTTTAGCCTGTTTAGGGACAAAATGGGTATAAGTGGCTTTTAAACTCTCCAAATTTATCTTAAACTCTTGTAATTAGTCAGTTGCACTAGATTAAGACACATTTTAACCCCAAAAACACTAACAAAGCTGTTTACAGCTTCTAAGCAATGTTTTCTTGGTTTTAGCCTGTTTTGGGACAAAATGGGTATAAATGGCTTTAAAACTCTCCAAATCCATCTCAAACTCTTATAATTAGTCAGTTGCATTGGATTAAGACACATTTTAACCCCATAAATACTAACAAAGCTGTTGACAGCTTCTAAGCAATGTTTTCTTGGTTTTAGCCTGTTTTGGGACAAAATGGGTATCAGTGGCTTTTAAACTCTCCAAATCCATCTAAAACTCTTGTAATTAGTCAGTTGCATTGGATTAAGACACATTTTAACCCCAAAAACACTAACAAAGCTGTTTACAACTTCTAAGCAATGTTTTCTTTGTTTTAGCCTGTTTAGTGACAAAATGGGTATAATTGGCTTTTAAATTCTCCAAATCCATCTCAAACTCTTATAATTAGTCAGTTGCATTGCATTAAGACACACTTTAACTCAGAAATACTAACAAAGCTATTTACAGCTTCTAAGCAATGTTTTCTTGGTTTTAGCATGTTTTGCGACAAAATGGGTATAAGTGGCTTTTAAACTCTCCAAATCCATCTCAAACTCTTATAATTAGTCAGTTGCATTAGATTAAGACACATTTTAACACAGAAACACTAACAAAGCTTTTTACAGCTTCTAAGCAATGTGTTCTTGGTTTTAGCCTGTTTTGGGACAAAATGGGTATAAGTGGCTTTTAAACTCTCCAAATCCATCTCAAAGTCTTGTAATTAGTTAGTTGCATTGGATTAAGACACATTTTAACTCAGAAACACTAACAAAGCTGTTTATAGATTCTAAGCAATGTTTTCTTGGTTTTAGGCTTTTTTGGGACAAAATGGGTATAAGTGGCTTTTAAACTCTCCAAATCCATCTCAAACTCTTATAATTAGTCGGTTGCATTGGATTAAGACACATTTTAACCCCATAAACACTAACAAAGCTGTTTACAGCTTGTAAGCAATGCTTTCATGGTTTTAGCCTGTTATGGGACAAAATGGGTTTTAGTGGCTTTTAAACTCTCAAAATCCATCTCAAACTCTTATAATTAGTCAGTTGCATTAGATTAAGAAACATTTTAACACAGAAACACTAACAAAGCTTTTTACAGCTTCTAAGCAATGTTTTCTTGGTTTTAGCCTGTTTTGGGACAAAATGGGTATAACTGGCTTTTAAACTCTCCAAATCCATCTCAAACTCTTGTAATTAGTTAGTTGCATTGGATTAAGACACATTTTAACTCAGAAACACTAACAAAGCTGTTTATAGATTCTAAGCAATGTTTTCTTGGTTTTAGGCTTTTTTGGGACAAAATGTGTATAAGTGGCTTTCAAACTCTCCAAATCCATCTCAAACTCTTATAATTAGTCGGTTGCATTGGATTAAGACACATTTTAACCCCATAAACACTAACAAAGCTGTTTACAGCTTGTAAGCAATGCTTTCATGGTTTTAGCCTGTTATGGGACAAAATGGGTTTTAGTGGCTTTTAAACTCTCCAAATCCATCTCAAACTCTTATAATTAGTCAGTTGCATTAGATTAAGAAACATTTTAACACATAAACACTAACAAAGCTTTTTACAGCTTCTAAGCAATGTTTTCTTGGTTTTAGCCTGTTTTGGGACAAAATGGGTATAAGTGGCTTTTATACTCTCCAAATCCATCTCAAACTTATATAATTAGTCAGTTGCATTGGATTAAGACACATTTTAACCCCAGAAACACTAACAAAGCTGTTTATAGATTCTAAGCAATGTTTTCTTGGTTTTAGGCTGTTTTTGGACAAAATGGGTATAAGTGGCTTTTAAACTCTCCAAATCCATCTCAAACTCTTATAATTAGTCAGTTGCATTGGATTGAGACACATTTTAACCCCATAAACACGAACAAAGCTGTTTACAGCTTCTAAGCAATGTTTTCTTGGTTTTAGCCTGTTTAGGGACAAAATGGGTATAATTGGCTTTTAAACAATCCAAATCCATCTCAAACTCTTATAATTAGTCAGTTGCATTGGATTAAGACACATTTTAACTTAGAAACACTCTAAGCAATGTTTTCTTGGTTTTAGCATGTTTTGGGACAAAATGGGTATACGTGGCTTTTAAACTCTCCAAATCCATCTCAAACTCTTATAATTAGTCAGTTGCATTTGATTAAGACACATTTTAACACAGAAACACTAACAAAGCTTTTTACAGCTTCTAAGCAATGTTTTCTTGGTTTTAGCCTGTTTTGGGACAACATGGGTATAAGTGGCTTTTAAACTCTCCAAATCCATCTTAAACTCTTATAATTAGTCAGTTGCATTGGATTAAGACACATTTTAACCCCAAAAACACTAACAAAGCTGTTTAGAACTTCTAAGCAATGTTTTCTTGGTTTCAGCCTGTTTAGGGACAAAATGGGTATAATTGGCTTTTAAACTCTCCAAATCCATCTCAAACTCTTATAATTAGTCAGTTGCATTGGATTAAGACACATTTTAACTCAGAAACACTAACAAAGCTATTTACAGCTTCTAAGCAATGTTTTCTTGGTTTTAGCATGTTTTGGGACAAAATGGGTATAAGTGGCTTTTAAACTCTCCAAATCCATCTCAAACTCTTATAATTAGTCAGTTGCATTAGATTAAGACAAATTTTAACACAGAAACACTAACAAAGCTTTTTACAGCTTCTAAGCAATGTTTTCTTGGTTTTAGCCTGTTTTGGGACAAAATGGGTATAAGTGGCTTTTAAACTCTCCAAATCCATCTCAAACTCTTATAATTAGTCAGTTCCATTGGATTAAGACACATTTTAACCCCATAAACACTAATAAAGCTGTTTACAGCTTCTAAGCAATGTTTTCTTGGTTTTAGCTTGTTTAGGGACAAAATGGGTATAACTGGCTTTTAAACTCTCTAAATCCATCTCAAACTCTTTTAATTAGTCAGTTGCATTAGATTAAGACACATTTTAACCCCATAAACACTAACAAAGCTGTATATAGATTCTAAGCAATGTTTTCTTGGTTTTAGCCTGTTTTGGGACAATGGGTATAAGTGGCTTTTAAGCTCTCCAAATCCATCTCAAACTCTTATAATTAGTCAGTTGCATTGGATTAAGACACATTTTAACCCCAAAAACACTAACAAAGCTGTTTACAACTTCTAAGCAATGTTTTCTTGGTTTTAGGCTGTTTTGGGACAAAATGGGTATAAGTGGCTTTTAAACTCTCCAAATCCATCTCAAACTTATATAATTAGTCAAGTGCATTGGATTAAGATACATTTTAACCCCAGAAACACTAACAAAGCTGTTTATAGATTCTAAGGAATGTTTTCTTGGTATTAGGCTGTTTTTGGACAAAATGGGTATAAGTGGCTTTTAAACTCTCCAAATCCATCTCAAACTCTTATAATTAGTTAGTTGCACTAGATTAAAACACATTTTAACCCCAAAAACACTAACAAAGCTTTTTACAGCTTCTAAGCAATGTTTTCTTGGTTTTAGCCTGTTTTGGGACAAAATGGGTATAAGTGGCTTTTAAACTCTCCAAATCCATCTTAAACTCTTATAATTAGTCAGTTGCATTGGATTAAGACACATTTTAACCCCAAAAACACTAACAAAGCTGTTTAGAACTTCTAAGCAATGTTTTCTTGGTTTCAGCCTGTTTAGGGACAAAATGGGTATAATTGGCTTTTAAACTCTCCAAATCCATCTCAAACTCTTATAATTAGTCAGTTGCATTGGATTAAGACACATTTTAACTCAGAAACACTAACAAAGCTATTTACAGCTTCTAAGCAATGTTTTCTTGGTTTTAGCATGTTTTGGGACAAAATGGGTATAAGTGGCTTTTAAACTCTCCAAATCCATCTCAAACTCTTATAATTAGTCAGTTGCATTAGATTAAGACAAATTTTAACACAGAAACACTAACAAAGCTTTTTACAGCTTCTAAGCAATGTTTTCTTGGTTTTAGGCTGTTTTGGGACAAAATGGGTATAAGTGGCTTTTAAACTCTCCAAATCCATCTCAAACTCTTATAATTAGTCAGTTGCATTGGATTAAGAAACATTTTAACCCCAAAAACACTAACAAAGCCGTTTACAACTTCTAAGAAATGTTTTCTTGGTTTTTGCCTGTTTTGGGACAAAATGGGTATAAGTGGCTTTTAAACTCTTCAAATCCATCTCAAACTCTTATAATTAGTTAGTTGCATTAGATTAAGACACATTTTAACCCCAAAAACACTAACAAAGCTTTTTACAACTTCTAAGCAATGTTTTCTTGGTTTTAGGCTGTTTTGGGACAAAATGGGTATAAGTGGCTTTTAAACTCTCCAAATCCATCTCAAACTTATATAATTAGTCAGTTGCATTGGATTAAGACACATTTTAACCCCAGAAACACTAACAAAGCTGTTTATAGATTCTAAGCAATGTTTTCTTGGTTTTAGGCTGTTTTGGGACAAAATGGGTATAAGTGGCTTTTAAACTCTCCAAATCCATCTCAAACTTATATAATTAGTCAGTTGCATTGGATTAAGACACATTTTAACCCCAAAAACCTTAACAAGGCTGTTTATAGATTCTAACCAATGTTTTCTTGGTTTTAGGCTGTTTTTGGACAAAATGGGTATAAGTGGCTTTTAAACTCTCCAAATCCATCTCAAACTCTTATAATTAGTTAGTTGCACTAGATTAAAACACATTTTAACCCCAAAAACACTAACAAAGCTGTTTACAGCTTCTATGCAATGTTTTCTTGGTTTTAGCCTGTTTTGGGACAATGGGTATAAGTGGCTTTTAAGCTCTCCAAATCCATCTCAAACTCTTATAATTAGTCAGTTCCATTGGATTAAGACACATTTTAACCCCATAAACACTAATAAAGCTGTTTACAGCTTCTAAGCAATGTTTTCTTGGTTTTAGCTTGTTTAGGGACAAAATGGGTATAACTGGCTTTTAAACTCTCTAAATCCATCTCAAACTCTTTTAATTAGTCAGTTGCATTAGATTAAGACACATTTTAACCCCATAAACACTAACAAAGCTGTTTACAGCTTCTAAGCAATGCTTTCTTGGTTTTAGCCTGTTTTGGGACAAAATGGGTATAATTGGCTTTTAAACTCTCCAAATCCATCTCAAACTCTTATAATTAGTCAGTTGCATTGGATTAAGACACATTTTAACTCAGAAACACTAACAAAGCTATTTACAGCGTCTAAGCAATGTTTTCTTGGTTTTAGCATGTTTTGGGACAAAATGGGTATAAGTGGCTTTTAAACTCTCCAAATCCATCTCAAACTCTTATAATTAGTCAGTTGCATTAGATTAAGACAAATTTTAACACAGAAACACTAACAAAGCTTTTTACAGCTTCCAAGCAATGTTTTCTTGGTTTTAGCCTATTTTGGGACAAAATGGGTATAAGTGGCTTTTAAACTCTCCAAATCCATCTCAAACTCTTATAATTAGTTAGTTGCATTGGATTAAGACACATTTTAACCCCAAAAACACTAACAAAGCTTTTTACAACTTCTAAGCAATGTTTTCTTGGTTTTAGGCTGTTTTGGGACAAAATGGGTATAAGTGGCTTTTAAACTCTCCAAATCCATCTCAAACTCTTATAATTAGTTAGTTGCATTGGATTAAGGCACATTTTAACCCCAAAAACACTAACAAAGCTTTTTACAACTTCTAAGCAATGTTTTCTTGGTTTTAGGCTGTTTTGGGACAAAATGGGTATAAGTGGCTTTTAAACTCTCCAAATCCATCTCAAACTTATATAATTAGTCAGTTGCATTGGATTAAGACACATTTTAACCCCAGAAACACTAACAAAGCTGTTTATAGATTCTAAGCAATGTTTTCTTGGTTTTAGGCTGTTTTTGGACAAAATGGGTATAAGTGGCTTTTAAACTCTCCAAATCCATCTCAAACTCTTATAATTAGTTAGTTGCACTAGATTAAAACACATTTTAACCCCAAAAACACTAACAAAGCTGTTTACAGCTTCTAAGCAATGTTTTCTTGGTTTTAGCCTGTTTTGGGACAATGGGTATAAGTGGCTTTTAAGCTCTCCAAATCCATCTCAAACTCTTATAATTAGTCAGTTCCATTGGATTAAGACACATTTTAACCCCATAAACACTAATAAAGCTGTTTACAGCTTCTAAGCAATGTTTTCTTGGTTTTAGCTTGTTTAGGGACAAAATGGGTATAACTGGCTTTTAAACTCTCTAAATCCATCTCAAACTCTTTTAATTAGTCAGTTGCATTAGATTAAGACACATTTTAACCCCATAAACACTAACAAAGCTGTTTACAGCTTCTAAGCAATGCTTTCTTGGTTTTAGCCTGTTTTGGGACAAAATGGGTATAATTGGCTTTTAAACTCTCCAAATCCATCTCAAACTCTTATAATTAGTCAGTTGCATTGGATTAAGACAAATTTTAACTCAGAAACACTAACAAAGCTATTTACAGCTTCTAAGCAATGTTTTCTTGGTTTTAGCATGTTTTGGGACAAAATGGGTATAAGTGGCTTTTAAACTCTCCAAATCCATCTCAAACTCTTATAATTAGTCAGTTGCATTAGATTAAGACAAATTTTAACACAGAAACACTAACAAAGCTTTTTACAGCTTCTAAGCAATGTTTTCTTGGTTTTAGCCTGTTTTGGGACAAAATGGGTATAAGTGGCTTTTAAACTTTCAAATCCATCTCAAACTCTTATAATTAGTTAGTTGCATTGGATTAAGACACATTTTAACCCCAAAATCACTAACAAAGCTTTTTACAACTTCTAAGCAATGTTTTCTTGGTTTTAGGCTGTTTTGGGACAAAATGGGTATAAGTGGCTTTTAAAGTCTCCAAATCCATCTCAAACTCTTATAATTAGGTAGTTGCATTGGATTAAGACACATTTTAACCCCAAAAACACTGACAAAGCTTTTCTTGGTTTTAGGCTGTTTTGGGACAAAATGGGTATAAGTGGCTTTTAAACTCTCCAAATCCATCTCAAACTTATATAATTAGTCAGTTGCATTGGATTAAGACACATTTTAACCCCAGAAACACTAACAAAGCTGTTTATAGATTCTAAGCAATGTTTTCTTGGTTTTAGGCTGTTTTTGGACAAAATGGGTATAAGTGGCTTTTAAACTCTCCAAATCCATCTCAAACTCTTATAATTAGTTAGTTGCACTAGATTAAAACACATTTTAACCCCAAAAACACTAACAAAGCTGTTTACAGCTTCTAAGCAATGTTTTCTTGGTTTTAGCCTGTTTTGGGACAATGGGTATAAGTGGCTTTTAAGCTCTCCAAATCCATCTCAAACTCTTATAATTAGTCAGTTCCATTGGATTAAGACACATTTTAACCCCATAAACACTAATAAAGCTGTTTACAGCTTCTAAGCAATGTTTTCTTGGTTTTAGGCTGTTTTGGGACAAAATGGGTATAAGTGGCTTTTAAAGTCTCCAAATCCATCTCAAACTCTTATAATTAGGTAGTTGCATTGGATTAAGACACATTTTAACCCCAAAAACACTGACAAAGCTTTTCTTGGTTTTAGGCTGTTTTGGGACAAAATGGGTATAAGTGGCTTTTAAACTCTCCAAATCCATCTCAAACTTATATAATTAGTCAGTTGCATTGGATTAAGACACATTTTAACCCCAGAAACACTAACAAAGCTGTTTATAGATTCTAAGCAATGTTTTCTTGGTTTTAGGCTGTTTTTGGACAAAATGGGTATAAGTGGCTTTTAAACTCTTCAAATCCATCTCAAACTCTTATAATTAGTTAGTTGCATTAGATTAAGACACATTTTAACCCCAAAAACACTAACAAAGCTTTTTACAACTTCTAAGCAATGTTTTCTTGGTTTTAGGCTGTTTTGGGACAAAATGGGTATAAGTGGCTTTTAAACTCTCCAAATCCATCTCAAACTTATATAATTAGTCAGTTGCATTGGATTAAGACACATTTTAACCCCAGAAACACTAACAAAGCTGTTTATAGATTCTAAGCAATGTTTTCTTGGTTTTAGGCTGTTTTGGGACAAAATGGGTATAAGTGGCTTTTAAACTCTCCAAATTCATCTCAAACTTATATAATTAGTCAGTTGCATTGGATTAAGACACATTTTAACCCCAAAAACCTTAACAAGGCTGTTTATAGATTCTAACCAATGTTTTCTTGGTTTTAGGCTGTTTTTGGACAAAATGGGTATAAGTGGCTTTTAAACTCTCCAAATCCATCTCAAACTCTTATAATTAGTTAGTTGCACTAGATTAAAACACATTTTAACCCCAAAAACACTAACAAAGCTGTTTACAGCTTCTATGCAATGTTTTCTTGGTTTTAGCCTGTTTTGGGACAATGGGTATAAGTGGCTTTTAAGCTCTCCAAATCCATCTCAAACTCTTATAATTAGTCAGTTCCATTGGATTAAGACACATTTTAACCCCATAAACACTAATAAAGCTGTTTACAGCTTCTAAGCAATGTTTTCTTGGTTTTAGCTTGTTTAGGGACAAAATGGGTATAACTGGCTTTTAAACTCTCTAAATCCATCTCAAACTCTTTTAATTAGTCAGTTGCATTAGATTAAGACACATTTTAACCCCATAAACACTAACAAAGCTGTTTACAGCTTCTAAGCAATGCTTTCTTGGTTTTAGCCTGTTTTGGGACAAAATGGGTATAATTGGCTTTTAAACTCTCCAAATCCATCTCAAACTCTTATAATTAGTCAGTTGCATTGGATTAAGACACATTTTAACTCAGAAACACTAACAAAGCTATTTACAGCGTCTAAGCAATGTTTTCTTGGTTTTAGCATGTTTTGGGACAAAATGGGTATAAGTGGCTTTTAAACTCTCCAAATCCATCTCAAACTCTTATAATTAGTCAGTTGCATTAGATTAAGACAAATTTTAACACAGAAACACTAACAAAGCTTTTTACAGCTTCCAAGCAATGTTTTCTTGGTTTTAGCCTATTTTGGGACAAAATGGGTATAAGTGGCTTTTAAACTCTCCAAATCCATCTCAAACTCTTATAATTAGTTAGTTGCATTGGATTAAGACACATTTTAACCCCAAAAACACTAACAAAGCTTTTTACAACTTCTAAGCAATGTTTTCTTGGTTTTAGGCTGTTTTGGGACAAAATGGGTATAAGTGGCTTTTAAACTCTCCAAATCCATCTCAAACTCTTATAATTAGTTAGTTGCATTGGATTAAGGCACATTTTAACCCCAAAAACACTAACAAAGCTTTTTACAACTTCTAAGCAATGTTTTCTTGGTTTTAGGCTGTTTTGGGACAAAATGGGTATAAGTGGCTTTTAAACTCTCCAAATCCATCTCAAACTTATATAATTAGTCAGTTGCATTGGATTAAGACACATTTTAACCCCAGAAACACTAACAAAGCTGTTTATAGATTCTAAGCAATGTTTTCTTGGTTTTAGGCTGTTTTTGGACAAAATGGGTATAAGTGGCTTTTAAACTCTCCAAATCCATCTCAAACTCTTATAATTAGTTAGTTGCACTAGATTAAAACACATTTTAACCCCAAAAACACTAACAAAGCTGTTTACAGCTTCTAAGCAATGTTTTCTTGGTTTTAGCCTGTTTTGGGACAATGGGTATAAGTGGCTTTTAAGCTCTCCAAATCCATCTCAAACTCTTATAATTAGTCAGTTCCATTGGATTAAGACACATTTTAACCCCATAAACACTAATAAAGCTGTTTACAGCTTCTAAGCAATGTTTTCTTGGTTTTAGCTTGTTTAGGGACAAAATGGGTATAACTGGCTTTTAAACTCTCTAAATCCATCTCAAACTCTTTTAATTAGTCAGTTGCATTAGATTAAGACACATTTTAACCCCATAAACACTAACAAAGCTGTTTACAGCTTCTAAGCAATGCTTTCTTGGTTTTAGCCTGTTTTGGGACAAAATGGGTATAATTGGCTTTTAAACTCTCCAAATCCATCTCAAACTCTTATAATTAGTCAGTTGCATTGGATTAAGACAAATTTTAACTCAGAAACACTAACAAAGCTATTTACAGCTTCTAAGCAATGTTTTCTTGGTTTTAGCATGTTTTGGGACAAAATGGGTATAAGTGGCTTTTAAACTCTCCAAATCCATCTCAAACTCTTATAATTAGTCAGTTGCATTAGATTAAGACAAATTTTAACACAGAAACACTAACAAAGCTTTTTACAGCTTCTAAGCAATGTTTTCTTGGTTTTAGCCTGTTTTGGGACAAAATGGGTATAAGTGGCTTTTAAACTTTCAAATCCATCTCAAACTCTTATAATTAGTTAGTTGCATTGGATTAAGACACATTTTAACCCCAAAATCACTAACAAAGCTTTTTACAACTTCTAAGCAATGTTTTCTTGGTTTTAGGCTGTTTTGGGACAAAATGGGTATAAGTGGCTTTTAAAGTCTCCAAATCCATCTCAAACTCTTATAATTAGGTAGTTGCATTGGATTAAGACACATTTTAACCCCAAAAACACTGACAAAGCTTTTCTTGGTTTTAGGCTGTTTTGGGACAAAATGGGTATAAGTGGCTTTTAAACTCTCCAAATCCATCTCAAACTTATATAATTAGTCAGTTGCATTGGATTAAGACACATTTTAACCCCAGAAACACTAACAAAGCTGTTTATAGATTCTAAGCAATGTTTTCTTGGTTTTAGGCTGTTTTTGGACAAAATGGGTATAAGTGGCTTTTAAACTCTCCAAATCCATCTCAAACTCTTATAATTAGTTAGTTGCACTAGATTAAAACACATTTTAACCCCAAAAACACTAACAAAGCTGTTTACAGCTTCTAAGCAATGTTTTCTTGGTTTTAGCCTGTTTTGGGACAATGGGTATAAGTGGCTTTTAAGCTCTCCAAATCCATCTCAAACTCTTATAATTAGTCAGTTCCATTGGATTAAGACACATTTTAACCCCATAAACACTAATAAAGCTGTTTACAGCTTCTAAGCAATGTTTTCTTGGTTTTAGCTTGTTTAGGGACAAAATGGGTATAACTGGCTTTTAAACTCTCTAAATCCATCTCAAATTCTCTTAATTAGTCAGTTGCATTAGATTAAGACACATTTTAACCCCATAAACACTAACAAAGCTGTTTACAGCTTCTAAGCAATGCTTTCTTGGTTTTAGCCTGTTTTGGGACAAAATGGGTATAATTGGCTTTTAAACTCTCCAAATCCATCTCAAACTCTTATAATTAGTCAGTTGCATTGGATTAAGACACATTTTAACTCAGAAACACTAACAAAGCTATTTACAGCTTCTAAGCAATGTTTTCTTGGTTTTAGCATGTTTTGGGACAAAATGGGTATAAGTGGCTTTTAAACTCTCCTAATCCATCTCAAACTCTAATAATTAGTCAGTTGCATTAGATTAAGACAAATTTTAACACAGAAACACTAACAAAGCTTTTTACAGCTTCTAAGCAATGTTTTCTTGGTTTTAGCCTGTTTTGGGACAAAATGGGTATAAGTGGCTTTTAAACTCTCCAAATCCATCTCAAACTCTTATAATTAGTCAGTTGCATTGGATTAAGATACATTTTAACCCCAAAAACACTAACAAAGCCGTTTACAACTTCTAAGAAATGTTTTCTTGGTTTTTGCCTGTTTTGGGACAAAATGGGTATAAGTGGCTTTTAAACTCTCCAAATCCATCTCAAACACTTATAATTAGTTAGTTGCATTGGATTAAGACCCATTTTAACCCCAAAAACACTAACAAAGCTTTTTACAACTTCTAAGCAATGTTTTCTTGGTTTTAGGCTGTTTTGGGACAAAATGGGTATAAGTGGCTTTTAAACTCTCCAAATCCATCTCAAACTTATATAATTAGTCAGTTGCATTGGATTAAGACACATTTTAACCCCAGAAACACTAACAAAGCTGTTTATAGATTCTAAGCAATGTTTTCTTGGTTTTAGGCTGTTTTTGGACAAAATGGGTATAAGTGGCTTTTAAACTCTCCAAATCCATCTCAAACTCTTATAATTAGTTAGTTGCACTAGATTAAAACACATTTTAACCCCAAAAACACTAACAAAGCTGTTTACAGCTTCTAAGCAATGTTTTCTTGGTTTTAGCCTGTTTTGGGACAATGGGTATAAGTGGCTTTTAAGCTCTCCAAATCCATCTCAAACTCTTATAATTAGTCAGTTCCATTGGATTAAGACACATTTTAACCCCATAAACACTAATAAAGCTTTTACAGCTTCTAAGCAATGTTTTCTTGGTTTTAGCTTGTTTAGGGACAAAATGGGTATAACTGGCTTTTAAACTCTCTAAATCCATCTCAAACTCTTTTAATTAGTCAGTTGCATTAGATTAAGACACATTTTAACCCCATAAACACTAACCAAGCTGTTTACAACTTCTAAGCAATGCTTTCTTGGTTTTAGCCTGTTTTGGGACAAAATGGGTATAAATGGCTTTTAAACTCTCCAAATCCATCTCAAACTCTTATAATTAGTCAGTTGCATTGGATTAAGACACACTTTAACTCCATAAATACTAACAAAGCTGTTTACAGATTCTAAGCAATGTTTTCTTAGTTTTAGCCTGTTTAGGGACAAAATGGGTATAAGTGGCTTTTAAACTCTCCAAATTTATCTCAAACTCTAGTAATTAGTCAGTTGCACTAGATTAAGACACATTTTAACCCCAAAAACACTAACAAAGCTGATTACAGCTTCTAAGCAATGTTTTCTTGGTTTTAGCCTGTTTTGGGACAAAAAGGGTATAAATGGCTTTTAAACTCTCCAAATCCATCTCAAACTCTTATAATTAGTCAGTTGCATTGGTTTAAGACACATTTTAACCCCATAAATACTAACAAAGCTGTTGACAGCTTCTAAGCAATGTTTTCTTGGTTTTAGCCTGTTTTGGGACAAAATGGGTATAAGTGGCTTTTAAACTCTCCAAATCCATCTAAAACTCTTATAATTAGTCAGTTGCATTCGATTAAGACACATTTTAACTCAGAAACACTAACAAAGCTGTTTATAGATTCTAAGCAATGTTTTCTTGGTTTTAGGCTGTTTTGGGACAAAATGGGTATAAGTGGCTTTTAAACTCTCCAAATCCATCTCAAACTCTTATAATTAGTCAGTTGCATTGGATTAAGATACATTTTAACCCCAAAAACACTAACAAAGCCGTTTACAACTTCTAAGAAATGTTTTCTTGGTTTTTGCCTGTTTTGGGACAAAATGGGTATAAGTGGCTTTTAAACTCTCCAAATCCATCTCAAACACTTATAATTAGTTAGTTGCATTGGATTAAGACACATTTTAACCCCAAAAACACTAACAAAGCTTTTTACAACTTCTAAGCAATGTTTTCTTGGTTTTAGCCTGTTTAGGGACAAAATGGGTATAATTGGCTTTTGAAACAAGATCTTTTTTGGTGTGGGTGATGAATGATGATGAATGTATGCAATGAGATATGAATGGAAGGATGGTAAGGTGTTTCAATTCCCCTTATGCAGTTGCAGTATAAGAGGTGTCAATCCTAAATGAGTGTTTGTGAGCAATTAAGATTTGTATATGAGACTAAGTCAAGCCAAATGCAAAGATTGTTTGTCACTAACAATCCTAAGTTGAAAATGTAAAATGCAGAAAGTAAACTATAAGAACTAAGAGCTAAATGCAAATAGAACAGAATGATTGCAGTAGTTATGAACCAAGAACAGAAATAGAAACTATGCTAATGAACTAAGGCAAGACAATGATGAACAGGACAATGAGTAAATGAAATAGAAATGCAAATAGAATGATACTTGAGATGAGACAGAACAACTACAAATCATAAACAAGAGTTTTGGGGATGAACTCGAGCTAGCACTCGATCGAGTGTAGATCGAGTGCAGGGTCGAGCTAGATAAATCCGGGAAACAGAGCAACACAATAAAAACAGAGCAATGCAAAAACGAATCAAACAACAAGCAAGCAACAGGATTAAGACTTAAAAATCAATAAACAAAGAAGGCCTTGAGGAGGGATTCATGGGCTAGACTAATGAATGAGGTTATCACACTTTGGCCAACAAATCTCAAGCAAAGCTTTGAGCTAATCTCTAGACATATAAATCTAAGACAAGTTTCTTCCACTCTCATGGCAAGAATCAATCAAACCTATGCATCTCTAGACTTGTTCTCACAAAGTAAAAAATCTATACAAGCAGGCATTAAGCAATACATCTCATACCAAACAAGACCTCTAATCTCTTAGCAAGCCTAATGGTAAGCTCTAGATCTAGCCTTATCTATGCTCCTTAAACATTGGTGTGATGCTAAGATACTTGAAATCAAACCCTAACCTCTCAGTTTAGGATTAGCATTAAGAACATCTAGCCTAGAAGAGATTCTACCACAATCAAGCTTGACCAAAGCAAACAAACCTCAAACACAGCCCAGCCTAACCCATCCTCAAGATCCTAAGCACTACTCACATGAACACATGATGAACATCAAAGTCATAAACCCAGAAAATCTCGAAACTTGCATCAAATGAAACATAAGAACAAGATCTACAATGTTGCAAAAGGAATCAAACCCAAACTCTTAATATATTGAAAGTTATAGAACCAACAATATTGAAGAATCTAAGAGTTTTCTTAAAAAGGGTACAAAATGTAAGAAAATAAAAAGGCAAAGGGAATAATTCCTTAAAAAGTAAAAACTAGGTTTCTGACTCTCTAAAAGGTTGCACACTTTGGTGGCTGCAGGTACAAGGCTTTATATAGGAGAGGAGGTGGAAGCCCTAAAAACACTAAAAGACAAAATAGTCAACGGCTCGGTCAACTAGACATGTGCTCGGTCGAGTGGCAGGTCGAGCTGGCTTCTCTCGTGCATTCTCCACTCGGTCGAGGCCTCCTCAGCACACGGTCGAGAGTCTGGTCGAGTTGGACTCTGGACCTTGGTTCTTCAGCCTTAACTCTCTTCCTTTCCTTTCATGATTGGCTCACTTCTCCTCAGCATTGCTTCCATGCTCCTTAAGCTCCAAAATCACCTAAATATGCATGAAAAGATGCAAATGCAATGCAACTAAACTCTAATGCATGATTAGTGCTAAAGCTACACAATAATGGCCTAAATGGATAGCAAAAGATGCAAAAGATGTTAATAAACTAAGGGAAAACATGGTAAAATATATGAACATCAGCACCCCAAACTTAGTCTTTGCTTGCCCTCAAGCAAATAAGCAAGACATAATAAGGTAAGTGAGGTTTGAAAGTGGGATCTCAGCTCCTAAAGCTTGCAAATAGACCATCTAGAATCAATGTCCAAGTTACTAGTACTATGATGCAAGGTGAATGAGCTGTACTTAAAGATTTTAGACAAGCATATCACAACCTTTATTGATTTGAGCCTTAGTTATCGACATGCATTCAAATCAACCATTTCCTTTAACATTCATTAATCAAGAATATGAATCAATTTTATACAAAGCTTAAACTCATTTGGCTTGGTAATAAAGGGTTTTGAGACAATGATGGTCTCTTAGAGTAGGGTTTGTCAATATCAAGGTTCTCATAAAAAATGGATTGAGCTTTAGAAGAATGCTAAAGGTAAGAACACCTAGACACATACAAGAATAAAACCTTGTCTACCCAAAGGCACCCAAAGTGTTTATCCTATCAATCTAAACCCAAATGATCCTAGTGCTACCCTTTAACTTCTTCTTTTCTCTTTCACCCTTTTCTCTTTTGTTTTCAAGTCTTAGGAGAGGTTTCTTATTTGATCTTTCTAGTGGGATGGGGGATTCTCACTTATTTGCTATGGTTCTCTTTTCTTCTTATTCTTAAGACATACAAGCTTTTTGCTAGACTTTTCTTTTTTCTTTCTTTCTTTTCTTTAACTAGAACCAATTTCAATAATCTTTACTTCCCATCCTTTCACTAGACTTTGCTTAAACACATTCTCCTCTTTAAAGACTCTACCCTTTTTTTGTTTTTCTTTTTCCTCTTTTCTTTTCAAAACAGCCAAGTCCCAAACCCAACAAGTGAACCACCTAGTCCTATCTAGTTTGAAAAATGCAAACTAGAACTACACAAGGTCTTACTCTTGTCAGTTCAAACCTAACACTTTCTACTAAGCTCAATCCCAAAATAGGCCTTACACACTCAAGAATAAATTTGGCTTGAAAGAAGGATAGGTTAAGGGTAGGGAAACTGATTCTTAATGAGGAAATCAGCTACTTGGATCAACAAGAGTGGTAAAAGGAAAAAGATGATCCAAATATGTATATGGTATACCTAAGTTTAAAGCAATGCACAAGTTGATAATTGAAAGTCAATATTTAGTTCTTATAAGTAGGAAATGGCATCAAATTACAACATGCTTCAATTTAGACCAAATGCAATGCAGGAATTCAAGGCTTGGTTCAATCTTATGCTTCTAACTACTCAACTAGCATCAAAGTACTATTAACTTGGCATTGATCCTAGGCTAGTGAATAAAGAAGCTAACAAGGAAATACTCATCATAGATCCCTACACAAATATTATACAATCCTAAATGAAACATGCTAAACAAGATCCTAATATGCAATGCAAACTACATGAACACTCTTTTTTTTTATAAAGATTTTTCAAAAAAATTTCAAATTTTTAGGGTTTTTCTATGCCTTAGATGCTTATGCAAATACTAATGTGAAGATGCTAAAAATTTGAAATAAGAACACCAAACACAATGTCAAATGCTATCTCAAACCCTCCCCCAAACTTAAATCACACAGTCCCTTGTGTGAAAGAAATTTGATTGAGGATTCAAGACTAAGAGAACTAAACAAAATATGAAATGCAATGATATTTACAAGTGAAGGTGATGGTGGTACCTTAGGGATTGTGGAAGAAGTTGTCCACATCCATTTGCATGATGTCATAGGAGTAGTTGGGGTCTTGTTGGTGACCTGGAGATGGAGTTTGGGCAGCTCGACGATGGCGATCGACCGTGACTCGGTCGAGTGCGTGTCCGAGTGGGGGGGTCGAGCTGGACCGCGAGTGTCAAAATGTTGACCTTGCTGCTGGCAGAACTGCTGGTAGAGAGCTGGATCCATGTAGTATTGAGGTGGGATGGGAGGGTAACTTGGATAACCTGGATAAGCAGCTGGAGGTGGGAAGCCATAGGGTGATCTGGGAAGGTGCTCGATCGAGTACGTCGGTGGTGCTCGGCCGAGTGGGTGCTCGAGTGACCCGGTCGAGTGCCTCGAAGACTGATGTTCTCGGGTACTTGAGCTCCTCTTCCTCTGATTTGGCTCATACATTGAAGCCCTAGCTTGTTCCAAAGGGTTTGCAACTCTTAAAAGTGCTCTAGTTGAGCTACTTCTCCTCAAAGGGCTTGATGGTGAAGGTGAAGAATTCCCATTCTTCAAGTCAGCAACCTCCTTCTTAAGCCCTTGATAGACTTAGCCATGTTGGTCATCTTCTTCTTCAGCTTATCAAACCTCTTCCCATGCCACTTGTTCCACTTTTGTAAAAGTGTCAACCTCTTGCTAGTCTCCCTCTCTCCTCTACTATCCCTTGGGTTGGGCTCATAATCCTCAAAATAAAACTGCTCCTCCCCATCAGCCACTTGTGCATTCCCAGCTTCCTCAACTCTAGCTTGAACTACTCCATCAAATAAGTGCTCCTCAGCTGGCCAAAAGTCAATGTTGGCTCCTTCTTGAATGGTGGTGAGCTCTTGGTTAGGCAAGATCAATTGTTTCCTTCCAAGTGTAGGAAGCTCAAAATTGAAGATGTGATTTCCTTGATGCATCTCCTTGGCTAGGATGAGAGTAGAGGTGAGGTAGCTTGAGTCAATCCATCTTGGTGAGACCCTTTCTCCTCTAAGTGGGACCTTGGCAGCTTGTAGAATTGGAGTAATGATGCCTCCAATGGTTAGTGCTTTTCTTGAGCCTTTGTTCTCCAACTTGCCTACCCAACTTATCAAATGTATCATATGGTCTATGAGCACCATTGCAAGATTAGTCTCTACAGTGCTCCCAAGGATGATGGTCCCATCTCTTGCTTTGAGGATGATCCCATTGAGAGCCATATCAATCATCTTTAGCTCTCCCTCATTGAGATTCCCTGTTTCCTTCCTTGCAAAGAAGGTGTTGGCAAGAGCTTTGTGGAAGTACCTTAGGACTGGGCTCCTTATCCTTCAGCTCTTGGAATTGGAGGATGAGTAGAGTTTGTTGTCCCCAATGGTTTCCCAAACTGAATAGAGCTCCTCTCTTGGTATCATCAAGCTCCTATTGCTCCCCACTTCAAAACCAAACACATTGGCTATCTTTCTCATTGAAAGCTCATGCTTCTTCCCCTTGATTGTGAAGGAAATGTGACCAGCTCCAGCCTCAGCATCTTTCCTTGCATATGTATGCAACTTGACAGTGGCTAGGAACTCACAACTTTCTTCTTTGTAGCCCTCCATGCAAAGCCCCATGAACTTGGTTAAGTTACTTTTCTCAAAAAGAAGCTCCACATCTTCATCAATGGCAAGCTTCTCCATGGTTTCCTTGTGAGGATATCAAGTCCTCAAGAACTCCATTCTCATGAAAGCATCATAAAGCTGCCTCTTTGACAACCCACAAGATTCTGCTTCCCCATCATCCTCTAACTCTTCTTCTTCACTTTCTTCCTCACTCTCATTTTCACTCTCCTCTTGCTCAACCTCAACTGTTGGCCTCTTCCCTTTGGCCTTGTGTCTCCTCATAAACTCATTGAGAGTTGGCTCCCTTTCCTCCTCACTTTCAGTCCTCTCAGGATCTTCCTCAACTGATTCTCTCCTTGGACTCGGTATCTGGCTCGACCGGCTGCTCGAACCACCACTCGGTCGAGTGCATGATCAAGTGGGGCGTCGAGTTGTCTTTCCAGCTTCTCTCCTTCTTTCAAGGCCAGCATCACGACGTTCCATGGAGCTTGCAGCGGTTTGTTGAGACTTCCTGGTGATCTTAGAAGACATTTTCAAAAGGAACTGAAAGGAATGAACTCAAAGCTCAAAGTTAATAGGTTAGTGACCCAAAAACTTGAAAGAACAAAGCTTGAGCAAAATATGAACTTTGAGAGAGATTTTAAAACTTGAATTTAGTTGTTTTTAGCAAATGAGAGAGTGTGAGAGGTATAGGATCGTGCAAGTCCTATTTAAAGAAGCTAAGGGGACAAGGAGACAAGGGTGGAGCGTCCATACCATTCAAATTTGAATTGGGAATCTTTGACTTGCTTTTGGCTGTCACTCGACCCCACACTCGACCAGCACGTGGTCGAGCTCCTTGACCCAAGTTTGAAAATTCAAAATTTTTCTTCCTTTTCTCCATCCACTCGATCATTCTAGAAGAATGGGAATCGAATGGGCCTCACTCCTTCTCCAACTCGGTCGAGTACCTCTTGTGGGATGGTCGAGTGTGTTGGTTTTGCAAAAGAGAAAGCTCTTGACAAGGAAGAACAAAACCCCAACGGTTAAGTCTCCTTAAACCCACAATAACTAACTCGATCTAAAGGGGAAGAGAAGAACATCAACTTGTGATGAACTCCCCATAA
Source organism: Camelina sativa (assembly GCF_030686135.1). Taxonomy (NCBI): domain Eukaryota; kingdom Viridiplantae; phylum Streptophyta; class Magnoliopsida; order Brassicales; family Brassicaceae; genus Camelina; species Camelina sativa. The sequence continues at coordinate 26,374,083 of NC_141899.1, read as the reverse complement.
ACTAGGCTAAGTAAAGCAATAAATAGAGAAGAGTTTAGGTGATATTTGAGAAGAGAATAGGCTGCCTTAAGGGCAGCCTCTAACCGATATACCTAAAGACTCTACCTTGGCAATAAGAACAAGAACACAAGTATAAAGAGGAAAATCGGATTCTCTTCTATTGAATAATGTTGTGTTAATTACATATGAGCTCTCATACAACTTAATATAGGGAAACAAATGCATATGACCGTTAGACACACAATGAGATTCCAATGGGAGATGAAAGGGACATTCACGAGTTGGTGTATATTGAAAGGGACAGCTCCTTCCCTTTGGTTGACTCGCTATGCTTCCCAACCAAAGCCACACGTGATCCTTCCTTCCTTCCTTGCCTTGTGACCGTTTGATCCTTCTTCCTTCCTTTCATTGTGGCCATTAGATCCTTCTTTCCTTCCTTTTGAGATATTTCCTTCTTCTTGGGCTTCTTCTTCTTATAAGGCCTTTGTTCTTCTTATAAGGCCTTTGTTCTTCTCACATTGTACTTATGGCCTTGCTGGCCTCTCTCCTTGCTCACACGGCCCACCAGCCTTTCTCATTGTGTTCACGGCCTAACTGGCCGCTCTCATGCCATTCTTGGCCTCACCGGCCACTCTCTTGGTGCACACGGCCTTACCAGCCGTTTCTCCTCTTCCTCCAAGGCTCGGCCTTACCGGCCTCTCCTCTCTCTTCCTTCTTACACTCTAATAGAGTGGGCCTGCGAATCTCCTTGCCCAAGTCCAAATCTCTCCATACCCAACTCCACTCTCACTAAAAGGCCTGTCCAACACAAACATAAAAGAAAACACATCAAAACTACTAAGAAATTAAACCATATTTACAAAGGATACCTTAGGGACTTCCTCCCTAGTGAGCTTGTTTAGAGTCACTAAGCTTGACTTTTGGTTTCCTTCTTAAACTTGGTCTAGATACCAAGGAGGTGATGAAATCCTCCCTGGAACCTCTTGGTCACTGTGAAGTTGATCCTTGATCACCTCACCCTTAGAACACAAACCTACTTCTTCTTGATTTTGAACCTTGGTCTTGCTTTCCTCAAAGACCTCTTGTTCAGCTTAACTTGGAGATCCTCAACCATACTAGACAGCTCTTGAACTGACCTCTTAAGCTTTTCCACATAATCTTCTTGAAGAGAGAGCTCAGCCTTTGGAGTTGCCTTATCACTTAAGACCTCTTGACCACCTTTGTCTTTGATAGTAAAAGGCTGATCATCAATGGTAGGAAGGTTGGTTGGGTTATAGATATTGAACTTCATAACTATACCCTCAGCAATATTCAAGGTCACAAGACCTTCCTTGACATCAATGACTGCACCAACAGTGGCTAAGAATGGCCTCCCAAGGATGATAGGATCTTCAGGTTCCTTGTCCATCTCCAATACCACAAAATCTGTATGAACCCTTGCCTTCCCTATCTTGAGTGGGACATTCTCCAACCTTCCAACTACTTCTCTGTTTGACCCATCAGCTAGGCATACATGGAGGTTGGTGGATTTGAAATCAGTTCTCCCAAGCTTTTGAGCTATGGAGTATGGCATCACACTAGTGAAGCTCCCAAATCACAAAGGCATTGGTTGTAGTGGAGGTAACTGATTGTGCAAGGCAGATAGAATGGTCCTGGATCCTTAAGCTTAATTGGGATGATCACTCCTCCAAGGTTCTCAAGATCCTTCTCATCTTGAGCTTGAGCCTTCTTCTTTGACAAATCAAGCAAAAAATCTCTATAGAGAGGATAAGGTTCATACTGTTCCAAGGGAGGTCCTCTCTCCTATTCTTGGTAAGCAATGATGATCTCTTGAATAGCCATCACTTCCTCTTGTTTCTCAACCACAACTTCTTCCTTCAAAGCTTTCTCATCCTCTTGTTGCTTAGCCAACATCTCCTTTTTCTCAATTATTTCCCTTAATTCCTTGATCCTTTGTGCTTTGAAACGTCCTAGGAATGGTAGAGGTGGTTTAACAGCTCCTCGGTCGAGTGCTAGCTCGAGTACCTGGTCGAGTGCAATGGCGGATTCAGATTTCTCTGCACAAACTTCACTCAAAGCTTCAATAACTGACCAATCCTCCCCATCTTGAACATCACTGTCCTCAGTGACTTCCTCATCAGAGATATGGATGGCTTTTGCAGTGAACTCCCTTGGATTTTGAACAGCTTTTCCAGGGAGTTGGTTGGGTTTAGGAGCAGAAGTAGAGGCAATGTTGCTCTCCATATACTTCACTCTAGAGTTGAGACCTTCAAACTTCATGTTAAGGTCATTATACTGGGATGTGAGCCTTTGATTCAATTCAGCAAACTGCTTGGCTTCCTCAATATTTCCTTGTGTTTGCCCAATCAACAACTGCTGCATCATGGCTCTTTAGTCTTGTTCCTGGCCTTGGTTAGTCTGAAACCCTGGTGGGGGACACAACCGAGGCTGGAACACTTGATTTGTTTGGGGACATAGTTTTGTTGCTGTTGAGGCTGTGGAGGTGGATACACTTGGTCTTGAGGGTTAGCCACATTGGTACTCCTATAAGAGAGATTGTTGTTCTTGAAACCCCCTTGGTTGTAGCCTTTGAATCCTCCCTGGTTTTGCATGTAGCACAACTCAGCAAATTCAGTCTCCCCCTCTTGAACTGGAACCTCTTCTTCACCAATAAAGTGAATAGACTTTTGTTGGCTAAGAAGGATCTTGTCAAGCTTCTCATTGACCATCTTCAAGTCCTTCTTGTACTTGTCCTCTTGATCAGTTGATGATGACCTTATGGTTCTGTCATAGTCCTCATTATAGTTGCCATCTGACTGAGCAAGATTCTCAACTAACTCCCAACCTTCTTCCACATTCTTGTTGAGGAAGTTGCCATTAGAAGCTGTGTGAAGAAGCATCCTGATCTTGGGAAGCACTCCTCTATACAATGTACTCAAGAGTGACTCATTGCTGAAGTCATGATGAGGGCATTGAGTCTGGAATCCTTTAAACCTCTCCCAAGCTTCACAAAAGCTTTGATTGTTTCTTTGAGCAAACCCAGAAATTTCATTCCTCAATCTAGCGGTCCTTGCATTTGAGAAAAATTTTGCAAAGAAAGCCTTCTTGCAAGCATCCCATGTGGTTATTGCTCCAGTAGGAAGAGTCTTCTCCCAAAGGTGTGCATTATCTCCAAGTGAGAATGGGAAGAGCCTCAACTTGAATCCATCTTCACTCACTCCATTGATCTTTGTAAGACCAAAGGTTCTGTCAAACTCATCAAGATGATCTAGTGGATCCTCCATTGGCAACCCATGGAACTTGTTGGCTTGAATCATGGAGATCAATCCACTTTTGATCTCAAAGTTGTTGTTTGGCACTGTTGGAGGCACAATACCAGCCCTTTGGTTGTGGGTGTTGGGTGCATCTCCAGCACCAATGTGCCTAGGTAGGCTCATGGTTAGCTTGTTGCTCCATGATCACTGGATCCTCTTGCTGAACTTGAACTACTCTTCTTCTCTGATTTCCCAAACCCTTTTGCTTCCTATGGATGTTGTCAATAGGCCTTTGAAGATTGTCTTTCCCCTTAGACCTTGTGTGCATCAACAAACGCGAGTATAGACTCGAACAGGTTCACAATTGAGCTCAGGCTCGTGTGTGTGGTTGAGTCGACTGGGAAGTGGTGTCCAAAATGTACACGGCTTCTGACTCGATCAAGTGCTAGATCACTGCTCGGTCGAGTGGTGGTCGAGTGGTTGGTCGAGTGGTACCTGAAACTCAAGACAACCCAGCAATAGAAGATTCGAGTCCAGCAACTTCACAAGTGTATAAACGAACTTAATCTTAGACTAATATGGATCATAAATGTCACAAAAACACACTCAAATGGGCAACGGCGCCAAATTGAAACAAGATCTTTTTTGGTGTGGGTGATGAATGTTGATGAATGTATGCAATGAGATATGAATGGATGGATGGTAAGGTGTTTCAATTCCCCTTATGCAGTTGCAGTATAAGAGGTGTCAATCCTAAATGAGTGTTTGTGAGCAATTAAGATATGTATATGAGACTAAGTCAAGCCAAATGCAAAGATTGTTTGTCACTAACAATCCTAAATTGAAAATGTAAAATGCAGAAAGTAAACTACAAGAACTAAGAGCTAAATGCAAATAGAACAGAATGATTGCAGTAGTTATGAACCAAGAACAGAAATAGAAACTATGCTAATGAACTAATGCAAGACAATGATGAACAGGACAATGAGTAAATGAAACACAAATGCAAATAGAATGATACTAGAAATGAGACAGAACAACTACATATCATAAACAAGGGTTCTGGGGATGAACTCGAGCTAGCACTCGATCAAGTGTAGATCGAGTGCAGGGTCGAGCTAGATAAATCCGGGATACAGAGCAACACAATAAAAACAGGGCAATGCAAAAACGAATCAAACAACAAGCAAGCAACAGGATTAAGACTTAAAAATCAATAAACAAAGAAGGCCTTGAGGAGGGATTCATGGGCTAGACTAATGAATGAGGTTATCACGCTTTGGCCAACAAATCTCAAGCAAAGCTTTGAGCTAATCTCTAGACATATAAATCTAAGACAAGTTTCTTCCACTCTCATGGCATGAATCAATCAAACCTATGCATCTCTAGACTTGTTCTCACAAAGTAAAGAATCTACACAAGCAGGTATTAAGCAATACATCTCATACCAAAAAGACCTCTAATCTCTTAGCAAGCCTAATGGTAAGCTTTAGATCTAGCCTTATCTATGCTCCTTAAACATTGGTGTGATGCTAAGATGCTTGAAATCAAACCTTAACCTCTCAGTTCAGGATTAACATTAAGAACATCTAGCCTAGAAGAGATTCTACCACAATCAAGCTTGACCAAAGCAAAGAAACCTCAAACACAGCCCAGCCTAACCCATCCTCAAGATCCTAAGCACTACTCACATGAACACATGATGAACATCAAAGTCATAAACCCAGAAAATCTCGAAACTTGCATCAAATGAAACATAAGAACAAGAACTACAATGTTGCAAAAGGAATCAAACCCAAATTCTTAATATATTGAAAGTTATGGAACCAACAATATTGAAGAATCTAAGAGTTTAATTAAAAAGGGTACAAAATGTAAGGAAATAAAAAGGCAAAGGGAATAATTTCTTAAAAAGTAAAAACTAGGTTTCTGACTCTCTGAAAGGTTGCACACTTTAGTGGTTGCAGGTACAAGGCTTTATATAGGAGAGGAGGTGGAAGCCCTAAAAACACTAAAAGACAAAATAGTCAACGGCTCGGTCAACTCGACCTGTGCTCGGTCGAGTGGCAGGTCGAGCTGGCTTCTCTCGTGCATTCTCCACTCGGTCGAGTCCTCCTCAGCACACGGTCGAGTGTCTGGTCGAGTGTGCGGTCGAGCTGGACTCTGGACCTTGGTTCTTCAGCCTTAACTCTCTTGCTTTCCCTTCATGATTGGCTCACTTCTCCTCAGCATTGCTTCCATGCTCCTGAAGCTCCAAAATCACCTGAATATGCATGAAAAGATGCAAATGCAATGCAACTAAACTCTAATGCATGATTAGTGCTAAGGCTACACAATAATGGCCTAAATGGATAGCAAAAGATGCAAAAGATGTGAATAAACTAAGGGAAAACATGGTAAAATATATGAACATCAGCTTTTAAACTCTCCAAATCCATCTCAAACTCTTATAATTAGTCAGTTGCATTGGATTAAGACACATTTTAACTCAGAAACACTAAGAAAGCTGTTTACAACTTCTAAGCAATGTTTTCTTGGTTTTAGCATGTTTTGGGACAAAATGGGTATAAGTGGCTTTTAAACTCTCCAAATCCATCTCAATCTCATATAATTAGTCAGTTGCATTGGATTAAGACACATTTTAACCCCAAAAACACTAACAAAGCTGTTTACAACTTCTAAGCAATGTTTTCTTGGTTTTTGCCTATTTTGGGACAAAATGGGTATAAGTGGCTTTTAAACTCTCCAAATCCATCTCAAACATATATAATTAGTCAGTTGCATTGGATTCAGACACATTTTAACCCCAGAAACACTAACAAAGCTGTTTACAGCTTCTAAGCAATGTTTTCTCAAGTTTTAGCTTGTTTTGGGACAAAATGGGTATAAGTGGCTTTTAAACTCTCCAAATCCATCTCAAACTTATATAATTAGTCAGTTGCATTGGATTAAGACACATTTAACTCAGAAACACTAACAAAGCTGTTTACAGATTCTAAGCAATGTTTTCTTGGTTTTAGGCTGTTTTGGGACAAAATGGGTATTAGTGGCTTTGAAACTCTCCAAATCCATCTCAAAGTTATATAATTAGTTAGTTGCATTGGATTAAGACACATTTTAACCCCATAAACACTAACAAAGCTGTTTACAGCTTTTAAACAATGTTTTCTTGGTTTTAGGCTGTTTTGGGAAAAATAGGTATAAGTGGCGTTTAAACACTCCAAATCCATCTCAAACTCTTATAATTAATCAGTTGCATTAGATTAAGACACATTTTAACTCCAAAAACACTAACAAAGCTGTTTACAGCTTCTAAGCAATGTTTTCTTCGTTTTTGCCTGTTTTGTGACAAAATGGGTATAAGTGGCTTTTAAACTCTCCAAATCCATCCCAAACTCTTATAATTAGTCAGTTGCATTGGATTAAGACACATTTTAACCAAAAAAAACACTAACAATGCTGTTTAGAGCTTCTAAGCAATGTTTTCATGGTTTTAGGCTGTTTTGGGACAAAATGTGTATAAGTGGCTTTTAAACTCTCCAAATCCATCTCAAACTCTTATAATTAGTCAGTTCCATTGGATTAAGACACATTTTAACTCGAGAAACACTAACAAAGCTGTTTACAGCTTCTAAGCAATGTTTTCTTAGTTTTAGCCTGTTTAGGGACATAATGGGTATAATTGGCTTTTAAACTCTCCAAATCCATCTCAAACTCTTATAATTAGTCAGTTGCATTGGACTAAGACACATTTTAACTCAGAAACACTTAAAAAGCTGTTTATAGATTCTAAGCAACGTTTTCTTGGTTTTAGGCTGTTTTGGGACAAAATAGGTATAAGTGGCTTTTAAACTCTCCAAATCCATCTCAAACTCTTATAATTAGTCGGTTGCATTGGATTAAGACACATTTTCACCCCATAAACACTAACAAAGCTGTTTACAGCTTCTAAGCAATGCTTTCATGGTTTTAGCCTGTTTTGGGACAAAATTAGTTTTAGTGGCTTTTAAACTCTCCAAATCCATCTCAGACTCTTATAATTAGTCAATTCCATTGGATTAAGGCACATTTTAACCCTAGAAGCACTAACAAATCTGTTTATAGCTTCTAAGCAATGTTTTCTTGGTTTTAGCCTGCTTAGGGACAAAATGGGTATAATTGGCTTTTAAACTCTCCAAATCCATCTCAAACTCTTATAATTAGTCAGTTGCATTGGATTATGACACATTTTAACTCAGAAACACTAAGAAAGCTGTTTACAACTTCTAAGCAATGTTTTCTTGGTTTTAGCATGTTTTGGGACAAAATGGGTATAAGTGGCTTTAAACTCTCCAAATCCATCTCAATCTCTTATAATTAGTCAGTTGCATTGGATTAAGACACATTTTAACCCCAAAAACACTAACAAAACTGTTTACAATTTCTAAGCCATGTTTTCTTGGTTTCTGCCTATTTTGGGACAAAATGGGTATAAGTGGCTTTTAAACTCTCCAAATCCATCTCAAACATATATAATTAGTCAGTTGCATTGGATTAAGACACATTTTAACCCCAGAAAGACTAACAAAGCTGTTTTCAGCTTCTAAGCAATGTTTTCTCAGGTTATAGCTTGTTTTGGGACAAAATAGGTATAAGTGGCTTTTAAACTCTCCAAATCCATCTCAAACTTATATAATTAGTCAGTTGCATTGGATTAAGACACATTTAACTCAGAAACACTAACAAAGCTGTTTACAGATTCTAAGCAATGTTTTCTTGGTTTTAGGCTGTTTTGGGACAAAATGGGTATTAGTGGCTTTTAAACTCTCCAAATCCATCTCAAAGTTATATAATTAGTTAGTTGCATTGGATTAAGACACATTTTAACCCCAGAAACACTAACAAAGCTGTTTACAGCTTTTAGACAATGTTTTCTTGGTTCTAGGCTGTTTTGGGAAAAATAGGTATAAGTGGCGTTTAAACACTCCAAATCCATCTCGAACTCTTATAATTAATCAGTTGCATTAGATTAAGACACATTTTAACTCCAAAAACACTAACAAAGCTGTTTACAGCTTCTAAGCAATGTTTTCTTCGTTTTTGCCTGTTTTGTGACAAAATGGGTATAAGTGGCTTTTAAACTCTCCAAATCCATCCCAAACTCTTATAATTAGTCAGTTGCATTGGATTAAGACACATTTTAACCAAAAAAAACACTAACAATGCTGTTTAGAGCTTCTAAGCAATGTTTTCATGGTTTTAGGCTGTTTTGGGACAAAATATGTATAAGTGGCTTTTAAACTCTCCAAATCCATCTCAAACTCTTATAATTAGTCAGTTCCATTGGATTAAGACACATTTTAACTCGAGAAACACTAACAAAGCTGTTTACAGCTTCTAAGCAATGTTTTCTTAGTTTTAGCCTGTTTAGGGACATAATGGGTATAATTGGCTTTTAAACTCTCCAAATCCATCTCAAACTCTTATAATTAGTCAGTTGCATTGGACTAAGACACATTTTAACTCAGAAACACTTAAAAAGCTGTTTATAGATTCTAAGCAACGTTTTCTTGGTTTTAGGCTGTTTTGGGACAAAATAGGTATAAGTGGCTTTTAAACTCTCCAAATCCATCTCAAACTCTTATAATTAGTCGGTTGCATTGGATTAAGACACATTTTCACCCCATAAACACTAACAAAGCTGTTTACAGCTTCTAAGCAATGCTTTCATGGTTTTAGCCTGTTTTGGGACAAAATTAGTTTTAGTGGCTTTTAAACTCTCCAAATCCATCTCAGACTCTTATAATTAGTCAATTCCATTGGATTAAGGCACATTTTAACCCTAGAAGCACTAACAAATCTGTTTATAGCTTCTAAGCAATGTTTTCTTGGTTTTAGCCTGCTTAGGGACAAAATGGGTATAATTGGCTTTTAAACTCTCCAAATCCATCTCAAACTCTTATAATTAGTCAGTTGCATTGGATTATGACACATTTTAACTCAGAAACACTAAGAAAGCTGTTTACAACTTCTAAGCAATGTTTTCTTGGTTTTAGCATGTTTTGGGACAAAATGGGTATAAGTGGCTTTAAACTCTCCAAATCCATCTCAATCTCTTATAATTAGTCAGTTGCATTGGATTAAGACACATTTTAACCCCAAAAACACTAACAAAACTGTTTACAATTTCTAAGCCATGTTTTCTTGGTTTCTGCCTATTTTGGGACAAAATGGGTATAAGTGGCTTTTAAACTCTCCAAATCCATCTCAAACATATATAATTAGTCAGTTGCATTGGATTAAGACACATTTTAACCCCAGAAAGACTAACAAAGCTGTTTTCAGCTTCTAAGCAATGTTTTCTCAGGTTATAGCTTGTTTTGGGACAAAATAGGTATAAGTGGCTTTTAAACTCTCCAAATCCATCTCAAACTTATATAATTAGTCAGTTGCATTGGATTAAGACACATTTAACTCAGAAACACTAACAAAGCTGTTTACAGATTCTAAGCAATGTTTTCTTGGTTTTAGGCTGTTTTGGGACAAAATGGGTATTAGTGGCTTTTAAACTCTCCAAATCCATCTCAAAGTTATATAATTAGTTAGTTGCATTGGATTAAGACACATTTTAACCCCAGAAACACTAACAAAGCTGTTTACAGCTTTTAGACAATGTTTTCTTGGTTCTAGGCTGTTTTGGGAAAAATAGGTATAAGTGGCGTTTAAACACTCCAAATCCATCTCGAACTCTTATAATAAGTCAGTTGCATTAGATTAAGACACATTTTAACCCCAAAAACACTAACAAAGCTGTTTACAGCTTCTAAGCAATGTTTTCTTGGTTTTTGCATGTTTTGGGACAAAATGGGTATAAGTGGCTTTTAAACTCTCCAAATCCATCTCAAACTCTTATAATTAGTCAGTTGCATTGGATTAAGACACATTTTAACCCAAAAAACACTAACAAAGCTGTTTACAGCTTCTAAGCAATGTTTTCATGGTTTTAGGCTGTTTTGGCACAAAATGTGTATAAGTGGCTTTTAAAGTCTCCGAATCCATCTCAAACTCTTATAATTAGTCAATTTCATTGGATTAAGGCACATTTTAACCCGAGAAACACTAACAAAGCTATTTACAGTTTCTAAGCAATGTTTTCTAAGTTTTAGCCTGTTTAGGGACAAAATGGGTATAATTGGCTTTTAAACTCTCCAAATCCATCTCAACTCTTATAATTAGTCAGTTGCATTGGATTAAGACACATTTTAACTCAGAAATACTAACAAAGCTGTTTACAGCTTCTAAGCAATGTTTTCTTGGTTTTAGCCTGTTTTGGGACAAAATGTGTATAAGTGGCTTTTAAACTCTTCAAATAAATCTCAAACTCTTATAATTAGTCAGTTGCATTGGATTAAGACACATTTTAACCCCAAAAACACTAACAAAGCTTTTTACAACTTCTAAGGAATGTTTTCTTGGTTTTTGCCTGTTTTGGGACAAAATGGGTATAAGTGGCTTTTAAAATCTCCAAATCCATCTCAAACTCTTATAATTAGTCAGTTGCATTGGATTACGACACATTTTAACCTCAGAAACACTAACAAAGGTGTTTACAGCTTCTAAGCAATGTTTTCTCAGGTTTTAGCTTGTTTTGGGACAAAATGGGTATAAGTGGCTTTTAAACTCTCCAAAACCATCTCAAACTCTTATAATTAGTCAGTTGCATTGGATTACGACACATTTTAACCTCAGAAACACTAACAAAGGTGTTTACAGCTTCTAAGCAATGTTTTCTCAGGTTTTAGCTTGTTTTGGGACAAAATGGGTATAAGTGGCTTTTAAACTCTCCAAATCCATCTCAAACTTAAATAATTAGTCAGTTGCATTGGATTAAGACACATGTAACTCAGAAACACTACCAAAGCTGTTTACAGATTCTAAGCAATGTTTTCTTGGTTTTAGGCTGTTTTGGGACAAAATAGGTATAAGTGGCTTTTAAACTCTCCAAATCCATCTCAAACTCTTATAATTAGTCGGTTGCATTGGATTAAGACACATTTTAACCCCATAAACACTAACAAAACTGTTTACAGCTTCTAAGCAATGCTTTCATGGTTTTAGCCTGTTTTGGGAGAAAATGGGTTTTAGTGGCTTTTAAACTCTCCAAATCCATCTCAGACTCTTATAATTAGTCAATTCCATTGGATTAAGGCACATTTTAACCCTAGAAACACTAACAAATCTGTTTATAGCTTCTAAGCAATGTTTTCTTGGTTTTAGCCTGCTTAGGGACAAAATGGGTATAATTGGCTTTTAAACTCTCCAAATCCATCTCAAACTCTTATAATTAGTCAGTTGCATTGGATTAAGACACATTTTAACTCAGAAACACTAAGAAAGCTGTTTACAACTTCTAAGCAATGTTTTCTTGGTTTTAGCATGTTTTGGGACAAAATGGGTATAAGTGGCTTTAAACTCTCCAAATCCATCTCAATCTCTTATAATTAGTCCGTTGCATTGGATTAAGACACATTTTAACCCCAAAAACAGTAACAAAACTGTTTACAACTTCTAAGCCATGTTTTCTTGGTTTCTGCCTATTTTGGGACAAAATGGGTATAAGTGGCTTTTAAACTCTCCAAATCCATCTCAAACATATATAATTAGTCAGTTGCATTGGATTAAGACACATTTTAACCCCAGAAAGACTAACAAAACTGTTTACAGCTTCTAAGCAATGTTTTCTCAGGTTATAGCTTGTTTTGGGACAAAATAGGTATAAGTGGCTTTTAAACTCTCCAAATCCATCTCAAACTTATATAATTAGTCAGTTGCATTGGATTAAGACACATTTAACTCAGAAACACTAACAAAGCTGTTTACAGATTCTAAGCAATGTTTTCTTGGTTTTAGGCTGTTTTGGGACAAAATGGGTATTAGTGGCTTTTAAACTCTCCAAATCCATCTCAAAGTTATATAATTAGTTAGTTGCATTGGATTAAGACACATTTTAACCCTAGAAACACTAACAAAGCTGTTTACAGCTTTTAGACAATGTTTTCTTGGTTTTAGGCTGTTTTGGGAAAAATAGGTATAAGTGGCGTTTAAACTCTCCAAATCCATCTCGAACTCTTATAATTAGTCAGTTGCATTAGATCAAGACACATTTTAACCCCAAAAACACTAACAAAGCTGTTTACAGCTTCTAAGCAATGTTTTCTTGGTTTTTGCATGTTTTGGGACAAAATGGGTATAAGTGGCTTTTAAACTCTCCAAATCCATCTCAAACTCTTATAATTAGTCATTTGCATTGGATTAAGACACATTTTAACCCAAAAAAACACTAACAAAGCTGTTTACAGCTTCTAAGCAATGTTTTCATGGTTTTATGCTGTTTTGGCACAAAATGTGTATAAGTGGCTTTTAAACTCTCCGAATCCATCTCAAACTCTTATAATTAGTCAATTCCATTGGATTAAGGCACATTTTAACCCGAGAAACACTAACAAAGCTATTTACAGCTTCTAAGCAATGTTTTCTTAGTTTTAGCCTGTTTAGGGACAAAATGGGTATAATTGGCTTTTAAACTCTCCAAATCCATCTCAAACTCTTATAATTAGTCAGTTGCATTGGATTACGACACATTTTAGCCTCAGAAACACTAACAAAGGTGTTTACAGCTTCTAAGCAATGTTTTCTCAGGTTTTAGCTTGTTTTGGGACAAAATGGGTATAAGTGGCTTTTAAACTCTCCAAATCCATCTCAAACTTAAATAATTAGTCAGTTGCATTGGATTAAGACACATTTAACTCAGAAACACTAACAAAGCTGTTTACAGATTCTAAGCAATGTTTTCTTGGTTTTAGGCTGTTTTGGGACAAAATGGGTATAAGTGGCTTTTAAACTCTCCAAATCCATCTCAAACTCTTATAATTAGTCAGTTGCATTGGATTAAGACACATTTTAACTCAGAAACACTAACAAAACTGTTTACAGACTCTAAGCAATGTTTTCTTGGTTTTAGGCTGTTTTGGGACAAAATGGGTATAAGTGGCTTTTAAACTCTCCAAATCCATCTCAAACTCTTATAATTAGTCGGTTGCATTGGATTAAGATACATTTTAACCCCATAAACACTAACAAAGCTGTTTACAGCTTCTAAGCAATGCTTTCTTTGTTTTAGCCTGTTTTGGGACAAAATGGGTTTTAGTGGCTTTTATACTCTCCAAATCCATCTCAGACTCTTATAATTAGTCAGTTCCATTGGATTAAGACACATTTTAACACCAGAAACACTAACAAATCTGTTTACAGCTTCTAAGCAATGTTTTCTTGGTTTTAGCCTGTTTAGGGACAAAATGGGTATAATTGGCTTTTAAACTCTCCAAATCCATCTCAAACTCTTATAATTAGTCAGTTGCATTGGATTAAGACACATTTTAACTCAGAAACACTAAGAAATCTGTTTACAACTTCTAAGCAATGTTTTCTTGGTTTTAGCATGTTTTGGGACAAAATGGGTATAAGTGCCTTTTAAACTCTCCAAATCCATCTCAATCTCTTATAATTAGTCAGTTGCATTGGATTAAGACACATTTTAACCCCAAAACACTACCAAAGCTGTTTATAACTTCTAAGCAATGTTTTCTTGGTTTTTGCCTGTTTTGGGACAAAATGGGTATAAGTGGATTTTAAAATCTCCAAATCCATCTCAAACTCTTATAATTAGTCAGTTGCACTGGATTAAGACACATTTTAACACAGAAACACTAACAAAGCTTTTTACAGCTTCTAAGCAATGTTTTCTTGGTTTTAGCCTGTTTTGGGACAAAATGGGTATACGTGGCTTTTAAACTCTCCAAATCCATCTAAAACTCTTATAATTAGTCAGTTCCATTGGATTAAGACACATTCTAACCCCATAAACACTAATAAATCTATTTACAGCTTCTAAGCAATGTTTTCTTGGTTTTAGCCTGTTTAGGGACAAAATGGGTATAACTGATGTTCATATATTTTACCTTGTTTTCCCTTAGTTTATTCACATCTTTTGCATCTTTTGCTATCCATTTAGGCCATTATTGTGTAGCTTTAGCACTAATCATTCATTAGAGTTTAGTTGCATTGCATTTGCATCATTTCATGCATAATCAGGTGATTTTAGAGCTTAAGGAGCATGGAAGCAATGCTGAGGAGAAGTGAGCCAATCATGAAGGGAAAGCAAGAGAGTTAAGGCTGAAACAACAAGGTCCAGAGTCCAACTCGACCGCACACTCGACCGTGTGCTGAGGAGGACTCGACCAAGTGGAGAATGCACGAGAGAAGCCAGCTCGACCTGCCACTCGACCGAGCACAGGTCGAGTTGACCGAGCCATTGACTATTTTGCCTTTTAGTATTTTTAGGGCTTCCACCCCCTCTCCTATATAAAGCCTTGTACCTGCAGCCACCAAAAGAGTCCAGCTTTTAGATATTCTCTAAACCTAGTTTTTACCCTTTTGGGAATTATTCTCTTTGCACTTTTTATTTTCCTTAGATTTTCCTTAGATTTTTATTTCCCTAGATTCTTGTATTTTGTTAGTTTCATAACTTTCAAGATAAAAAGATTTCGAGTTTTATTTCTTCATCAATATTGTAGATCTCTGTGTTATCTTTCATTTGATGCAAGTTTCAATATTTTCTGCGTTTACGATTTTTGTGTTCATCATGTGTTCTTTTGAGTAGTTCTTTAGGATTTTGAGGATGGGTTAGGCTGGATTGATCTTGTGGTTTGTGTGATTTGGACAAGCTTGATTGTAGTAGATCTCTTCTAGGCTAGATGATCTTAATGCTGATCCTGAACTAAGAGGTTAGGGTTTGATTTCAAGCATCTTAGCATCACAACAATGTTTAAGGAGCATAGATAAGGCTAGGTCTAGAGCTTACCATTAGGCTTGCTAAGAGATTAGAGGTCTTCTTTGGTTTGAGATGTATTGCTTAATGCCTGCTTGTGTAGATTCTTTACTGTGTGAGAACAAGTCTAGAATTGCATAGGTTTGATTGTTTCTTGCCATGAGAGTGGAAGAAACTTGTCTTAGATTTATATGTCTAGAGATTAGCTCAAAGTTTGCTTGAGATTTGGTGACCAAGTTAGATAACCACAATGATTAGTTCAGCCCATGAATCCCTCCTCAAGGCCTTCTTTGTTTATTGATTTTTAAGTCTTAATCCTGTTGCTTGCTTGTAGTTTGATTCGTATTTGCATTGCTCTGTTTTTATTGTGTTGCTCTGTTTCCCGGATTTATCCAGCTCGACCCTGCACTCGACCTACACTCAGTCGAGTGCTTGCTCGAGTTCATCCCCAAAACTCTTGTTTATGATTTGTGATTGTGCTGTTTCATTCCTATTTGCATTTCTGTTTCATCTACTCATTGTCCTGTTCATTATTGTCTTGCATTAGTTCATCATAGTAGTTTCTATTTCTGTTCTAGCTTCATATAGTCATAATCATTCTGTTCCATTCACATTTACTTCTTAGTTCTTGTAGTTTTACTTTCTGCATCTTTACATTTTCATCTGAGGATTGTTATTGACAAACAATCTTTGCATTTGGCTTAACTTAGATTCATATACATATCTTAATTGTTCACAAACACTCATTTAGGATTGATACCTCTTATACTGCAACAACATAAGGGGAATTGAAACACCCATCCATCTATCCATTCATATCTCACCATTGCATACATTCATCATCATTCATTCATCACCCACATAACAAAAAGCTAGTTTCAATTTGGCGCCGTTGCCGGGGATCGAACCCGGGTCACCCGCGTGACAGGCGGGAATACTTACCACTATACTACAATCCCAGCAGATACATCTAGGTTAAGCCAAATGCAAAGATTGTTTGTCACTACAATCCTAAGATGAAAATGTAAAGATGCAGAAAGTAAAACTACAAGAACTAAGAACTAAATGTGAATGGAACAGAATGATTATGACTATATGAAGCTAGAACAGAAATAGAAACTACTATATTTTACCTTGTTTTCCCTTAGATTATTCACATCTTTTGCATCTTTTGCTATCCATTTAGGCCATTATTGTGTAGCTTTATCACTAATCATGCATTATAGTTTAGATGCATTGCATTTGCATCTTTTCATGCATATTCAGGTGATTTTCGAGCTTAAGGAGCTTGGAAGCAATGCGGAGGAGAAGTGAAGCAACCATGAAGGGAAAGCAAGAGAGTTAAGGCTGAAACAACAAGGTCCCGAGTCCAACTCGACCGCACACTCGACCAGACACTCGACCGTGTGCTGAGGAGGACTCGACCGGGTGGAGAATGCACGAGAGAAGCCAGCTCGACCTGCCACTCGACCGAGCACAGGTCAAGTTGACCGAGCTGTTGACTATTTTGTCTTTTAGTATTTTTAGGGCTTCCACCCCCGCTCCTATATAAAGCCTTTTACCTGCAGCCACCAAAAGAGCCCAGCTTTTAGATATTCTCTAAACCTAGTTTTTACCCTTTTGGGAATTATTCTTTTTGCACTTTTTATTCTCCTTAGAATTTGTACTTGTTTTAGAGAGAAAATACTAGATTCTTGTATTTTGTTGGTTTCATAACTTTCAAGATATAAAGATTTCGAGTTTTATTTCTTCATCAATATTATAGATCTCTGTGTTATCTTTCATATGATGCAAGTTTCAATATTTTCTGGGTTTTTTACTTTGTTCATCATGTGTTCTTGTGAGTAGTTCTTTAAGATCTTGAGGATGGGTTAGGCTTGATTGATCTTGTGGTTTGTGTGATTTGGTCAAGCTTGATTGTTGTAGATCTCTTCTAGGCTAGATGATTTTAATGCTGATCCTGAACTGAGAGTTTAGGGTTTGATTTCAAGCATCTTAGCATCACACCAATGTTTAAGGAGCATAGATAAGGCTAGATCTGGAGCTTACCATTAGGCTTGCTAAGAGATTAGAGGTCTTGTTTGGTTTGAGATGTATTGCTTAATGCCTGCTCGTGTAGATTCTTTACTATGTGAGAACAAGTCTAGAATTGCATAGGTTTGATTGTTTCTTGCCATGAGAGTGGAAGAAACTTGTCTTAGATTTATATGTCTAGAGATTAGCTCAAAGTTTGCTTGAGATTTGTTGACCAAGTTAGATAACCACAATGATTAGTTCAGCCCATGAATCCCTCCTCAAGGCCTTCTTTGTTTATTGATTTTTAAGTCTTAATCCTATTGCTTGCTTGTTGTTTGATTCGTATTTGCATTGCTCTGTTTTTATTGTGTTGCTCTGTTTCTCGGATTTATCCAGCTCGACCCTGCACTCGACCTACACTCAGTCGAGTGCTTGCTCGAGTTCATCCCCAAATCTCTTGTTTATGATTTGTGATTGTTCTGTTTCATTCCTATTTGCATTTCTGTTTCATCTACTCATTGTCCTGTTCATTATTGTCTTGCATTAGTTCATCATAGTAGTTTCTATTTCTGTTCTAGCTTCATATAGTCATAATCATTCTGTTCCATTCACATTTAGTTCTTAGTTCTTGTAGTTTTACTTTCTACATCTTTACATTTTCATCTTAGGATTGTTAGTGACAAACAATCTTTGCATTTGGCTTAATTTAGATGCATATACATATCTTAATTGTTCACAAACACTCATTTAGGATTGATACCTCTTATACTGCAACAACATAAGGGGAATTGAAACACCCATCCATCTATCCATTCATATCTCACCATTGCATACATTCATCATCATTCATTCATCACCCACATAACAAAAAGCTAGTTTCAATTTGGCGCCGTTGCCGGGGATCGAACCCGGGTCACCCGCGTGACAGGCGGGAATACTTACCACTATACTACAATCCCAGCAGATACATCTAAGTTAAGCCAAATGCAAAGATTGTTTGTCACTACAATCCTAAGATGAAAATGTAAAGATGCAGAAAGTAAAACTACAAGAACTAAGAACTAAATGTGAATGGAACAAAATGATTATGACTATATCAAGCTAGAACAGAAATAGAAACTACTATATTTTACCTTGTTTTCCCTTAGATTATTCACATCTTTTGCATCTTTTGCTATCCATTTAGGCCATTATTGTGTAGCTTTAGCACTAATCATGCATTATAGTTTAGATGCATTGCATTTGCATCTTTTCATGCATATTCAGGTGATTTTGGAGCTTAAGGAGCTTGGAAGCAATGCTGAGGAGAAGTGAAGCAACCATGAAGGGAAAGCAAGAGAGTTAAGGCTGAAACAACAAGGTCCAGAGTCCAACTCGACCGCACACTCGACTAGACACTCGACCGTGTGCTGAGGAGGACTCGACCGAGTGGAGAATGCACGAGAGAAGCCAGCTCGACCTGCCACTCGACCGAGCACAGGTCGAGCTGACCGAGCTGTTGACTATTTTGACTTTTAGTATTTTTAGGGCTTCCACCCCCTCTCCTATGTAAAGCCTTGTACCTGCAGCCACCAAAAGAGCCCAGCTTTAAAATATTCTTTAAACCTAATTTTACCCTTTTGGGAATTATTCTTTTTGCACTTTTTATTCTCCTTAGATTTTGTACTTGTTTTAGAGAGAAAAGACTAGATTCTTGTATTTTGTTGGTTTCATAACTTTCAAGATTTAAAGATTTCGAGTTTTATTTCTTCATCAATATTGTAGATCTCTGTGTTATCTTTCTTTGATGCAAGTTTCAATATTTTCTGGGTTTTTGACTTTGTTCATCATGTGTTCTTGTGAGTAGTTCTTTAAGATCTTGAGGATGGGTTAGGCTGGATTGATCTTGTGGTTTGTGTGATTTGGTCAAGCTTGATTGTGGTAGATCTCTTCTAGGCTAGATGATCTTAATGCTGATCCTGAACTGAGAGGTTAGGGTTTGATTTCAAGCATCTTAGCATCACACCAATGTTTAAGGAGCATAGATAAGGCTAGATCTAGAGCTTACCATTAGGCTTGCTAAGAGATTAGAGGTCTTGTTTGCTTTGAGATGTATTGCTTAATGCCTGCTTGTGTAGATTCTTTACTGTGTGAGAACAAGTCTAGAATTGCATAGGTTTGATTGTTTCTTGCCATGAGAGTGGAAGAAACTTGTCTTAGATTTATATGTCTAGAGATTAGCTCAAAGTTTGCTTGAGATTTGTTGACCAAGTTAGATAACCACAATGATTAGTTCAGCCCATGAATCCCTCCTCAAGGCCTTCTTTGTTTATTGATTTTTAAGTCTTAATCCTGTTGCTTGCTTGTTGTTTGATTCGTATTTGCATTGCTCTGTTTTCATTGTGTTGCTCTGTTTCTCGGATTTATCCAGCTCGACCCTGCACTCGACCTACACTCAGTCGAGTGCTTGCTCGAGTTCATCCCCAAAACACTTGTTTATGATTTGTGATTGTTCTGTTTCATTCCTATTTGCATTTCTGTTTCATCTACTCATTGTCCTGTTCATTATTGTCTTGCATTAGTTCATCATAGTAGTTTCTATTTCTGTTCTAGCTTCATATAGTCATAATCATTCTGTTCCATTCACATTTAGTTCTTAGTTCTTGTAGTTTTACTTTCTGCATCTTTACATTTTCATCTTAGGATTGTTAGTGACAAACAATCTTTGCATTTGGCTTAACTTAGATGCATATACATATCTTAATTGTTCACAAACACTCATTTAGGATTGATACCTCTTATACTGCAACAGCATAAGGGGAATTGAAACACCCATCCATCTATCCATTCATATCTCACCATTGCATACATTCATCATCATTCATTCATCACCCACATAACAAAAAGCTTGTTTCAATTTGGCGCCGTTGCCCATTTGAGTGTGTTTTTGTGACATTTTGGATCCATATTAGTCTAAGATTAAGTTCGTTTATACTCTTGTGAGGTTGTTGAACTCGAATCTTCTGTTGCTGGGTTGAAGTTGAATTTCAGGTACCACTCGACCACCACTCGACCGAGCAGTGATCGAGCACTTGATCGAGTCAGAAGCCGTGTACATTTGGCCACCGCTTCCCAGTCGACTCAACCACCCACACGAGCCTGAGCTCAATTGTGAACCTGTTCGAATTTGTACTCGCGTTTGTTGATGCACACAAGGTCTAAGGGGAAAGACAATCTTCAAAGGCCTATTGACAACATCCATAGGAAGCAAAAGGGTTTGGGAAATCAGAGAAGGAGAGTAGTTCAACAACAGCAAGAGGTTCCAATCATCATGGAGCAACAAGATCAAGTTCCAAGACCAAGGAACATTGGTGCTGGAGATGCACCCAACACCCACAACCAAAGGGCTGGTATTGTGCCTCCAACAGTGCCAAACAACAACTTTGAGATCAAGAGTGGATTGATCTCCATGATTCAAGCCAACAAGTTTCATGGGTTGCCAATGGAGGATCCACTAGATCATCTTGATGAGTTTGACAGAATCTGTGGTCTTACAAATATCAATGGAGTGAGTGAAGATGGATTCAAGTTGAGGCTCTTCCCATTCTCACTTGGAGACAAGGCTCACCTTTGGGAGAAGACTCTTCCTACTGGAGCAATAACAACATGGGATGCATGCAAGAAGGCTTTCTTAGCCAAATTCTTCTCAAATGCAAGGACTGCTAGATTGAGGAATGAGATTTCTGGGTTTGCTCAAAGAAACAATGAAAGCTTTTGTGAAGCTTGGGAGTGGTTCAAAGGATTTCAAACTCAGTGTCCTCATCATAGCGTCAACAATGAGTCACTCTTGAGTACCTTGTATAGAGGAGTGCTTCCCAAGATAAAGATGCTTCTTGACACAGCCTCTAATGGAAACTTCCTCAACAAGAATGTGGAAGAAGGCTGGGAGTTAGTTGAGAATCTTGCTCAGTCAGATGGAAACTATAATGAGGACTATAACAGAACCCTAAGGAGTTCCTCAACTGATCAAGAGGACAAGTACAAGAAGGACTTGAAGATGGTCAATGAGAAGCTTGACAAGATCCTTCTTAGCCAACAAAAGTCTATTCACTTCATTGGTGAAGAAGAGGTTCCAGTTCAAGAGGGGGAGACTGAGTTTGCTGAGTTATGCTACATGCAAAACCAGGGAGGATTCAAGGGCTACAACCAAGGAGGTTTCAAGAACAACAATCTCTCTTATAGGAGTACCAATGTGGCCAACCCTCAAGACCAAGTCTATCCACTTCAACAGCCTCAACAGCAACAACACTATGTCCCCAAGCAACAACATCAAGTGTTCCAGCCTCAGTTGTGTCCCCCACCAGGGTTTCAGACTAACCAAGGCCAAGAACAAGACTTAATAGCAATGATGCAACAATTGTTGATTGGGCAAACACAAGAAAAGATTGAGGAAGCCAAGCAATTTGCTAAAGTAAATCACAGGCTCACATCCCAGTATAATGATTTTAACATGAAGTTTGAAGGTCTCAACTCTAGAGTAAAGTATATGGAGAGCAACATTGCTTCTACTTCTGCTCCAAAACCCAACCAACTCCCTGTAAAAGCTGTTCAAAATCCAAGGGAGTTCACTGTAAAAGCCATCCATATCTCTGCTGAGGAAGTCACTGAGGACAGTGATGTTCAAGATGGGGAGGATTGGTCAGTTATTGAAGCTTTGAGTGAAGTTTGTGCAGAGAATTCTGAATCCGCCATTGCACTCGACCAGGTACTCGAGCCAGCACTCGACCGAGTGCATGATCGAGTGGTCGATCGAGCTGGAGAATCAGGAGCTGTTAAACCTGCTAAGTACATTCCTCCTGCCTACAAGCCACCTCTACCATTCCCAGGACGTTTCAAAGCAAAAAGGATCAAGGAATTAAGGGAAATAATTGAGAAAAAGGAGATGTTGGCTAAGCAACAAAAGGATGAGGAAGCTTTGAAAGAAGAAGTTGTGGTTGAGAAACAAGAAAAAGTGATGGCTATACAAGAAGTCATCATTGCTTATCAAGAAGAGGAGAGAGGACCTGCCTTGGAACAGTATGAACCTTATCCTCTCTATAGAGATTTTTTGCATGATTTGTCAAAGAAGAAGGCTCAAGCTTAAGATGAGAAGGATATTGAGAACCTTGGAGGAGTGATTATCCCAATTAAGCTTAAGGATCCAGGACCATTCTATCTGCCTTGCACAATCAGTTACCTCCACTACAATCAATGCCTTTGTGATTTGGGAGCTTCAACTAGTGTGATGCCATACTCCATAGCTCAAAAGCTTGGGAGAACTGATTTCAAATCCACCAACCTCCATGTTTGCCTAGCTGATGGGTCAAACAGAGAAGTAGTTGGAAGGTTGGAGAATGTTCCACTCAAGATAGGGAAGGCAAGGGTTCATACAGATTTTGTGGTATTGGAGATGGACAAAGAACCTGAAGATCCTATCATCCTTGGAAGGCCATTCTTAGCCACTGTTGGAGCAGTCAGTGATGTCAAGGAAGGTCTTGTGAATTTGAACATTGCTGAGGGTATAGTTATAAAGTTCAACATCTATAACCCAACCAACCTTCCTACCATTGATGATCAGCCTTTTACTATCAAGGATAAAGGTGGTCAAGAAGGGTTAAGTGATAAGGCAACTCCAAAGGCTGAGCTTTCACTTCAAGAGGATTCTAAGGAAAAGCTTAAGAGGTCAGTTCAAGAACTGACTGGTATGGTTGAGGATCTCCAAGTTAAGCTGAACAAGAGGTCTTTGAGGAAAGCAAGACCAAGGCTCAAAATCAAGAAGAAGTATGGTTTGTGTGCTAAGGGTGAGGTTATCAAGGATCAACTTCACAGTGACCAAGAGGTTCCAGGGAGGATTTCATCACCTCCTTGGTATCTAGACCAAGTTTAAGAAGGACACCAAAGTCAAGCTTAGTGACTCTAAACAAGCTTACTAGGGAGGAAGTCCCTAAGGTATCCCTGTCTATATTATTTAGGATTTTTGGTATTTTGACTTGTTTTGGTATTTTTGAGGTCAGGAAAGCAAGGGAGTCTAAACAGAAGAAGAGAGGAACATTCGCGGTCCAGCTCGACCCCCCCACTCGGACACGCACTCGACCGAGTGCCGGTCGATCTCCGTCGTCGAGCTGCCCCAAAGTCTATCTCCAAGTCACCAACAAGACCCCAACTACTCCTATGACAGCATGCAGATGGATGTGGACAACTTCTTCCACAGTCCCTAAGGTACCATCATCACCTTCACTTGTAAATATCATTGCATTTCATAGTTGTGTTTTGTTTTTAATCTTGAATCCTCTTACAAATTTCTTTCACACAGAGGACTGTGTGATTTAAGTTTGGGGGATGGTTTGAGATAGCATTTGATGTTGTGTTTTATGTTCTTATTTCAAATTTTTAGCATCTTCATATTAGTATTTGCATAGCATATAAGGCATAGAAAATCCCTAAAAATTTGAAAAATTTTGAAAAAATCTTTATAAAAAAAAAGAGTGTTCATGTAGTTTGCATTGCATATTAGGATCTTGTTTAGCATGTTTCATGTAGGATTGTATAATATTTGCATTAGGGATCTATGATGAGTATTTCCTTGTTAGCTTGCTTAATTCAGTAGACTAGGATCAATGCCCAAGTTAATAGTACTTTGATGCTAGTTGAGTAGTTGGAAGCATAAGATTGAACCAAGCCTTGAATTCTTGCATTGCATTTGGTCTATATTGAAGCATGTTGTGATTTGAAACCATTTCCTACTTATAAAAGCCTAATATTGACTTATAATTATCAATGTGTGCATTGCTTTAAACTTATGGATACCATATACATACTTGGATCATCTTTCTCCTTTTTACCACTCATGTTGATCCAAGTAGCTGATTTCCTTATTAAGAATCAGTTCCCCTACCCTTAACCAACCCTTCTTTCAAGCCATGTTTATTCTTGTGTGTGTGAGGCCTATTTTTGGGATTGAGCTTGGTAGAAAGTGTTAGGTTTGAACTGACAAGAGTAAGACCTTGTGTAGTTCTAGTTTGCATTTTTCAAACTCGATAGGACTAGGTGGTTCACTTGTTGGGTTTGGGACTTGGCTGTTATGAAAAGAAAAGAAAAGAAAGAAAAAGAGAAAGAGAACAAAGGGTAGAGTCTTTAAGAGGAGATTGTGTTTAAACAAAGTCTAGTGAAAGGATGGGAAGTAAAGTATTGTTGAAAATGGTTCTAGCTTAAGAAAGAAAAAAAAAAAAAAAAAAAAGGTAAGTCTAGCAAAAAGCTTATATGTCTTAAGAATAAGAAGAAAAGACAACCATAGCAAATAAGTAAGAATTCCCCATCCCATTAGATAGATCAAATAAGAAACCTCTCCTAAGACTTGAAAACCAAAAAGAGAAAACGGTGAAAGAGAAAAGAAGAAGTAAAGGGTAGCACTAGGATCATTTGGGTTTAGATTGCTAGGATAAACACTTTGGGTACCTTTGGGTAGACAAGGTTTTGTTCTTGTATGTGTCTAAGTGTTCTTACGTTTAGCATTCTTCTAAAGCTCAATCCATTTTCATGAGAGAACCTTGATATTGACAAGCCCCACTCTAAAAAGAGACCATCATTGTCTCAAAACCTTTATCTCCAAGCCAAATGAGTTTAAGCATTGCATAGAATTGATTCATGTTCTTGATTAATGAATGTTAAAGGAAATGGTTGATTCGAATGCATGTGGACATCTAAGGCTCAAATCAGTAAAGGTTGTGATATGCTTGTCTAAAGTCTTTAAGTACAGCTCATTCAACTTGCATCATAGTATTAGTAACTTTGACATTGATTCTAGATGGTCTATTTGCAAGCTTTATGAGCTGAGATCCCACTTTCAAACTTCACTTACCTTCTTATGTCTTGATTATTTGCTTGAGGGCAAGCAAAGACTAAGTTTGGGGGTGTTGATGTTCATATATTTTACCTTGTTTTCCCTTAGATTATTCACATCTTTTGCAACTTTTGCTATCCATTTAGGCCATTATTGTGTAGCTTTAGCACTAATCATGCATTATAGTTTAGATGCATTGCATTTTCATCTTTTCATGCATATTCAGGTGATTTTGGAGCTTAAGGAGCTTGGAAGCAATGCTGAGGAGAAGTGAAGCAACCATGAAGGAAAAGCAAGAGAGTTAAGGCTGAAACAACAAGGTCCAGAGTCCAACTCGACCGCACACTTGACCAGACACTCGACCGTGTGCTAAGAAGAACTCGACCGAGTGGAGAATGCACGAGAGAAGCCAGCTCGACCTGTCACTCGACCGAGCACAGGTCGAGTTGACCGAGCTGTTGACTATTTTGCCTTTTAGTATTTTTAGGGCTTCCACCCCCTCTCCTATGTAAGCCTTGTACCTGCAGCCACCAAAAGAGCCCAGCTTTTAAATATTCTCTAAACCTAGTTTTTACCCTTTTGGGAATTATTCTTTTTGCACTTTTTATTCTCCTTAGATTTTGTACTTGTTTTAGAGAGAAAAGACTAGATTCTTGTATTTTGTTGGTTTCATAACTTTCAAGATATAAAGATTTCGAGTTTTATTTCTTTATCAATATTGTAGATCTCTGTGTTATCTTTCATTTGATGCAAGTTTCAATATTTTCTGGGTTTTTGACTTTGTTCATCATGTGTTCTTGTGAGTAGTTCTTTAGGATCTTGAGGATGGTTTAGGCTGGATTGATCTTGTGGTTTGTGTGATTTGGTCAAGCTTGATTGTTGTAGATCTCTTCTAGGCTAGATGATCTTAATGCTGATCCTGAACTGAGAGGTTAGGGTTTGATTTCAAGCATCTTAGCATCACACCAATGTTTAAGGAGCATAGATAAGGCTAGATCTAGAGCTTACCATTAGGCTTGCTAAGAGATTAGAGGTCTTGTTTGGTTTGAGATGTATAGCTTAATGCCTTCTTGTGTAGATTCTTTACTGTGTGAGAACAAGTCTAGAATTGCATAGGTTTGATTGTTTCTTGCCATGAGAGTGGAAGAAACTTGTCTTAGATTTATATGTCTAGAGATTAGCTCAAAGTTTGCTTGAGATTTGTTGACCAACTTAGATAACCACAATGATTAGTTCAGCCCATGAATCCCTCCTCAAGGCCTTCTTTGTTTATTGATTTTTAAGTCTTAATCCTGTTGCTTGCTTGTTATTTGATTCGTATTTGCATTGCTCTGTTTTTATTGTGTTGCTCTGTTTCCTGGATTTATCCAGCTCGACCCTGTACTCGACCTACACTCGGTCGAGTGCTTGCTCGAGTTCATGCCCAGAACTCTTGTTTATGATTTGTGATTGTTCTGTTTCATTCCTATTTGCATTTCTGTTTCATCTACTCATTGTCCTGTTCATTATTGTCTTGCATTAGTTCATCATAGTAGTTTCTATTTCTGTTCTAGCTTCATATAGTCAGAATCATTCTGTTCCATTCACATTTAGTTCTTAGTTCTTGTAGTTTTACTTTCTGCATCTTTACATTTTCATCTTAGGATTGTAGTGACAAACAATCTTTGCATTTGGCTTAACTTAGATTCATATACATATCTTAATTGTTCACAAACACTCATTTAGGATTGATACCTCTTATACTGCAACAGCATAAGGGGAATTGAAACACCCATCCATCTATCCATTCATATCTCACCATTGCATACATTCATCATCATTCATTCATCACCCACATAACAAAAAAGCTTGTTTCAATTTGGCGCTGTTGCCCATTTGAATGTGTATTTGTGACATTTAGGATCCATATTAGTCTAAGATTAAGTTCGTTTATACTCTTGTGAAGTTGTTGTACTCGAATCTTCTGTTGCTGGGTTGAAGTTGAATTTCAGGTACCACTCGACCAGTCACTCGACCACCACTCGACCGAGCAGTGATCGAGCACTTGATCGAGTCAGAAGCCGTGTACATTTGGCCACCACTTCCCAGTCGACTCAACCACCCACACGAGCCTGAGCTCAATTGTGAACCTGTTCGAATCTGTACTCGCGTTTGTTGATGCACACAAGGTCTAAGGGGAAAGACAATCTTCAAAGGCCTATTGACAACATCCATAGGAAGCAAAAGGGTTTGGGAAATCAGAGAAGGAGAGTAGTTCAACAACAGCAAGAGGTTCCAATCATAATGGAGCAACAAGATCAAGTTCCAAGACCAAGGAACATTGGTGCTGGAGATGCACCCAACACCCACAACCAAAGGGCTGGTATTGTGCCTCCAACAGTGCCAAACAACAACTTTGAGATCAAGAGTGGATTGATCTCCATGATTCAAGCCAACAAGTTTCATGGGTTGCCAATGGAGGATCCACTAGATCATCTTGATGAGTTTGACAGAATCTGTGGTCTTACAAAGATCAATGGAGTGAGTGAAGATGGATTCAAGTTGAGGCTCTGAAACAAGCTTATTTGTGTGGTGAATGATGGTGGATGTATGCAATGATGATATATGAATGGAATGATGGATGGGTGTTTCAATTCCCCTTATGCTATTGCAGTACAAGAGGTATCAATCCTAAATGAGTGTTTGTGAACAGATAAGATGTGCATATGAATCTAAGTTAAGACAAATGTAATGATTGTTTGTCACTAACAATCCTAAGATGGAAATTTAAAGATGCAGAAAGTAAACTACAAGAACCAAGAACTAAATGCAAATGAAACTGAATGATTGAAACTGTAATGAAGCAAGAACAGGAATAGAAACTACTACTAATGAACTAATGCAAGACAATTAATGAACTGAAAGCTAAATGTATGCAACTGGAATGAAACAGGAATGAAACAAGACAATCACAAATCATAAACCAGAGTTCTGGGGATGAACTCGAGCAAGCACTCGACCGAGTGTAGGTCGAGTGAGAGGTCGACTTAGCTAAATCCGGAAAACAGAGCAACACAACAAAAACAGAGCAATACTAAAACCAAACAAACAACAAGCAAGCTACGAGATTAAGACTTTAAAATCAATAAACAAAGAAGGTTCCTGAGGATGGATTCATGGGAAGAACTAATCATTGTGGTTATCTAACTTGGTCAACAAATCTCAAGCAAACTTTGAGCTAACCTCTAGACATATAAATCTAAGACAAGTTTCTCCCACTCTCATGGTCAAGAAACAATCTAACCTATGCAATTCTAGACTTGTTCTCACACAGTAAAGAATCTACACAAGCAGGCATTAAGCAATACATCTCAAACCAAACAAGACCTCTAATCTCTTAGCAAGCCTAATGGTAAGCTCTAGATCTAGCCTTATCTATGCTTCTTAAACATTGGTGTGATGCTAAGGAGCTTGAAATCAGATCCTAACCTCTCAGTTCAAGATCAGCCTTAAGAACATCTAGCCTAGAAGAGATCTACAACAATCAAGCTTGACCAAATCACATAAACCACAAGATCAATCCTTCCTAACCCATCCTCAAGATCCTAAGAAGACTACTCACAACAAGACATGATGAAACAAATCAAAAACCCAGAAAATATTGAAACTTGCATTATTAGAAAGATAAAACTGAGATCTTCAATATTAATCAAAGGATGAAACTCAAATTCTCAATATTAAGAAAGTTATTGAACCAACAATATTGAAGAATCTAAGAGTTTTCTTAAACAAGTACAAAATCTAATAAAATGCAAAAGGAATAATGCTAAAAAAGTAAAAACTAGGTTTTTGGGAATATCTAAAAAACTGGACACACTGGTGGCTGCAGGTACAAGGTCTTATATAGTGGGGAAGTGGAAGCCCTAAAAATAGAAAAAGTCAAAGCCGTCAACGGCTCGGT
Organism: Camelina sativa; assembly: GCF_030686135.1. Taxonomy (NCBI): domain Eukaryota; kingdom Viridiplantae; phylum Streptophyta; class Magnoliopsida; order Brassicales; family Brassicaceae; genus Camelina; species Camelina sativa. The sequence goes on along the minus strand of NC_141899.1, from coordinate 26,345,149 downwards.
CAACTCGACCTGTGCTCGGTCGAGCTAGGGGTCGAGCTGGCTTCTCACGTGCAATCTCCACTCGGTCGAGTCCTCCTCAGCACACGGTCGAGTGTCTGGTCGAGTTGGACTCCGGACCTTGTTGTTTCAGCCTTAACTCCCTTGTTTCCTCCTCAAGATTGCTTCACATCTCTTCTCCATTGCTTCCATGCTCCTTAAGCTCCAAAATCACCTGTTTCTGCATGAAAAGATGCAAATGCAATGCAACTAAGCCCTAATGCATGATTAGTGCTAAAGCTACACAATAATGGCCTAAATGGATAGAAAAAGATGCAAAAGATGTGAATAAACTAAGGGAAAACAAGGTAAAATATATGAACATCAACACCCCCAAACTTAGTCTTTGCTTGCCCTCAAGCAAATAATTAAAGACATAAGAAGGTAAGTGAGGTTTGAAAGTGGGATCTCAGCTCCTTAAGCTTGCAAATAGACCATCTAGAATCAATGTCCAAGTTACTAGTACTATGATGCAAGTTGAATGAGCTGGAATTTAAAGACTTTAGACAAGCATATCACAACCTTTATTGATTTGAGCCTTAGTTATCCACATGCATTCAAATCAACCATTTCCTTTAACATTCATTAAACAAGAACATGAATCAACTCTATTCAATGCTTAAACTCATTTGGCTTGGTAATAAAGGGTTTTGAGACAATGATGGTCTCTTTTTAGAGTGGGGCTTGTCAATATCAAGGTTCTCTCATGAAAATGGATTGAGCTTTAGAAGAATGCTAAAGGTAAGAACACTTAGACACATACAAGAATAAAACCTTGTCTACCCAAAGGTACCCAAAGTGTTTATCCTAGCAATCTAAACCCAAATGATCCTAGTGCTACCCTTTGCTTCTTCTTTTCTCTTTAACCCTTTTCTTTTTTGGTTTTCAAGTCTTAGGAGATGTTTCTTATTTGATCTTTCTAGTGGAATGGGGGATTCTTTCTTATTGCTATGGTTCTCTTTTCTTCTTATTCTTAAGACATATAAGCATTTTGCTAAACCTTTCTTTTCTTTCTTTTCTTTTCCTTAACTAGAACCATCTTAATCAACACTTTACTTCCCATCCTTTCACTAGACTTTGCTTAAACACAATCTCTTCTTAAAGACTCTACCCTTTTTTTCTTTCTCTTTTTCTTTCTTTTCTTTTCATAACAGCCAAGTCCCAAACCCAACAAGTGAAACACCTAGTCCTATCTAGTTTGAAAAATGCAAACTAGAACTACACAAGGTCTTACTCTTGTCAGTTCAAACCTAATACTTTCTACCAAGCTCAATCCCAAAAATAGGCCTCACACACTCAAGAACAAATAAGGCTTGAAAGAAGGTATGGTTTAGGGGTAGGGGAACTGATCTTAATGATTTGATCAGCTACTTGGATCAACAAGAGTGGTAAAAAGAAGAAAGATGATCCAAATATGTATATGGTATCCATGAGTTTAAAGCAATGCACACATTGATAATTAAAAGTCAATATTAGGTTCTTATAAAATAGGAAATGGTTTCAAATCACAACATGCTTCAATTTAGACCAAATGCAATGCAAGAATTCAAGCTTGGTTCAATCTTATGCTTCCTACTACTCAACTAGCATCAAAGTACTAATAACTTGGGCATTGATCCTAGTCTAGTGAATAGGCTAGCTAACAAGGAAATACTCATCATAGATCCCTAATGCAAATATTATACAATTCTACATGAAACATGCTAAACAAGATCCTAATATGCAGTGCAAACTACATGAATACTCTTTTTTTTATGAAGATTTTTTCAAAAATTTTCAAATTTTTATGGTTTTTCTATGCCTTAGATGCTAATGCAAATGCTAACATGATGATGATAAAAATTTGAAATAAGAACACAAAACACAACATCAAATGCTATCTCAAACCCTCCCCCAAACTTAAATCACACAGTCCCTTGTGTGAAAAAGTTGTGAGAGGATTCAAGATTTAAACACAACACAAAACACAATATGAAATGCAATGGTATAAACAATGGTAAGGTGAGAGTGGTACCTTAGGGATTGTGGAAGTAGTTGTCCACATCCATCTGCATGCTGTCATAGGAGTAGTTGGGGTCAGGCTGGTGGCTTGGAGAAGGACTTTGGGGCAGCTCGATGACTCCGATCGATCTTGACTCGGTCGAGTACGTGTCCGAGTGGGGGGGTCGAGCTGGACCGTGTGTCTCCAAATGTTGAGCTTGGTGCTGGCAAAACTGCTGGTAGAGAGCTGGATCCATGTAGTATTGAGGTGGGATGGGAGGGTATAATGGATAACCTGGATAAGCAGCTGGAGGTGGGAAGCCATAGGGTGATCTGGGAAGGTGCTCGGCCGAGTGCGTCGGAGGTGCTCGGTCGAGTGGGTGCTCAAGTGACCCGGTCGAGTGCCTCGAAAACTGATGTTCGCGGGTATTTGAGCTCCTCTTCCTCAGATTTGGCTCATACATTGAAGCCCTAGCTGGTTCCACATGATTCGCAACCCTTGAAAGTGCTCTAGTTGAGCTACTTCTCCTCAAAGGGCTTGAATGTTGGCTAGGAGATGAGTTTCCACTCTTCAGCTCAGCAATCTCCTTCTTCAAGCCTTTGATAGACTTAGCCATGTTGGTCACCTTCTTCTTCAGCTTATCAAATCTCTTTCCATGCCACTTACCCCATTTTTGCAAAAGAGTTAACCTCTTGGCATTCTCCCTCACTCCTCTACTATCTCTTGGGTTGGGCTCATAATCTTCAAAGTAGAACTGCTCCTCTCCATCAGCTACTTGTGCATTCCTAGCTTCCTCCACTCTATGTTGAATCACTCCATCAAACCAATGCTCCTCAGCTGGCCATAAATCAATGTTGGCTCCTTCTTGAATGGTGGTGAGCTCTTGGTTAGGCAATATGAATTGCTTTTTCCCAAGTGTTGGAAGCTCAAAGTTGAATATGTGGTTCCCTTGATGCTTCTCCTTGGCTAGGATGAGAGTAGAAGTGAGGTAGCTTGAGTCAATCCATCTTGGTGAGACCCTTTCTCCTCTAAGTTGAACTCTAGCAGCTTGTAGGATTGGAGTGATGATGCCTCCAATGGTAAGTGCTCCTCTTGACCCTTTGGTCTCCAACTTTCCTACCCAACTTCTCAATTGGGTCATGTGGTCAATGAGCACCATTCCTAAATCAGTCTCCACTGTGCTCCCAAGGTATGGTACAATTCCTTGCTTGAAAGATCACTCCATTAAGAGCCAAGTCAATCATCTTTAGCTCTCCCTCATTGATGTTCCCAGTTTCCTTCCTTGCAAAGAATGTATTTGCAAGAGCTTTGTGGAAGTACCTTAGGACTGGGCTTCTTATCCTAGAGCTCTTGGAGTTGGAGGATGAGTAGTACTTGTTATCTCCAATGGTTTCCCACACAGCATACAACTCATCTCTTGGAACCATCAAACTCCTATTGCTCCCAACCTCAAAACCAAACACATTTACTACCTATTTAATTGAAAGCACATGCTTCTTCCCTTTGATAGTGAAAGAGATGTGACCAGCTCCATGTTCAGCAGTCTTCCTTGCATATGTGTGCAGCTTGACAGTAGCTAGGAACTCACAGCTTTCCTCCTTGTAGCCTTCCATGCACAGCCCCATGAACTTGGTGAGATTGCTCTTCTCAAAGAGGTATTCCACATCCTCATCAATGGCAAGCTTCTCCATGGTCTCCTTGTGAGGATACCTAGTTCCCAAGAACTCCAGCCTCATGAAGGCATCATAAATCTGCCTCTTTGACAGCCCACAAGACTCAGCTTCTCCATCATCCATCAATTCTTCTTCTTCACTCTCTTCCTCACTTTCACTTTCAATCTCTTCTTGCTCAACTTCAACAGTTGGCCTCTTCCCTTTGGCCTTGTGTCTCCTCATAAGTTCATTGAGAGTGGGCTCTCTTTCCTCCTCACTCTCAGTCCTTTCAGGATCTTCCTCAACAGAGTTTCTCCTTGGATACGGCATCTGGCTCGACCGACTGCTCGACCCGGCACTCGGTCGAGTGGTCGATCGAGTGGTCCGTCGAGTGACTCTCCCAGCTTCACCTCTTGATTCAAGGTCAGCATCACGACGTTCCATGGAGCTTGCAGCGGTTCGGTGAGACTTCTTGGTGATCTTGGAAGACATTTTCAAAAGAAACATTCAAATTTGAATTGGGAATCTTTGACTTGCTTTTGGCTGTAGCTCGACCCCACACTCGACCAGCACGTGGTCGAGCTCCTTGACCAATTTTGAAATTTTAAAATTTTTCTCCTTGTTCTTCCCTCCACTCGATCGTCCTAACGGTTTGAAGATGAAATGGGCTTTAATTCATACCCAGCTCGGCCGAGTACCTCTCGTGGACTGGTCGAGTGGACCTGCGAGTCTTCTTCTCCAAGTCCACAACTCTCCTTAACCAACTACATTCTCACTAAAAGCCTGTCCAACAAAAACATAAAAGAAAACACATCAAAACTACTAAGAATTTAAACCATATTTACAAAGGATACCTTAGGGTCTTCCTCCCTAGTGAGCTTGTTTAAAGTCACTAAGCTTGACTTTGGTTTCCTTCTTAACTTTGGTTTAGATACCAAGGAGGTGATGAAATCCTCCCTGGAACCTCTTGGTCACTGTGAAGTTGATCCTTGATCACCTCACCCTTGGCACTCAAACCATATTTCTTCTTAAATTTGAGCCTAGGTCTTGCTTTCCTCAAAGACCTCTTGTTCAGTTCTTGAACTGACCTCTTAAGCTCCTCAACAGAATCCTCTTGAAGTGGGAGCTCAGCCTTAGGGTCTCCTTCATCCTTGAAAACCTCATGATCAACTTTCTCCTTGATAGTGAAGGGCTGATCATCAATGGTAGGCAGGTTGGTTGGGTTATAGATGTTGAACTTCATGACTGTATCCTCAACAATGTTCAAGGTCACAAGACCTTCCCTAACATCTATTACTGCTCCAACAGTGGCTAAAAATGGCCTTCCTAACAAGATTGGATCTTCAGGCTCCTTGTCCATCTCTATGACCACAAAATCAGTGTGAACCCTTGCCTTCCCTATCTTGAGTGGGACATTCTCCAACCTTCCAAATACCTCTCTATTTGTCCCATCAGCTAGGCACACATGGAGTTTAGTGGATTTGAAATCAGTTCTCCCAAGCTTTTGAGCTAAGGAGTATGGCATCACACTTGTTGAAGCTCCCAAATCACAAAGGCATTGATTATAGTGGAGGTAACTGATTGTGCAAGGCAGGTAGAATGGCCCTGGGTCCTTAAGCTTAAGTGGGATGATCACTCCTCCAAGGTTCTCAAGATCCTTCTCATCTTGAGCTTGAGCCTTCTTTACTGATATGTCAAGCAAAAAATCTCTATAGAGAGGGTATGGTTTATACTGTTCCAAAGCAGGTCCTCTCTCCTCTTCTTGGTAGGCAATGATGATCTCTTGAATAGCCATCACTTCTTCCTTTTTCTCAACCCAAGCTTCTTCCCTCAAAACCCTTTCTTCCTCATGTTGCTTAGCCAACATCTCCTTTTTCTCAATGATTTCCCTTAACTCCTTGATCCTCTGTGCTTTGAAACGCCCAGGGAATGGCAGTGGAGGCTTGTAAGCAGGAGGAATGTACTTAGCAGGCTTGACAGCCTCGGAGTCCCCAGCTCGATCGACCGCTCGAGCATGCACTCGGTCGAGTGACTGCTCGAGCTCCTGGTCGAGTTCTCCTGCGTGCTCCTGTTGCTTTGCACAGATGTCACTTGGGGCTTCAGTAACTAATGAATTCCCCCAAACTTGGACTTCACTGTCCTCAGTGACTTCTTCCTCTTGAAATTGAATGGCTTTGGCTGAGAACTCCCTTGGATTTTGAACAGCTTTTCCAGGGAGTTGGTTGGGTTTTGGAGCTGAAGTAGATGCTATGTTACCCTCCATATACTTCACTCTTGAATTAAGACCCTCAAACTTCATATTCAGATCATTGTACTGTGATGTTAACCTTTGGTTCAACTCAGCAAACTGCTTGGCTTCCTCAATCTTTCCTTGTGTTTGCCCAATCAACAATTGTTGCATCATAGCTCTTAAGTCTTGTTCTTGGCCTTGGTTAGTCTGAAACCCTGGTGGGGGACACAACTGAGGCTGGAACACTTGGTGTTGTTGTTTGGGGATGTAGGTTTGTTGCTGTTGAGGCTGTTGAAGTGGATATACTTGGTCTTGAGGATTAGCCACATTGGTACTCCTATAAGATAGGTTGTTGTTCTTGAAACCTCCTTGGTTGTAGCCTTTGAATCCTCCTTGATTCTGCATGTAGCACAACTCAGCAAACTCAGTCTCCCCCTCTTGAACTTGTGCTTCTTCTTCACCAATGAAATGAATAGACTTGGACTGGCTAAGAAGGATCTTGTCAAGCTTCTCATTGACCATCTTCAAGTCTTTCTTATACTTGTCCTCTTGATCAGTTGAGGATCTCCTTATGGTCCTATCATAGTCCTCATTATAGTTGCCATCTGACTGAGCAAGATTCTCAACTAATTCCCAGTCTTCTTCCACATTCTTGTTTAGGAAGTTGCCATTAGAAGCTGTGTCAAGCAATATCCTTATCTTTGGAAGCACTCCTCTATACAAGGTACTCAAGAGTGACTCATTGCTGAAACCATGATGAGGACATTGAGTCTGATATCCTTTGAATCTCTCCCATGCCTCACAAAAGGTCTCATTGTTCCTTGAGCAAATCCAGAGATCTCATTCCTCAGCCTTGCTGTCCTAGCATTAGAAAAGAACTTGGCCAAGAAAGCCTTCTTGCATGCATCCCAAGTAGTGATTGCACCAGTGGGGAGAGTTTTTTCCCATAAATGAGCCTTGTCCCCAAGTGAGAAAGGGAACAACCTCAGCTTAAAACCATCCTCACTTACACCATTGATCCTTGTAAGGCCACATATTCTATCAAACTCATCAAGGTGATCAAGTGGATCCTCCATTGGCAATCCATGAAATTTGTTGGCTTGAATCATGGAGATTAAGCCACTCTTGATCTCAAAGTTGTTGTTGGCAACAGTTGGAGGCACAATTCCAGCCCTTTGGTTGTGAGTGTTGGGTGCATCTCCAGCACCAATTTTCCTTGGTCTCTGAACCTGATCCTGATGATCCATTGCTACTATAACTTCTTGTTGGTCCTGAACAACTCTCCTTTGCTTAGTTCCCAAACCCTTTGTCACCTTGTGGATGTTGTCAATGTGCTTGAGAAGATGGTCCTTTCCTTTAGACCTTGTGTGCATCAACAAACACAAACGATTTTTCCCAGGCACACGACTGAGCACAGGCTCTTGTTGGTGATCAAGTCGACTGGAAACTGATGGTTATAGAGATCCGGCGTCTAGCTCGAGCAGGTGCTCGATCACTACTCGGTCGAGTGGTGGTCGAGTTGATGGTCGAGTGGTACCTGAAATGGAACTTCAACCCAGAAACAGAAGATTCAAGTGTATAAACGAACTTAATCTTAGACTAATATGGATCCTAAATGTCACAAAAACACACTCAAATGGGCAACGGCGCCAAATTGAAACAAGCTTATTTGTGTGGTGAATGATGGTGGATGTATGCAATGATGATATATGAATGGAATGATGGATGGGTGTTTCAATTCCCCTTATGCTATTGCAGTACAAGAGGTATCAATCCTAAATGAGTGTTTGTGAACAGATAAGATGTGCATATGAATCTAAGTTAAGACAAATGTAATGATTGTTTGTCACTAACAATCCTAAGATGGAAATTTAAAGATGCAGAAAGTAAACTACAAGAACCAAGAACTAAATGCAAATGAAACTGAATGATTGAAACTGTAATGAAGCAAGAACAGGAATAGAAACTACTACTAATGAACTAATGCAAGACAATTAATGAACTGAAAGCTAAATGTATGCAACTGGAATGAAACAGGAATGAAACAAGACAATCACAAATCATAAACCAGAGTTCTGGGGATGAACTCGAGCAAGCACACGACCGAGTGTAGGTCGAGTGAGAGGTCGAGTTGGCTAAATCCGGAAAACAGAGCAACACAACAAAAACAGAGCAATACTAAAACCAAACAAACAACAAGCAAGCTACGAGATTAAGACTTTAAAATCAATAAACAAAGAAGGTTCCTGAGGATGGATTCATGGGAAGAACTAATCATTGTGGTTATCTAACTTGGTCAACAAATCTCAAGCAAACTTTGAGCTAACCTCTAGACATATAAATCTAAGACAAGTTTCTCCCACTCTCATTGTCAAGAAACAATCAAACCTATGCAATTCTAGACTTGTTCTCACACAGTAAAGAATCTACACAAGCAGGCATTAAGCAATACATCTCAAACCAAACAAGACCTCTAATCTCTTAGCAAGCCTAATGGTAAGCTCTAGATCTAGCCTTATCTATGCTTCTTAAACATTGGTGTGATGCTAAGGAGCTTGAAATCAGATCCTAACCTCTCAGTTCAAGATCAGCCTTAAGAACATCTAGCCTAGAAGAGATCTACAACAATCAAGCTTGACCAAATCACATAAACCACAAGATCAATCCTTCCTAACCCATCCTCAAGATCCTAAGAAGACTACTCACAACAAAACATGATGAAACAAATCAAAAACCCAGAAAATATTGAAACTTGCATTATTAGAAAGATAAAACTGAGATCTTCAATATTAATCAAACGATGAAACTCAAATTCTCAATATTAAGAAAGTTATTGAACCAACAATATTGAAGAATCTAAGAGTTTTCTTAAACAAGTACAAAATCTAATAAAATGCAAAAGGAATAATGCTAAAAAAGGTAAAAACTAGGTTTTTGGGAATATCTAAAAAACTGGACACACTGGTGGCTGCAGGTACAAGGTCTTATATAGTGGGGAAGTGGAAGCCCTAAAAATAGAAAAAGTCAAAGCAGTCAACGGCTCGGTCAACTCGACCTGTGCTCGGTCGAGCTAGGGGTCGAGCTGGCTTCTCACGTGCAATCTCCACTCGGTCGAGTCCTCCTCAGCACTCGGTTGAGTGTGCGGTCGAGTTGGACTCCGGACCTTGTTGTTTCAGCCTTAGCTCCCTTGTTTCCTCCTCAAGATTGCTTCACATCTCTTCTCCATTGCTTCCATGCTCCTTAAGCTCCAAAATCACCTGTTTATGCATGAAAAGATGCAAATGCAATGCAACTAAGCCCTAATGCATGATTAGTGCTAAAGCTACACAATAATGGCCTAAATGGATAGAAAAAGATGCAAAAGATGTGAATAAACTAAGGGAAAACAAGGTAAAATATATGAACATCAGGCTCTTCCCATTCTCACTTGGAGACAAGGCTCACCTTTGGGAGAAGACTCTTCCTACTGGAGCAATAACAACATGGGATGCATGCAAAAGGCTTTCTTAGCCAAATTCTTCTCAAATGCAAGGACTGCTAGATTGAGGAATGAGATTTCTGGGTTTGCTCAAAGAAACAATGAAAGCTTTTGTGAAGCTTGGGAGAGGTTCAAAGGATTTCAAACTCAGTGTCCTCATCATGGCTTCAGCAATGAGTCACTCTTGAGTACCTTGTATAGAGGAGTGCTTCCCAAGATAAGGATGCTTTTTGACACAGCCTCTAATGGAAACTTCCTCAACAACAATGTGGAAGAAGGCTGGGAGTTAGTTGAGAATCTTGCTCAGTCAGATGGCAACTATAATGAGGACTATGATAGAACCATAAGGAGTTCCTCAACTGATCAAGAGGACAAGTACAAGAAGGACTTGAAGATGGTCAATGAGAAGCTTGACAAGATCCTTCTTAGCCAACAAAAGTCTATTCACTTCATTGGTGAAGAAGAGGTTCCAGTTCAAGAGGGGGAGACTGAGTTTGCTGAGTTATGCTACATGCAAAACCAGGGAGGATTCAAGGGCTACAACCAAGGAGGTTTCAAGAACAACAATCTCTCTTATAGGAGTACCAATGTGGCCAACCCTCAAGACCAAGTCTATCCACCTCAACAGCAACAACACTATGTCCCCAAGCAACAACATCAAGTGTTCCAGCCTCAGTTGTGTCCCCCACCAGGGTTTCAGACTAACCAAGGCCAAGAACAAGACTTAAGAGCAATGATGCAACAATTGTTGATTGGGCAAACAAAAGGAAAGATTGAGGAAGCCAAGCAATTTGCTGAAGTAAATCAAAGGCTCACATCCCACTATAATGATCTTAACATGAAGTTTGAAGGTCTCAACTCTAGAGTAAAGTATATGGAGAGCAACATTGCTTCTACTTCTGCTCCAAAACCCAACCAACTCCCTGGAAAAGCTGTTCAAAATCCAAGGGAGTTCACTGCAAAAGCCATCCATATCTCTGCTGAGGAAGTCACTAAGGACAGTGATGTTCAAGATGGGGAGGATTGGTCAGTTATTGAAGCTTTGAGTGAAGTTTGTGCAGAGAAATCTGAATCCGCCATTGCACTCGACCAGGTACTCGAGCCAGCACTCGACCGAGTGCCTGATCGAGTGGTCGATCGAGCTGGAGGATCAGGAGCTGTTAAACCTGCTAAGTACATTCCTCCTGCCTACAAGCCACCTCTACCATTCCCTGGACGTTTCAAAGCACAAAGGATCAAGGAATTAAGGGAAATAATTGAGAAAAAGGAGATGTTGGCTAAGCAACAAAAGGATGAGGAAGCTTTGAAAGAAGAAGTTGTGGTTGAGAAACAAGAAGAAGTGATGGCTATACAAGAAGTCATCATTGCTTATCAAGAAGAGGAGAGAGGACCTGCCTTGGAACAGTATGAACCTTATCCTCTCTATAGAGATTTTTTGCATGATTTGTCAAAGAAGAAGGCTCAAGCTCAAGATGAGAAGGATCTTGAGAACCTTGGAGGAGTGATCATCCCAATTAAGCTTAAGGATCCAGGACCATTCTATCTGCCTTGCACAATCAGTTACCTCCACTACAATCAATGCCTTTGTGATTTGGGAGCTTCAACTAGTGTGATGCCATACTCCATAGCTCAAAAGCTTGGGAGAACTGATTTCAAATCCACCAACCTCCATGTTTGCCTAGCTGATGGGTCAAACAGAGAAGTAGTTGGAAGGTTGGAGAATGTTCCACTCAAGATAGGGAAGGCAAGGGTTCACACAGATTTTGTGGTATTGGAGATGGACAAAGAACCTGAAGATCCTATCATCCTTGGAAGGCCATTCTTAGCCACTGTTGGAGCAGTCATTGATGTCAAGGAAGGTCTTGTGACTTTGAACATTGCTGAGGGTATAGTTATGAAGTTCAACATCTATAACCCAACCAACCTTCCTACCATTGATGATCAGCCTTTTACTATCAAGGATAAAGGTGGTCAAGAAGGGTTAAGTGATAAAGCAACTCCAAAGGCTGAGCTATCACTTCAAGAGGATTCTGTGGAGAAGCTTAAGAGGTCAGTTCAAGAACTGACTAGTATGGTTGAGGATCTCCAAGTTAAGCTGAACAAGAGGTCTTTGAGGAAAGCAAGACCAAGGCTCAAAATCAAGAAGAAGTATGGGTTGTGTGCTAAGGGTGAGGTTATCAAGGATCAACTTCATAGTGACCAAGAGGTTCCAGGGAGGATTTCATCACCTCCTTGGTATCTAGACCAAGTTTAAGAAGGAAACCAAAGTCAAGCTTAGTGACTCTAAACAAGCTCACTAGGGAGGAAGTCCCTAAGGTATCCTTTGTAAATATGCTTTAATTTGTTAGTAGTTTTGATGTGTTTTCTTTTATGTTTGTGTTGGACAGGCCTTTTAGTGAAAATGTAGATGGGTAAGGAGAGATTTGGACTTGGAGAAGGGGAAACGCAAGCCCACTCGACCAGGCCACGAGAGGTACTCGACCGAGCCGGAGAAGAAGCAAGGCCCATTTAACATTCAAATCGTTAGGACGATCGAGTGGAGGGAAGAACAAGGAGAAAAATTTTGAAATTTCAAAATTGGTCAAGGTGCTCGACCGTGTACTGTCGAGTGTGGGGTCGAGTGGCAGCAAATAGTAGGTCAAAGATTCCCAATTCAAATTTGAATGGTATGGACGCTCCACCCTTGTCCCCTTGTCCCCTTAGCTTCTTTATATAGACCTTGCACGATCCTATACCTCTCACACTCTCTCATTTGCTCAAAACAACTAAATTCAAGTTTTAAAATCTCTCTCAAAGTTCTTCTTTTGCTCAAGCTTTGTTCTTTCAAGTTTTTGGGTAACTAACCTATTAACTTTGAGCTTTGAGTCTATTCCTTTCAGTTCCTTTTGAAAAATGTCTTCTAAGATCACCAGGAAGTCTCAACAAACCGCTACAAGCTCCATGGAACGTCATGATGCTGACCTTAAATCAAGAGGTGAAGCTGGGAGAGCCACTCGACACACCACTCGATCAACCACTCGACCAAGTGGCGGTTCGAGCAGCCGGTCGAGCCAGGTGCCGTGTCCAAGGAGAGAGCCAGTTGAGGAAGATCCTGAGAGGACTGAAAGTGAGGAGGAAAGAGAGCCAACTCTCAATGAGTTTATGAGGAGACATAAGGCAAAAGGGAAGAGGCCAGCTATTGAAGTTGAACAAGAGGAGAGTGATGAGAGTGAGGAAAAAAGTGAAGAAGAAGAGTTGATGGATGATGGAGAGGCTGAGTCTTGTGGGTTGTCAAAGAGGCAGCTTTATGATGCTTTCATGAGAATGGAGTTCCTGGGGACTAGATATCCTCACAAGGAAACCATGGAGAAGCTTGCCATTGATGAATATGTGGAGTTTCTCTTTGAGAAGAGTAACTTAACCAAGTTCATGGGGCTTTGCATGGAGGGCTACAAAGAAGAAAGCTGTGAGTTCCTAGCCACTGTCAAGTTGCATACATATGCAAGGAAGAATCCTGAGGTTGGAGCTGGTCACATTTCCTTTACTATCAAAGGGAAGAAGCGTGACCTTTCAATGAAGAAGATAGCAAATGTGTTTGGATTTGAGGTTGGGAGCAATAGGAATTTGATGATTCCAAGAGAAGAACTCTTTGCTGTGTGGGAAACCATTGGGGATAACAAGTTCTACTCATCCTCCAATTCCAAGAGCTCAAGGATAAGGAGCCCAGTCCTAAGGTACTTCCACAAAGCTCTTGCCAATACCTTCTTTGCAAGAAAGGAAACTGGAAACATCAATGAGGGGGAGCTAAAGATGATTGACTTGGCTCTCAATGGAGTCATCTTACAAGCAAGAAATGGTACCATCATTCTTGGGAGTACTGTGGAGACTGATCTAGCAATGGTGCTCATAGACCATATGATACACTTGAGAAGTTGGATAGGCAAGTTGGAGAAAAAGGGCTCAAGAGGAGCACTAACCATTGGAGGCATCATTACTCCAATCTTACAAGCTGCCAAGGTCCCACTTAGAGGAGAAAGGGTCTCACCAAGATGGATTGACTCAAGCTACCTCACCTCTACTCTCATCTTAGCCAAGGAGATGCATCAAGGAAATCACATCTTCAATTTTGAGCTTCCAACACTTGGGAAGAAGCAGCTCATCTTGCCTAACCAAGAGCTCACCACCATTCAAGAAGGAGCCAACATTGACTTTTGGCCAGCTGAGGAGCATTGGTTTGATGGGATAGTTCAACCTAGAGTTGAAGAAGCTAGGAATGCACAAATAACTGATGGGGAGGAGCAATTCTACTTTGAAGATTATGAGCCCAACCCAAGAGATAGTAGAGGAGTGAGGGAAAATAGTTAGAGGTTGACACTTTTGCAAAGATGGGGCAAGTGGAATGGCAAGAGGTTTGATAAACTTAAGAAGAAGGTGGGCAACATGGCTAAGTCCATCAAGGGCTTAAAGAAGGAGATTGCTGACTTAAAGAGTGGAAACTCATCTCCAAGCCATTCAAGCCCTTTGAGAAGAAGTAGCTCAACTAGAGCACTTTCAAGAGTTGCAAACCCTTTGGAGCCAGATAGGGCTTCGATGTATGAGACAAATCAAAGGAAGAGGAGCTAAAGTACCCGCGGACAACAGTTTTCGAGGCACTCGACCGAGCACCACCTACGTACTCGACCGAGCACCTTCCCAGATCACCCTACGGCTTCCCACCTCCAGCTGCTTATCCAGGTTATCCAAGTTACCCTCCCATCCCACCTCAATACTACATGGATCCAGCTCTCTACCAGCAGTTTTGCCAGCAGCAAGGTCAACATTTTGACATTCGCGGTCCAGCTCGACCCCCCCACTCGGACACGCACTCGACCGAGTGCCGGTCGATCTCCGTCGTCGAGCTGCCCCAAAGTCCATCTCCAAGTCACCAACATGACCCCAACTACTCCTATGACAGCATGCAGATGGATGTGGACAACTTCTTCCACAATCCCTAAGGTACCATCATCACCTTCAGTTGTAAATATCATTGCATTTCATAGTTGTGTTTTGTTTTTAATCTTGAATCCTCTTACAAATTTCTTTCACACAGAGGACTGTGTGATTTAAGTTTGGGGGAGGGTTTGAGATAGCATTTGATGTTGTGTTTTATGTTCTTATTTCAAATTTTTAGCATCTTCATATTAGTATTTGCATAGCATCTAAGGCATATAAAAACCCTAAAAATTTGAAAAATTTTGAAAAAATCTTTATAAAAAAAAGAGTGTTCATGTAGTTTGCATTGCATATTAGGATCTTGTTTAGCATGTTTCATGTAGGATTGTATAATATTTGCATTAGGGATCTATGATGAGTATTTCCTTGTTAGCTTGCTTAATTCCCTAGACTAGGATCAATGCCCAATTTAATAGTACTTTGATGCTAGTTGAGTAGTTGGAAGCATAAGATTGAATTAAGCCTTGAATTCTTGCATTGCATTTGGTCTATATTGAAGCATGTTGTGATTTGAAACCATTTCCTACTTATAAGAGCCTAATATTGATTTATAATTATCAATGTGTGCATTGCTTTAAACTCATGGATACCATATACATACTTGGATCATCTTTCTCCTTTTTACCACTCTTGTTGATTCAAGTAGCTGATTTCCTCATTAAGAATCAGTTCCCCTACCCTTAACCAACCCTTCTTTCAAGCCATGTTTATTCTTGTGTGTGTGAGGCCTATTTTTGGGATTGAGCTTGGTAGAAAGTGTTAGGTTTGAACTGACAAGAGTAAGACCTTGTGTAGTTCTAGTTTGCATTTTTCAAACTAGATAGGACTAGGTGGTTCACTTGTTGGGTTTGAGACTTGGCTGTTATGAAAAGAAAAGAAAAGAAAGAAAAAGAGAAAGAGAATAAAGGGTAGAGTCTTTAAGAGGAGATTGTGTTTAAACAAAGTCTAGTGAAAGGATGGGAAATAAAGTATTGTTGAAAATGGTTCTAGCTTAAGAAAGAAAAAGAAAGAAAAGGAAAGTCTAGCAAAAAGCTTATATATCTTAAGAATAAGAACAAAAGAGAACCATAGCAAATAAGTAAGAATCCCCCATCCCACTAGATAGATCAAACAAGAAACCTCTCCTAAGACTTGAAAACCAAAAAGAGAAAAGGGTGAAAGAGAAAAGAAGAAGTAAAGGGTAGCACTAGGATCATTTGGGTTTAGATTGCTAGGATAAACACTTTGGGTACCTTTGGGTAGACAAGGTTTTGTTCTTGTATGTGTTTGTGTTCTTACCTTTAGCATTCTTCTAAAGCTCAATCCATTTTCATGAGAGAACCTTGATATTGACAAGCCCCACTCTAAAAAGAGACCATCATTGTCTCACAACCTTTATCTCCAAGCCAAATGAGTTTAAGCATTGCATAGAATTGGTTCATGTTCTTGATTAATAAATGTTAAAGGAAATGGTTGATTTGAATGCATGTGGACATCTAACGCTCAAATCAGTAAAGGTTGTGATATGCTTGTCTAAAGTCTTTAAGTACAGCTCATTCAACTTGCATCATAGTATTAGTAACTTAGACATTGATTCTAGATGGTCTATTTGCAAGCTTTAGGAGCTGAGATCCCACTTTCAAACTTCACTTACCTTCTTATGTCTTGATTATTTTCTTGAGGGCAAACAAAGACTAAGTTTGGGGGCGTTGATGTTCATATATTTTACCTTGTTTTCCCTTAGATTATTCACATCTTTTGCTATCCATTTAGGCCATTATTGTGTAGCTTTAGCACTAATCATGCATTATAGTTTAGATGCATTGCATTTGCATCTTTTCATGTATAATCAGGTGATTTTGGAGCTTAAGGAGCTTGGAAGCAATGCTGAGGAGAAATGAAGCAACCATGAAGGAAAAGCAAGAGAGTTAAGGCTGAAACAACAAGGTCCAGAGTCCAACTCGACCGCACACTCGACCAGACACTCGACCGTGTGCTGAGGAGGACTCGACCGAGTGGAGAATGCACGAGAGAAGCCAGCTTGACCTGCCACTCGACCGAGCACAGGTCGAGTTGACCGAGCCGTTGACTATTTTGTCTTTTAGTATTTTTAGGGCTTCCACCCCCTCTCATATATAAAGCCTTGTACCTGCAGCCACCAAAAAAGTCCAGCTTTTAGATATTCTCTAAACCTAGTTGATGTTCATATATTTTACCTTGTTTTCCCTTAGTTTATTCACATCTTTTGCATCTTTTGCTATCCATTTTAACCATTATTGCATAGCTTTAGGACCAATCATGCATTAGAGTTTAGTTGCATTGCATTTGCATCTTTTCATGCATAAACAGGTGATTTTGGAGCTTAAGGAGCATGGAAGCAATGGAGAAGAGATGTGAAGCAATCATGAGGAGGAAACAAGGGAGTTAAGGCTGAAGAACCAAGGTCCAGAGTCCAACTCGACCGCACACTCGACCAGACACTCGACCGTGTGCTGAGGAGGACTCAACCGAGTGGAGTTTGCACGAGAGAAGCCAGCTCGTCCAAGCCACTCGACCGAGCACTGGTCAAGTTGACCGAGCCGTTGACTACTTTGACTTTTTGTATTTTTAGGGCTTCCACCTCCTCACCTATATAAGGCCTTGTACCTGCAGCCACCAAGAGAGTCCAGCTTTTTAGATATTCCCTAAACCTAGTTTTTACCTTTTTTAGCTTTATTCCTTTTGCATTTTTATTTTTAAGATCTTGTACTTCCTTAAGAAAGAAGACTAGATTCTTGTCTTTTGTTGGTTCTATAACTTTCAAGATATTGAGAATTTGAGTTTGATCCTTTCATCAATATAATAGATCTTTGTTTCATCTATCTAATAATGCAAGTTTCAATATTTTCTGGGCTTTTGACGTTGTTCACCATGTATTGTTGTGAGTAGTTTCCTTAGGATCTTGAGGATGGGTTAGGATGGATTGATCTTGTGGTTTATGTGATTTGGTCAAGCTTGATTGTTGTAGATCTCTTCTAGGCTAGATGTTCTTAATGCTGATCCTATATCTGAGAGGGTAGGATCTGACTTCAAGCTTCTTAGCATCACACCAATGTTTAAGAAGCATAGATAAGGCTAGATCTAGAGCTTACCATTAGGCTTGCTAAGAGATTAGAGATCTTGTTTGGTTTGAGATGTATTGCTTAATGCCTGCTTGTGTAGATTCTTTACTGTGTGAGAACAAGTCTAGAATTGCATAGGTTTGATTGTTTCTTGACCATGAGAGTGGGAGAAACTTGTCTTAGATTTATATGTCTAGAGGTTAGCTCAAAGTTTGCTTGAGATTTGTTGACCAAGTTAGATAACCACAATGATTAGTTCATCCCATGAATCCATCCTCAGGATCTTCCTTGTTTATTGATATCTTAGTCTTAATCCTGTTGCTTGCTTGTTGTTTGATTTAATTCTTGTCTTGCTCTGTTTTCTAGCATTGCTCTGTTTCCCGGATTTAGCCAACTCGACCTCTCACTCGACCTACACTCGGTCGAGTGCTTGCTCTGTTTCTTGGATTTATCCAGCTCGACCCTGCACTCGACCTACACTCGGTTGTACAGGGTCGAGCTGGATAAATCCGGGAAACAGAGCAACACAATAAAAACAGAGCAATGCAAATACGAATCAAACAACAAGCAAGTAACATGATTAAGACTTAAAAATCACTAAACAAAGAAGGCCTTGAGGAGGGATTCATGGGCTGAACTAATCATTGTGGTTATCTAACTTGGTCAACAAATCTCAAGCAAACTTTGAGCTAATCTCTAGACATATAAATCTAAGACAAGTTTCTTCCACTCTCATGGCAAGAAACAATCAAACCTATGCAATTCTAGACTTGTTCTCACACAGTAAAGAATCTACACAAGCAGGCATTAAGCAATACATCTCAAACCAAACAAGACCTCTAATCTCTTAGCAAGCCTAATGGTAAGCTCTAGATCTAGCCTTGTCTATGCTTCTTAAACATTGGTGTGATGCTAAGATGCTTGAAATCAAACCCTACCCTCTCAGATATAGGATCAGCCTTAAGAACATCTAGCCTAGAAGAGATCTACAACAATCAAGCTTGACCAAATCACACAAACCACAAGATCAATCCAGCCTAACCCATCCTCAAGATCCTAAAGAACTACTCACAAGAACACATGATGAACAAAGTCAAAAACCCAGAAAATATTGAAACTTGCATCAAATGAAAGATAACACAGAGATCTACAATATTGATGAAGAAATAAAACTCGAAATCTTTATATCTTGAAAGTTATGAAACCAACAAAATACAAGAATCTAGTCTTTTCTCTCTAAAACAAGTACAAAATCTAAGGAGAATAAAAAAAGCAAAAAGAATAATTCCCAAAAGGGTAAAAACTAGGTTTAGAGAATATCTAAAAGCTGGGCTCTTTTGGTGGCTGCAGGTACAAGGCTTTATATAGGAGAGGGGGTGGAAGCCCTAAAAATACTAAAAGACAAAATAGTCAACGGCTTGGTCGAGTGGCAGGTCGAGCTGGCTTCTCTCGTGCATTCTCCACTCGGTCGAGTCCTCCTTAGCACACGGTCGAGTGTCTGGTCGAGTGTGCGGTCGAGTTGGACTCTAGACCTTGTTGTTTCAGCCTTAACTATCTTGCTTTCCCTTCATGGTTGCTTCACTTCTCCTCAACATTGCTTTCAAGCTTCTTAAGCTCCAAAATCACCTGAATATGCATGAAAAGATGCAAATGCAATGCATCTAAACTATAATGCATGATTAGTGCTAAAGCTACACAATAATGGCCTAAATGGATAGCAAAAGATGCAAAAGATGTGAATAAACTAAGGGAAAACATGGTAAAATATATGAACATCAACACCCCCAAACTTAGTCTTTGCTTGCCCTCAAGCAAATAAGCAAGACATAAGAAGGTAAGTGAGGTTTGAAAATGGGATCTCAGCTCCTAAAGCTTGCAAATAGACCATCTAGAATCAATGTCCAAGTTACTAATACTATGATGCAAGTTGAATGAGCTGTACTTAAAGACTTTAGACAAGCATATCACAACCTTTACTGATTTGAGCCTTAGATGTCCACATGCATTCAAATCAACCATTTCCTTTAACATTCATTAATCAAGAACATGAATCAATTCTATGCAATGGTTAAACTCATTTGGCTTGGAGATAAAGGTTTTGAGACAATGATGGCCTCTTTTTAGAGTGGGGCTTGTCAATATCAAGGTTCTCTCATGAAAATGGATTGAGCTTTAGAAGAATGCTAAAGGTAAGAACACTTAGACACATACAAGAACAAAACCTTGTCTACCCAAAGGTACCCAAAGTGTTTATCCTAGCAATCTAAACCCAAATGATCCTAGTGCTACCCTTTACTTCTTCTTTTCTCTTTCACCCTTTTCTCTTTTTGGTTTTCAAGTCTTACGAGAGGTTTCTTATTTGATCTATCTAGTGGGATGGGGGATTCTTACTTATTTGCTATGGTTCTCTTTTCTTCTTATTCTTAAGACATATAAGCTTTTTGCTAGACTTTCCTTTTTTTTCTTTTTCTTTCTTAAGCTAGAACCATTTTCAACAATACTTTACTTCCCATCCTTTCACTAGACTTTGTTTAAACACAATCTCCTCTTAAAGACTCTACCCTTTGTTCTCTTTCTCTTTTCTTTCTTTTCTTTTCTTTTCATAACAGCCAAGTCCCAAACCCAACAAGTGAACCACCTAGTTCTATCTAGTTTGAAAAATGCAAACTAGAACTACACAAGGTCTTACTCTTGTCAGTTCAAACCTAACACTTTCTACCAAGCTCAATCCCAAAAATAGGCCTTACACACACAAGAATAAATATGACTTGAAAGAAGGGTTGGTTAAGGGTTGGGGAACTGATTCTTAATGAGGAAATCAGCTACTTGGATCAACAAGAGTGGTAAAAAGGAGAAAGATGATCCAAGTATGTATATGGTATCTATGAGTTTAAAGCAATGCACACATTGATAATTATAAGTCAATATTAGGCTCTTATAAGTAGGAAATGGTTTCAAATCACAACATGCTTCAATATAGACCAAATGCAATGCAAGAGTTCAAGGCTTGGTTCAATCTTATGCTTCCAACTACTCAACTAGCATCAAAGTACTATTAACTTGGGCATTGATCCTAGTCTAGTGAATTAAGCAAGCTAACAAGGAAATACTCATCATAGATCCCTAATGCAAATATTATACAATCCTACATGAAACATGCTAAACAAGATCCTAATATGCAATGCAAACTACATGAACACTCTTTTTTATAAAGATTTTTTCAAAATTTTTCAAATTTTTAGGGTTTTTCTATTCCTTAGATGCTATGCAAATACTAATATGAAGATGCTAAAAATTTGAAATAAGAACACAAAACACAACATCAAATGCTATCTCAAACTCTCCCCCAATCTTAAATCACACAGTCCTCTGTGTGAAAGAAATATGTAAGAGGATTCAAGATTAAAAACAAAACACAACAATGAAATGCAATGATATTTACAAGTGAAGATGATGGTGGTATCTTAGGGATTTTCGAAGAAGTTGTCCACATCCATCTGCATGCTGTCATAGGAGTAGTTGGGGTCTTGTTGGTGACTTGGAGATGGACTTTGGGGCAGCTCGACGACGGAGATCGACCGGCACTCGGTCGAGTGCGTGTCCAAGTGGGGGGGTCGAGCTGGACCGCGAATGTTCCTCTCTTCTTCTGTTTAGACTCCCTTGCTTTCCTGACCTCAAAAATACCAAAACAAGTCAAAATACCAAAAATCCTAAATAATATAGACAGGGATACCTTAGGGACTTCCTCCCTAGTGAGCTTGTTTAGAGTCACTAAGCTTGACTTCCATGGCTCTTCAAGCTTGAGGGGCATCTTTCAGAAGCATTGAGCACTTCTCATGTGTCTCCTTCTCTCCCAAATACTTCTTAATCCTCTGACCATTGACTGTGAACTCACTACCATCCTTGTTGAGAAGTGTGATAGCTCCATATGGTAAGATCTCTTTTATTTCAAAAGGACCTCCCAATCTACTTTTCAACTTCCCAGGGAATAACTTGAGTTTTGAATTGTAAAGCAAAGCTTGGTCTCCAGGCTTAAGGTCCTTGATGAGAATCTTCTTATCATGGAAGGCCTTAGTCCTTTCCTTGTAGATTTTGGAGTTTTCATAAGCTTCGAATCTGATCTCCTCAAGTTCATGCAAATCAAGGCTTCTCTTAGCTTGTGCTGTTTCAAGATCCAAGTTAAGGAGTTTGATTGCCCATAGAGCCTTGTACTCAACTTCAACTAGAAGGTGACAAGACTTTCCATACACAAGCTGGAATGGGGTTCTTCCTATAGGAGTTTTGAAAGCTGTTCTATAAGCCCAAAGTGTTTCATCAAGTTTACTAGACCAATCCTTCCTTGTTGCTCCTAATATTCTTGATAGAATGGCCTTGATCTGTTTGTTTGACACCTCAACTTGCCCACTTGTCTGAGGGTGATAGGCTGTAGACACCTTGTGCTTAACTCCATACTTCCTTAGCATTCCTTCAAAGATTTTATTGATGAAGTGTGATCCTCCATCACTTATCACAACTCTTGGGATTCCATACCTTGGAAAGATTATGTTCTTGAAAAGTTTAAGAACCACCTTGTGATCATTAGTGGGGCTAGCAATGGCCTCCACCCATCTGGAAATATAGTCCACTGCTACTAAGATGTAGGCATTCCCATTTGAAGGAGGATTAAAGGGTCCCATGAAATCAATTCCCCACACATCAAATATCTCAACTTCAAGAATTGGATTTTGAGGCATCTCATTCCTTCTTTTGATGTTCCCCATCCTTTGGCAAGCATCACACTTTGTGATGAACTTGTGAGTGTCTTTGAACAATGTAGGCCACCATAGACCAGCTTGTAAGACTTTTTGGGCTGTTTTGAAAGTTGCAAAATGGCCTCCATAAGTAGAACCATGGCAATGTCCTAACACTCCTTCAACTTCATTCTCTGCTATGCATCTTCTAAACAATCCATCTGATACTTCTTGTATAAGTAAGGTTAATCCCAATAGTATCCATTGATGTCCTTGAGGAGTTTCTTCTTCCTATAGGAGTCCAGGTCTGCTAGGATTTCTTCACACACCTTGTAATTGACTATATCAGCATACCAAGGCAGATCTTCACTCTCAAGTGCCATCCACTGCTCCATCTAGTCCTGCTCGGTCGGGCACCCAAACATACTCGGCCGAGTGCCTGTTCGAGTGAGAGGTCGAGTGGGGAGCCGTGTTGACCCAATCAGCATCAGTTTCTCCTCAGGCATTGAATCATCAATTGAAATCTCCTCTTCTATCCTCATTCTAGACAACTGATCAGCTACTCCATTCTCTATCCCCTTTTTATCAACTATTTCCATGTCAAACTCTTGGAGAAGCAAAATCCATCTCAACAACCTTGGTTTTGTATCCTTCTTTGAGTAGATGTGCCTCAAAGCAGCATGATCAGTGTACACAATCACCTTGGACCCTACTAAGTAGCTTCTGAACTTTTCAAAGGCAAATACCACTGCTAAGAGCTCTTTCTCTGTTGTTGAATATCTTCCTAGAGTTTCATCCAAGGTTCTACTTGCATAGTGAATCACATGCAGCCTCTTATCTTTTTTCTGACCTAGGACTGCTCCTACTGCAAAGTCTGAAGCATCACACATAATCTCAAATGGAAGATCCCAGTTTGGAGCTTGGACTATTGGAGCTGAAATCAAAGCAGCTTGATCTCCTTGAAAGCCTTCAAGCAATCTTCATCAAAGTTGAACTCAGTCTCCTTACATAGCAACCTTGTCAATGGCCTAGCTATCTTTAAGAAATCCTTGATGAATCTCCTATAAAACCCAGCATGCCCAAGAAAGCTTCTTATGTCCTTGACTGTTTTTGGTGGTTGGAGTTGAACCATGACTTCAATCTTTGCCTTATCAACCTCAATCCCCTTTTCTGAAATCTTATGACCAAGAACTATCCCTTCTTCAACCATGAAGTGACACTTTTCCCAGTTCAAAACAAGATTTGTCTGCTCACATCTCTTTAAAACCCTGCATAAATTAGCAAGACAAGAAGGAAAGGAGTCTCCATAGACAGAAAAATCATCCATAAAAACTTCCACAACATCCTCAATGAGATCAGAGAAGATAGACATCATGCATCTTTGAAAAGTTGCTGGAGCATTACATAATCCAAATGGCATCCTTCTATAAGCAAAAGTACCATATGGACATGTGAATGTTGTCTTCTCTTGATCATTGGGATGAATAGGTATTTGGAAAAATCCAGAATATCCATCCAAGAAACAGTAGTGAGTGTGATTAGCTAATCTTTCCAACATTTGATCAATGAAAGGAAGAGGAAAATGATCTTTCCTAGTAGCTGAATTAAGCTTTCTATAGTCAATGCACATTCTATGCCCTGTAATAGTTCTAGTGAGAATTAATTCATCCTCATCATTCTGTACCACAGTTATTCCTCCCTTTTATGGGACACAATGAACTGGTGAAACCCAAGTACTATCAGAGATAGGATAGATTACACCAGCACCAAGCAACTTAAGGATCTCCTTTTTAACTACTTCTTTTAAGTTGGGGTTTAACCTTCTTTGAGGTTCAATACTAGAGTAGGATTCATTTTCAAGATGGATTCTATGCATGCAAAGACTAGGTGAAAGGCCTTGAATGTCATCCAAAGTATAACCAATTGCTTTCCTATACTTCCTTAGCTCTACAACTAGCAAATCAAATTCATTTTCACTCAACTTAGCATTTACTATCACATGATAAGTAGAGTTCTTACCTAGAAAAACGTACCTTAGCCCAGATGGGAGATGTTTGAGCTCTACTTTTGGTGCCTTTAGTTCAGACCAATCATTTGTGTAGGACTCGGCGTTGCACTCGGTCGAGTGGCTATAGTGCTCGGTCGAGTGTGTGTCCGAGTGGGGGGGTTCGAGCTATCCAAAGTTGCCATTTGTACTGACCAGACTTCCTCTCTTTGTGCTGGTAATCCCTCAAAAACCTCTGGATGGTCTGATTCTCTACAAGAGTCCAATATCTTCTCATAAGCTTTGGTTTCTTGATGAATGAATCCTTCCTCCCCACTCTTGGTTAAAACAGTTCTAAGGTGATCTTGTTCTGCTAGTTCTTCCATCAATTCCTCTGATAGTTTGTCCATCTCTTCAGTCCAAAAGACTTGCCCTCCAATGGTTGGTTTCTTCATAGCCTCCACAATGTCAAATGTTATTTTGAAGTCCTCTCCCAAGTTAAGATCAATCTTCCCTTGTCTCACATCAATTATTGCTCCTGCTGTAGCTAGGAAAGGTCTCCCTAGTATCAAAGGATCCTTTGGTTCTTCATCCATTTCCAAGACTACAAAGTCTGTTGGGACTTCTACTTCTCCAACTCTAACTGGTAGATCCTCCAAAACACCATGTGGTAATCTTATTGATCTATCAGCCAAAATCAAGGATATATTGCATGGCTTATACCTTGTAAACCCTAGGCGCTTAGCAACTGATAGAGGCATTAGACTTACTGAGGCTCCCAAATCACATAGGCATCTGTTGAAAGTTATAGGGCCTATAGAGCAAGGTAGAGTAAAGGAACCAGGATCCCTTAGCTTTTGAGGATTCACTTGCTTTGTGATGATGGCACTGCACTCTTGGCTAAGAATCACCATCCCTTGAACTTCTTTGATCCTTTCCATCACAGCATCTTTCAAGAATTTCTGGTAAGGAGGAATGATCACAAAGGCATCTATTAGAGGCATTCTAAGCTCAATCTCTCTAACTTGTTTGTCAAACAATGCCTTGTATTTTTCAACCATCTGGTTCTTAAATCTTCCTGGGAAAGGTAGTGGAGGCTTGTAAGGAGGAGGAATGAACCGGACTTCTTTTTCTTTGGAAGCAACTGGCTTAGTTTTTTCTTGAGAGGCTGCTCGATCGGGTGCTCGATCACACACTCGGTCGAGTGAGTGGTCGAGTGGTGGGTCGAGCTCGATGGCGTTTTCATTCTGAGTTTCTTCTTGTTGAAAACCCTCCCCTTCTTGACTACCACTGTCCTCAGTGTCTGGTAAAGCTCCCTCTCTTGTTGGTAGAACCCTTCCACTGCGTAGATTGATAGCATGAGCAGATTCTATAGAGTGCATAATGGCCTTGCCTTTGTTATTTGGTGCATTGGCTAATTGATTCTCCATAGTCACAATCCTGGAAGTAAGTGTGTCAAACTTGGCATGGAGTTCACTGTAAACATCTGATATCCTCCTGTTTAACTCAGCAAATCTGTTTGCTGCCTCAATCTTTCCTTGTGTTTGCCCAATCAACAATTGTTGCATCATTGCTCTTACGTCTTGTTCTTGGCCTTGGTTAGTCTGAAACCCTGGTGGGGGACACAACTGAGCCTGGAACACTTGATGTTGTTGCTTGGGGCCATAGTGTTGTTGCTGTTGAGGCTGTTGAGGTGGATAGACTTGGTCTTGAGGGTTGGCCACATTGGTACTCCTATAAGAGAGATTGTTGTTCTTGAAACCTCCTTGGTTGTAGCCCTTGAATCCTCCCTGGTTTTGCATGTAGCATAACTCAGCAAACTCAGTCTCCCCCTCTTGAACTGGAACCTCTTCTTCACCAATGAAGTGAATAGACTTTTATTGGCTAAGAAGGATCTTGTCAAGCTTCTCATTGACCATCTTCAAGTCCTTCTTGTACTTGTCCTCTTGATCAGTTGAGGAACTCCTTATGGTTTTGTCATAGTCCTCATTATAGTTGCCATCTGACTGAGCAAGATTCTCAACTAACTCCCAACCTTCTTCCACATTCTTGTTGAGGAAGTTTCCATTAGAGGCTGTGTCAAGAAGCATCCTTATCTTGGGAAGCACTCCTCTATACAAGGTACTCAAGAGTGACTCATTGCTGAAGCCATGATGAGGACACTGAGTTTGAAATCCTTTGAACCTCTCCCAAGCTTCACAAAAGCTTTCATTGTTTCTTTGAGCAAACCCAGAAATCTCATTCCTCAATCTAGCAGTCCTTGCATTTGAGAAGAATTTGGCTAAGAAAGCCTTCTTGCATGCATCCCATGTTGTTATTGCTCCAGTAGGAAGAGTCTTCTCCCAAAGGTGAGCCTTGTCTCCAAGTGAGAATGGGAAGAGCCTCAACTTGAATCCATCTTCACTCACTCTATTGATCTTTGTAAGACCACAGATTCTGTCAAACTCATCAAGATGATCCAGTGGATCCTCCATTGGCAACCCATTAAACTTGTTGGCTTGAATCATGGAGATCAATCCACTTTTGATCTCAAAGTTGTTGTTTGGCACTGTTGGAGGCACAATACCAGCCCTTTGGTTGTGGGTGTTGGGTGCATCTCCAGCACCAATGTTCCTTGGTCTTGGAACTTGATCTTGTTGCTCCATTATGATTGGAACCTCTTGCTGTTGTTGAACTACTCTCCTTCTCTGATTTCCCAAACCCTTTTGCTTCCTATGGATGTTGTCAATAGGCCTTTGAAGATTGTCTTTCCCCTTAGACCTTGTGTGCATCAACAAACGCGAGTACAGACTCGAACAGGTTCACAATTGAGCTCACGCTCGTGTGGGTGGTTGAGTCGACTGGGAAGTGGTGGCCAAATGTACACGGCTTCTGACTCGATCAAGTGCTCGATCACTGCTCGGTCGAGTGGTGGTCGAGTGGTACCTGAAATTCAACTTCAACCCAGCAACAGAAGATTCGAGTACAGCAACTTCACAAGAGTATAAACGAACTTAATCTTAGACTAATATGGATCCTAAATGTCACAAAAACACACTCAAATGGGCAACGGCGCCAAATTGAAACAAGCTTTTTTGTTATGTGGGTGATGAATGAATGATGATGAATGTATGCAATGGTGAGATATGAATGGATAGATGGATTGGTGTTTCAATTCCCCTTATGCTGTTGCAGTATAAGAGGTATCAATCCTAAATGAGCGCCAAAGATTGTTTGTCACTACAATCCTAAGATGAAAATGTAAAGATGCAGAAAGTAAAACTACAAGAACTAAAAACTAAATGTGAATGGAACATAATGATTATGACTATATGAAGCTAGAACAGAAATAGAAACTATTATGATGAACTAATGCAAGACAATAATGAACAGGACAATGAGTAGATGAAACAGAAAGGCAAATAGGAATGAAACAGAACAATCACAAATCATAAACAAGAGTTCTAGGGATAAACTCGAGCAAGCACTCGATCGAGTGTAGGTCAAGTACAGGGTCGAGCTGGATAAATCCGGGAAACAGAGCAACACAATAAAAACAGAGCAATGCAAATACGAATCAAACAACAAGCAAGCAACAGGATTAAGCTTTAAAAATCAATAAACAAAGAAGGCCTTGAGGAGGGATTCATGGGCTGAACTAATCATTGTGGTTATCTAACTTGGTCAACAAATCTCAAGCAAACTTTGAGCTAATCTCTAGACATATAAATCTAAGACAAGTTTCTCCCACTCTCATGGTCAAGAAACAATCAAACCTATGCAATTCTAGACTTGTTCTCACACAGTAAAGAATCTACACAAGCAGGCATTAAGCAATACATCTTAAACCAAACAAGACCTCTAATCTCTTAGCAAGCCTAATGGTAAGCTCTAGATCTAGCCTTATCTATGCTCCTTAAACATTGGTGTGATGCTAAGATGCTTGAAATCAAACCCTAACCTCTCAGTTCAGGATCAGCGTTAAGAACATCTAGCCTAGAAGAGATCTACAACAATCAAGCTTGATCAAATCACACAAACCACAAGATCAATCCAGCCTAACCCATCCTCAAGATCCTAAAGAACTACTCACAAGAACACATGATGAACACAAAAATCATAAACCCAGAAAATATTGAAACTTGCATCAAATGAAAGATAACACAGAGATCTACAATATTGATGAAGAAATAAAACTCGAAATCTTTATATCTTGAAATTTATGAAACCAACAAAATACAAGAATCTAGTCTTTTCTCTCTAACACAAGTACAAAATCTAAGGAGAATAAAAAGTGCAAAAAGAATAATTCCCAAAAGGGTAAAAACTAGGTTTAGAGAATATCTAAAAGCTGGACTCTTTTGGTGGCTGCAGGTACAAGGCTTTATATAGGAGAGGGGGTGGAAGCCCTAAAAATACTAAAAGACAAAATAGTCAACGGCTCGGTCAACTCGACCTGTGCTCGGTCGAGTGGCCGGTCGAGCTGGCTTCTCTCGTGCATTCTCCACTCGGTAGAGTCCTCCGCAGCACACGGTCGAGTGTCTGGTCGAGTGTGCGGTCGAGTTGGACTCTGGACCTTGTTGTTTCAGCCTTAACTCTCTTGCTTTTCCTTCATGGTTGCTTCACTTCTCCTCAGCATTGCTTCCAAGCTCCTTAAGCTCCAAAATCACCTGAATATGCATGAAAAGATGCAAATGCAATGCATCTAAACTATAATGCATGATTAGTGCTAAAGCTACACAATAATGGCCTAAATGGATGCAAAAGATGTGAATAAACTAAGGGAAAACATGGTAAAATATATGAACATCACCACATCCATCTCAAACTCTTATAATTAGTCAGTTGCATTGGATTAAGAAACATTTTAACCCCATAAACACTAACATAGCTGTTTAGAGCTTCTAAGCAATGTTTTCTTGGTTTTAGCCTATTCTGGGACAAAATGGGTATAAGTGGCTTTTAAACTATCCACATCAATCTCAAACTCTTATAATTAGTTAGTTGCATTGGATTAAGACACATTTTAACCCCAGAAACACTAACAAAGCTGTTTAGTGCTTCTAAGCAATGTTTTCCTTGTTTTAGCCTTTTTTGGGACAAAATGTGTATAAGTGGCTTTTAAACTCTCCACATCAATCTCAAACTCTTATAATTAGTCAGGTGCATTGGATTAAGACACATTTTAACCCCATAAACACTAACAAAGCTGTTTAGTGCTTCTAAGCAATGTTTTCTTGGTTTTAGCCTGTTTTGGGACAAAATATGTATAACTGGCTTTTAAACTCTCCATATCCATCTCAAACTCTTATAATTAGTCAGTTGCATTGGATTAACACACATTTTAACCCCAGAAACACTAACATAGCTGTTTACACCTTCTAAGCAATGTTTTTTTTGGTTTTAGCATGTTTTGGGACAAAATGGGTATAAGTGGGTTTTAACCTCTCCACATACCTCTCAAACTCTTATAATTAGTCCGTTGCATTGGATTAAGACACATTTTAACCCCAAAAACCCTAACAAAGCTGTTTAGTGCTTAAAGCAATGTTTTCTTGGTTTTAGCCTATTTTGGTACAAAATGGGTATAAGTGTCTTTTAAACTCTCCACATCAATCTCAAACTCTTATAATTACTCAGTTGCATTGGATTAAGACACATTTTAACCCCAGAAACACTAACATAGCTGTTTACATCTTCTAAGCAATGTTTTCTTGGTTTTAGCATGTTTTGGGACAAAATGGGTATAATTGGCTTTTAAACTCTCCACATACATCTCAAACTCTTATAATTAGTCCGTTGCATTGGATTAAGATACATTTTAACCCCAGAAACCCTAACAAAGCTGTTTAGTGCTTCTAAGCAATGTTTTCTTGGTTTTAGCCTTTTTTGGGACAAAATGGGTATAAGTGGCTTTTAAACTCTCCACATCTATCTCAAACTCTTATAATTAGTTAGTTGCATTGGATTAAGACACATTTTAATCCCAGAAACACTAACAAAGCTGTTTGGTGCTTCTAAGCAATGTTTTCTTGGTTTTAGCCTGTTTTGGGACAAAATGTGTATAAGTGGCTTTTAAACTCTCCAAATCTATCTCAAACTCTTATAATTAGTCAGTTTCATTGGATTAAGGCACATTTTACCCCAGAAACACGAACAAAGCTGTTTACAGCTTCTAAGCAATGTTTTCTTGGTTTTAGCCTGTTTTGGGACAAAATGGGTATAAGTGGCTTTTAAACTCTCCACATCTATCTCAAATTCTTATAATTAGTCAGTTGCATTGGATTAAGACACATTTTAACCCCAGAAATACTAACAAAGCTGTTTAGTGCTTCTAAGCAATGTTTTCTTGGTTTTAGCCTGTTTTGGGACAAAATGTGTATAAGTGGCTTTTAAACTCTCCAAATCCATCTCAAACTCTTATAATTAGTCAGTTTCATTGGATTAAGGCACATTTTACCCCAGAAACACTAACAAAGTTATTTACAGCTTCTAAGCAATGTTTTCTTGGTTTAGCCTGTTTTGGGACAAAATGGGTATAAGTGGCTTTTAAACTCTCCACATCTATCTCAATTTCTTATAATTAGTCAGTTGCATTGGATTAAGACACATTTTAACCCCTTAAACACTAACAAAGCTGTTTAGTGCTTCTAAGCAATGTTTTCTTGGTTTTAGCCTGTTTTGGGACAAAATGGGTCTAAGTGGCTTTTAAACTCTCCACATCCATCTCAAACTCTTATAACTAGTCAGCTGCTTCGGATTAAGACACATTTTAACCCCAGAAACACTAACATAGCTATTTACAGCTTCAAAGCAATGTTTTATTGGTTTTAGCCTGTTTTGGGATAAAATGTGTATAAGTGGCTTTTAAACTCTCCACATCCATCTCAAACTCTTATAATTAGTAAGTTGCATTGGATTAAGAAACATTTTAACCCCAGAAACACTAACATAGCTGTTTACAGCTTCTAAGCAATGTTTTCTTGGTTTTAGCCTGTTTTGGGACAAAATGGGTATACGTGGCTTTTAAACTATCCACATCAATCTCAAACTCTTATAATTAGTTAGTTGCATTGGATTAAGAAACATTTTAACCCCAGAAACACTAACAAAGCTTTTTAGTGCTTCTAAGCAATGTTTTCCTTGTTTTAGCCTTTTTTGGGACAAAATAGGTATAGGTGGCTTTTAAACACTCCACATCTATTTCAAACTCTTATAATTAGTTAGTTGCATTGGATTAAGACATATTTTAACCCCAGAAACACTAACAAAGCTGTTTGGTGCTTCTAAGCAATGTTTTCATGGTTTTAGCCTGTTTTGGGACAAAATGTGTATAAGTGGCTTTTAAACTCCCCAAATCCATCTCAAACTCTTATAATTAGTCACTTTCATTGGATTAAGGCACATTTTAACGCCACAAACACTAACAAAGCTGTTTACAGCTTCTAAGCAATGTTTTCTTGGTTTTAGCCTGTTTTGGGACAAAATGGGTATAAGTGGCTTTTAAACTCTCCACATCTATCTCAAATTCTTATAATTAGCCAGTTGCATTGGATTAAGACACATTTTAACCCCAGAAACACTAACAAAGCTGTTTAGTGCTTCTAAGCAATGTTTTCTTGGTTTTAGCCTGTTTTGGGACAAAATGGGTATAAGTGGCTTTTAAACTCTCCACATCCATCTCAAACTCTTATATCTAGTCAGCTGCATTGGATTAAGACACATTTTAACCTCATAAACACTAACATAGCTATTTACAGCTTCTGAGCAATGTTTTCTTGGGTTTAGCCTGTTTTGGGACAAAATGGGTATAAGTGGCTTTTAAACTCTCCAAATCCATCTCAAACTTTTATAATTAGATAGTTGCATTGGATTAAAACACATTTTAACCCCAAAAACACTAAGAAAGCTGTTTAGTGCTTCTAAGCAATGTTTTCTTGGTTTTAGCCTTTTTGGGACAAAATGGGTATAAGTGGCTTTTAAACTCTCCACTTCTATCTCAAACTCTTATAATTAGTTAGTTACATTGGATTAAGACACATTTTAACCCCAAAAACACTAACAAAGCTTTTTGGTGCTTCTAAGCAATGTTTTCTTGGTTTTAGCCTGTTTTGGGACAAAATGGGTATAAGTGGCTTTTAAAGTCTCCACATCCATCTCAAACTATTATAATTAGTCAGTTGCATTGGATTAAGACACATTTTAACCCCAGAAACACTAACATAACTGTTTACAGCTTCTAAGCAATGTTTTCTTGGTTTTAGCCTGTTTTGGGACAACATGGGTATAATTGGCTTTTAAACTATCCACATCTATCTCAAACTCTTATAATTAGTTAGTTGCATTGGATAAAGACACATTTTAACCCCAAAAACACTAACAAAGCTGTTTAGTGCTTCTAAGCAATGTTTTCTTGGTTTTAGCATGTTTAGGGACAAAATGGGTATAAGTGGCTTTTAAACTCTCCACATCTATCTCAAACTCATATAATTAGTTAGTTGCGTTGGATTAAGACATATTTTAACCCTAGAAACACTAACAAAGCTGTTTAGTGCTTCTAAGCAATGTTTTCTTTGTTTTAGCCTGTTTTGGGACAAAATGGGTATAAATGGCTTTTAAACTCTCCACATCTATCTCAAACTCTTACAATTAGTTAGTTGCATTGGATTAAGACACATTTTAACCCCAGAAACACTAACAAAGCTGTTTAGTGCTTCTAAGCAATGTTTTATTGGTTTTAGCCTGTTTTGGGACAAAATGTGTATAAGTGGCTTTTAAACTCTCCACATCCATCTCAAACCCTTATAAGTAAACAGTTGCATTGGATTAAGAAACATTTTAACCCCAGAAACACTAACATAGCTGTTTACAGCTTCTAAGCAATGTTTTCTTGGTTTTAGCCTGTTTTGGGACAAAATGGGTATAAGTGGCTTTTAAACTATCCACATCAATCTCAAACTCTTATAATTAGTTAGTTGCATTGGATTAAGACACATTTTAACCCCAGAAACACTAACAAAGCTGTTTAGTGCTTCTAAGCAATGTTTTCCTTGTTTTAGCCTTTTTTGGGACAAAATGTGTATAAGTGGCTTTTAAACTCTCCACATCCATCTCAAACTCTTATAATTAAACAGTTGCATTGGATTAAGAAACATTTTAACCCCAGAAACACTAACATAGCTGTTTACAGCTTCTTGTTGGAATAAGTTTGAAGAAAGCTTAGAGTGGAAACTAGTCCTAGTTCTATTATGTTTGTGATGTTAAAGAGATAAGGATCAAGTGTCTAGAGAGTTATCTAGATATGTGAGGATTCCTATTAGGACTAGGATTAGTAAAGTAGTATATAAGGATGTGTTGGGATGTAACACAACTTATAGGTTTGAGAGAGAAAGAGAGATTGAGAGCTTGAGTTTTTGAGAGAGTTTTCTTAAGCTAACAAAAAGGAGATATACTTTATAAATCTTGTGTTTTTAAGAGCAAACCTTTTCTATATTTGGTATCAGAGCCTGATTCAATCAGCGAAAGGAATCATGGCCGAACTCGCACTACCACCACCACTCAAGGAAGGAGGAAGTTCTTCCTCTATTGTTTGTCCGATGCTTAACGCAAACAACTACACTGTATGGGCGATGAAGATGAAACTTGCACTAAAGGTTCACAAAGTCTGGGATGCTATAGAAGCAGAAAACGAACAAGTCAATGAGGATCGGAATAACATAGCCATGGCTTTACTGTTTCAATCAATACCTGAGAGCTTAACTTTGCAAGTTCGAGAACATGGAACAGCAAAGAAAATTTGGGAAGCAATCCGAGCAAGAAACGTTGGAGCAGAACGGGTTAGAGAAGCGAGACTGCAGACTCTAATGTCTGAGTTTGAATGCTTGAAGATGCAGGAATCAGAGAGTATCGATGACTTTGTTGGAAAACTTGCTGCTATTGGATCGAAGTCAGCTGCACTAGGGAAAACCATAGAAGAACCAAAGATTGTTAAGAAATTTCTTAACAGCCTTCCTCGCAGAAAATTCATACACATGGTTGCTTCCTTAGAACAAGTTTTGGATTTAAATACAGTGAGCTTTGAAGATGTTGTTGGTCGGCTAAAAACTTATGAAGAACGAATCAGTGTCGAAGAAGAATCCCAGGAAGAACAGAGCAAATTAATGTACTCAAACACAAATCAACAAGCGAATCAAAATCAACAGTATAAGGACTACAGTGGGGATTTTGGAGGATATAGAGGAAGAGGTCGAGGTGGTAGGTTTCGAAACAGAGGACGAGGAAGAGGACGTTTTGGAGGAAAAGATATGTCACATGTTGTTTGTTTTAGATGTGATCAAACTGGTCATATGGCGTTTAATTGTCCTGATAGACTACTTAAGCTGCAAGAGACACAAGAAACAGACAACAAAGACACAGAGGATGTAGACGAACTTCTAATGCACGAGGTAGTCTACTTAAGTGAAAAACGAGTTATACCTAGTAAGTTCGGGACTAGAAAAGATGGGGATAGCGTTTGGTACCTTGATAATGGTGCCAGTAACCACATGACCGGAGATAGGAGATACTTTGAGAAGCTTGATCTATCTATTACAGGGAAAGTACGTTTTGGAGATGATTCTCGAGTCGACATAAAAGGAAAAGGGACAATTATTTTCATAGATCAGAATGGGAAGCAAAGAGAGATGACTGATGTTTATTTCATTCCCGATTTAAAAAGCAATATAATCAGTCTTGGACAAGCTACAGAGTCCGGCTGTGACATACGGTTAAGAGGGAAATATCTGACAATAAGAGATCAAGAAGGAAAGCTCCTTGTCAAAACAGAGAAGTCTAGGAACAGGCTTTACAAGGTTCAAATGGGGTTGCGAGATAATGCCTGCCTTTATCTCACAGAGATAAGTGAATCAGGTAAATGGCATGCAAGGATGGGACATGTGAGTTATGCAACCTTAGGAGCAATGTTAGGAAAGGAACTAGTTCTCGGAGCACCAAAATTGTCAGTAAAAAAGGAGATTTGTAGCTCATGTTTACTTGGAAAACAAACCAGACATGAGTTCCCTCAAGAAACTGTTTTTCGAGCTACAAAGAAGTTAGAGCTTTTACATGGAGACCTTTGTGGACCAATAACACCAAGCACAACATCAGGAAATAGGTATGTCTTTGTGATCATTGATGACTTCTCTAGGTACATGTGGACTATGTTATTGAAAGAGAAAGGAGAAGCATTTGTGAAGTTTCAGAAATTCAAGGCAGTAGTAGAGAAAGAAGCTGGGGAAGTTATACAAGTTTTCAGAACAGACAGAGGTGGAGAGTATGTATCTCAAGAATTTAATTCTTTTTGTGAAGCTTCTGGCATTAAAAGGCATCTGACAGCACCATATACACCACAACAGAATGGTGTTGTTGAGAGAAGAAATAGAACTTTGATGGAAATGGCTAGAAGCATCTTGAAGCATATGCACATGCCAAATTATCTGTGGGGAGAGGCTATTAGGCATTCGACATATCTCATTAACAGAGTAGCAACTCGAGCTTTGAAGGAGAAGACTCCGTATGAATGTTTTCGGGATAAAAAACCATCAGTTCAGCATATTCGGATATTTGGCTGCATTGGTTATGCAAAGGTGGAGAAACCAAGTCTGAGAAAACTTGATGATAGAACTCGCATTCTTGTTCACTTGGGAACAGAACCAGGGTCTAAGGCGTATCGATTGTTAGATCCACAGTCAAAGAAAATCTATGTCAGTCGTGATGTTGTGTTTGATGAAACAAAAGGGTGGCATTGGTCTCGACAAATTTCTGCAGAAAATAGTAATGAGGGTTTTAAGATTAACTATGGTGTTTTTGGAAATCATGGTCTTCAAGGAAGTGATGAGGTAGTTGAGAGGGGACATATTCAGAGTGAGATAGAACCGGGTGATAGTCTGGATTCACAAGAGCAAGCTGTGAAGGTCGAGACACAACAAAACGTGGACACAAGTACAAACATGCATGCAACTGCAGGTCAACCTGCAGTTTCCACAGAACCAGAGTTACGGAGATCTGAACGGGTGAGGATTAAACCAAAATATCTTCAAGACTTTGTGTTACTTGCTGAAGAAGAAGGAGAGTACCTGCTTTCGTGCATTAACAATGAGCCTGCTAATTTTTATCAAGCCAGCGAGTCCAAAGAATGGATAAAAGCTTGTGAAGAAGAAATAGGATCAATAGAAAAGCTTAGAACTTGGGATCTTGTTGATTTACCCATTGGAGCAAAGCCAATTGGTTTTAAATGGGTGTTCAAGCTTAAGAGAAATTCTGATGGGAGTATTAACAAATATAAAGCCAGGCTAGTAGCAAAAGGATATGTGCAAAAATATGGGGTTGATTTTGAAGAAGTTTTTGCACCAGTTGCCAGGATTGAGACCATAAGACTCCTAACTGATCTAGCAGCTTCACATGGCTGGGAGATTCATCATCTAGATGTAAAGACTGCTTTTCTTCATAGAGAACTCAAGGAAACAGTTTATGTTAGTCACTCAGAGGGATTTGAGAAAGCAGGTTGTGAAGGAAAAGTCTACAAGCTTAACAAAGCTTTGTATGATTTAAGGCAGGCATAGAGCTTGGAATAACAAACTAAATCAAATCTTGGAGGAATTGCAGTTTGTGAAATCTTCAAAGGAACCTTCTGTGTACCGTAAGGATGCTGGTAAGGAGCTGTTGATTATTGGAGTCTATGTAGATGATTTGTTTGTCACTGGAACAAGCTTAACAGTGATTAACAAATTTAAGGAGGAGATGGCTGATAAATTTGAAATGAGTAATCTTGGGACGCTATCATACTATCTGGGAATGCAAGTTTGTCAGCACCAAGATGGGATAACCTTAAATCAGGCTCGATATGCTCACAAGATCCTCGAGGAAGCAGTAATTCAGTCCTTATTCCGATGGTGACTGAGTTAAAATTGTCGAAAGCTGAGGATGAAGAAGAGATTGATGCAACTCTGTATCGAAAAAATGTAGGGTGCTTACGCTATTGATTACATACTAGACCGGATTTATGTTACTGTGTGGGGATATTGAGTAGATATATGCAAAGTCCAAGGCATTCACATGGTGTTGCAATGAAGCATTGTCTTAGATATTTAAAGGGAACTACACATTTTGGATTATCTTATGGGCGAATGAAGGTACCAAGATTGGTTGGTTACAGCGATAGCAGCCATAACATTGATCCAAATGACGGAAGAAGTACTTCAGGGCACATATTTTATGTTGATAAGAGTCCTATCATATGGTGTTCACAGAAACAAGATGTGGTGACTCTGTCTTCTAGTGAAGCTGAGTTCATGGCAGGGACTGAGGCAGCAAAACAAGCGGTATGGTTACAGGATCTGTTGGTCAAGATTACCGGAGCTGCAGAAGAGAAAGTGACTATTCTAATTGATAATCAATCAGCAATAGCACTTACTAAGAACCCAGTTTTTCATGGGAAGAGTAAGCATATCCACATACGCTATCACTTCATAAGGGAGCGAGTAGAGAGTGGTCAAATTGAGGTTCTACATATTCCGGGAACAGAGCAGAGAGCGGACATTCTGACAAAGGCATTGGACAAGAACAAGTTCAAAGTAATGAGGGATCTTTTGGGAGTGTAGGATTTATCAAAACAGAGCTTCAAACTTAAGGAGGAGATTGTTGGAATAAGTTTGAAGAAAGCTTAGAGTGGAAACTAGTCCTAGTTCTATTGTGTTTGTGATGTTAAAGAGATAAGGATCAAGTGTCTAGAGAGTTATCTAGATATGTGAGGAT
Source organism: Camelina sativa (assembly GCF_030686135.1). Lineage (NCBI taxonomy): Eukaryota > Viridiplantae > Streptophyta > Magnoliopsida > Brassicales > Brassicaceae > Camelina > Camelina sativa. The sequence continues at coordinate 26,307,237 of NC_141899.1, read as the reverse complement.
TCCTATTAGGACTTGGATTAGTAAAGTAGTATATAAGGATGTGTTGGGATGTAACACAACTTATAGGTTTGAGAGAGAAAGAGAGATTGACAGCTTGAGTTTTTGAGAGAGTTTTCTTAAGCTAATATAAAGGAGATATACTTTATAAATCTTGTGTTCTTAAGAGCAAACCTTTTCTATACTTCTAAGTAATGTTTTCTTGGTTTTAGCCTGTTTTTGGACAAAATGGGTATAAGTGGCTTTTAAACTATCCACATCAATCTCAAACTCTTATAATTAGTTAGTTGCATTGGATTAAGACACATTTTAACCCCAGAAACCCTAACAAAGTTGTTTAGTGCTTCTAAGAAATGTTTTCTTGGTTTTAGCCTTTTTTGGGACAATATGGATATAAGTGGCTTTTAAACTCTCCACATCTATCTCAAACTCTTATAATTAGTTAGTTGCATTGGATTAAGACACATTTTAACCCCAGAAACACTAACAAAGCTGTTTGGTGCTTCTAAGCAATGTTTTCTTGGTTTTAGCCTGTTTTGGGACAAAATGTGTATAAGTGGCTTTTAAACTATCCACATCAATCTCAAACTCTTATAATTAGTTAGTTGCATTGGATTAAGACACATTTTAACCCCAGAAACACTAACAAAGCTGTTTAGTGCTTCTAAGCAATGTTTTCCTTGTTTTATCCTTTTTTGGGACAAAATGTGTATAAGTGGCTTTTAAACTCTCCACATCAATCTCAAACTCTTATAATTAGTCAGTTGCATTGGATTAAGACACATTTTAACCCCAGAAACACTAACAAAGCTGTTTAGTGCTTCTAAGCAATGTTTTCTTGGTTTTAGCCTGTTTTAGGACAAAATGTGTATAAGTGGCTTTTAAACTCTCCACATCCATCTCAAACTCTTATAATTAGTCAGTTGCATTGGATTAAGGCACAATTTAACCCCAGAAACACTAACATAGCTGTTTACAGCTTCTAAGCAATGTTTTCTTGGTTTTAGCATGTTTTGGGACAAAATGGGTATAAGTGGGTTTTAAACTCTCAACATACATCTCAAACTCTTATAATTAGTCCGTTGCATTGGATTAAGACACATTTTAACCCCAAAAACCCTAACAAAGCTGTTTAGTGCTTCTAAGCAATGTTTTCTTGGTTTTAGCTTTTTTGGGACAAAATGGGTATAAGTGTCTTTTAAACTCTCAACATCAATCTCAAACTCTTATAATTACTTAGTTGCGTTGGATTAAGACACATTTTAACCCCAGAAACACTAACATTGCTGTTTACATCTTCTAAGCAATGTTTTCTTGGTTTTAGCCTGTTTTTGGACAAAATGGGTATAAGTGGCTTTTAAACTATCCACATCAATCTCAAACTCTTATAATTAGTTAGTTGCATTGGATTAAGACACATTTTAACCCCAGAAACCCTAACAAAGTTGTTTAGTGCTTCTAAGAAATGTTTTCTTGGTTTTAGCCTTTTTTGGGACAATATGGATATAAGTGGCTTTTAAACTCTCCACATCTATCTCAAACTCTTATAATTAGTTAGTTGCATTGGATTAAGACACATTTTAACCCCAGAAACACTAACAAAGCTGTTTGGTGCTTCTAAGCAATGTTTTCTTGGTTTTGGCCTGTTTTGGGACAAAATGTGTATAAGTGGCTTTTAAACTATCCACATCAATCTCAAACTCTTATAATTAGTTAGTTGCATTGGATTACGACACATTTTAACCCCAGAAACACTAACAAAGCTGTTTAGTGCTTCTAAGCAATGTTTTCCTTGTTTTATCCTTTTTTGGGACAAAATGTGTATAAGTGGCTTTTAAACTCTCCACATCAATCTCAAACTCTTATAATTAGTCAGTTGCATTGGATTAAGACACATTTTAACCCCAGAAACACTAACAAAGCTGTTTAGTGCTTCTAAGCAATGTTTTCTTGGTTTTAGCCTGTTTTAGGACAAAATGTGTATAAGTGGCTTTTAAACTCTCCACATCCATCTCAAACTCTTATAATTAGTCAGTTGCATTTGATTAAGACACATTTTAACCCCAGAAACACTAACATAGCTTTTTATAGCTTCTAAGCAATGTTTTCTTGGTTTTAGCATGTTTTGGGACAAAATGGGTATAAGTGGGTTTTTAACTCTCCACATACATCTCAAACTCTTATAATCAGTCCGTTGCATTGGATTAAGACACATTTTAACCCCAAAAACCCTAACAAAGCTGTTTAGTGCTTCTAAGCAATGTTTTCTTGGTTTTAGCTTTTTTGGGACAAAATGGGTATAAGTGTCTTTTAAACTCTCCACATCAATCTCAAACTCTTATAATTACTCAGTTGCGTTGGATTAAGACACATTTTAACCCCAGAAACACTAACATTGCTGTTTACATCTTCTAAGCAATGTTTTCTTGGTTTTAGCATGTTTTGGGACAAAATGGGTATAAGTGGCTTTTAAACTCTCCACATACATCTCAAACTCTTATAATTAGTCCGTTGCATTGGATTAAGACACATTTTAACCCCATAAACCCTAACAATGTTGTTTAGTGCTTCTAAGCAATGTTTTCTTGGTTTTAGCCTTTTTTGGGACAAAATGGATATAAGTGGCTTTTAAACTCTCCACATCTATCTCAAACTCTTATAATTAGTTAGTTGCATTGGATTAAGACACATTTTAACCCCAGAAACACTAACAAAGCTGTTTGGTGCTTCTAAGCAATGTTTTCTTGGTTTTAGCCTGTTTTGGGACAAAATGTGTATAAGTGGCTTTTAAACTATCCACATCAATCTCAAACTCTTATAATTAGTTAGTTGCATTGGATTAAGACACATTTTAACCCCAGAAACACTAACAAAGCTGTTTAGTGCTTCTAAGCAATGTTTTCCTTGTTTTATACTTTTTTGGGACAAAATGTGTATAAGTGGCTTTTAAACTCTCCACATCAATCTCAAACTCTTATAATTAGTCAGTTGCATTGGATTAAGACACATTTTAACCCCAGAAACACTAACAAAGCTGTTTAGTGCTTCTAAGCAATGTTTTCTTGGTTTTAGCCTGTTTTAGGACAAAATGTGTATAAGTGGCTTTTAAACTCTCCACATCCATCTCAAACTCTTATAATTAGTCAGTTGCATTGGATTAAGGCACATTTTAACCCCAGAAACACTAACACAGCTGTTTACAGCTTCTAAGCAATGTTTTCTTGGTTTTAGCATGTTTTGGGACAAAATGGGTATAAGTGGGTTTTAAACTCTCAACATACATCTCAAACTCTTATAATTAGTCCGTTGCATTGGATTAAAACACATTTTAACCCCAAAAACCCTAACAAAGCTGTTTAGTGCGTCTAAGCAATGTTTTCTTGGTTTTAGCTTTTTTGGGACAAAATGGGTATAAGTGTCTTTTAAACTCTCCACATCAATCTCAAACTCTTATAATTACTCAGTTGCGTTGGATTAAGACACATTTTAACCCCAGAAACACTAACATTGCTGTTTACATCTTCTAAGCAATGTTTTCTTGGTTTTAGCATGTTTTGGGACAAAATGGGTATAAGTGGCTTTTAAACTCTCCACATACATCTCAAACTCTTATAATTAGCCCGTTGCATTGGATTAAGACACATTTTAACCCCATAAACCCTAACAATGTTGTTTAGTGCTTCTAAGCAATGTTTTCTTGGTTTTAGCCTTTTTTGGGACAAAATGGATATAAGTGGCTTTTAAACTCTCCACATCTATCTCAAACTCTTATAATTAGTTAGTTGCATTGGATTAAGACACATTTTAACCCCATAAACACTAACAAAGCTGTTTGGTGCTTATAAGCAATGTTTTCTTGGTTTTAGCCTGTTTTGGGACAAAATGTGTATAAGTGGCTTTTAAACTATCCACATCAATCTCAAACTCTTATAATTAGTTAGTTGCATTGGATTAAGACACATTTTAACCCCAGAAACACTAACAAAGCTGTTTAGTGCTTCTAAGCAATGTTTTCCTTGTTTTATCCTTTTTTGGAACAAAATGTGTATAAGTGGCTTTTAAACTCTCCACATCAATCTCAAACTCTTACAATTAGTCAGTTGCATTGGATTAAGACACATTTTAACCCCAGAAACACTAACAAAGCTGTTTAGTGCTTCTAAGCAATGTTTTCTTGGTTTTAGCCTGTTTTAGGACAAAATGTGTATAAGTGGCTTTTAAACTCTCCACATCCATCTCAAACTCTTATGATTAGTCAGTTGCATTGGATTAAGGCACATTTTAACCCCAGAAACACTAACATAGCTGTTTACAGCTTCTAAGCAATGTTTTCTTGGTTTTAGCATGTTTTGGGACAAAATGGGTATAAGTGGGTTTTAAACTCTCAACATACATCTCAAACTCTTATAATTAGTCCGTTGCATTGGATTAAGACACATTTTAACCCCAAAAACCCTAACAAAGCTGTTTAGTGCGTCTAAGCAATGTTTTCTTGGTTTTAGCTTTTTTGGGACAAAATGGGTATAAGTGTCTTTTAAACTCTCCACATCAATCTCAAACTCTTATAATTACTCAGTTGCGTTGGATTAAGACACATTTTAACCCCAGAAACACTAACATTGCTGTTTACATCTTCTAAGCAATGTTTTCTTGGTTTTAGCATGTTTTGGGACAAAATGGGTATAAGTGGCTTTTAAACTCTCCACATACATCTCAAACTCTTATAATTAGTCCGTTGCATTGGATTAAGACACATTTTAACCCCATAAACCCTAACAATGTTGTTTAGTGCTTCTAAGCAATGTTTTCTTGGTTTTAGCCTTTTTTGGGACAAAATGGATATAAGTGGCTTTTAAACTCTCCACATCTATCTCAAACTCTTATAATTAGTTAGTTGCATTGGATTAAGACACATTTTAACCCCAGAAACACTAACAAAGCTGTTTGGTGCTTCTAAGCAATGTTTTCTTGGTTTTAGCCTGTTTTGGGACAAAATGTGTATAAGTGGCTTTTAAACTATCCACATCAATCTCAAACTCTTATAATTAGTTAGTTGCATTGGATTAAGACACATTTTAACCCCAGAAACACTAACAAAGCTGTTTAGTGCTTCTAAGCAATGTTTTCCTTGTTTTATACTTTTTTGGGACAAAATGTGTATAAGTGGCTTTTAAACTCTCCACATCAATCTCAAACTCTTATAATTAGTCAGTTGCATTGGATTAAGACACATTTTAACCCCAGAAACACTAACAAAGCTGTTTAGTGCTTCTAAGCAATGTTTTCTTGGTTTTAGCCTGTTTTAGGACAAAATGTGTATAAGTGGCTTTTAAACTCTCCACATCCATCTCAAACTCTTATAATTAGTCAGTTGCATTGGATTAAGGCACATTTTAACCCCAGAAACACTAACACAGCTGTTTACAGCTTCTAAGCAATGTTTTCTTGGTTTTAGCATGTTTTGGGACAAAATGGGTATAAGTGGGTTTTAAACTCTCAACATACATCTCAAACTCTTATAATTAGTCCGTTGCATTGGATTAAAACACATTTTAACCCCAAAAACCCTAACAAAGCTGTTTAGTGCGTCTAAGCAATGTTTTCTTGGTTTTAGCTTTTTTGGGACAAAATGGGTATAAGTGTCTTTTAAACTCTCCACATCAATCTCAAACTCTTATAATTACTCAGTTGCGTTGGATTAAGACACATTTTAACCCCAGAAACACTAACATTGCTGTTTACATCTTCTAAGCAATGTTTTCTTGGTTTTAGCATGTTTTGGGACAAAATGGGTATAAGTGGCTTTTAAACTCTCCACATACATCTCAAACTCTTATAATTAGCCCGTTGCATTGGATTAAGACACATTTTAACCCCATAAACCCTAACAATGTTGTTTAGTGCTTCTAAGCAATGTTTTCTTGGTTTTAGCCTTTTTTGGGACAAAATGGATATAAGTGGCTTTTAAACTCTCCACATCTATCTCAAACTCTTATAATTAGTTAGTTGCATTGGATTAAGACACATTTTAACCCCATAAACACTAACAAAGCTGTTTGGTGCTTATAAGCAATGTTTTCTTGGTTTTAGCCTGTTTTGGGACAAAATGTGTATAAGTGGCTTTTAAACTATCCACATCAATCTCAAACTCTTATAATTAGTTAGTTGCATTGGATTAAGACACATTTTAACCCCAGAAACACTAACAAAGCTGTTTAGTGCTTCTAAGCAATGTTTTCCTTGTTTTATCCTTTTTTGGAACAAAATGTGTATAAGTGGCTTTTAAACTCTCCACATCAATCTCAAACTCTTACAATTAGTCAGTTGCATTGGATTAAGACACATTTTAACCCCAGAAACACTAACAAAGCTGTTTAGTGCTTCTAAGCAATGTTTTCTTGGTTTTAGCCTGTTTTAGGACAAAATGTGTATAAGTGGCTTTTAAACTCTCCACATCCATCTCAAACTCTTATGATTAGTCAGTTGCATTGGATTAAGGCACATTTTAACCCCAGAAACACTAACATAGCTGTTTACAGCTTCTAAGCAATGTTTTCTTGGTTTTAGCATGTTTTGGGACAAAATGGGTATAAGTGGGTTTTAAACTCTCAACATACATCTCAAACTCTTATAATTAGTCCGTTGCATTGGATTAAGACACATTTTAACCCCAAAAACCCTAACAAAGCTGTTTAGTGCTTCTAAGCAATGTTTTCTTGGTTTTAGCTTTTTAGATACAAAATGGGTATAAGTGTCTTTTAAACTCTCCACATCAATCTCAAACTCTTATAATTACTCAGTTGCGTTGGATTAAGACACATTTTAACCCCAGAAACACTAACATTGCTGTTTACATCTTCTAAGCAATGTTTTCTTGGTTTTAGCATGTTTTGGAACAAAATGGTATAAGTGGCTTTTAAACTCTCCACATACATCTCAAACTCTTATAATTAGTCCGTTGCATAGGATTAAGACACATTTTAACCCCATAAACCCTAACAATGTTGTTTAGTGCTTCTAAGCAATGTTTTCTTGGTTTTAGCCTTTTTTTTGGGACAAAATGGATATAAGTGGCTTTTAAACTCTCCACATCTATCTCAAACTCTTATAATTAGTTAGTTGCATTGGATTAAGACACATTTTAACCCCAGAAACACTAACAAAGCTGTTTGGTGCTTCTAAGCAATGTTTTCTTGGTTTTAGCCTGTTTTGGGACAAAATGTGTATAAGTGGCTTTTAAACTATCCACATCAATCTCAAACTCTTATAATTAGTTAGTTTCATTGGATTAAGACACATTTTAACCCCAGAAATACTAACAGAGCTGTTTAGTGCTTCTAAGCAATGTTTTCCTTGTTTTATCCTTTTTTGGGACAAAATGTGTATAACTGGCTTTTAAACTCTCCACATCAATCTCAAACTCTTATAATTAGTTAGTTGCATTGGATTATGACACATTTTAATCCCAGAAACACTAACAAAGCTGTTTAGTGCTTCTAAGCAATGTTTTCTTGGTTTTAGCCTGTTTTAGGACAAAATGTGTATAAGTGGCTTTTAAACTCTCCACATCCATCTCAAACTCTTATAATTAGTCAGTTGCATTGGATTAAGGCACATTTTAACCCCAGAAACACTAACATAGCTGTTTACAGCTTCTAAGCAATGTTTTCTTGGTTTTAGCATGTTTTGGGACAAAATGGGTATAAGTGGGTTTTAAACTCTCAACATACATCTCAAACTCTTATAATTAGTCCGTTGCATTGGATTAAGACACATTTTAACCCCAAAAACCCTAACAAAGCTGTTTAGTGCTTCTAAGCAATGTTTTTTTGGTTTTAGCTTTTTTGGGACAAAATGGGTATAAGTGTCTTTTAAACTCTCCACATCAATCTCAAACTCTTATAATTACTCAGTTGCGTTGGATTAAGACACATTTTAACCCCAGAAACACTAACATTGCTGTTTACATCTTCTAAGCAATGTTTTCTTGGTTTTAGCATGTTTTGGGACAAAATGGGTATAAGTGGCTTTTAAACTCTCCACATACATCTCAAACTCTTATAATTAGTCCGTTGCATTGGATTAAGACACATTTTAACCCCATAAACCCTAACAATGTTGTTTAGTGCTTCTAAGCAATGTTTTCTTGGTTTTAGCCTTTTTTGGGACAAAATGGATATAAGTGGCTTTTAAACTCTCCACATCTATCTCAAACTCTTATAATTAGTTAGTTGCATTGGATTAAGATACATTTTAACCCCAGAAACACTAACAAAGCTGTTGGTGCTTCTAAGCAATGTTTTCTTGGTCTTAGCCTGTTTTGGGGCAAAATGTGTATAACTGGCTTTTAAACTATCCACATCAATCTCAAACTCTTATAATTAGTTAGTTGCATTGGATTAAGACACATTTTAACCCCAGAAACACTAACAAAGCTGTTTAGTGCTTCTAAGCAATGTTTTCCTTGTTTTATCCTTTTTTGGGACAAAATGTGTATAACTGGCTTTTAAACTCTCCACATCAATCTCAAACTCTTATAATTAGTCAATTGCATTGGATTAAGACACATTTTAACCCCAGAAACACTAACAAAGCTGTTTAGTGCTTCTAAGCAATGTTTTCTTGGTTTTAGCCTGTTTTAGGACAAAATGTGTATAAGTGGCTTTTAAACTCTCCACATCCATCTCAAACTCTTATAATTAGTCAGTTGCATTGGATTAAGGCACATTTTAACCCCACAAACACTAACATAGCTGTATACAGCTTCTAAGCAATGTTTTCTTGGTTTTAGCATGTTTTGGGACAAAATGGGTATAAGTGGGTTTTAAACTCTCAACATACATCTCAAACTCTTATAATTAGTCCGTTGCATTGGATTAAGACACATTTTAACCCCAAAAACCCTAACAAAGCTGTTTAGTGCTTCTAAGCAATGTTTTCTTGGTTTTAGCTTTTTTGGGACAAAATGGGTATAAGTGTCTTTTAAACTCTCCACATCAATCTCAAACTCTTATAATTACTCAGTTGCGTTGGATTAAGACACATTTTAACCCCAGAAACACTAACATTGCTGTTTACATCTTCTAAGCAATGTTTTCTTGGTTTTCGCATGTTTTGGGACAAAATGGGTATAAGTGGCTTTTAAACTATCCACATACATCTCAAACTCTTATAATTAGTCTGTTGCATTGTATTAAGACACATTTTAACCCCATAAACCCTAACAATGTTGTTTAGTTCTTCTAAGCAATGTTTTCTTGGTTTTAGCCTTTTTTGGGACAAAATGGATATAAGTGGCATTTAAACTCTCCACATCTATCTCAAACTCTTATAATTAGTTAGTTGCATTGGGTTAAGACACATTTTAACCCCAGAAACACTAACAAAGCTGTTTAGTGCTTCTAAGCAATGTCTTCTTGGTTTTAGCCTGTTTTGGGACAAAATGGGTATAAGTGGCTTTTAAACTCTCCACATCTATCTCAAACTCTTATAACTAGTCAGTGGCATTGGATTAAGACACATTTTAACCCCAGAAACACTAACATAGCTGTTTAGTGCTTCTAAGCAATGTCTTCTTGGTTTTAGCCTGTTTTGGGACAAAATGGGTATAAGTGGCTTTTAAACTCTCCACATCTATCTCAAACTCTTACAATAAGTTAGTTGCATTGGATTAAGACACATTTTAACCCCATAAACACTTACATAGCTGTTTATGGGGTTAAAATGTGTCTTAATCCAATGCAACTAACTAATTATAAGAGTTTGAGATAGATGTGGAGAGTTTAAATGCCACTTATATCCCCAGAAACACTAACATAACTCAATCATAAAGTTCAATAAGTCAACCACATTATAGAATAACTCAGACATCACTTTACCGTAACACTTTGAATAATTATTTTAAATTTAGATTTGAGTTATAATAATTTTAATTTAAATTGTCGGACAAATACTTATACAAAAAATAAAAATGCGTGAAACGTTTTAATAATGTCGAGAGACGTTTTAATACTTTAAGAGAATAAAATTCGAAATTCGAATAACAATTATTTAATTATTTGCAATAATATCTTGTGATAAAAAGCTCACTTTATGAATTTATTATGCGTGTGGATTTGAGCAGGCACATAATTAGTGATTTTTCACGCTTCCCTAACAACACTTTTTGTAATATCGAGAGATGTTTTAATACTTATTAGTAATCTGACAGAACAAAAGACCCAAGAAAGAAAGAAGAATACGTTTTCATATCTTCATATTATTGAGAAGACCCTAAACAATAACTCAGCCATAACGTTACCATAACTCAGCCAACCCCAATTTAGAATGACTATATAACCGACCAAACCGATCCAAACCGGAAACTAATTTTTCCATTATTTTCGGTTAATTACGGTTATATTCGGCTTGCTATCGGTTATATTAAGTTAATCGACCTAATTTGGATAACATTTGGGTTATTTATGGTTATATAGTCGTCTAACCGACACATAACCGGAAATAACCGAAAAGTAATTTCAGAATTTTTTTAAAAATTTGAAAAATGGTTATCATATTAGTGTATCCAAATTACCACCTTAAACCAAACACAATATAACCAAAACCAAACTGTTATATTAAAACCCATAATATTGGAAATATGAAACATACATATCTAACCCTAACCCTAACCCTAACCCTAACCCCTAAACGTCATGTGTTGTATGTTTTACACATCCTTGGTGAGAATGTGTAAAAATCAATCTTTGTCTATAATTATTACTTTTCATTGCTTATAGTGATTGTAATATTCCTTTTTTCATTCTATATTTTAATTTTGAGTTATAATAATTATAATTTACAAATATTTCATAAGTCAGCCGTTTATGTCGACAACTCAGCCGTATCAGTCAAATGTTTGAGAAATACTTTTATTAAAAAAAATTTTTTTTAATTCAAATTCAAATTTTAAATCCTTTTTAAATAAAAAATCGCTAAATCTTATTTATTACGCATGTGGTTCTTAACAGTAAACATAATTATTGTTTGTGTCTCTCCAGCAACACTTTTTGTCTTCTCGAGAAGGTATATAATAAATTAATATACCGTAAACGATAACCTAGCAATAACTTTACCATAACTCAGCCAACCCCAAATTAGAATGAATAAATAACCGACCAACCGAACCAAACCGGAAACTATTTTTACATTATTTTCGATTAGTTACGGTTATATTCGGCTTGCTATCGGTTATATTAAGTTAATCGACCTAATTTGGATAACATTTGGGTTATTTATGGTTATATAGTCGTCTAACCGACACATAACCGGAAATAACCGAAAAGTAATTTCAGAATTTTTTTAAAAATTTGAAAAATGGTTATCATATTAGTATATCCAAATTACCACCTTAAACCAAACACAATATAACCAAAACCAAACTGTTATATTAAAACCCATAATATTGGAAATATGAAACATACATATCTAACCCTAACCCTAACCCTAACCCTAACCCCTAAACGTCATGTGTTGTATGTTTTACACATCCTTGGTGAGAATGTGTAAAAATCAATCTTTGTCTATAATTATTACTTTTTATTGCTTATAGTGATTGTAATATTCCTTTTTTCATTCTATATTTTAATTTTGAGTTATAATAATTATAATTTACAAATATTTCAAAAGTTAGCCGTTTCTGTCGACAACTCAGCCGTATCAGTCAAATGTTTGAGAAATACTTTTATTAAAAAAAAAAATTTTTAATTCAAATTCAAATTTTAAATTCTTTTTAAATAAAAAATCGCTAAAATCTTACTTATTACACGTGTGGTTCTTAACAGTAAACATAATTATTGTTTGTGTCTCTCCAACAACACTTTTTGTCTTCTCGAGAAGGTATATAATAAATTAATATACCGTAAACGATAACTCAGCAATAACTTTACCATAACTCAGCCGTGTGAAGTATGTAAATCAGCCGTAACTTAACCGTAAACCAGCCATAATTTTGAAAATAGACAAATCAAAGTTTTACAAATCCAAGTACAACGAGATAACAAACGAAACGAAGGAAGGACATAATGCATTATTTAATCTGGATCAAAAAAACCAGGTGCCTCATTGTAGATTTCTGCAGCCATTTTAACCCGTATAGCCTGGATATTTTGATCACTGATTCCATCGAAAGACACACCAAGCGCTAGACATTCAATAAACTTTAAAGCGTACACGCCACAGTCACCAACCTGTACGTTTTGAGGGACCTTGGAGGCACTCTTCCTCCTGCAAGCGAACTGACTGGCAGTAGGTGTACGAATGTCGTGAGGAACGTTCGCGTTCATCATTGCTGGAATCATCCGTGTAAACGCCCTACAATCATTCAGCATTTTAAGCTCACTCTTTTCGGTTACTTGTCCCACGATGCTATCATAGCAATCAATATGCCTTCTCTTTAGATCCACGTGCAGCGCCACCCAGTGATTGCCTCCAGTTTGTGGACAAATATACAGGTGATCCACATCTTCTATCCACTTCAAATTAGTTTGTTCATCTGATGGAATCAAACCTTTAACTAATTCTTCATAACAATTGCTAGTCATTGTAAAAAACTTGGGTTTCATATTGAACATCGTATAATCACCAATCATCGATCTAGTGAACCACGGGTCTATAAACGCAATGCGTTTGTTGTGGAATGGGAAGGGATCTCGTTTGTACCTAATACTGAGGAGTCTCATAAACGCGCCCAAGTGCTGTAAAACAGAAATCAAGTTATAATATCTCAGCCGTAAACATAATAACTCAGACGAGATCCTAATAACTCAGACATCAAGTTAAACTTACTTTATCAGACAGCCACCCAAATGTACCAGACGACCAGTTATTTCTTTCGGTGATGAGAGTCCTATAGAATTCAATATTTGATGTTGACTTGCCTAATGGTGTACCCCTAAGAAAAAAATAAGAACAGGTTAATATAATTTTAACAAGATGTGATTAACAAGGGTCTAAAGGGTCATACTCGGCTTTCTTTAGGTACTCCAAAAGTTTCTGCAACTTGACCGGATCAACAGGTGCCAGAGGATCATATATTCCAGGTCCAGGTGAACAGTTCTTCCTCATGCACGTCAGTCCGTTGTCCCCAATATAAGGAAAAGTCCTCTCTTGTGTAGCTTGTAGTTTATTCAATGAACTTCCATCCGGGGACAGCTTAACATTCTCCAGCCTTAAAGCTTTGATTCTATCAAGCCTAATCTTTTCCTCCTCATCATCCTCAGATTCAGGTTCAAGGATATTGTATTCAGCCATAATCTTGGCTGTCATATCACATATACTGCTGTCAGCAGCGTCGGCACCAGCGTTTGCACCAGCTTTGGATACTCCCTCATTCAAATCAGATCCCAATTGATTGATTTGATTAGGCTTAGTAGTCTTTCTAACTCTTTTCTTTTGCGGATTATTTCCATCCTTCTCTTCCGCCAACTCTTTGACCTTCTTTGCAGCCGCCGCCTCATCTTCTGCCTTCTTTTCCGCAAACTCTTTGACCTTCTTCGCAGCCGCCGCCTCATCTTTGGCCTTCTTTGCCGCCAACTCTTTGTTCTTCTTCGCAGCGGCCGCCTCAACTTTCGCCTTCTTTGCATTTAATTCTTCGTCCTTCTTTCCATCATTGGCATTTTTCCTCGTGTTAGTCCGTTGAATTGGTTTCGTAGCAGCTGGAGACTTCTCAATGAAATTAAGAAGATGATCTTTATCAAACTCATCTTTATCAAACTCTTTATTCAGATTCCTACTGACCCCAGCCAAACCACTGCCAACTACCTGTATAACATAAGCGAAGACAATTAAAGATAATGATAACTCAACCTAAACAATCTGGAAACTCAGCCATAAGATTAACATAATTCAGACATTACCGGAGGACTGTTGACAGAGTAGTTTTGGTGCATTTTTCCTGGAACTGCTGGTACTGGTGGACTTTTTGGTGACAACAGTTCATCAATAAGGTTCTTTATTTTGAAATTTTTACAAGTGTTTTGTGACAACAGTTCATCCCCAAGGTCTTCAACATTGTTTTGGCCAGTTTGCCCAACACCCAAGGAAAGCACGTGCTGTTTCATCTGCTTGAGATCACTCTCAACAGAACGAAACCTGGTTTCAAACCTTTCATTCATCCTCTCTTCTATTCTATCTCCAATGTTTTTTTCCAAGGTGTCAAACCTTGAGGTTAAATTAGACACCAACTCAATGAGAGTTCCAACCGGTCCACCACCCTGACTGTTGGAAACTACCACCTTCTGTTCAGCTCCTTCACCAAATCCACCACCCTGACTGTTGGAAACTACCACCTTCTGTTCAGCTCCTTCACCAGATCCACCACCCTGACTGTTGGAAACTACCACCTTCTTGACTTTCTGCTTCTTTGCGGGAGGAGAGTCAGAATCAACATCCCAAAAACCTTTAACAAACTTATCATCATGTATGTCTTGGATAAGGCGATCAACTGCTGGGTCGTCTTTTTGATCTGGCCACGTATGTTACACGCAGCTGTAACATAAGAGAATATGAGACCCATCAGGGAATAATAACTCAGCCAACACTAAACAATAACTCAGCCAACACTAAACCATAACTCAGCCGTTACTAAACAATAAATCAGTCATAACTAAATCATAGCGAAGCCATTACTAAACAATCACTCAACCAGATATAAGCCTTACCTCACCAAGCGCTTTGATCTCTTTAGCAATTACCGATACCATCGTAGAACGTGTACGGTTTCCACCCCATTGAAGCATCGGTATGCCACCATCATTAGCTGATGCATCCCCAAACCGTTCTCCAAAGCATTTGATGGACTCATACGCCCAAGCCTGTAACACGGGTGTAAACCCACTGAGGGTGTACGACTTTCCCGTAGGGTTCAGCATCTTTATGGAATCAACAAGAGCTTCAAATGCTGACCGACCCCACGGATACGTCTTCATTGCTTCATCATCAAAAACTCTTTTGGCACTTTCATATGGAATTCTAGAGTTATGATGCAAACCATAAAGTCCAATGTGTTGAAGAAGCAACAGCCCCAACCATTTACGATGATCAAGGTTAACCCATCCCCGGCACACTTTTAATGCTTCCCTGAGTTCAAGTAGCGTTGGACCTGCTCCACCAGGCACTTTCAAAAGTCGGAAGAACTTTTTGTGTTCCTCTTCAAGTTCAAACTGTTCAGTAGGCATTGGGTCTATGTTTAACCCCGTCAGATAATGAAATTCATTCAACCCAAACCTGATAGGTTGACCGCCGACCACAAACCAAAGCTCCTTCTTATGTACCCTTAACTGGTTACATAGTAGGAAATGAACAACCTTACCAGACCAGACGAATTGGCTATCAACTAGCTTAGAGATTATTCCAATTGGTACTTTCTTCGTTTCATCCCATGCATCCAGTCCTATTGATTCCCTAATCTGAGGTAATTCTAACATCCTGAAATTTGTGTTTATATCTCTAGACTCTATTTTAGCGTATAGTCTTGGTGGGTAATCCCTTGCTTGTTCTTCAGAAATAACCTTCGCCATCTGATAGTAAAGCATAAAATAAATCAGCCATAACATATGGCAAACACAAGGCATATAATAACTCCGCCATAATACATAACTCAGTCGTAAAGCATAAGAT
Source organism: Camelina sativa (assembly GCF_030686135.1). Lineage (NCBI taxonomy): Eukaryota > Viridiplantae > Streptophyta > Magnoliopsida > Brassicales > Brassicaceae > Camelina > Camelina sativa. The sequence continues at coordinate 26,291,583 of NC_141899.1, read as the reverse complement.
AAATCAGTCCAAACTCAGCCATCCAAGACGGCGACAATCACCCGTATCTCAAAAATAAATAGGAAGACACATACCGGAACTCGAAGACGAGACGGCTTAGACGGAAACGAACAAGACCAGCGCCGACGAAGAGAAGAAAGAGCGAATGAAAATATCGAGCGAGGACGGCGAGAGATGACGGCGGGAGAGTAGAAAAAGACATATTATCGCCGGCACAATTAGGGTTAGATTTCGCCGACGATAAGGACAGAGAGTTTTTTTTTCCGCGGTTTAAAAACCGTTCACTTTCCCTCTCATTGTAACTGTCGATGCTGGAAAGATAACTCAGCAGTCATAAACGGTATCTCAGCCAACCCTCAAATTAGAATGATTAAATAACCGACTAAACCGAACCGAACCGAAAAAATAATTTTTCCCAATTTGGTATTTTTGTATTGGTATGTTTGCCTAGTTTTCTTATATTCGGCTTATTTCGGTTATATTATGCTAATCTACCTAATTACAATATATTTTGGGTTATTTATTGTTAGATATTCATCTAACCGACCAATAACCGGAAATAACCAAAAATTAATTTCAAAATTTTAAAATTTTTTTAAAAAAATTATTTTCAAAATGGTTCAACCATAAGTATATCCATATTACCACCTTAATCCAAACACATTATATCCAAAACCAAACTGTAAACAAATAATGTTACCTCATCTAACTCTAAACCCTAAACCCTAACCCTAACCCTAACCCCTAAACAACATGTTTTGGTATGTTTGACACATTTTGATCAGAATGTGTAAAAATCACTCTTTTGTCTATAATTTTTATTTTTATTGGTTATAATAATAGTAATATTCATTTTGCCATTCTAAATTTTAATTTTGAGTTATAATAACCTTATTTTACAAATATCTCATAACTCAGCCGTTTAAGTCAATAACCCAGCCACTACTTAGTCAAATTACTGGCCCCTTCTTTAATAATAAATAAAAATACATGACAAATTTGAATTCAAATTTTTGAATTTATTTTTAATAATAAATCGTTTAAAATATTTTTATTAAGCGTATGGATGATAACAAGAAACATAATTATTGTTTGCGTCTCCCCAACAACCCTTTTTGCATTCCCGAGCGGGTATATAATAAATTAATAGGGTGGCCGTCGGATAACTCAGCCGTAAAACCATTATTATGGCCGTTGCATAAGTCAGCCATAACAAAGTTGTTAATTTAACTGACTATCCTAAGTCAGTCGTGTAAAGAACACAACTCAGCCTTCAAGTATATTACTGTCAAGCGACGTCGTTCGATATATTGTTTTAGTATAAATTAAGGGATTTGGTGTGATTTATTGCTTCAGTAATCGAGATCGAGTCAAGATGATGGCAAATAGAGATATATACGGCGGCAACTCCAAGGCTGATGAGAAAACTGCTTCTGAAGCACTAGCTGAGGTAGATCTCTAGACTATCTGAAATCTCAAAGCATTATCTTAATATTGTGTTTGTGGAACTGTAGGAACTGAATCGTAATGAAATAAATATGAAAATGAGGTACGGCGAAATCCGGAGGCGAGACAAGGGCGTTCCAATCGGGTGTAATTGCGGTGCGGTGCTTCTCGTTGCCACTTCTAATGATCCTACCACGAGAGGAGAACGTTATTTCAGTTGTCCGTATGACATCATAGATGTAAAGATTTTTGTACTCTTATTGTTGAGTTTTGTGTTCTGTTTCTGACTTTTTTTTAGTCTAATATGAATTATGTACTATTTGTAAGGGTCCCGGTCAAGGCTGCGGTTTCAGGAAGTGGTGGACTGATGTAGTGCGCGAAGAGTTTAGGGTTACTCAGGAGGAGAAGAATGAGATGAAGCAGGACTTGGATGCAACCAAGAAGCGCATCGAGATTCAAGAAGAAATGATCTTGTATTTGGAAAAGAAATATGACGCGCTGGAGAAGAAGTTTGAGAGCTTGAACAAGTATCTGTGAGATTAGTCAAGGGAATTGATATGAACTTTCTATGTTGTGGTGTTTTATCAATCTATTTTAATAACTCAGTCATGATAAATTATAACTCAGTCATCATTAATTATAACTCAGCCGTCATAGACGATATCTCAGCCAACCCTCAAACTAAATGACTAAATAACCGACTTAACCGAACCGACCGATAAAATAAAACCCCTTCGACGACTCAGAGTCCTAGATGAGAAAAAGAAAAAACCGTCCGAATTCTAAGTCCGGAACGGTCGGGGTTTCACCATCACCGTCTGGGTTGGTCCTGCAGACGAAGTGGAGGCCGTGGACCTGATAGATCGTCTGCCAGCGGTTCCTCCACCGTTACCTTGTCCAGTTCGGTTCGCCAGAACTGACGAGCTTGCCTTAGGGTCTCCAGTCTCTCCCTCGGAACTTCGACGCCTCTTGATGCCAACTCTTCCAAAAAGGAACACGGGCCCTCGACCAAGTGCCTCTCACGGAAAATTGGGCCGGCCGACTCCAGGAAATTGGCGTACCGCCTTAATCTCTCTATGGAAGCCCGGTAGGCCCAGATATCCACAGTAAACGGGTGCGCGGTATCTTCGAGAGGTTGACAGTCAGCCTCAAAAAGGACAGGCACCTCCATACTCGCCACCAGCTCTTGGCACGCCGCATGCGCGGCGAGCAGCCCGGTCATACGCCACTTCTCCAAGAAGAAACCTTCGGCGATTATTTCGTTCAGGACCCGAATAGTCCCGTCCAAACGATAAAGCCAACAGACTTCAGCCAATCTACGGCGTCTCGCCATAAGGTGAGCCCCCAGCCTATAGCGGCGAGCTCGATACCTTCGGAGTTCCTGACATACGAGGCTCCCTTCTGCACCCGTCATATCGACATGCGGAACAGGTGCGCGAACGCGGAACGTTTCCACGCCCTCTTGGACGGAGGGATTATTCGACGTTTCAGTTCGGCTGGAACCGCTTGCCGAAGTGGCTATCCTTTCCCGAGCCCGTCTCAGCCTCGCAGATCGAGTAGTCACCATCTCTTTCTCTCTATATCTTGGAAAGTTGTGGAGGTTGGAATGTTTCAATCTCTCAGGCTCTCAAACCTATTTGTACGGGATTATGGGAAGTAACCGCCGCTGAATCCACCAACCAGAGTGCAACGAGATTTTCGCTGCGTCCCGAGATTCTCGCTGATTAATTATAACTCAGCCGTCAATAGACGATATCTCAGCCAACCCTCAAATTAGAATGACTAAATAACCGACTTAACCGAACCGATCGATAAAATAAATTTTCCAATTTGATATTTTTGAATTGGTATGTTTGGTTTATTTCAGATATATTCGGCTTAATTTCGGTTCTATTAGGCTAATTTACTTTATTGCAATATATTTTGGGTTATTTATTAGAATGACTAAATAACCGACTAAACCGAACCGACCGATAAAATAAATTTTCCAATTTGATATTTTTGAATTGGTATGTTTAATTAATTTCGGATATATTCGGCTTAATTTCTGTTATATTAGGCTAATCTACTTAATTACAATATAATTTGGGTTATTTATTGTTAGATATTAATATAACCGACCCATAACCGGAAATAAGCAAATATTTTTTTGACTTTTTGATTTTTAAAAAAATATTCAAATGGTAATAATATTATTATATCCATATTACCACCTTAAACCATACACATTAAAACACATTAGAACCAAATCCAAAAATCAAATAATCTGAACCCTACATCTCAAACCCTAAACCCCAACCCTAACCCTAACCCTAACCCCTAAACGTCATGTGTTGTATGTTTTACACATCCTTGGTGAGAATGTGTAAAAATCAATCTTTCTCTATAATTATTACTTTTTATTGGTTATAATAATTGTAATATTCATAATTCAATTTTACATTTAAATGTTGAGTTATAATAATGTAAATTTACAAATATTTTATAAGTCAGCCGTGTAAGTCAATAACTCAGCCATCACTTACTCACTTTGTCGGAATTTTAAGATTTTTTATTCGAATTTTGAGTTCAATTTTTTAATTATTTTGTATAATATATTGTGAAAAAACTAACTTTATAAATTGATTACGCGTGTGGATCTGAGCAGGCACAGAATTATTGTTTGGGCTTCCCCAACAACACTTTTAGTAATATCGAGGCACGGCACGAAAGACTAAACGAAGCCGTCCCAAGTACATAACTCAGCCTAACTCACTCATCCGTACGAAGTAGATAACTCAGCCGTTCGAAATATATAACTCAGCCATAACATATATGTTTATTCAATATTTAATTATAACTCAGCCGTGTGAAGTACATAACTCAGCCGTAACATTGAAAAGATACTAAACAAAGAACTTTCTTATCCAAGTACAATTCCTACCAAAAGAAATCCAGATGTTTTTTTACATATCCAAGTACAATTCCTACCAAAAGAAATCCAAAGGTTTTTTTACATATCGAAAGTGCAATTCCTACCTACCAAAAGAAATACAAATGTTTTTTACGTGAACTGATTCATAAAATCAGGTGACTCATCGAAGATTTCTGCTGCCATTTTAACACGTATACCCTGGATGTTTTGATCACAGATTCCATCGAAAGACACACCAAGCGCTAGACATTCTATAAACTTTAAAGCGTACTCGCCACAGTCACCAACCTGTACGTTTTGAGGGACCTTGGAGACTGTCCTCCTCCTGAAGGTAAACTGTTTGTAAGTAGGTGTACGAATTTCGTGAGGAACGTTCGCGTTCATCATTGCTGGAATCATCCGCGTAAACGCCCTACAAGCATTCAGCATTCTAAGCTCACTCTCTCCGGTTACTTGTCCCACGATGCTATCATAGCAATCAATATGCCTTATGTTGAGATCCACGTGCAGCGCCACCCAGTGATCGCCTCCAATTTGTGGAGCAATATACAGGTGATCCACATCTTCTATCCACTTCAAATTAGTTTGTTCATCTGATGGAATCAAACCTTTAACTAATTCTTCATAACAATTGCCAGTCATTGTAAAAAACTTGGGTTCGGACTTGAACAACGGATAATGACGGTGAACCATTTCACTGGTGAACCACGGGTCTATAAACGCAATGCGTTTGTTGTGGAATGGGAAGGGATCTCGTTTGTACCTACACCTAAGGACTCTCATAAACGCGCCCAAGTGCTGTACAACAGAAAACTGAGTAGTAAACAACAATGCAGCCATAATGTAATATAAGTCAGACAACGACAACAATAACTAAGACATTAAGATAAACTTACTTCATCAGTAACCCACCCATATTTACCATATTCTTCTGGCTTCACTGGCCATTCCTTTCGTTCGGTCATTAGCACCCTATAGAATTCAATTTTCATTCCGCCTTTGCCTAACGGGATATTCCTAACAAACAAATAAACACAAGTTAATATAATGTTAACAAGCTGTTATTAACTTGTTAAGCAAAAGGGTCTAAAGGGTCATACTCGGCTTTCTTTAGGTACTCCAAAAGTTTCTGCAAGTTCACCGGATCAACAGGTGCCAGAGGATCATATATTCCAGGTCCAGGTGAACAGTTCTTCCTAATGCACGTCAGTCCGTTGTCTCCAATATTAGGGAAAATCCAGCTTGGATGATCTTGTTGTGTATTCAATGCACTCCCATCCGCTGACAGCTTAACACTCTCCAGCCTTAAAGCTTTAATTCTATCAAGCCTAATCTTTTCCTCCTCATCATCCTCAGATTCAGGTTCAAGTGAGTCGGCTTCAGCAAAATACTCGTCTGTAATATCTTCTGCACCAGCTTCTGAACCTCCAGGTAGTACAAATTTCAACGGCTTAACACCAGCAGCCACAACAGCAGCAGTAGGATTTGTAGGCGCCCTACCTCTACCTCTACCTCTACATGTACCTCTACCTGTACCTCTACCTCTACCTCTACCTCTACCTCTACCTCCACCTCTACCTCCAGCCGCAGCTACTTCTTTAGCCTGCTTTGCCGCAGCTACTTCTTTGGGCTTCTTTAACGCAGCTACTTCTTTGGCCTTCTCTGCCGCCTCTAACTCTTTGGCCTCCTCTGCCGCCTCTAACTCTTTAACATTTCTCCTCGTGGAAGGCCGTCTTTTCGTATCAGCTGGTCTCTTAGTAGCTGGAGACTTCTTAGCATCTGGAGAAGTCAAATAGTTCTTTTCCTGTATATTAAAATTATAATAACTCAGCCTAAATATTCTGAAAAATCAGCCATAAAACAAAGATGAATCAGACATTACCTTCTCTCCCGCCTCTAACTCTTTGGCCTTCTCTGACGCCTCTAACTCTTTGGCATTTCTCCTCGTGGAAGGCCCTGTTTTCGTATCAGCTGGTTTCTTAGCAGCTGGAGACTTCTTAGGAGAAGTCAAAGAGTTCTTTTCCTGTATATCATAGCAAAGACAATTAAAATTATAATAACTCAGCCTAAACATTCTGAAACATCAGCCATAAAACAAAGATAAACCAGACATTACCGGCTCTCCCGCCTCTAACTCTTTGGCCTTCTCTGACGCCTCTAACTCTTTGGCATTTCTCCTCGTGGAAGGCCCTGTTTTCGTATCAGCTGGTTTCTTAGCATCTGGAGACTTCTTAGGAGAAGTCAAAGAGTTCTTTTCCTGTATATCATAGCGAAGACAATTGAAATTATAATAACTCAGCCTAAACATTCTGAAAAATCAGCCATAAAACAAAGATAAACCAGACATTACCGGAACTTTTGGTGGACCTTTTGATGTCTAAAGTTCCTGTCCATGTCCCAGGTTATTTAGTTCCTGTCCCATTTTTAAAGTCTGGTCAGTCGTGCTCTTTGAAAGCACGAGCTCTTTCATCTGTTTGAGGTCCGTCTCAAAAGATCCAAGCCTGGTTTCAATCCTTTCATCCATCTTCTTCTCCAGATTCGCCGATACATTTTCAATGTTCCTATCAACGGTGTCAAACCTTGTGTATAACTTAGAGATCAATTCGTAGAGATCATCTTCCCCAGCATCTTCCTCCTCACTTACCTTTTTTCCTTTCTTCTTCCTCTCCTGTGCAACTCCTTCACTAGTTTCCTGACTGTTGGAAACATTCATCTTCTGAACTTTCCGCTTCTTTGCGGGAGGAGATTCAGACTCAACAACTGCTTCAGCTTTCTTTTTCTTTTTCTTCTTATCACTCCCCTTAACATCCCAAAAACCTTTAACAAACGTATTCAGATGTATGTCTTCGATCAGGCGATCGATTGCTGGGTCGTCTTCTTCTTCTGGCCACGAATGAAATAGCTCGCAGCCATTTTCCTTCATAACCATATTCATCACACGCAGCTGTAACATAAGAGATTATGAAACCCATCAGTAAGTTTTAACTCAGTCATTACTAATGAAAGCATAAATCAGTCATTACTAAAACATAATTCAGCCAACACTAAAGCATAAATCATCCATTACTAAAACATAACTCAGCCGTTACTAAACAATAACTCAGCCATAACTACATCATAACTCATCCATTACTAAACAATCACTCAACCAGATATAAACCTTACCTCACCAAGCGCTTTGATCTCTTCAGCAATTGCGGTTTCCAGCGATGAACGTGTACGGTTTCCACCCCATTGAAGCATCGGTATGCCACCATCATTAGCTGATGCATTCCCAAACCGTTCTCCAAAGCATTTGATGGACTCATACGCCCAAGCCTGTAACACGGGTGTAAACCCACTGAGGGTGTACGACTTTCCCGTAGGGTTCAACATCTTTATGGAATCAACAAGAGCTTCAAATGCTGACCGACCCCACGGATACGTCTTCATTGCTTCATCATCAAAAACTCTTTTGGCACTTTCATATGGAATTCTAGAGTTATGATGCAAACCATAAAGTCCAATGTGTTGAAGAAGCAACAGCCCCAACCATTTACGATGATCAAGGTTAACCCATCCCCGGCACACTCTTAATGCTTCCCTGAGTTCAAGTAGCGTTGGACCTGCCCCACCAGGCACTTTCAAAAGTCTGAAGAAATCTTTGTGTTCCTCTTCAAGTTCAAACCGTTCAGTAGGCATTGGGTCTATGTTTAACCCCGTCAGAAAATGAAACTCATTCAACCCAAACCTGATAGGTTGACCGCCGACCACAAACCAAAGCTCCTTCTTATGTACCCTTAACTAGTTACATAGTAGGAAATGAACAACCTTACCAGACCAGACGAATTGGCTATCAACTAGCTTAGAGATTATTCCAATATGTACTTTCTTCGTTTCTTCCCACGCATCCAGTCCTATTGATTCCCTAATCTGAGGGAATTCTTTCATCCTGAAATTTGTGTTTATATCTCTAGACTCTATTTTAGCGTATAGTCTTGGGGGGTAATCCCTTGCTTGTTCTTCAGAAGAAATAATCACCATCGACATCTGTTATAGTTCATAAGTAAATCATAAAATGAATCAGCCATAACATAAAACAAATTCATACACAAAGCATAACATAACTCAGCCACAAACACATAACTCAGATCTAAAGCACAAAATATCTCAGTCACAACTCATCCGTCAGCAAAATAAAACAAACAGTAAATCAGCCATCGAATCGAATAAATCTAACAAATCAGCCATAAACCCTAAAATAACTGAGCCGCAACATAAAACAAAAAGTAAATCAGCCATAGAATCGAATAGATCTAACAAATCAGCCGTCATTAACAACGGCGACAATCAGCGGTAAATCATCGAAAAAACCCACATTCAGCCGGAAAACTCGAAACTAAACAGTCGACACATACCGGATAGACGAAGACAAAGAAGACGAAGAAGACGAAGAGAGAGAGGAGCCAATTGAAGAAAGAGAGTGCGACGACGAAGAAAGACTGTGAGAGATGACAGTGAGAGATGACGGCGAGAGATGACGGCGGGAGATTGACGGCAAGAGAGTGGACAATGACAATATCGCCGGCGACGAGAGACGAGAGTTTCGATAATTTTTTTTTCTCGCGGTTTGTGAATAGTTAAAACTATTCACTTTCCCTCTCTTTGATATAAACGAGAGAAAACAAAACTGTGGATCTTAAAAAAACTGCTTAATGACGTGTTAATTCATATCTGATGTGTATTTTAATTTGTTGATGTGTATTTTTTTTTTTTTTTTTACTCAAATTCGGAAAACAAAACCCAAGGGGTAAATTGTAATTACACCCAGGGCACTAAACATTCTAGTAATTTTCAAAAGATTTATAGATTTGAGTAATAAACCAACTTTTGGATAACATTTGAGTAATTCTTTCACATTTTAACCCCAGAAACCCTAACAAAGCTGTTTAGTGCTTCTAGGCAATGTTTTCTTGGTTTTAGCCTTTTTGGGACAAAATGGGTATAAGTGGCTTTTAAACTCTCCACATCTATCTCAAACTCTTATAATTAGTTAGTTGCATTGGATTAAGACACATTTTAACCCCAGAAACACTAACAAAGCTGTTTGGTGCTTCTAAGCAATGTTTTCTTGGTTTTAGCCTGTTTTGGGACAAAATGGGTATAAGTGGCTTTTAAACTCTCCACATCCATCTCAAACTCTTAAAATTAGTCAGTTGCATTGGATTAAGAAACATTTTAACCCCAGAAACACTAACATAGCTGTTTACAGCTTCTAAGCAATGTGTTCTTGGTTTTAGCCTGTTTTGGGACAAAATGGGTATAAGTTGCTTTTAAACTATGCACATCTATCTCAAACTCTTATAAATAGTTAGTTGCATTGGATTAAGACACATTTTAACCCCAGAAACACTAACAAAGCTGTTTTGTGCTTCTAAGCAATGTTTTCCTTGTTTTAGCCTTTTTTGGGACAAAATAGGTATAAGTGGCTTTTAAACACTCCACATCTATCTCAAACTCTTATAATTAGTTAGTTGCATTGGATTAAGACACATTTTAACCCCAGAAACACTAACAAAGCGGTTTGGTGCTTCTAAGCAATGTTTTCTTGGTTTTAGCCTGTTTTGGGACAAAATGTGTATAAGTGGCTTTTAAACTCTCCAAATCCATCTCAAACTCTTATAATTAGTCAGTTTCATTGGATTAAGGCACATTTTAACCCCAGAAACACTAACAAAGTTGTTTAGTGCTTCTAAGCAATGTTTTCTTGGTTTTAGCTTGTTTTGGGACAAAATGGGTATAAGTGGCTTTTAAACTCTCCACATCTATCTTAAATTCTTATAATTAGTCAGTTGCATTGGATTAAGACACATTTTAACCCCAGAAACACTAACAAAGCTGTTTAGTGCTTCTAAGCAATGTTTTCTTGGTTTTAGCCTGTTTTGAGACAAAATGGGTATAAGTGGCTTTTAAACTCTCCACATCCATCTCAAACTCTTATAACTAGTCAGCTGCATTGGATTAAGACACATTTTAACCCCATAAACACTAACAAAGCTGTTTACAGCTTCTAAGCAATGTTTTCTTGGTTTTAGCCTGTTTTGGGACAAAATGGGTATAAGTGGCTTTTAAACTCTCCACATCTATCTCAAACTCTTATAATTAGTCAGTTGCATTGGATTAAGACACATTTAAACCCTAGAAACACTAACAAAGCTGTTTACAGCTCCTAAGCAATGTTTTCTCGGTTTTAGCTTGTTTTAGGACAAAATGGGTATAAGTGTTTTTTAAACTCACCAAATCCATCATAAACTCTTCAAATTAGTTAGTTGTATTGGATTAAGAAACATTTTAACCCTAGAAACACTAACAAAGCTTTTTACAGCTTCTAAGCAATGTTTTCTCGGTTAGAACCTCTTTTTTTGTTTTAGCCTTTTCTTGTTTTAGCCTGTTTCGTGACAAAATGGGTAGAAGTGTTTGTTAAACTCTCCAAATTCATCTCAAACTCTAATAATTAGTCAGTTTCATTGGATTAACACACATTTTAACCCTAGAAACACTAAAAAGCTGTTTACAGCTCCTAAGCAATGTTTTCTCTGTTTTAGCCTGTTTTGGGAAAAATGGGTATAACTGTTTCATACTTTTTTAATTAGTCAGTTACATTGGATTAAGACACATTTTAACCCTAGAAACACTAAAAAAGCTGTTTACAGCTTCTAAGCAATGTTTTCTTGGTTTTAACCTGTTTTTGGACTAAATATGTAAAAGTGTTTTTTTAACTATCCAAATCCATCTCAAACTCTTATAACTAGTTAGTTGCATTGGATTATGACACAATTTAACCGTAGAAACACTAACAAAGCTGTTTACAGCTTATAAGCAATGTTTTCTCAGTTTTTGCATGCTTTGGGACAAAATGGGTATATATCTTTTTAAACTCTCCAAATCCATCTCAACCTCTTATAATTAGCTAGTTGCATTGGATTACGACACAATGTAACTCCAGAAACACTAACAAAGCTGTTGACAGGTTCTAAGCAATGTTTCTCGGTTTTAGCCTGTTTTGGTACAAAATGGGTATGAGTGTTTTTTAAGCTCTTCAAATCCATCTCACCCTCTCATAATTAGTCAGTTGCATTGGATTAAGATACAGTTTAACCCTAGAACCACTAACAAAGCTGTTTACAGCTCCTTAGCAATGTTTTCTCGGTTTTAGCCTGTTTTGGGACAAAATGGGTATAAGTATTTTTTAAACTCTCGAAACCCATCATAAACTCTTCAAATTAGTTAGTTGCATTGGAGTAAGACACATTTTAACCCTAGAAACACTAACAAAGATTTTTACAGCTTCTAAGCAATGTTTTCTCGGTTATACCCTGTTTTTGGACAAAATGGGTATAAGTGTTTTTAAAACTCTCCAAATCCATCTCAAACTCTTATAATTAGTTAGTTGGATTAGATTAAGACATAATTTAACCCTAGAAACACTAACAAAGCTGTTTACAGCTTATAAGCATTTTTTCTTGGTTTTAGCCTGTTTTCTCGGTTTTAGCTTGTTTTGGGACAAAATGGGTATATGAGTTTTTTAAACTCTCCAAATCCATCTCAAACTCTTATAATTAGTTAGTTGCATTGGATTAAGACACATTTTAACCCTAGAAATACTAACAAAGTTGTTTACAGCTTGTAAGCAATGTTTTCTCGGGTTTAGCCTGTTTTGGGACAAAGTATATATGTGTTTTGTAAACTCTCCAAATCCATCACAACTTCTTATAATTAGTCAGTCGCATTGGATTAAGACACATTTTAACACTAGAAAAGGTAACAAAGTTTTTTACAGCTCCAAAGCAATTTTTTCTTGGTTTTAGCCAGTTTTGTCGGGTTTAGCTTGTTTTGGGACAAAATGGGTATAGGTATTATTTAAACTCCTCAAATCCATCTTAAACTCTTAGCAAAGCTGTTTAGAACTTCTAAGCAATGATTTCTCAGTTTTAGCCGGTTTTGGGACTAAATGAGTATAAGTGTTTTTTAAACTCTTTAAATCCACCTCAAACTCTTATAAGTAGTTAGTTGCATTGGATTAAGACACAGTTTAGCCCTAGAAACACTAAAAATCTGTTTACAGCTTATAAGCAATGTTTTTTGGGTTTAGCCTGTTTTCTTGGTTTTAGCCTGTTTTGGGACAAAATGGGCATATGTGTTTTTTAAACTCTCCAAATTCATCTCAAACTGTTATACTTAGCCTGTTTACAACTTCTAAGCATTGTTTTCTCGGTTATAGCCTATTTTCTTGGTTTTAGCTTGTTTTCTTGGTTTTAGCCTGTTTTGTGACAGGATGGGTATATGTGCTTTTTAAATTCTCTATATCCATCTCAAACTCTTATAATTAGTCAGTTGCATTATATTAAGATACAACTTAACCCTAGAAACACTAACAAAGTTGTTTACAGCTTCTAAGCAATGTTTTCTCGGTTTTAGCCTATTTTCACGGTTTTAGTACGTTTTCTCGGTTTTTGCTTGTTTTCTTGGTTTTAGCCTGTTTTGGGACAAAATTGGTATAAGTGTTTTTTAAACTCTCCAAATCCATCTCAAACTCTTATAATTAGTCAGTTGCATTGGATTAAGACACATTTTAACCCTAGAAATATTAACAAAGCTGTCACTACAAGAAAACAAGCCAATAGCGACTACATTATTAGTCATTATTTAGTCGCTAAAAGGTGTGTTACGACTAAACAGCGACTAAAACCAGTAGTCGCTAACCGAGAGTCGCTAAAATTTATAGTCGTAGTTTTAGTCGCCAAATGGCGACTACATTACGACAATTTTTTGTAGTCATAAATGAGTCGTAATGTAGTCACTAAGTTAGTGACTAGTTTACGACTACATTAAGACTATTTGTATAGTCGTAAATGTAGTCGTCAATTAGTTACTAAATGTAGTGACTACTTTATGACTAATTTAGGATTATGTGTTTAAATAATATTATATATAAATATTTATATTATAAATATTTATTTTGATTTATCTTAAATTTTATATTTGAATTTTGTTTTACAAATTCTCTTTAATTGGATTTACATCTAATTCTTATATTTGAACAATTATAAAAATAACTACAGTTAATATTACATAAACAAAACACATCTTAAGTATCATCATATTCATTACAACCCAAGTTCAAAAGATAACAAAAAGAAAGAAACATCATATTCATTACAACACCAAGTTCGAAAGATAACAAAAAGAAAAAACATTGATCAAGAAAACAACAAGAAAGGCTTCTTCCAATCGTTTCCCAAGTTAGGCTTCGTCTGCTTGTATCCTTCTCAAATCTGGAATTGATCCCTGTTATAACACAATACCTTAAGGTTCTGTCAAGTTGAAAAAATGAAGGTACAAAGAAAAAGAAATGATCCCATTTGAAACCTATAACAACTTAGTTGTTATCCAGATGATTGTATAAGATGAGCTAGAAGTGAAGAGTACCTTAAGAAGAGGTTGATGGAGTTGGAGTTGTCTCTTTAGCTGAATGGCTTGCAACAAACTTCTGAAACCGCAGATCACATTCCCTCAGAAAATTTTCCACGATGGAGAATTGGTCAATCTTGCCGTTCTGGGCAGCAATAACTTTGGATTGCGCAGCAAGTTCTGCATCACGCCGCTGCAGTTGAGCAGCCTGTTCTTCATCATGCGCAGCAAGCCGCTCTAGTTGAGCAGCCTGTTCTTCTATCATGCGTTGAGCTTTCTTCAACTGTTCTTCGAGAGCCACAAAGGTAGATGAGCCACATGCTTGCTTATGCGTTCCATTGACAAGGCAGTCCTTGAGGCTTCCAACTCCATAAGGTGTTCCTCTTGAATCCTTCTCAGTGGACTTGAAAATAAGAGAAAAGTGGAGGTTAGAGGATGACAAATTAAACTCCAAGACTATAAATGTGTATTGGTTTTTTAAAAAAGTTACCTCCAGGAAAATTTCTGTATATTCTTCTGTTGTGAGGTCTCGTGGCCGTGATTCTCCATCTGACACAGCAAAAGACTCTGCCTCGAGCTGAGACAACCTCTCTTGAACAGTCTTCTCATTTTTCCCTGCAATCTTTTCTGCCTTCCGATCAACATATGTACCATCAGGCTTTGTATGTGCCTTGATGAAAACCTCACCAAGTCGGACTTCTCTTCCCAATTCCTCAACCTGCAATGTTATAAGAGATTAACTAAAAAAAATAACAGTTAAGTAAGAATTGAAAGTGGCAAAATAACAGCTACTTAACCATTTCGTCTTGAAGCTGTCGATAAGACTTTGGCCCTGAGAGGTGGACATGAGGACCTAGGCCGTTACGGTCAGACATACGGGCATCAGAGTAGGTGTTACTCTTTTGTTGTGCTTCTTCAGTGTCCCAGTAGTCCTCCATCGTGCTCTAGAGAGTGTCTCCAATCCAGTTTGGTTGAACTCGACTAGTCCTCACATTGCTAACCATGTCTTTGATCTGCTTTTGACAGATTTTCTCAAAATAAGCTTGAACAGTTCCGGTTATCAAAGGATCCCAGGTGTGGGTTTTCTAGAAAAAAAGGAGCTATTGTTAGTGAAAAGAAGACATGTAAAGTTATGTGACATAAGGCTTATTGTGAGTGAAAAGAAGACATGTAAAGCTATGTGACATAAATCCTTACCGCGAACTCAATGAAGTATCTCTCTTGTTTGTCCCGCGGCACACATGTCCAGCTGTAGAAGGGACCTTCGAATTTGTTTAGAAGAATTTTAGTAATCTTCCGAACAAGTTTTGACCCTTTGTCACGAGTAAACCACCAAAAGAAACAATACAAGAGGCATCAGTTAATGAGTCAAAAGAAACAATACGCATACGCACATTCACAAAAAAGTTTCTACGGTTTGATGCATGAACACAATCTATACTTCAATCAGTAAACATAAACATGAATCTCAATACACAAGCAATATATCATAATACACAAGCAATGAATACACAAACATGAATCTAAAGACACAATCCTAAAGACACAATAAACCAAATGAAATCATAATAAACTTACTCTCGTTATCATAATCACAATCCTAAAGACACAATAAACCAAACGAAATAAACATAAACCAAACGAAATAAACATGAATCTAAAGACACAATCCTAAAGACACAATAAACCAAACAAAATCATAATAAACGAAATAAACATGAATCTAAAGACACAATCATAATCACAATCCTAAAGACACAATCATAATCACAATCCTAAAGACACAATAAACCAAACGAAATAAACATTGACCTACAGATTTCTCTTCTAACATTCACAAAACACCATTACAAATACATGATAAGAGAGAAAAATCATACCATTGGGTGTTCGGTAAGGGTGTGGGAGAGAGGACCGTGGTGAACTTTTCCCGACCTGGCACCACAAGCAGGGCATTTAGAGCCCGAACCACGTCCTCCTGGAGCTCCGGCAACACCGTAGAAGTTTCTTCTTCGAAGTTGTTGCCTTGGGACGATGGATGCGATGGATGACTACGAGTCTGATGACTACGAGCCTGAGAGCGTTGAGCTGGAGAAGGCGGAGAGTCATCTTGAAGAGTTGCATGAGTCGCTGGATTGTAGTTAACTTCTACTGAAGGAGACCGGCGTACTTGAGGTGGAGGTTGGCGAGTAACGGAGCCCTGAAATAGTTGTTGAGGCGGAGGATAGTCCCGGATCTGGGATTCCATTGAATGTCGTGGCAAAATGGGGACTTCTTCAGGTGTCTGCTGCGTACGAGGAGCTTGGACTGCCGGCGTGAAGTCGTACTGACTGGGTAGATTAGTATGTCGTAGTCTTGACCCTCCGGGAATCTGAGAAAGATTACGATCAAGTTTTCTCTTTCTTCCTCGAGGCAGGCATCGTGTGATGATTGAGACGAGAGACTGAGAAGAGAGATTGAGAAGAGAGAGTGTCGATTTAGAAGAGAGATTGAGAAGAGAAAGACGATTGAGAAGAGAGATTGAGAAGAGAGAGTGTCGATTGCGGCTTTAGGGTTTGTCTCGAATGAGAAGAGATAAGAAGAAGATTAGGGTTTTTTGTTTAAGAGAATGTTAATGGATTTGGGCCTAAATTGGGTAATTAACCTAGATTTGGACCTAAATTAATGCAATGATCTTAAACAAAAAGAATTATAATTTATAATTAATAAGATTAAGAATTAATTTATAAGTTTAAGATTAAAAAATAACTAAATTAAATAATTTCTAAGTTCAATAATTTCTAAATTCAATAATTTCTAAGATTAAGAATTAATTTATAAGTTTAAGATTAGAGTTTATAATATATTATTCTATATATAATTTCTATCTTAATTATAATAACAATTAAAAGAATTTGTAATTATAATTTTTTTAAAAACAATAAATTAATTTTATTATTATAATTTCTATCTTAATTATAATAATAAATCTTCACATAAATTATTTTAGTACTTATTAATCCTTAATGAATATTGAAACAAAAAAAGAAATAAGGAAAAGATTCTATATATAACCTATATAGATGCTTTAAATAGAGCATATTCATAAGTCCAAATCCTATGCAAATATTGTTTGTGAATAAAAGTAAGAAAATGATAGGCTTCTTAAAACATATGTCTTCTTCTACTTTCCCTTCTATATTGCCGACATGTTCTTTCGTATGACAGCTACTTAACGATCGTTTAAATGCATCGAACGGATGCATCATAACTCTTCTACCCGAGAGACATCTATTGTTCCTGCACACACTACATGGACAGAAAAACTTACCGCCATTTTTCTGAACTGTATCTTGGCTACTTCCAAACGAGAATTGGTCCAACCCCACTAATTCGAATTCTAATGAAAAATTTCCCGCCATTATATATATATATATATATATATTGTGTTTTTTTTAAGAACTATATATTTTTTTTTTTGGAGAAAATAAAAGTTTTTATAAAGTCAAATTTTTTTTTTATCTACATTTTTTTTTTTTGGGGAAGAAAATACAATTGTGTTGGAATAAGATGACAAATGGATGCAATTTGTTTTTAAAGACTACACCTATGCCACTAATAGGCGACTACTCAATATCAGTTGGCCCCCACAGAAAAAACACGTTTTTTAGCTGTCTTTTTTGACTATTTGGCGACTACGGGGTGACTATTTAACGACTCGCTGAATGAGTCGTAGAATAGTCGCTAAATTGACGACTATATTACGACTATCTAATGTGGTCGGTAAAGTAGTGACTGTTTGGCGACTAAATTACTGTAGTCACAACATAGTCGCAAAGTGGTCACTATCTGGTCGTTATTTTTGGCGACTACAAATGTAGTCGCTACTTGTAGTCGCTAATCGACTGTTTTCTTGTAGTGTGTTTACAGCTCATAAGATATGTTTTCTCAGTTTTAGCCTATTTTAGGACAAAATGGGTATATGTGTTTTTTAAACTCTTCAAATCCATCTCAAACTCTTATAATTAGTTAGTTGCATTGGATTAAGAAACATTTAAACCCTAGAAACACTAACAAAGTTGTTTATAGCTTGTAAGCAATGTTTTCTTGGTTTTTGCCTGTTTTGAGACAAAATGAGTATAAGTGTTTTTTAAACTCTCCAAATCCATCTCAAACTCTTATAATTAGTTAGTTGCATTGGATTAAGAAACATTTAAAATCCTAAAAACACTAACAAAGCTGTTTACAGCTTGTACGCAATGTTTTCTCGGTTTTTGCCTGTTTTGGGACAAAATGGGTATAAGTGTTTTTTAAACTCTCCAAATCCATCTCAAACTCTTTTACTTAGTCAGTTGCATTGGATTAAGACACATTTTAACCCTAGAAACACTAACAAAGCTGTTTACAGCTTATAAGCAATGTTTTCTTGGTTTTAGCCTGTTTTGAGACAAAATGGGTATATGTGTTTTTTAAACTCTCCAAATCCATCTCAAACTCTTATAATTAGTTAGTTGCATTGGGTTAAGTGATAAGTCAGCCACGAAGCATTATAATTCAGCCGCCATATGAATCGATGAGACCTTTCGTTTTCTCTGAAGCATTATAACTTAGCCTTGAAGCAATATAAATCAGTCGTTTACTCTCAGATTATTTCTTGTGATAAGTCAACCATGAAGCATTATAACTCATCCGTCATATAAATCGACGAGACCATTCGTTTTCTTGTAAGCATTATAACGCAGCCATGAAGCAATATAAATCATTCGTTTACTTTCAAATTAGTTTTTGTGATAAGTCAGCCACGAAGCATTATAACTCTGCCGTCATATGAATCGTTGAGGTCTTTCGTTTTAGTGATAATCAAACAAGACTGTAGACAAAAACGAACAAGAGAGAGAGAGAGAGAGAGAGAGAGAGAGAGAGAGAGAGAGAGAGAGAGAGAGAGAGAGAGAGAGAGAGAGAGAGAGAGAGAGAGAGAGAGGACAGCTTAAGAGAGAGAGAGAGAGGACAGCTTAAGAGAGAGAGAGAGAGGACAGCTTAAGATAGAGAGAGAGAGAGAGGACAACTTAAGATAGAGAGAGAGAGAGAGAGGACAGCTTAAGATTGAGAGAGAGAGATGACAGATTAAGAGAGAGAGAGCAAGAGATGACAGTTTAAGAGGAGAGGAAGACAAATGTAGTCGCTACTTGTAGTCGCTAATCGACTGTTTTCTTGTAGTGTGTTTACAGCTCATAAGCAATGTTTTCTCAGTTATAGCCTATTTTAGGACAAAATGGGTATATGTGTTTTTTAAACTCTTCAAATCCATCTCAAACTCTTATAATTAGTTAGTTGCATTGGATTAAGAAACATTTAAACCCTAGAAACACTAACAAAGTTGTTTATAGCTTGTAAGCAATGTTTTCTTGGTTTTTGCCTGTTTTGAGACAAAATGAGTATAAGTGTTTTTTAAACTCTCCAAATCCATCTCAAACTCTTATAATTAGTTAGTTGCATTGGATTAAGAAACATTTAAAATCCTAAAAACACTAACAAAGCTGTTTACAGCTTGTACGCAATGTTTTCTCGGTTTTTGCCTGTTTTGGGACAAAATGGGTATAAGTGTTTTTTAAACTCTCCAAATCCATCTCAAACTCTTTTACTTAGTCAGTTGCATTGGATTAAGACACATTTTAACCCTAGAAACACTAACAAAGCTGTTTACAGCTTATAAGCAATGTTTTCTTGGTTTTAGCCTGTTTTGAGACAAAATGGGTATATGTGTTTTTTAAACTCTCCAAATCCATCTCAAACTCTTATAATTAGTTAGTTGCATTGGGTTAAGTGATAAATCAGCCACAAAGCATTATAATTCAGCCGCCATATGAATCGATGAGACCTTTCGTTTTCTCTGAAGCATTATAACTTAGCCTTGAAGCAATATAAATCAGTCGTTTACTCTCAGATTATTTCTTGTGATAAGTCAACCATGAAGCATTATAACTCATCCGTCATATAAATCGACGAGACCATTCGTTTTCTTGTAAGCATTATAACGCAGCCATGAAGCAATATAAATCATTCGTTTACTTTCAAAATAGTTTTTGTGATAAGTCAGCCACGAAGCATTATAACTCTGCCGTCATATGAATCGTTGAGGTCTTTCGTTTTAGCGATAATCAAACAAGACTGTAGACAAAAACGAACAAGAGAGAGAGAGAGAGAGAGAGAGAGAGAGAGAGAGAGAGAGAGGACAGCTTAAGAGAGAGAGAGAGAGGACAGCTTAAGAGAGAGAGAGAGGACAGCTTAAGATAGAGAGAGAGAGAGAGGACAACTTAAGATAGAGAGAGAGAGAGAGAGGACAGCTTAAGATTGAGAGAGAGAGATGACAGATTAAGAGAGAGAGAGCAAGAGATGACAGTTTAAGAGGAGAGAAAGACAGAGTATCGCCGGCAGAATTAATCACCGCCAAGAGAGAGGGGGTTTTTTTGGGTTTGTGAATAGTAAAAACCTTTTAGTTTCTATATCTTTTGATATAAAGTAGAAATTATTGATGTTTGGGAAAAAAACTGTCAATAGTGACACTGAATATAAAGAAATGATGTACTGTATATTTTAATTTGCTCATGTGTATTTCCTTAATATTTTCATAATTAAAATAAAAAAATAAACTCAGGGTATTAATTGTAACACATCCAGACACTAAATATAAGAACAATTTTTAGAAAATGTATAATATATCGGCAATATTCATACTTTTCTATAACATCTGAATAATTTTTCTAATAAAAACATTTGATTTTTAAGGAAATTGAATGCCACATATCAATGTTTTATTATGCCCGTACATACTACTCATAAAGAAAAACAAGCAAGCTCACGGAATGGAATTTGTCAAGTTCAGTCGTCGATCAAGACACTAATTTTTGCTGTTGAGGTCTCTAAAAACCGGGCTGTCCAGTGCAACGCCCATTGCATTCAAGCCATTGTCCACATAGATGGTTGCACCTGTTATTGCCGAGGCCAGTGGCGATGCCAAGAAGGCTGCTGCATTACCGACTTCATCTGCATCATAGCCATTTATAAACCGAAGAAAATAAGAAAAAGAAAATGAAAAAAAAAATTAAAATGCCCAAGAGAATGTCGGTTTTAAGGAAAAGAACCGGCGGTCAGTGTTTTCTGGATAGGCCCATTATTGTAGGAATACTCAATCATGGTGTCTATGAACCCGATCGCTTTTGCTGCTCGGCTTCCCAAAGGACCTGAAACCCAAACAGTAGTAATCTGTTATTATCACAGCGCCTGAATATTTTGTACGACTAGCTTGCAAGAGTGAAAGATGAACTACCTGCAGAGATGGTGTTGACCCTAACGTTTTGTTTCCTTCCAGCTTCATATGCAAGCACCTATGTTGAACACGTAGTTTGGACTAAGACGCATCTCTTTTTTAGTTTATGAATACTATTCTAAACAGAATTGCAAACTTACTCGTGTATCACTCTCTAGTGCGGCTTTGGCAGAACTCATTCCTCCACCATACCTGCACAGAATGGAATAGATACTTGTGAGCCTATGAGAAATGAAACTCAGTGGCCTGTGGCCATTGTTGTGTTGTGTGTGCGCATTATTTAGCATGTTTTCTTGAATATTATATGCAGAAGCAGTGAAGCCCAGTATAACTCTTACCCAGGAATGATCCTCTCAGAGGCAATGTAAGTAAGAGATATTGAAGCACCTCCTGAATCATCATAGAGAAACAAATTAGAAGACATAAAGTATTAAGAATGAGAGCCATACAAACTATGTTACGTGCCTGGGTTCATGATTGGCAGAAAATGCCTGAGCAAGGAAACAAAGGAGTAACTTGAAGCAGAGATAGCAGCGAGATAGCCTTTCCTCGATGTCTCCAGAAGAGGTTTGCTAACCTAAACCTCAGGTGCAGTCATTAGGATACAAGTTGTACACAATGCACTTACTGTAGTCAATTAATCAATAGAACGTGTAAGTTCTCTACCTCTGGCCCATTTGCAAGGGAATGGACAAGAATGTCGATGCTTCCAAAATCTTTTTTCACACATTCAGCAGCTTCCTGAATTAAGCAACAACAACCAGATGAGGTAACAAGCCGCAGCCACTAATGAGTAACATACACTTAACTTGCTTTAGATGTGATCATACTTTTTTATGGACAAGTAAAAAACATTGCTGGCATGTTTAAAATGTAAAATCAAGGAGCAATTGTGTATCTCTAATCTATACCTGTACGGTCCAGTTTGATGATCCTGCATATCGCTTATTCGTTTTCACCTGAAAATGAATCATACAGTAGGTAGGGAACTTAAGAAGTAATACTGATATTAACGGCTCCATATGATGAGAAAGCTATGCACTTAATCCCCTTACATCTTCAGGCACATCTTCAGGATTGTCAAACACAGCATCCAAAGCATAAACCTTCTTAATCTCCATCAGAGATCCGTCTGGCAACCTGAATATAGATGGATGAAAAATTAATGTCCCATTATATCAAATATGCATGCCTTTACAACAATTTGTAAGTCCTTACACTCGTGACTGGTCGAACTTTCCACGTCTCAGGCTTGTCTCAAAAATATTAAGTGCCTAGTAGTCCGCTCAAAGGTGAGTATAATTAGTAATGGAGCTAAACTAAAAGCAGCTGAAAAACAAAAGCAATAGACTACAAAAAGGATTATGGAAATCACTTACAGGAACCCATGTCCCAACCAATATTTCAGCTCCAGCAGCAGCAAGTGATTTCGCTATGGCCCAACCATATCCATTATCATCAGCTATACCAGCAATGAAAGCCCTTTTCCCTGTATTATTTAAACTTGCTTAGTTCAAATATCCCAATTTGTAATAGCATCTTAGTAACATAGTAATGCTAAAAACAGGATGATTAAGATGACTACAAAAAAAAAAAATATGCCAACCTCTCAAATCAATTGGAAGCCCTGCAGGAGCCTTATTTTCACTGGACTCGGACATCGCCTTTGTGGAAAAACAAAAGGGTCTTTTAGAAGTTGGAACAGCACTGTGGTTTTTCAAACATCCAAGGTTCGATAAATGGCCAGTGCAGCTAAGTTTATCCCATGAAGCGTTTCCAGGATTGGCACCGACAATGTAGGTCCCTGCTTTAAGAACTTTGCAAGGCGAAGAAATGCTCGGCCTTCTTGTAGCAATTTGCAAGCTTGAAGCTGCTGTTGCCGCCATTCTCACAACCTTTCTAATTTTTCCTATGCAAAAGTGTAAAACAACAAGTCAAGAACCTAAAATCCGAGAAATGTCTAAACATTGTAAGACCAATGATGATGAGTTTCAATTCAACAGACAATCCAATCTATATTTTGGCACGTATGAGAATATATAAATTAACAAATATTTAAGAATCAGACCAAACCTAAAGCAAGAGTTCACATAAGTTCATTACCTGAACCTCATAACAAGTAGCTAAGAGGAGAAAAAGAACCCTATATCTAGAAATTTACAGAACAACATCAAAGAAATCTCAATCTAAAGAATGAAAAAAGAACCCAAAACCAATCTGCTGTTTTCTAATGATTTGATTAGAACACACAAAACAAAGTTCAAATTTTTCACATACGAGGATAGAGTTAAACAGAAACAAGAAGAGATCAATGTAGAGACCACATACAAGAACCATAGCAAACCACGAAATCGCACAAGTTTCGATTTTTTCGCAGCCTAACATCAGAGAATACTCAATCAACAGATATATAAAAACCTCCTCAAAACAACCCAAACTACATCTGCATTTTTCATTACGAACAGATGGGGAACAATAGAGAGCGAGAAAAAAAAAAAAAAAAAAAAAAACCTGAGCGATAAAGAGAGACAGGAGTGAGTAGGTTTGATTCGATGAGATCGAGGTGTTCTGAAGTTTATAAGTGATGTGAGAGAAGAGGAAGTTTATAAGGGTATCTTTATTGGGAGAACCCTTTTGTGTCTTAGAGTAAAAATATTATGTTAAGATAATGTAACATCATTAGTTTAGATTTTTGTTAAGATAGTTTGTTATCTGGAGAACATGTTTAAGATCATAATATTTAATAATATAATAATTTTAAACATATTACATTTGTAAAAACTTTAAAAATAATATTTAAATGCAAACTTATACAACTTTTACTAAAATTCAAAATACAATACCAAATTTTTATGAAACAAAAAAATATTAAAAATAAAAAAACAAACAAGTATATTACTTAATTAAAGCACACAAACATTTTATTTAATTAATACGTAGTTTAATATCCAAATTTATTTCATATATTCTCAATCAAATACTCTTTTAATTTGTAAAAAATTGTTTGCAAAAAATTGTATCCATTCACAGCTTGCCATATCAGCTTAGAACTGAGCCAAAATCAGTTCTACATCAAGAACAAAAAAGTATTCTATGAGCATTGTTCAATATATTTATCAATTTATTGGGCTAAGAACACTCAAACTGTTCTACCAATATAGATGGCCTAAGTGATATGAGAAGAGGTGACGACAAACAAAATAAAAATAAAAATGATACGAGTCAGTTTTCGTCTCAATTTCAAAACCGGTTCTGTTTTCAAACCAGCAATTTCGGTTAATTTAAACCGATTTTGGAAAAACAAATCATAAATGTTCTTTTACATGTTGTATACTTTTTTTTATGGCAGATTATCATATATTGGTATGTTTTTTGTATTATTATATTTTTTTATCGTATTTTCAATTTTTAAAATGTTAATAGAATAATAGCATAGCATTGTTTTTTGTTTTTCGTATCATCAAATTAACCGTTACTCTTATTCATTTGGAAATTTTTTCTAGTCTACATTAGTGATTTTGTTATGGTTTTTATTTTTATGTGTGGTACAAATAATCGGTGATGTATCCAGGACCAGGAGGATTGTTTTTTTTGTTGGAACAGCAAGAAATGTTTTCGTAACAAGTTTCATCTTCAACATGACTTGTAAAAAGTATGGAAAGCAATGAAGGGGTAGGTAAAACTTTATTTTATATAATTAAAACTCAAGCCCAAGAAAAGGGAAGTTTACTAGACTAGGACATAAATTGTGGTTTATTACTAGTTTCGAAGGTAAGGAGGTTTGCTTTTTAATGCCAAACTAGATTAGGACCCGCGGTACATCGCGGAACAAATTATTTATAATTAAAAAATTTAAATTATAAATTATATTTGTTGGTTATATATGTTATAGTTATATAATAATTATTAACTTTATGGTTTAAAGTTTAAACCATATACAATACTGCAATACCCTAGAATAGTACACATTTGGGTTTTTGTTCCAAAACTAGCACACATGCTGGAATGTTCCAAAACTAGCATTTCTTAATACTGAGTAATTAATAGAGAGAAATATTATTATTTCTGGAATTATACAATTATTATTATTTTTTGGCTTTTTCTTCGCCTTCGTCCTCAACAATTTTTGAGAGAGACTCACCGTACTCCTCTGCTTTCGCCGAATCCATAATCGATCGGAGTATCTTCTTCTTCGTCGTAACGGTCTCCTTAACCTTAGACAATAGAACGATTTGGTTTTTCGAATCATCATCGACTTCCACCACTTTATCGTCGGAGAAGGTTACGATAACGGCGGAAGAAGAAGAGGTGTATCAATTATAGAGTTTTGGTATGTTATTTCTACTATTACACTTCTCGACATGCTCACGCTTGATTCAAGATGATATAAGATTCAGTTTTTGCCAATTGCATAAGTTTTGCAGGGAGAGTTTGAAGCAGCTTCGTTGGGAGATGCGTATGAGAAGATTGAAACTTTGACGGCTCAATTGGAGAAATGATGGATGGGAAACTTAGTACAGGGAAGAAGCTGAACGAGGAAGGTGGTTCATGGGGAATGAATAAACAGTACATTACATTGTACTAGGAAAATTGATTGAATTAAGCTTTGTCTAAAATTCATGAAGCAAGGGATCCGTAAACATTAGGAAGACCTTCCTACACGGTACAAGAGACATTTGGCGATGGTTCTTGACGGAAACAACGGTGGTGTGGTCTGGTTAGGCGGCGGTGGTAGAGGAGAAAAGGAAGAGAACGAGGAAAGTGGTTCGTGGGGAATGAATAAACAGTACATTACATTGTACTAGGAAAATTGATTGAATTAAGCTTTGTCGAAAATTCATGAAGCATTGTTGAAAATTTAGGAAGGGATCCGTAAACATTAGGAAGACCTTCCTACACGGTACAAGAGACTTTGGCGATGGTTCTTGACGGACGGAAACAACGGTGGTGTGGTCTGATTAGGCGGCAGTGGTGGAGGAGAAAAGGAAGAGAACGAGGAAGGTGGTTCATGGGGAAGGAATCAAAAAGAGTGGGCCAAATTTGGTAGGCGGATTGTGTCCAAGGAGAAGAATGCAAACCAAACATACCTTTTTTCTTGGATTTCTGAATATTTAGGAAAACATTCCTAAAATTGAAGAACATCTTCCTAAATATGATGAAACACCTCCTAAACATTATGAAATTCTTCATAAATTTAAAGAAATGAGTTTTTGAATCTTTTATTTATGTTTTGCCTTATGTATCAACTTGGTTCTCTTGTTGTAGATATTGATTGGAATAAGAAGCTTTATATAATCTTTAAACCATTATGTTTATGAAAACCATCCTGAATTTCAAGGTGTTGATCCTCAATAGTATTGAACCCCCTAAATTCGTATAAATGTGTTTGTAACTCTATATTTTTGTGTCTTTTGCTTCAATGTGTCAAATATTAGTAGATTACTCTATAAGCCAGGGGTAATGTTATCATTTTTTATGATATTAGGAAATCCAAATTGTTTTTATGAAAGTCATTCTGAAGTTCAAAAAGTTCTTCCTGAATTTTGTAAAATCCTTCCCAAATTTGATAAAATTCTTCCTTAATTTCATATATTTCTTCCTGAAACTCAGTCACTGTTAAAACAAAGTGCAGACAAAAACATATGACACTGTTATTTGGGCAAGCTTCAAATTCTATGGCAACTATGCTTTAGATTTATCATTAGATAACATCTAAATCTAACAGAACAAAGATAGAAGCTTGATGGTGCATGCTAGGCTTAACACAGCTCCAAAACCATATCAATAAGCAACAAGAACAATTCCACATAATTTCAGTTAATCATGAAATTAATCTTCATTATGCTCAAATTATAGTAAAAACTAATTTGTTTTTTCTTAGAGGCCAACTATCGAACACCTTATGGGCACTAATAAACACTAACAAGTAGCACCAAAAAAATGAAGCTTGACCTTACAAGGACACAAAACTGGAGACTTCTATAATCATCCTAACACAAAGATAGAACTTGGGCTCTGAAATTTTGGCAGCCACTTCAATGCCGCAGCTTCAATCATCACAATACCAACGAAATTACCCAAACGATCAGTCACATTAGTCGCATACTTATCCCAAATATGCTTTTCTTCACCAAAGACTCTTTGATTATCTCCTTCGTGACTTTCCTCCTAATCTTAAGTGCCTTAACTATCATCTCACTCTCAATCTCTCCGTCGTCATCACCATCAGAACCGAGAAAATTACAAAGGGAAGGAAGAGAGGACGCAACATCAGCATTAGAAGCAAGTCAAGTGTAGATTGAACCACTGAACTATGGAATTCTTCAGGTTACAAGAGAGATCTCAAGTAGCTTCGACCGGTCATCACCATCAACATCACCATCAACTATGGAATGTTGATTTTCAGATCCCAGCGAGAAAAGCAGAGAAATGAATCGATCAACAGAGAAATGAATCGATCAACCGAGAAAGGGTTAGGCAAACACGACGGTGAGAACACGACGACAACGACAGATCGACGATGAGAATCGATTGGCAAGAGATCTGGGATGCTTCAAGGTCTTTTGGGAGTAAGGATTCAATTGGCTCGTGGAAACGTTCCTTCGTCACGCTTCGAGCTTATCTTTAGAGATAAAGATGAGATTTTAATTAGAATTGTATTGTTTTTAGAATTACATTACAATTTTTGTGTTAGTTTTGGAACATTTGAAAACATATGCTAATTGTGGAAGAAAAACTTAAAATTGTGCTATTTTTGTTAATTGCCCTTTATTTTTTACATAATATTTATTAATCAATTTAATTAGATATGTCTATTCTCGGATACCGATAGTGTTAACAAAATAATGAAATAATGTTTTACCCGTTTAACACCAAATTAATGATATTTTCAATATATATAAATATCGACAAAACCCGTCCCGAGATATTTTAACTCGCACTATATAATATTAATTTTTAATATTTATTGTTTTGTATTATAAATATTAGATTGAGTTAATATGTTATTTATTAAGGCTGTAACTATTTACATTTTATAAGATTGGTGCTTCTTACAAAGTTTAAATATTATAATACTTGGAATTCTTAAAATGGTTGAATATTTCTCATATTTGAAGTTTCGTAAAAGTTTAAATATATTATTAATATTTTAAAGGTCTTATAACTTTTTTAAAATTTGAAATATTTATAATATTTAAACTTCTTATAAAGTTTAATATTTATAATATTTGAAACTTCATAAACGTTTAAATATTATTAATATTTTTAACATTTTATAAAGTTTAACTTTTTAAAAATTTTAAATATTTATAATATTTAACTTTTTAAAAATATTTAAAATAAAGAACCGGAATAAACCAAATAAAAGTTTTTTAAGTTTGAATCCATGATAAATCAAGATTTTTACTCAATTGTATTATGAATCATTTTGGTTTCTTTTATAATATGACTCTGAACTATTGCCCAATTTTTCTAGACGAAGTGGGATATTGTACCTGTATTTTTTTATTCATCTATTGAGTAATATATGTCTGTTTTTAAAAATTTGTATTACATCATATGCAGTAAAAATTACAATTTTTATTAACTAAATGCATTATAGAATAATTTAAGATAATTTAAGTATAAATTCAAATAAAAATGAAAGGAAATCATATATTTCTGTTTGAATGAGGTAGAAAAGAATTCTTTATTTTCTTAAGTCTTACCTATAATTAATTTTGAAATTTTGGTAACTAATGTTAAAATCAATGCATGAAATGTAAAAACTTTCCAAAAAGTATTTTTGAGCAAAAACTGCTGCAAAAATATTAGTATATATTTGCCATTAGAACCATGTATTAGGAAAAAAGAATTACAAAACATAAAATCGTAATTAAAAGCCACGTAGGAAATTTATACTATTAAAAGGGAAGCATTTTTAATAAGTAGACATAGATTTAGAGATTATTACAATGAAATGTCACTCAAATATGAATAAGTATAGGGAGAGTTACTAGAATATTGCATAAAAGCTTCCTTATTACAAAAGTAACATACAACTGTTTGTAATTACTAGAATAAACCACTGTACCTATACTACCCCTGAAACTAGTGTTGGGAAAAAACGTAATTACGGTTAATGCCATTAGAAAAAAAAACATTGGAAACTGGGACTTAGTCTACCGAGCCTTTGATAGTAGATTTATACAGGTGGACTGATTAAAGGTGTACGTCAGATATTTTTGGTACACTTAGTTGTAGTCTTGGTACACTTATCGGTCAACGTAGATGGTACACTTAGTTGTAGTGTTGGTACACTTATCGGTGGACGTATATGTGTATCAGAAATATTTGACGTACACCTTCAACAGTCAATATGACCCAAAAGATATTTATAGTAGACTAATGGTCTGTTGCGACAGATTTATGCGACAGCCTTCTCTCGTTACAGATATTTTTGGTATACTTTGTTTGTTTTTTGAAATAGTTTTCGTTGTGTTGTGGTAGGCTTCTTGTCCGTGGTAGATTTAGTAAGCAAGATTGACAGCTGTAAAGTCTTACCAGAATAACAGAATTTGTTTGAGCTGGCAAAGACAGTCTAGCATTGCGATAGACTTATTGGAGGAAGATCTAAACACGTTTGCTGTTCTTCCGAATAATGGTGTTCATGTAATAAAGTTTGTAGCAGATTCATCAATCATGTTCTGTTTGTCGGCCGGAGCAAACGTCTTTTTCCTACTCAGTTTCGGAAATCTTTCCTCTGGGTTCATCCATGGAAGAGCAAGATATCGTTTCGGAAATCTATATAACTCACTTTTTATAGGTTTTTAATTTAGAAATCAGATGTTGAGACGAAAATCTATAATAGTTGAGTAAAAACCCCACAAGTGAAACCAAAAAAATAGACATAAGTCGTGAAAAAATAAAGTGAGGCAGAGGAAATTAGGGTTTTCAGTCGTATGTTAGAGGTAGAAGACGAGGATATTATGGTAATTTCGGGTTCATTAAACCTAAAATCAAACGTGTACGTACATTTAAACGTGTACGTACATATGAACTTATACATACATAATGTTCTTGAGATTAGTGTACGTACATAACGTTCTTTTGCTTAGTGTAGGTCCATAAATCCGTTTTAATGAACAATATTATTGTAATTTTGTAATCATCTTCAACATATCTTCTTATACAACCCTAGCTAATATTGTCGTTGTTGTTCACCGGAAATGGAACAAGTAAGAGATGTTACTAGAACAAGTAAGAGATGTTACTATAACAACCTATGTAATTCGTAATTGTTTATTTATTTATTATATTTCCGAGAGATAATGAATAATAACCATACAAAATTACATTTTAACTATAGAGAGTAATATTTAGATAACATAAATATATAATACTCAGTTCAACTAGATACAACTAAATATATATTTAAATTTGCATTTATATTTAAAATATGAAAAGGATAATTAATGTTTATACGAATTTCTTTACATATTGAACTATTAAAGAACCATGTTTAATCAACAATACAAGAATTAATCACTTTCTAATACATACTATTGTTTTCACATAAAACACTCTTTATAGTATTAGGAAGACTTAGTAAGTCATCACGTCAAATGAAGCAAAAGAGGTGAAACCCAAGTTTTTATGAACATTGTGTTATGAAAACCTTGTATATGCTAATTAATAGTGATAAATCTTGTGGCCAACAGCTAATTAATAATTTATATTATAGTCTAACTGGAAATACTAGTTTTGGCATTTGTTGCTTCAGCCTGATATTAGACAGTAATGCTCAGAGATCATACACAGTAGTAATGAAAAGTACTGCAACAAGGTTTTCTTAGGAGGCTTAAAAAGCTAGAAACTTCCTCATGAGTAAATACCTTCGGTTTGGCCTGTAAGTGTATCCTCTCTACAGATCTTGAGTTAACCCTCGCGTTATTGTATAAGAGGAAAAAGGTGGAGACAGTTTGGTATGGTCATGGTCATCAACATGTTACCTCTTTCTGTTTCTTTGTTGTCCCGTTGCTTTTTGATACAAAAGATGAAGAACGATGAGAGTTGAAATCTTTTCTCTCCATGCCATCTGATTTTGCAAGTCTGTTTCAGGACAAGAACACAAATTTAGGACTCAAAACAAGACATAGAAAAGTTCTAGAATGGTGATGCATGAGTAAAGTGAGTTTCAATACCTGCTATTTTTCTGACTAGTAGTATCTATCCTTGAAACTGCAGTTTCCTTTGCAGGAACCTGGTTTAAACGTACGTTGGTAGCATTGATCAACGTTTAGTTACTAACTAATAGAATCTTTATCACTTGATGAAACACTATTAGACTATACCTGATTTTAAATGAATATCCCACCGCCAAAAATCTATATTTTTTTCGTTTTCACATGATGCATATTTAAATCTATTTTAATAGTTCTATTACAGTTACACCAAATAGTTCAAGTTATACTGAAATTTTCTCAATAAATTCTATTAATTACAACCAAACAAATCTCATTCCCTCCTTCTCTGTTGCAAATCAAACAAAATTCTATATGTGCTATGATCTATTGTTTTTTCCGATGCTATAATATTCAATGTTATGACTCTTATGTTATGCAATTGTATGAGACTATTTACATTTGGTGGAACCAGCTTAATTTGTAAAACATTGATTCAATTTACAGATATTAAACATTCTTAAAGAAATACATCATTTCATAAACCAACTAGCAGTTCATACATAACACAAGTCTAGAATCCCAAAATTTAAACTGCTATCACTGAATTTGCTACCCTTAGTCAGAACTTTTCCTATAGCTTGCTACTTTTTCTTCTTCTTTAGTCTCGACTTCTCAAGCTTTGAATCATCCTCGTGAGTTTCCTCTTAGAAGCTTTAACACTTGGTTCAAGCCTTGATATCCAATCTCCAAACCTGTATAAGATCCACTAATACAAAACAAACACTTAGTGAAATTTTAACCAAGTTAGATTGAGAGAGGGATAAATGAAGTAAATAGTACTAAAATACACCACTTCAGTAGTACCTTTTTGTTCAAAGGTTTTGCTTTAGAATGTGTTGCCTTCTTGAGTTCCTCAAATTTGTTATGTATGAGAAGACTAAACACCTACTTAATCATATTCATAAAGTGGATGATTACTTACAGAATCGCAGGAGATTTCAGAAATGCCCGAGCAAGTGCTACTCTTTGTTTCTCTCCACCGCTCAACTGTCCACAAAATCAATCCATGGTTATCACGACCAGTAAAACCCCATATATATATACTTAAACTCTGGATAGTCACTCATCATTGTTACTCTTCGCAATTATATAGAAAACCTTAATCAGCTAAGCTTTCTTTCTCGTGATTGTTACACTTCTGTGAAACTAAGTTTATTGAATCATAATGAACTTTGACTTGGTGTCTTATTGAGACGGGGGACTAACTCCTCATATCTCTATCATGCAAACTTCAACTTGCCACTGGAATCATATGGCATATACTGATCTATCGAAAACATTCCAAATATAACATCAAGATACTGACCTTGAGGCCCCTTTCCCCAACTATCGTTGAATATTTATCCGGGAAATTACTAATAGTTTCATGAATTGCAGCACGACGAGCAGCCTCATACACCTGGATTGAAATATGTGATAGAATCAGGATCATTGATATTTAACTTGACGCTAGCACCAAGTATAATTTAGCCAGTACCTCTTCTTCTGTAGCTGAAAGACGTCCATAATGTATGTTGTGAAATATTGTATCATTAAAGAGCACCTGCAGTGCAATAGAGGTTATCTTTGAGAAAAAAAAAAAACATGGAGTGTTCTACATAAATAGAAAGCTAACAATGATGATAATACAAAAAAAAGAGAAGAAACGTGGTAAAACAATCTAATGTCTTGTATGAACATAAAGGCGAGAAAGCAATGAATGCAGGTCATAGTGTTGGATACAAAGAAAAGCTTACGATGAGAAGTAAAGAAAGACAGAGAAGATATACTAAATGCCAACTTACAGTGTCTTGCGGCACAACTCCTATGGAGCTTCGGAGGCTATCTAGTCTCACTTCCTTTATATCTTGCCCGTCAATCCTTACCTGTTAACCAATATGAAAACGATGTTATCTAGACAAGCTTTTTCTTCAGTGAAATTCTCTGCAGCAGGGTTTACTTTTGTTGCAACAATGCTTCCAAACGATCCCAATACTTTACAAACAAAAAAAAATGCTTACATTTCCGGAATCTGTGTCGAAGAATCTAAATAGCATTCTAAGAATTGTTGACTTGCCTGTCATTGAACAAAGCATAAATTTCAACGGTATAACAGGTTAATAAACAATTACTTTGATGCTTGCTTAAACAGATGAGGTTTAGGAAATACCGCTCTCGCTAGTACCAACAATTGCCACACTTTTTCCTGCCGGTACGACGAAGGAAATTCCATCTAAACAACTGAAAGAGAAGTCCATTCACCATAACCTGCATCACCAAACATACAAAATCATATCAGAAAACAGTTTGCAAGAATAGTGCAGAGAAACATAAAATACCAACAGAGAGGAAAAAACAAAGGGTGCACTGACCAAGTCACCGACAGTCATCTGGCCATTCATAATACCCTGAGAGCACAAAACCATTGCTGTTGACAGAGCTGTACAAAAATGTACATAACACAAACCATCTCAACCAATAAAGACCAAAATCGATTTCGTTTGTTCTCGTTCCTACGCAGCTAAAAAAAAAAAAAAAAAAAAAAAAACAGATCGAGATTCAAAATCATAGTTCGCACCTTGAAGACAATCGCTGTTCTCAGCCTCCTTCCTGACAACATCGATAACAGAATCAATCAACTCAGCACCTTCGGTATAATGACCTTTGGCCCAGTTGTTACCAGCACCGGACTGGCCAAAGACGAAGTTATCAGGACGAAAATCTGACCAAAGGGACCAGATCTGAGGGAATCCATGGTACCAGGCTCCAGATCCATAAGAACAGCGCGAGGAACGTATTTCCCATCGAGTAAGACTTAGATCTGCAGAGAAAACGTCATTTTTTTTATGGAACCTTTGTGGGCTTGACGAAATTAGGGTTTCTGGTAGGAAGTATGCTCTCGCGCTTGGCCATGAGCAGCAATGATAGCCATGAGGGAGGAAGAAAAACTGAGAGAGAAAGGGAGATTGGAAGAGACACAATGGAGAAGAATATCGGAGACGGCGAGGGAAGAGGAGGATATAGTTTCTTTTTTCTTTAGTCACCAAACTATTCTAAGATTGGTAACAAATGTCGAATTGTTCTTCAAGATTTCTTTCCATTCACTCTTGATACTCAACTCCAACAAGAATATGGTTTCTTTTGTTTCGATGCCATGATTTAGTCGAAGAACATAAAGCAAAGTACAAGGAATTGATCTTATGTTTTTTTCAATTAAATTTAATTATAAATGGCATAAAACCTAATAGAAAACACAACTCAACTCAGGTATAGAAGTAATTTGCAAACTTTTTTTACACAACTCAACTCAGGTATAGAAGTAATTTGCAAACTTTTTTTTGTGTTATTCTAGTAAGTCGAAAATCTCAACGTGTTAGTCTAGTAATAAACCTACTTTTATGTAATATTCTAGGTAATTTCCCATAAGTATATGTATAATCCTTGAAGCCAAACATTCTTTTATAATAAAACGGAAGTACACAACGTTGTTTTGTATACTATATAATTTTAATAAGTTGGTTACAAATAGGTTATAAATTAATTGATAGATATATTGGTTACAAGTTAAATAGTAGTTGATGCAACATTAATTTATTTAAATTATAAATCTTAAAAGAAAATATTCTAAAAAATCATTTAATATCATCTAATTTACCATATTAATTTCATTTATTCATTTATTCATCAAATAAAATCCTTTGATATCTAAATTAACATATTAATTTGTTAAGTATCATTATACTTCACCTGTCATTTTTATATATGAGTCTATTTTGTAAAACAAATAAATTATTATAATATTTATTATAATTAAAAAATAATTTTTTCCGGATATACCATAAGTTGAATTTTTAAAAACAAATATAATATGTTCAATCTATAAAATAATCTTTAATAATATTATTTTTAAAAAATAATACTCCCTCTGTTTCACAAAGAGTGTCATTTTGACCAACTACACACAAATTAAGAAAAAATTGAATTATACATATATGCCCCTATTTAATGAGTAATTTATAATTGAAATTCAATAAGAAAAGCTTTGGGTTAAGGGTAAATTAGAAAATTTGATGTTAAAAATCACATTGGAAATACAAAATGACAGTCTTTGTGAAACAAAGAAAAACTCTCAAAATGACACTCTTTGTGAAACAGAGGGAGTATCTATTGAATTAAATTTTCTTACAACATATTAAAATTTTATTTTAAAATATAAAATATACCAAATTTTTGTATAAAATTAAATTTAACCATTGTTATAGCACGGATACTTATCTAAAATCATTAACAATATAAAACTTACAAAATATGTGTTTTTTCAAATCATCATATTTAGCATATGATTTTATTGCATAATGTTTTATTCAAAAAAAAACTTTTAAAAACAATAACATAAATTCTATTTTATATAAAAATTACAATAGAAATATAATGAATTTCAACCCGTGCTCTAGCACGGGTCTTAATCTTATATAACAA
Organism: Camelina sativa; assembly: GCF_030686135.1. Classification (NCBI taxonomy): domain Eukaryota; kingdom Viridiplantae; phylum Streptophyta; class Magnoliopsida; order Brassicales; family Brassicaceae; genus Camelina; species Camelina sativa. Next base: position 26,255,783 of record NC_141899.1, on the reverse strand, counting down.
TTAATAAGGAACTATGGAGTCAAACATATATTAGCCAAAAAAGTCGAGAATAATCCAAACAAATACAAAATAAGAAGTTTCCTAATATGCATCATAAAGAAATTGTATCATTTTGAATAATTAAGGTAATCTACATTTTAATTACTCAATATTTTAGGAAGTTGTTTAAAGTTGCTTCCATAACAATCAAAACATAAATTCGAAATTATATATATGTAAATTAATTTGATTTGGTTTTATACTGAGATAATTACGGAAATAAAAAATCAATTTTATACAATTGAATAAAAACAAAATCAAAACAATCAATAATATGTTTCCTTTATATGTAACCATTCATACTGACAGTCTACCAAGTATAACAAAATTTTTCCTTTTATCGAATTGCATTGATAATAGCTCTAAATGTATTTTCAACCAAACATTAAATAAATTAAAAGATTACTCCAAGGTTGGTTGCCTAAACAGGAGGAAAAGAGTTTACAAAAGAAGTTTCAAAAAGTAAAGATCTTGAAGACCGAGCAAGACAATCTGCCCTAACATTCAAATCACGAGAGATCCTATTCAGGGTGAAGGAGGGGAAGGAGGATCGGAGCAAGGAGAATTCTTCCAGCAAATTTGAGAAGGTCGGCCAATCCTCGGGTAGCTGCACAATCCGTCTCGAAGGTTTCACAATCAAGCCCAGCCGCCCGCAATGATTCCATAGCCCACATCAGAGCTTGTAACTCCGCATGTAATGGGGACGGGCCACTTCTAAGACTTCGTGCTCCCAGAAGAAGCGTCGAGTCCTCACCATTACAAAACCACCAACCATTACCCAGGATCCGAGCCTTTCCAGGATCCGAGCCTTTCCAGGAACCATCAACCTGACAGCGTGTAGAGGGCTCCCTCACCTCTAGGGGAGGTGGAAGATGCCGAAGACTCCCCGATAAGGATTTGGCCTCCTCCCATAGTAGCCTGTCATTATTCGCCTGGTTCAAAATATAACTTGGTTCGCCCTCTGTTCCCTGGAAAACTTTCCTATTCCTATCCTTCCAAATTGACCAAAGAATCCAAGGAAGATTAAAGCATATGGAAACCCATCCGGATCTAAAGAGATTTGAGCCAATTCCAAAACGCTTCGCGAACGAGGACACTCAAAAAGTGCGTGATTTATAGACTCTGCCGCGGAATCACACCGTTTGCAGATAATGTCACAATGAACCCCTCGGTGCGCTAACCATTCCATCACAGGAAGGGTAGCGGAGGAAACCTGCCAAAAAAAGTGTTGGACCTTCGGGGGAACCTGAAGTTTCCACGAGTGGCCCCGAAGAGCCTTACACGAAGGCCCATATTCAGCTTCCGTAATCAAATCTTGGGCCAACCGATAACCCGATTTCACCGAGTACTTCCCCAATTTGGTGAAATGCCATACTAAGCGATCCGGTTTATAGTATTTACTGACCGACATACTCCGAATAATTGGGATATCCACTGGGTCAAAATACTCCTCTAATATGGGTAAATTCCAATCCTTCGTGATTGGATTAATTAAGTGATTAACCATTAAACTCGGAAGCCACAAACGTCCCCGACCATTAGCTGGTCTAGGCCGAACATCCGGTAACCACGGGTCCCGCCAAACTGAGATAGAGCAACTAGAACCCACCGCCCATCTCGCTCCTTGCCCCACCAAATCCTTGCTAGAGTAAATGCTCCTCCATGCAAAGGAAGATATTTGGTTTTTTTTTTCCCAAAAGAGGGTGTTTATTCCTAAAATAGCGACCTCTCATTACCTGAGCCATCAAGGAGTTCAGATAATGAATTAACCGCGAAAACTGTTTAGCCAGCATGGCATCATTAAATTGTTCTAGAGCACAGAAGCCTAATCCCCCTTCTACCTTATCTTTACATAATTTATCCCAAGCAACCCAGTGCATATCACAAGCCTTATCGTTAGACTTCCACCAAAAGGTAGAAATAGCACTCGTTAGTTTAGATGTAAGCTCTTGCGGCAATTTGTAACATGACATAACATGAGAAGATAATGCCAACGCCACCGAATTTATCATGATTTCCTTACCCCCTTTCGGTAAGTACTTCGCAGACCAACCATTAACTCGGTCATCCATCCGATCCTTCACATAGCTAAACACCTTCGTCTTCGAACCCTGAAGACTTTCAGGAATACCCAAATAAGAGCCCATACCACCATCCTTAGCAATGCCCATAACTGATTTTATCTGAGATCTTGTTGCAAGTGGAACCTTCTTAATGAACATAATCGAAGATTTCTCCAGGTTAATCTCTTGACCGGAGGCTTTACCATAATCGCCGATGATGTCTATCACCATCTGACATTCAGACACTTCTGTTTTACAGAAAACATGATATCATCAGCGAATAAAAGATGAGATATGGTGGGGCTGTCACGAGCAATTGTGATGCCCGTCAGCTTCTTCTCTCTCTCAGCTTTTTTAATATTTGCTATCAACACCTCTGTGCAAAGTATGAACAAGTACGGCGATAAAGGATCCCCTTGACGTAAGCCCCTTTGTGGAATAATAGAGCCCCTAGGCTGACCATTCATAAGCACTTGGTATGACACTGAAGAAACACACCACATAATCCACCCAATCCATCTCCGATCAAATCCCAATTTTAGCAAAAATGCCTCCAAAAAATCCCATTCAATTCGATCATAAGCCTTGCTCATGTCTGTCTTGAAAGCCAGGAATTCCGAATTACACCGTCGGTTAGTATTCAGCCCATGAAACATTTCCTAGGCAACAAGAATATTATCCGTAATAAGGCGACCCAAAACAAATGCCGACTGAGTCTCTGAAACCAGAATAGGCAGAACTCGACGAAGCCGGAAATACAGAACTTTAGAAATAATTTAGTAACTTACATTACAAAGACTGATCGGCCTAAATTCTGTCATTCGCTGTGGTCTATCCACTTTGGGGATGAGACAAATATTAGTCTCATTTAGACGAGGATCGAAACAACCCGTTCAAAAAAACTCTCGTATCAGAGCCACCAAGTCCCCTTTTAAAGAGGACCAAAATCGCTGAAAGAACAAAGCCGTCATCCCATCATGATCTGGAGCATTTTCCGGATGCATAGCAAATAAAGCCTTACGGACTTCCACCTCAGAAATATCCTTGATAAGATCCCTGTTCATCATGTCCGTGATCAGAGGGTGGATTTCTTGGAACATCTCGGGAATACCCCTACCATCTGACTTCGTAAAAAGGTTCTAAAAATATTTGGTGGAAATATGCACCATACCCGAAGGAGATTTGTTCCAGACATTATCCATATCAAATAAGCCAAGAATCTTGTTGCGCACCCGTCTCTGTTTAGTAGAGGCGTGAAAATAATGAGTATTCTTGTCTCCAACCCTCAACCAAAATTTCCTGCTTTTTTGTTGCCAATAAATTTCCTCTTCATGATATGCCTCTTTTAATTTCCTCTCAATCTCCCGAATCTCTCCCTGAGAAATTGAATCATCCATTTTCGCCACTTGTAAGGCCTCTTTCAAAGAAGAGATAGCCGAGGGGCCAAAATTAATATTATTCTTTCACCACCAGGATATCGAATTCCGACAATTCCGAATCTTATCCACAAAACCTAGGGTCCGAAAATTTTGTGTTCGATTCCACCCTGACTCGACCGCATCTGTAATGCCCTCTTTACCCAACCAACGCTTATCAAAACGGAACTGTCTATGCCGCCTCCGGACTGTCTTTAGACATGTTGCCAAAATAGAGCTATGGTCTGACCCAATCATTTCCAAGTAATCTACCCTCGAGTTTGGGTAAAACCCGTGCCAATCCTCATTACCCAAAGCACGATTTAGCCGACAACGAACTACCTGGTTATTACAACGATTACCTCGCAAGGATAATTGTTCCCCGTAAGAAGGAAATTCGAGCATCCCGCAATGACGAAGCATTGAAGAGAAAGGCACAAAAGAAGAGGCAGGGCGCATAGCTCCACCCTTTTTCTCATGGTTTCCAACTAGTTCGTTAAAATCACCAATCAAGAACCAAGGATCAATACGAAAAGAGCCAATGTCTGTTAACTTATCCCATACTTTTTCCCGATGTTGGGGAACAGGATCACCATAAATAAAGACATAAATACCAATTGTTGTCCAATAAAAGCTTGTGTATCAATAATGTGATCACTCTCATACAGAATTGAAAGTTTTATTTCATTCATAAAAAACAAAAGCTAAACCCCCACTCGACCCGCGGGGATCAACAGTAAACAAATTATTATAACCAAACTTATTCTGAAATTTTTGTAAATAAGAAAAACACTTTTTTGTTTCTGAAAGAAATAAAATGTCTGGTCGATGCTGCTTCCACAAATCACCCAAATATTTTTCTGTCAGGTCTGTCTCAATGCCCTGACAGTTCCAGCTCAAGATCTTCACTTATGAGCCGGTGGTTTCAGGAGCGCCACCATCCCTCTCTTGAGAGGACGACTTCCGCCACCAGCAGAAATGCCATCCTTTGTCTTCTGACCTTGCTTCCCAACCACCACTGGTTTATTACCCTTACCTGCAGATTTAAGAGATAAATCTCCATACCCTGGATCCTCAACATCCTCATCTCCTCCACCTGAACCATTCTCCATCATCACCTCCATCAATGTATCCTTGACTCCCATATCCTTTTCTTCAACATCTTTAGACTTTTTCTCACCCGATGATTGCTTCACCTTGTACATAGCTTTAGGCCACACCGGACGAGTGCCCTTCCAGGGCGGAGGTAGCTCCATAGAAGGATCCAACATGAAACCTCCACCCGTCTGTGCGTCTGATAGAACATATCCTATAGTTGAGCCTGAACCGCTACCATGGTATCTCATTTTCTGTCCCCAAGCCTGCCCTTGATTTCGTGGTTGAAAAGAGGTACCAGCAAAGCTTGACTCTCCACCCCGGAACTGGGGCTGATGCCTATCATGAGAATACTCCGCTTGAAAATCCAAGGCCCGCTTGACATGTTTCCTTGGTTTCTCCCAACCACCATCTTGTTGAGCAACCGGACCCTGTTTAGCCATAGTCTGCTGCCTATGTGTCCCTCTCTTATCCGCATGGTCCACATTCCCGTGACCCGCTGCGGCTGCTTTCAACTCAAGACAGAGCAGCACATCATGAGTTAATCTGAAACAATGTTTGCAAAACCCAGACAGCTTCTCATAGTCGATGGTAACCACCACCTCATTCCCTGCATCGAACGAAACCACCATGTGAAAGAGAAAGGGGTTAAAACCATTCACCGTTACACAAATGCTTCCTTTTTCCTCATCAAGATCCTTGATCTTCCCGACTTTCCTCCCTTTTTCCTCAAGCGTTGCTAACTCCCACAGATGCATAGGGATACCACCCACCTTTACCCAAAAACTAATGGCCGAAGGGTAAGAATCTGATACTATAGGTTCCCAACGAACCAAAGAAAGCAACCAGCCATCGAAATGGTATGGACCATTAAGTAAGACTCCCTGAAGATCCGCCTCCTCCTCAAAATTGAACTGAAAGGTTCCCTGGCCTAGATCCGCTCCCATAACTTTGTCCTCCAACTTCTATATCTTGGGCAAATTGGCCAACAGAGACTCCATTCTCTGAACCGCAGGGTTCATCAGTCTTCCAATTAAAGTGAGGGAGAACTGTTGAATCCGCTCAGCCAAAACAGAGCTAGATATCTTGACAACCTCTGTACGGACGAGTGCAGACTTGCCTTTGTTGAGCGCCAACTGAGCCATAGTACACCACAGGAACGACCACACAACTGACCGTATCGAGACTAAATGCAATACACCACTAACTCGACACCAACTGATGCACCACAAACTGAGCAGATACAGAGAACTAATGAGAATAAGTAAACCTCGTGACCAACTACATATACCTCCCCATCCCGAGTCTATCAACACCCATAAAACCTGAGATCATATCCCCTGACCTTCCAAAAATCCCCAGGACTGTAAATGTAAAGATATTCTCTTGCCAACAAACCACCAAATGCAATAAAGAAGAATCCCTCGATCCTTGACAAAAAGAAACCAATCCATGATAACAAAAATCTCATTGATCCACAGGATCAAAACGAGATACGCATCAATCCAAACCCTCAGAAAAGGAAACCTCAAATCTCCTCGATCGTTAATGCAGATCCCACCAGTGGGACAAAGTAACCACAAAATCGTACTCTTCTCCCCATTAATCCTAATCTCACACTGAATCCTGATCTCCAAAACCCATGATTCCGCAGATCCCCCACATGGGGCCAGATCTAAAATTAAATTACCTCGTCGATTCCGTATCGGATATGGGAAACCAAATCCATCCCGATATCTACACCCACGAAGAGCATCCGACAAACCATCTGTCGTCCCTCTCCCCGAGCCGCCATTAATACCCATCTTAGACCAGAACCCTAAAAATCGCTATCGCCGTCGCCATCTCTCTCTAAGTCAACTTTTTATATCTAGTAATTGTTATCTTATTTACCCACTAAACTACTAAGTACTAACCAAATCTTTCAGAATAATTTTAGGAACCATAACTATTAAAATATATATATATTTTTTTAATAATGAAATATTTTCCTATAAACCTAAATTGTGACAGCTTATTGGTTTTTATATAAATACTGCTTGACAAACCGATTATTCAGATTCATTTCTGTAGTTCTATTAAAATATATTTTCTTATGTATTTGTAGTTCCATAAATATTAAAATATTTTTCTGGTGTTTTTCTCACATAACTTATTGATTTGTTTCAGATCTTCGTCCAGACAAATTAACCCAATGACATCTTGAGTATCTAGAAGCAAAAAGAAAGCAGAAGATGCAACGATTAAGTTATTATTAGCAATTGAAGAGGTAAGTCACTACACCAATAATAAATTAAGTTCATGTATTATATAGTCTCTAAATTACATGGTATAATAAAATATAACGTTATTGTTGACAGAAAACCCTCAAGTAAATAATATATATGTAGTCTAAGCAGATTTTTTGAACTTGCATGATTGAAAAAGACCTTTAAAAATGATTTACAATTGACACTGCAGAATAGAAGGTGTGAAAGACGAGCATGCAATAATCAACTAACTCAAGGGACTTTAATCTTGATGTGAAGAATTTACTTTACTTGCGATTGGTTTTACTGTTTCTAGACTTATATAGATGAAACGAACATGTAATCTTATAGCAGATTTATGCATCTATCCACACATAGTGTAAGATATATATGTGTGGTATAAAAGATAAATTTTTTATTAATAAATTTTATAAAACTGTTTTGAAATTGTAAATTCACAGTTTCTTTTTAATATTTGACTAAAGCGTAGAATATTTTTGAATGAAGTAAAAATGCAAAATAATAATAATTTATGACCCGTTGGATCCTGGTCAAATAAACAAGTGGATCTTTGTTTACAAACTAATCGAATTTAAATCAACAAATTGATAACTAGCCAAAATTTAGGAACGTCGTTTTTAAAGTTTTCATAACAAATGAGGTTATTAAGATTGATATTGTATATATTCCAACTTATTTAATTTTAGAAGTATATTATTTGATATTTTAAACACGACCATACTAAAACAATTGTCAATTAATATACAAGATTTTTATTTTTATTTTAAACAAACAAAGCTATACTAATTGATTCATACTAAAACAAATGGAAAAAAAAAACAAAAAACTAAAAACGAATATGAATTTCTATTATTTTTTTGATTATAAAAACATTTATTATAATTCTCATATATAATCTAACCATTATTTAATATTTTAAAAAGTAGCATATTCCTCCTATAAAGTTGGAGTTTAGATTCATTAGTATCTCAAAAATTTGAATATCATAAATTTTCGAAATTATTAATTCAAAATATACTAATTGAAAATTTTAGGGATCTTTGTTTGATAAGTTAAAAATTCAAATTTTTATTGTCAAGGATAGTTTAATGGATAAATAGTAACTATTAAGATAAATTATTTTTTATATTGTTATTAATTAATGATCATAAATTTCAAATGTGCAGGTAAAATTTACCCTTTTTGGTTAAAATTGAATCAACATAAACCTAATTTTGTATACAATATATATATTTGTCATCGACAAAGGTCCGATTTATAGAAAATCCCTACTATGCGGGGTAACGCGACTTATCGAAGTCGAACTTTGGGGAGATTGGTCGCATAGATGGTGTTGTAACCACTTGGCTAAAAACACTTTCCACAATATATTTCTAATATGTAAATACTATGCATACATTTTTGTGGATTATCAAGTTCAACATAATACTTGCTGATCACTAACCCTGATCACATTCGATCCAAGTAAGCTATCATCTCGATCTAAATGATAACAACTTGATGAAAGCAAACCAATATAAGTTTATGTTATAAATACTTTATCAAATAAATATATCTACTAATAAAACTCCGTACAAACATGTATGTTTGAATCTATCTTAACATTTTTGAAGTACAAATTTGTGTCATCCTTCTTTTTTACAAACGATTTCCACATACTACCCTTATATGTTTACAATTAATCAAAGCTCATTAAGGTTATTTGTGTAAACTTTAATGTTGGGTTGGTTTAAAATAAACAATTAAGATCCGATTTCACTAATCGGATCCTCATTAATTATCTATATTAACCTCTAATCGGATCGGGTCAAATTAACCTCTAATGACCCATAAATATTGATGTTGGATACTCTCCTATATTTCCTCCACTTGATTACAATTTACGAGTTTCCATCTCAAGTTCTGTAGCTCCGATTCTTCTTTAAACAAATAATACAACATTCAGTTATTTTTGGTAATAGAAACAAAAAAAATCTTAACTACTAATGGCCAAAAAGTAAATTATATACTAATTGATTTTGCAGTTTCCTTTTCAAACTTTGTTCTCTCCGATATTTTACAATCAAAGAAAATCACATTCACTAATATACAATAATAACCAATAGTATCTTATAAAATATTTCACGATTTATAAATATGGCAGAACCTTAATTATAAACATGCATATTCCATAAACTTCTAACAAAAATCTACTCACACCTTCCAAAACTGTGAGATCTCCGGAGATATTATTACCTACTTGCTCACCAAGCTTAAATTTAAGCACTCACATAAAACCCTTCGATCGCACTGACACTATAAATAGTTCTCTTTCCCCGCTGCTCATTACACAAAAACCAAAAGTGAAACATGTACACAAGAGCTAAATTATTGTCATGTCTCAATTTGTTATTATAATGATCTGACTGTTCTGTTTATTATAGAATATGTATTCATTTATCTTTGTTTACAGGCTCCAAAGCAAGAGTCTATCAAGAAGAAGACATAAGTCTGAAGAAGCTTGATTTAATATACAAGCTGATATGGTTGTAGATTTAGTTTTACATTTTAATCTATTTTTCCATTAAGATGGTATAAGCTTTCTTTTTAATTGATTGTGCATATTCCACATGTTTTAAGAATATACTAAATCTATCGAGTAATGTTGAGATATGATCCAACTTGAAACAAGAAGTTCTAGTGGATCAGAAGCTTGTCTACGTTTGTTTAACATGGGCCTGTTTTGTCTGTCAAAAACTGGGCCATATATTAGTGTGAAGCCCATACAGGAACCGACTATGTATTAGGTATAAATACATAAGGTCATACAGATGAGAGAATGGGAAAGGAGAGCAAAAAGAGCTGCGCCGAACCCTAGTTCAGGCGGTTCTGAAGAGGTGATCAGAGCTAGAGAGAGATGTAGATTCTCGGTGTATCTAAGCTCAATATCTTGTTATTCTTCTTTCATATGTTGTTCTTGTGAGACTCGATCTAGGATGTTAGACGAGTGTGAGAGATATGTTGTAACCATAACACATATGTAACTCTTGATCTATAGTGGATGTTGAGGACTATGTTTCCTCCCAGACGTAGCTGCTGAAGCAGTGAACTGGGTTACCAAATTTCTGTGTTCTCTATTTCCGTGTTTAAAACTTGAGTCAGATCCATCAATCAATACTTGATTGAATCCAAAGTTGTTGTATCGATTTACAACAAGTAAAGTAGTTGATTAGCTCTGAATTGTCCATGTTAAAAGCAAAGCTTTATCAACCTGC